>NC_062250.1:6516611-7716611 GCF_905475465.1 Pieris napi
ACATCGAAAAGAGTTTCTTGTTATGAGCAAGTGAGACATGTGTCAAATGTACAGCTAGCACTAAAAACCTTATAGACCACAAGCCCATGAACAAAAAATACCTGTGAAATGACCCAACCTGAATTACGCTTAGAAGGCTGTTACTATATCTGAAAATAGCTCTGAGCACTATGCCGTCATTTCTGAGCGGTACATGTGAGTACGTGAGTGAATGGACTTTCTCAGGTACAATGGGGGAATTTCGACTAATTATTAATGTACGGCTTTGTTATAAGTGTATAGATGATTAAAAATAAATGTCGAAAAACCTAGTGCCGTACAAAAGTGATGGTGCCGGAAGTCGGTGCAAATTTTTAATTCGACGACAGTTGCAGAAGCAATATAGGTCATTTATTACTGTACGGCATTTGTGTGATTCCTTTTGGACACATATACAGATACTTTACCCGTAAACGCCGTACATATTTCCAGCGGAGCGGTCGAAAGCCAAGGGTCGGAACCCTACCCCTACACCCATATACCCTAAGGTCATTGTAAAATGTACGGCAACATGTTCAAAATATTATTTAACACGGACAATAATGTTTTATAATTATGCCGTCCAAATATTATAGTTAATATTTGTGTAATTAAATATTTATCGAAATTTCAGGATTTACCAAGTTCTTACTGCTGTAAGATCAGAGAATAATGTACGGCAACTTGTTTTTTTACATAATGTTACTAAATATTACCGTTGTACATTATAGCCGTTCATTATAAATGGTAACAAATAAAAATATTATGATAAAAAATATATGAAATTTCCGAAATTTAGATGACTTTTCAAATGCTCCTAGAGTAATATGGGGAGTAATATTTTTAAAGATTATTGTTATTTTATATGTAACAAATATAAATAAACAAAAAAAACCAGATGCCGTACATTTTACTCCAGATTATTCTTTACAGCTGATAAAAACTTCGACGACGTTTGAGGTGTCCCTTAAGGTCATTAATAACTGTACATATCTGAGTATACTACCATAAGGCTGTAAAGTATATGTACAGCCTTATCGTACCAGCAGAGAGAGGTAAAGGAAAATATTTTTAACAAAAATAAAAATATAATACAGGGCGTCCCAAAGTTATGAGACATGAAGGGAAAGTACCTTAAATATCGCAGATAGGGTATTTTACTAAAAGAAGACTTTATGTTATTTATAAAAGTTAGTAATTCTGCATTCAGAGATTTTTTAAAAACTACATGCCTCGTTTGGAAATCGAACCGGCTTAAATTAAAAAAAAAACACCCCTACTTTTATGATGCCAATCGAAAGAATGGCCAAAACCTAATAACTTTTCTAAAGTAACAGACTCGTAGGGGATTTTTGTAGGCCGAATACGATAGATAATGTTTTTAATTTGATTAAAAAGATATATTCACGCTGTTCCTTTGTTTTAAAATACTATGTTACTTAAGAAGAGTTATTAGTTTTTGGCCATTCTTTCGATTGGCATCATAAAAGTAGGGGTGTTTTTTTTACATTTAAGTCGGTTCGATTCCCAGACGAGGCAAGTAATTTTTAAAAAATCTTTGAATGCAGAATTAATAACTTTTAAAAATAACATAAAGTCTTCTTTTAGTAAAATACCCTATCTACGATATTTAAGGTACTTTCCCTTCATTTCCCATAACTTTGGGACGCCCTGTATTGGTAGGCGGTGGTAGCGGACTATCGAAAGTGTACGGCATTTATCTTTTATTGAAGATTGTCTAAAGTATTAATAACCTGTGTTATTGCCGTACAGATAAAAGTCACCGGAAAATGACTCTTTTCTGAGGAAAGTAATTTACCCCATACACCTATGTGTTCCACAAAAAATGTACGGCATGCTGGAAAATGTTATCTATTTGTGAAGTACTCTCAAGATCATTTAATTTTATGTTGTTTCATATCATCATCACCTATATGCTAATCAGACATATGTTGCGACCCTTGGCTTTCGACCGCTCCGCTGGGAATATGTACGGCGTTTACGGGTAAAGTATCTGTATATGTGTCCAAAAGGAATCACACAAATGCCGTACAGTAATAAATGACCTATATTGCTTCTGCAACTGTCGTCGAATTAAAAATTTGCACCGACTTCCGGCACCATCACTTTTGTACGGCACTAGGTTTTTCGACATTTATTTTTAATCATCTATACACTTATAACAAAGCCGTACATTAATAATTAGTCGAAATTCCCCCATTGTACCTGAGAAAGTCCATTCACTCACGTACTCACATGTACCGCTCAGAAATGACGGCATAGTGCTCAGAGCTATTTTCAGATATAGTAACAGCCTTCTAAGCGTAATTCACGTTGGGTCATTTCACAGGTATTTTTTGTTCATGGGCTTGTGGTCTATTAAGAGTAATATCCCACGCTCAAGTATCTAAAAATCTAAATAAGACTTTATACTTCTTTCGCTGACCACGAATGCTATAAAGCACTCGGAACGTCGAGTTACATTAATAATTTTAAATTTGCTGTGCGTAAATTAAAATATGTGTACACGCGTAAATTAAAGACAGTAGGTATTCGTCTAAAAGTAAATTTAGTCTGAAGTATTTCCGAACCAAGAAAAAAAAGAGCGTACCAATTCTTAAAACGCTGAAAACGCCTCGCGAGCCATCTGGCATTGAGTGTCCATGGGCGGCGGTATTACTTAACATCAGATGAGCCTCCTGCCCGTTTGCCCTCTGTTCTATAAATAAATGTTGATTTATACGAGAGGTGAATGATCTCATAACCTATTAGCTGTTAATTAGCAATATTTACGTAACTATGATAATTTAGGATAAATAGATTGTAAACTTGGATTACATAATCACTGTTTCATATTCAAGAAACTGCTAAGTATTATTTCGTTTTATATGTGGACCTCAGATTTCTGTATCTGTTTTATGATCATTTGTCAATCTAATAGGTAAGTAGGTGATCAGCCTGCTATGGAAAGCCGGTTTCCTCACGATGTTTTCCTTCACCGTTTGAGCGAATGTTAAATGCGCACATAGAAAGAAAGTCCATTGGTGCACAGTCGCACGCTGAAGCCACTAGGCCAACACTGCTTTTTTCTTACCTATGTTTAAATTTTAGTCGTAATAGGCATTAAGCGTACATCGCAGATCCATTAACTGATTTCCATTTATTTTTCAGCTCCTTCTAGGCAACAACCAACTGACTCTGATTCCGTACGAGGAACTGTCACCGCTGCGTCAGCTTCGCTACTTGGATCTTTCTAAGAACTTGATAAAGCAAGTTCCGCCCGCCCATGAGCTGAACGGCATTACTTTATCTCTTGATACTTTGAGGTAATGTTTTTCTTCTAGTACTTATAGATTTCGTGTCGGGAGTCATGAATTGCTAGTAGCTTAATGACACAAACTCTGCTAGTATTTGATAATTTTTAGGCCAAATTGTAATTAATCTAATGTGTCCAGCCAACCCAGATATTATTTTTTACTTAACGCATTCGCGTCGGTATGGCGGGCTGTAAGTCACACCGGAAAAGTATTGCATGGCACTGCCGCCTCTTATTTTTTTAAGGACTATCGGAAAATACTAGAATTTTAGTGGAACAAATCGTTTGACACCCAATCCGACAAGTTCGACTAACGCCCACGCGACTGGGCCGCCGGTGCCAGCGCTATGACCATCATTTTTCTTTTTTTAATTGCGTAATAACACTCCTGAAGAACCACCATACTGGTACAAATGACCCACTATTTTGCGTCACTATCTATATTATATCCACATAATCGCTGTTTTTTTTTCAGACTGGACAATAATATCATCAGAATACTTCTGCCGGGTTCGTTTAAATACTTCAACGTGTTGAATACAACATCCCTGGACGGGAATCCAATATATACTATAAGAGTAAGTTATATAACTTACTAACTTACTTATATTAAGTATAATTAATAAAAAATATTTAAAAAAACTTTTTAAGTTCATAATAAGTATTATAAAATTTCTAGACTGTTAAATCTACATGGAAACGGTAAAATAATTGTCGGTTATAGATTTATTTGTGTGATGGTAATATGCGTGTAAAACACCAGTAACTCATGACTCAAACTCACCCATATTTTTATTAACGATTCATATACTGCCTTGCGATTCTGTGACTCACTTTTCGAACTCGCACAGCGGTTTTCGCAGCGGCGGTCGCGCTCAAATCAGTCGTGAAGCAGTCTTTTTACGATTTGGCATTCTGATAAACAATAAACTACAAGCTCCCTCCTTATCCTCCGAAAAGTGAGTTACAGAATCGCAAGGCTGAATCCCTAAGTCACTTAAACCCGTAATTTCGTTTTCGTAGGCATTTTAATATGTCATAAAAATTATTGTCAATTTCTAGGAAGACGCATTCCGCAATGCTAAAATTCGTTCTCTCTCCTTACGGGACTGCGGGGTGACAGAGTTATCACCTGCATCCTTCGCTGGATTGGAAAACACACTGCAGAACTTGGACTTATCGGAAAACAACCTCACAATGATCTCAAAATTCATGCTGAACAAATTGGACTCACTGAGATTCCTTAATCTAAGAGAAAATAAGGTATGGTTATTATCGACACTTAGGGTCTGTTTCACAATGTACGGACAAGTTCTACATAAGTTCCAAATTAGCTATTTATTACTTATTGGTAGGATAAACACTATTGTTGCGTTTCACGACTGTCAGATAGCGCTATTCGTCACATAAAGTCCATCATAAGTTATGAGTCCGATGAATGTCAAATAGCACAATTTATCTTCCAAATAATTTATGTGTTGCATAGCTATTTGGTACTTTATCCATACATTGTGAAACAGACTCTTAGAATTTTTTAAATTAAATTTTACTTATACTTCTTCCCTAACATGGAATATTCTATGGGATGCGGCCGGCTGTTTCACTTTTATTTCTTATTTGAAATTGCTGAACTAGCCGTTGGCATAGATTCTCCAGGTACATGTGTAATTGGAAAATGCAGGCTTTGACAGAGCCACATTTAGAATTAAAAATGGTTCAATCAATTGGTTACCCATATAGTTCATTTATTCATGGCAACGCTAGACTCAATATAGGAATTAACTGACGTTCCGCCTGTCTGCTAAAAAGAACACATAGCGTGTCTGCATTAGCGCCACTAAGCAATTACAAAACTTCTAGAAAAATGTAGAACCTCAGTAATAACATTTTATATTCTACTAGTAGACCGGCCTAGCGTTGCTGTGGCTAAGGTTTTTGTTATATTACATAGTAGTAAACTATTCAAGGGAAACGGTAGGAGAACACCAATCATGGGGACCACCATGCTTTATGGTGGTTATGCCATTAAATTGTAGCTTATGTGAAACGATGGTACTTTCAACACAGCGCCGTCTGTTAAAATTGTGACTATTAAATAAGAAACAAAAAATATTTTGCAATAAAATAATATTGCTGGTATAAATTGAGATGTAAGCTATCCTATCTTTTAAGTTAGATCAAACTGCACACGGTGTGCAAATTTGATTGATATCGGTTCGGTAGTTTAGGAGTCCATAGCGGACAAACAACGTGACACGTAATTTATAAATATTAAGATACCGTTGACTGAAGATATTTTATCACAATGTGGTTCAGGTGGACACCAACCTCCTATCGACCGGCAACCCCTCAGACTTCTCAGTGACATCAGTGAATAACTTCCAATACAAACTCTTCTATTTGGACATAAGTGGATCGTCGCCAATTGAAATGAGCCTGCAGGATATACGAAGGTAATATCCATCATAGCACATATTTTAAATTATTTAAACCCGAAAGCCACACCCTTTAAAGCTGCACACAGCTTTACCCGATTCTCTTTACATTATAACATATCGTTATGGAAATAATAGTGCCCGCGTACAAAGTAGGTACACATGTCAGAAGTGAAACTTCTTTGGCAAACTAATTTTTACGTCTTGTTCATACTTATACAAATCTAAAACTTTAGATTTCCGAGAGGGAGGGAAAAAGGAAGATATGTTAGGAATTTAAATTTAATTGTCATTAAAATATTAAGTGTCGAAAATTAATACAAATGATAAATTAAACTTTTTAATTTATTTCTTCGATATTAAAAACACGTGGCATTTTAACTTACTTCCTCAATTGAAATTACAATAAATTATTTTGCATAAAATATAAAATACTAATAGTTCATAAATTCTATTTATAAATATAATTTCTATAAGGTAATTCGCCTTTCTCACTCTCTCTCAATCGGTGTCAATCGCTCTCTTCCTTTTCTTCGAAAAAAACGCTGCACATCTTCGTGACGTTTCATCCGTAAAAAATTACCCTCATGCGCGTAAAGAAGTTTCACTTCAATAAATGCGCAATCCCAATTCACCGGAATACAAGAGGCAATAAACCTTGTTAATCGCCATAGGCTTGACTGTGTGCTAGTTGAGAAAATGTATAATTTATAAACATATTAAATATCTCTTTATAAAATACTTACAGAATGCGCTCTCTCCGATACCTAGCAGTGAGTAAGCTTATCCGTCGCAGCATCAGTTCAGAAGACTTCATCGAATATGGTTTAGAGCTGGAAGACCTTAAAATATTCGGAAGCACCATCACGAAAATTGAGGCCAGTGCTTTCCAGCACGTTAGAACGATCAAAACCCTGGACTTATCTGAAAACGAAATCGACTTTATCGACCCATTTGCTTTTGCAGAGGTAATTTAAACTTTACGAAAAACATTTCACTAATTCAATAAAAGGATTCAATTTAACTTTTGAGCTCAGCTCGCAGCTGGAAAAATTCTGCTGCAAGATTGTCAAATAGGTCACTAACATAAATAGCACAAGAGGTAACGCGGGTAGTGCCGGTCAGCAGGCCCTGACTCGCCCATAAATATTATGAGAATATTTCTGGAGTATTTGTCGCCCGGGCCCGGCGGGAGACGCCAAACCCAAGTTAATAAAGTCCCTTTTTAGGAAAGGGGACTTCGATACTCCCCTGCTGCTTAGCTTCTCGGTCACATATCTGCCTGATTGCGTGCCTGTTAGGGTTCCCTGTTTATAAAAAATAATTTAATATTTAATAAATATAAAAATGACAATATCTACCATATTGTCATTTTTATATATAAATACAACGGGACAATTAAAATCATTAAATTATTTCTCTTTCTATGTGTTCAATGAACTCATTCGTTGAAAGTTTAATCTTACCTACAGAGCTCGATATACCGATCTCAGGGTATATAGGGGATTGTGCTACATTATATGAACGTCAATATTAAATATTTAGTACATGCAAAGTATCGGTATCGCGAAAAAGTGTGCGCGTCTTCGCCTACCACTAATATTTTTTTAATCGTATTAATTCCTTTTTTCTTCCATTTTTAAATCAACTTTTTTTTTCCATATTGATTGTTACTCTATGTACCTACATACATATTAACGAAAGCTGTATAGATTAATTAAAAGTGCTTGTTCAACAGCTACACAGCCTAACAACCTTGAAAATAGCGAACGGATTAGCAGATTCCGTAAAAATTCTACCTTTTGAGCCGCTTAAAGCGCTAAACGAGTTGCAGCATTTGGACTTGAGTAATAACAAACTGAAAAATGTTCCCGACACATCCTTCCATTTTCTTTACAACGTGAGGACACTGAATCTTCAAGACAACCTTATCGAACAATTTTCTAAGGGAACTTTGCAGGTACGTGCTTTTATTATTTAAAATAATATTTATTAGGTTCTGAGAAATACAGGGTCCTGTTTTATTAATGGGCATAAGATTATTCTTAATGATAAATTAGAGAATTCTTAATGACCCCAGCCCCATATACTTGAGGTACCGCAATTTCTGAGGTGTCGAGATTGCGTATGTACAATTTCTGTTTACATGAATATTTTAAATTCCAGTCTCACAATTTCATTATAAATTGGAGATAATATAAGAGATATAACTGTTCTGAAGAGATAATATACTGATGGAGCATCAATATATTATGTGTTCTATTTAACAAGAGCGGGTTTTAACCTCTACATTTCTTGGTATTAAGTCACTTTACCCTCCCTCTACCCTCCCCGGCTGGCTGGATATGGCAGAATCAGAAAAAGCAATAATTTGTCCAGTGCGCAACTATTTACGGGGCTAGTGTAATGTTCAATAACTAAATACTAATGACAATCATTACATCTAATACTTTTCATTGCAGGGTGACATCCACCGACAATTACAAGGCATATACCTATCATTTAACAAAATGACGAAAATCGTTCAGCACACTTTCGTGGATCTTAGAGAACTTCAGGAGATACAAATCGAAGACAACTTGATAGATACAATTGAAAGACGAGCATTTATGAGCGTTGATAACTTGAAGGTGATCAGGCTCCAGGGTAACAGGCTTAGAGATATTAGCGAAGAAGCCTTCCAAAATCTACCTGCTTTGAAAGAGTAAGTCGATTTGAATATTTTTCTGAGTAAATATTTACGTAATAAAGTAATTTTTCATGGATCGTTTTCGTTCGGTAACGAAGTTGTACTATTCTTATAATAATTACTATTTTCTATTTTGAAATATGTTCACGATTTTATAGTAATATTGAATGTTATCATCGAGATTTTTTGGTCAAACGATGCTTAAAAAATAAGTAAAATAAAAAAACATAGCAGTTTTTTATTTATAATTCATTATTATTAGAAATTGGATTATAAACTGAAGTTTGTAGTAACCGTTAAGATGTGCTAAAATGTTACCGGAAGGAACAACTCAAATATCTGAAGTTTACATAAAATATTATACGTTTTCAGGTTAGATATATCTTTCAACCGTCTAGAAATGTTTAAGTTCTCGATATTCGATCAAGTCGGTTCTGCAACTGCCCTTAAAGTGAACGCATCCTTCAACCAAATAGTGTCGCTGACTGATTCCAATGCACGATTCGGCTTCGGTTCATCCAACTTCTACCCACCACCTAAACCGCAAAGTAAGTTATTTAACCAGAATATGAGTTAGGGTTACGAAAAATTTAGTAGTGACGCACTAACTTCATAAAACTATTTGATTTAAAAAACTTTTAAATTTAATTGACTTCAAATATGTGTGTGTCGTGCCTGGGGCCTGAGACAAAAAACTTTCCTGATAATCGTGACTCATTAAATTTTTTTTTGTGTAATGGCATTAGCTCACACTTGTCATGTTATCACTTTGCATACAAATTCCTGCTCTCCACAGGAACAGCTCGCAAACGCCACATGGATCTTGTCTTGAGACCCTTATACTGATTTAATTTTAACATTATTAAGTGTGCTTTTTATGAGTTTATATTCTTCGTATCTATATATATTATATTGTATATTCTTCTTTGTATGTTAATTTTTCTTGGTTTTACTATTCCTTTGTTCTTTTTCCTTTCGCATCCGATTCAGGCTTAATATCAGTGGATGATCAAGGTGACTTTTATTATTCCTTATCTTTATTTGTACTTTTTCTAATTAATTCATTTCTTTTCAAGCGACTAGTGGTAAGGACAGTATCGAGATTACTGGATTTTCGATGTCATGACCGTCATCTCACTTAATAATGGCATAATATCATCAATAATCATATACATTTACATCTTCAGCATCACCATAAAGGTATCATTGATGACGTCAATCGAAAAAATCAATTTTCTCGACGACGCTTCAAATTGATATAGCAATGGTGTAGTAATAGGTTCGGACTTATTGGTTTTTTCCGGGAAAATTTCTGAACGGTTGAATTCGTTTTTTCGATCGATTGGTTCCATTTGGCATTTGATCATTTTGAAATTCTCAATCTAATTCCGCTATTAATTTTCCCAGAAAATACAGATAAGGGTAAATTACCGCACGGCCAAGCTGTAACAGCGTCGCCGTATCGTTTGTTTTGTACGTTCTAGCGCTATTTTTTTTCGATTGTGTTAAATGTTTTAAAATATAAACTTAAAGGATTCATAATTTTAGGTCTTGGAACAGTATCAGTTAATATAAGAGTATTGGACTTCTCTCACAACAATATCTCCTACATTGCTCCTTATTACTTTAGGTGAGTTGTTTTATAGTATATTTTGAGACTGTAAAGAGAACCAATATGCAATCTTTATTATTTATTAATTAAATAGAAATAAATAAGGACATGTTTTGCTACTTTTGTTTATTCCTCGTTGATTTCTTTCAGGCATGCTGACCTAACGTTATCTGAATTGCATCTGTCACATAACCAAATAAAAAATATTACAAGAGAAGTGTTTGGATCTATGCTAATGTTACAGTACCTTGATTTGTCTCATAACCAAATATTCCATATGGAATACGATTGTTTTAAAAAAGTCAAGAATTTGCAGGTAAATTTCGATAAATAATGTTCTATTTATAGAGATAGTCTGAGAAATTTTCTAAAAAGACTCTATGATTCTTCCTTTTCTACACTTCTTATTCCTTTAAAATAGTACCGTTTGATTCTATAGTTTTGTATTATGTAGATTTTTTATTTGAATTTTTATGATTTTTGTGTTTAATCTTTATTTCTCTTTGCTTTTATTATTTTTTTTCATTGTTTATATTTTCTTGAAACGAAGTTTTATTTAATTACTTCCAGATGGACATATGTGGACTCGGGCTTGGTTTAATCATTAATGGTTATTTACGAGTAACTTGATCAAATGAAGTAACATTCATCTTCATTGGCCATTAATTTGCCAAATCACCTTTTAATTGTCTTCATGTCCATGTGCGTTGTGTTGTGTTTTGACTTGTGTTATAATAATGTATTTCTTTCAGATTTTGAATCTATCACATAACCATTTGACTGAACTTCCGGTTGAAGTATTCCACGATATGCAAATGTTGACCTCAGTTGATCTTTCCCATAATCGAATTCGGAATCTTGCTGACAATCTCATTTTGTCAGCGAATTTAGAAAGGTATTGTATTAGGGGCTTTAGCAAGTCCTAAACCTAAAATTACGAACTGATGTTGGTCTCTTAATATGCTTATCGTTTGAATAACTATATAGAACGAAAACTATGTCGTCTTTATTACGGTGTTCAAATTTTCTATAGAAAATGAAATCTTGGCGTTTGTGGTGTATTTGATATGAATATTTTTTGAGTAGTGAATCTTCTGATTTCTTGTGTACATACATAGTTTTTTCACGATTAATTTTTACACGTTTAAAAATGTTACTTTAGGTTGGACTTATCAAACAATGACTTATCAAGGATGCCAACGAACGCATTATCACCCGGTGCCGCTTCAAATCTTGTGGAACTAGATCTAAGCAGCAACACGGTACCTGCTGTAGCCATTCCCGACTTGGTCCAACGATTTAGGGTAAGTATCCCATTAAAAATATGTTTTATCACAGTTTTTTTGTACGGATCCCTTCACAAATTCCTATTCTGGAATGTTCCAGATATAATTAAGGTGATTGGATTGACACTACTGGGTTTTTGTTTTGTAAAGAATTGGATGATGTAGAAATCATACCCTTGCTTTATGTACCGACTTTCTGAAATTCAACTCACTCAACAATTTGATTTATCATTCAACGCTTTTTCTCTTTTAAAAAAAAGTAACTATGTATCTTGTATACACTCTATAATCTTTTGTTTTATTTCATTAATGTGGGTAGTTCACAATGTTTACTACCCGCATAAATATTCTGAATTAGAAGAAAGAAAATGCGTTGAATTGTAAGAACATGAATGTGGACAAACCAACACCAAACATTCATGTTATAATAGTGCAAGGCACAGATTTTGAGCACAATGTTATTTTAAGAAAAATATTAATTCACTGACATAGATATTAGATAACTCTACATAAATTGCTCAATATCTGTTTCCTTTACAACAAATAGTAATAACTAACCATTGTAATTTGTAGTTGATGTTGTATCTGTGTGACCAGTGTGATATGAAGTCGATACATATTATTGTTATCTTTAATTGAGTATTCATTTAAAATAAATGCTAATTAAGTATTAATTGTCTTCTGATTCACATTAGACGTTAATACCTTCATTTTGTTGTCTATTCATAAATTATTCGATTGCTATTATCAACGACACACAAATTTTGCATCACGAGTGTATCCATAAGCAATCCAGCAAAGGTGTTTATGGTAAGTGAATAAAAGGTTACAGAAATAAATCTTGTTATAAGTAAAGAGATATTGTTAAAATCATAAAAGCAATAATATGCATCGACACGCCAGTGGTAGCTTGCTAACGTATACCGCATGTCGCCAGAACTCCGAGGCCGGCGAGTTTTGGCCCGAGGAAAACGACTACAACGATGATTACATGTACCACACCGCTAGGCGAGACCAATCCAGAGTCTTCCACCATAAAAAGCAATATCCGCAGAACATATTCTACAAGGTAGAGGATTGGCCATTCGCTCCAAATTCTTTTAGCCCTTTGGCCCTAACTTTACTTTCCTTGCCCTTCTTAAATTAAATTTAGACTTGGCTTATGACAGTCAAAATTTTTGAAGCATCTTTTGTTCTCCGATATTGCGTTTGCTTGTTTCACAGTTTTGTTTTGTTTGTCTAGTAGATGTCTAGTTGTAGTATTCGCTTTGAACTAATTTGTATATATTTTCTTTTTCAATCTAGAAATACACTATATGGCAGGATTGTAATTATTAAAATCAAATATTATTGATACATTCTATGATATACTTTGAGTTAATTGACCAAACAACTTTCAGTCTTTGGCATGGTTAGATCTATCCAATAATCATTTGGTAAGAATTGAGAGTGGCGCGTTCGGTGCGTTACCAAAACTTCGTTGGTTGGATCTGAGCAACAACTTGCCGTTTAATGGTGATCGGAGTGGAAACATTTTCAAAGGACTGGAGAGGAAATTGTCTTATTTGGGACTAAAGAATGTCAGCTTGCAAGCTGTAAGTAGCTGGATATTTCTTTAATACATTTCGCTCCAACAATTATATCATAAATAGTGTAGTTTCCATTTCTAGATATTAAGTAGATTAAAATCGGTACAATAAAATCCATAAATCCATAAACCTACTATACACTAAAAGGTTGCAACTTGCAGTGCATATTATTAGGTACCAAAAGAATTATCTTAGGAGTTTATTTTTACTCGCGCAGAAGAATTAAAATAATACAAAAATAATCAAAATGTCCCGAATTTTATAATAGACAATGAACTCCTTATTTGATAAGTGATAAGTTTGATAAGTTTTTGAGGACGTTTCCTTACTTGTACAATAAGTATTTATATAAATTGTAAGATTGAAACTAGCAATATTGTGTTTTCATTTTAGATACCATCACTTCCACTTCCCAAGTTGAAAACTCTGGACCTATCGTACAACAATCTGCACTCAATCCCAACAGACACAACTGCCAATTTGACGCGTCTAAGAGCACTCGACTTATCATACAACGACCTGACTAAAGTGCCCGTGGTAAGAAAAGAATGAAATATTGACTTTCTACTGTATTCGATTATTCTGTTTTGAAAGAAGCGAAGAAATATATTCTCTCTCGCTTGACACTGAATTTTACTAGAATAGTCATAATATGTACTTAAGAGAACCTGCTACATTTCTCTGTTACCTTGATAAGGATTTTACGATAATTCTTGGGGTTTGGTGCTGGTTTTTTCTCATGTTTTTTGTGACCAAGTAGTGAGTCAAAGAGCAAGTTAAGGAATACTCTAATGTTATCTGACATTTACAAATTATGATCAGCTAATCTAATAAAATAAAAGATTGAAAAATGTTAATTAAATTATAACACTACCCAGATTTATACCAAGTAAAAGATCGTGATTACTATTATCTATATGTTATCGCTAAAAAGCTATACAATTTTTTAGGCAACGCATTCGCTAAGCGATCTGCGCTGGTTATCATTATCGGGCAACCCAATCACAGCCCTCATGAACACCAGTCTGTATGGACTATCACCACGACTGGAATACCTTGATGTTACCAGACTTCGTCTAAGTATTTTAGAGGTACTGTGGACTATTTTTAGTATGTTACCCTTGACTCGCTTTGCCTATTTTAATAAATATCGGTAAGGAAATTAAGAATAAAATACTTTATAATATTGGTGTCTGACGTGAAAAATTAGGGCTCTTTGGAGTCTTTAATCATTTATACTTGTGTATAATAGAAACCGCATCATCTATTTTGATGAATTTTTACATAGAAAATTAAACTAACTTACCAATGAAAACAACGTTCATCTTTACGTTTATAAAAAAAAACATTCTATTGTATTAAATACTCTAAAGAAAAAAGTTTTTGACCGGATTGAAGTTATGTGCGTGTTTTCTTTAAATGTGTAAAGGTTATGTCAATCAAAGACAATATTAATGTACTCTGCCATCCACGCCTTCAACTTATATAATATTAAAATGCCAACATTTATTAATGAAACTTAAAAATACATTTCAGTATGGCGTCTTTAGCAAAATGTATGGATTGAGAACTCTAAAGATTTCTGTGAACGGAAACGTGAGGGACTTCAGTATCCCGAAAATGACCTCACAGAACGCCGCGTTAGAGAATTTGTTCTTGTCCGTTGAAAACTCACAAATCGATTTAGGAAACGAGATGAAAGGCGAGCTGCCATGCAAATTGGATAACATTACGCTAACTGGCCGAGAGTTGAAGTTTATCTCACAGAACCTTCTTAATGTGAGTAACTTATTTAGAAAAGTATATTTGTAAGGGGCAATATAAACACTTTATTTTAGACGCAATATTATTTGAACATAAAATTATTTAAAAAATTGACGCTTATCTCACTGATATCCCCGAAGTCTTGGGGTCGATTAGCAGCGACATACCACTAATTTTTTGAGACTGGTAGGCAGCTTGTGGTAAAAATTATTTATCAAATAAATAAAAAAATCAGTGGCGCTACAACCTCTTGCCTCAGATTTCTGAATCTGTTTCTTTTTTTATATAATAGGCAAGTAGGTGAACAGCCTCCTGTGCTTGAGATAGAAAGAAAGTCCATTGGTGCACAGCCGGGGATCGAACCTACGACCTCAGGGATGAGAGTCACACGCTGAAGCCACTCGTCCAAAACTGCTATAAAAAAAATCGCTAATAAAAATTATTTATCAAGGCGCATAAAATCTGTCTGCCTAAGCTCTTATGGGGTTACAACTTACGGAACTCAAAACAATATGTATTTCTTTCCAATTTTAATTAAGATATATTCTCGTTATATTAAGATATAACGTATTCTCTTCCATAATCTGTAATTCTGATTTTGGCTCGAAAGGAATTCTGAAATTGTTTTTTTTACTGAATGATTTATGTAAGAAGTTTTACCCATTTATTAAAAGCTTCTAAATAGTATTCTATTTTTGTACAACGTAAATATTTTATTTTAAAGGGCGCATGCTCGAGAGAGATGAGGCTAACAATTTTCAACACCAGCATTGAGGATATATCGTCTGAAGTATTCTGGAGGCACGGTCGTATCAAGAACTTGTCTTTGGACCTACGGAACAATCAGCTGAAGAGATTACCAAACCCAGCTCGGAAGGAGTGGCCTGGAGTTCCTAACGACCTCTTTCTCGATGACATCCTTGTTGCCAGCAATCCTCTTGTCTGTGATTGTGGAATAGGGTAGGTTATTAAGTATACTCTATTGTTAACTTAAATTTTACCCAAAATTAAACTAAAAGACAAATTTTCAATAACTAACTAATTAACATGAAAGCGAAAAAATAATCTACCTCACAGTTTATGGTTTCAAGAGGTGTATAGATTAATTAATATTATATTTTGTGCAAAATAGGAGAATTTAATGTAACAACTAAAATTATTTTTTTACTTGTTGGGTATATAAAATTTATATTGTATGATTGCTAATAATTGTTATTAATTTTTAGCTGGATACAAGCTTGGGATCGCAAACGACGCCAGTATCTTTGCGACAATCCATCTAGTTGCGACGCATTAGACGACTTAAGACTCGCTACTTGTCCCTCCTATCAGAACAGAACATTGAGTGATGTGAGTATATAAAGCCGGGTCCACATTTGTAGCATGTTGGCGTATCACGATCAGTCGTATCGTATCTAGTATTTGTATCATAAATATGGACGCTCATTTTGTACATGTCGTATCTTTAAGGTGTATCTTGTAAAAAACGCGTCCATACTTATCAAATGCTGTATCATGACAGTGTATCGGCTTTAACTTTTCAAATATAGACGCTTCACTTTTCTTCCGATGTATCTTTTCCTGATGCGCGTGTATTTTAGTGCACCTTTCCCTACTCGTACGGTTCAGTCATGTCTTCGTTCCCAAACGGTTTAGCCATGTCAGCAATTGCTTACAGTTTGGCGGTGACTAGCGCCTGTTATATTATCATTAATAGTATTTCAAAAAAAATTAAGTCCAGACGTAGACGGCGCTGGTGGGAGCTTGAAGTGTTTAGAAACCGAAACAAACATGGTGGAATACCATTGATTCGAGACTTAAAATTTCAGCATACCAGTGGAAAATACAAAAATTTCACTCGCATGTCACCCATTGACGTTGTGTATTCCCTTTGATGATCGCGAAAAAACCGACACAGGATGGTTCGGGGTGTATCAAGTATCGTATCGCGATACAGTATCGTGATACAGTATCAAAATACGTCCATACCACCGATCGTGATACGCGTATCGGATACGAGGTGTATCAAGATACGCGCTTAGTGCGGATCGGGCCGTATCCGATACGGCATGTATCATAAACGGGTATCATTTTGCGTCCAAACTAACGATCATGATACGCGCCGAAGCCACGCAACGGAGATACGATACACCGAAATGCTACAAATGTGGACCCGGCTTAAGACTTTTGTTTCCTCAATTATGGTAACCAAGACTTAAGAAGGTCGTAGGTCTTGCTCATAAGAATGACGCAACTGATTAAAGAGACTAAATTTATACTATTATTTTTGAAGTTATACTTCTTTTGGCACGTTAGTGAAAAATTATGAGAGTAAATTTGTACGAAACGCGCGCACACCGTCACAAAAAAACGACACCCTGAATATCAGTTCAAACGTCGATAAAACAGTCTGGGCCGCTAGTTGGCGCTTGCTCTGTTTTATCGACAAGTTACATTGTCATGGCGTAGAGATTTTCAGAGTCGTGGCTATTTAAACCAAATTAATGATTTGTATACGAGTACACCCGCTCTAATTTGATAAAAAACAGTGTTTATTGTAAAATATCATGATTAGTACATATTATATCGTTTCGATTGGAAGTGACCATTAAAATGGACAAGTAAAATGCAATTCGAAGAGGGAAACGTCCTTCTAAAGTGCTCGAAGAAAATTATTACGCCAAAGAAGTAACTAACGAGTGTACTTGTGTACACACACGTTTTTTTTAAATTTCATATGTATCTTTCATTACATATTTACAGTCATCCTGCCTTGGACAATACAATCTTTTTGTAAAGTTTAACTATTTACTGATCTACAAAACTTAAAATTTATTTCAGGTAATTTCTAAAGAGCTGGACTGCAGCTGGAGCAAGGGGTACAGCATTGTGTCAAACATCATGACTGTTCTCGGTGTGGTCGTCGCCTTCTTTGTCATTTGAGGTTTGTTTTGGTGTTACGGACTTTATCGCGAATTAGTACAGGTTCGCAACAATATTCGCGACCTCCGTAACTACATTAGGGGTCACAACTATGATCACATTCTCATCCGGGAAAATTCGCATGACAACATACGGGATGATTCCAGTGACAGTTCTGACAGCCTCGCTCATGACATTCCCCGAGGTTACCTGATCCCCAAAGGCAAGACTGGGAAGCCCAAAACTGAGTAGATGTGCCTCCATGTGGCCTATTAGAATGTAGTGCTAAGGTGACGCTAAGTATAGAAATGTGATGTGATCTCCAAGAAACCGAACGCTATGTTTTCTTTTAGAATTATGTGCACTAATAACTAAGTATAGTTACAATAATTTCCTTATTGTATGTGACAATCTACATTAGTAGTTTTAATATTGAAATTATTGTATGCAAGAAATGTAGGCATACATTTTTCGACTTTTAACTTTTAAAGTTTTGATATCGAATAAGTCTTATAAGGGTCTTAAATATTGCCAAAACATAACTTTACTATTATACTTTTTAATTTCAATACATTTGACAAATTGATATATTATACGAGCACAAAAAAATATTTCGATATTGCACCACTAGATAACAACTATCGCTCAGGACTAAGATACAAAGTGTTTGAATATTGTTTCTCAAGATGGCGCTAATAGCAACTGCTAGTTCACTTCGCATAACTAGGTGGCGCTAATATAAATTACCTTCTACAACAAATGAGAACACAATGTTCAATATTGTTGATGGCGTTTAAATGTAATGACGTGCAAAGATCCTTATAAGTCTGTATTTGATAATAGAATCTCATCTAATGTATACTGAATGATGGAATGCGCATACATATTAGTTGCAATTTCCTCAATTTGTAGAAAATTTACTTAATTATAATTGTAGACTGCATTCGCTAGAATGATATGTGTTCGTCCATTAATAGAGTGTTTTGATTATTTATAGATGTATTTCCTTATTAGGCTAGAGCTCATTATCATATTTAACTGTCACAAATTTATCTGACCGGATACATACGTAAAACATCACATTACTCCAATAAGCTGCATAGAAGTTGAAGAGAATATTTATACTGGCAATACTGAGGCCTGAAACAATGTTAAGGTGCAGATAAATTAGGACACTTCTTTTTATGTCAATAGATGTTTAAATTGTTAGAAATAAGTCTCTTTTGAGTGTACAAAATCGTTGGATGTCAGTTTAATATTCTATGGGTATACTACTACGATTGTTTAGAAGTTTTCAAAGTCTAATATAAAGTAGAAATATAACATTCTATGACATGTTCAATACTATTTGTAGCTTAGATATTCATTTCATTGACCATTATTTCTATATAATTTATAATAACTCTTTTGTTGTTTCTTATAACTGTCTTATTCTTTTTTTTCAGATTACCTATCAGTTTAGAAGCAACTTATTTTTTTTTGCAAGCTTGTCTTTGTAGATAGTTCCTTAAGCTAAATTAGGGAAATGAGTGAATTAAGATTACCTCTCTTTCAGTGGTCCATGAATTCAGGCCTATCGAAGCTTTTTTTCAATGCCGTATTTTGAGGATTACGTTTGCCTTTCTTTATATTTCTACATTAAGTATACTTATTATTATTAAAACTAAAAGCACTTTTTTGTGTGTTCATTTCAATTGTGTTCTACTAGATTTAAGTTTATTTCTCAAGGCATTGAAAACAAAGTTAAATCGTAACAATGAATATATTTTGTGATATATATTAACTGTAATCCTTCTATTTTTGATAAGCCTACGATACTATTGCTAACATGGGAATTGTATGACTAACAAATTCTCTGTTGAATGCTTTTTATTTATTCCAAATGAAATTTTTATTGTTAATCTTCAAAGTTAAATTTTATGAATTAACGCATCGTACCAAATACTTGTGATGTATTTGCATAGTATTATTATTATATTTAAAGTGTTCATATTGTTTAGATTGAACTTTATTTACATCAAAATCATTCAAAAATACAACTAAATTGTCTAATGATTTAAAACTTTATCATTGGTTAAACTAAATAGGATAACAACTTCTGAATGTGATAGAACTTAGCTAGTGCCAATAAAATTATTAATATCAACATAAATCATTACAATTTTCCTTCATAAATGATATGATATTATCAAATTATACTAACGAATAATAAATGTATTTTATCAATTTGATTAAAAAAAAATTAATATATGAGGTTAAATATTAATAAATATCGTTTTAAAATGGGATAATTTTATAAGATTTGAAATTTAGTATGAATAATTGTTACAAGTGACGTTCCATTAAAACATTAAACAAATGTTTTAAAAAATAAAAGCAACGTCAAAAACTATTTTAAAAAATACCATTTTAAGTTAACCGAATTTGTTTATTGTATTAACGGAAAATACAAATAACCCACCGCAAATATTCGTTAGTACAATTTTAAAATTTAAATATTACTCTTAAATATAACGATTGTTGTACATAAAGAATGTAAGCTACGGTAAAGAAATGAGAAGTGTTTTTATAATTAGGTATTTCTTAAATGTATTCACTATTTAAAACAAATCTCTAAAATAGTGTGAAATAAAATAATCTATGATCATTAGTGTATCAATAAATTATTCCGTTAAAAATTAAACATTGTTTTCTTTTATCCTTAATAGATTTATTAATTAAGTACCTAGTACATAAGTTTTGTCTTTGATTAACATAACCCTTACACATTTAAAGAAAAACGCTTTTTACCGGATTAAAGTTATGTATTATTATAAATTTACAACTATTTGACATAATTTTAAATTTATCCGACGTTTCGCGTGCTTTACAGCGTGCGTGGTCACGGTGACTGAAGACAAAAGATGTTGAATGTCAAGAAGTATCACAGCTGCAGAGAAAGTTGCATTATCTGTATTTATTTCCCCGGAGTTGGTATCGACTAAAAGATGGAGGGTTTTGGCAAAAATGGCTCACGGTGTCCTCTATTTTCGCTAAATTTATAATAATACATAAATTTAATCCGGTAAAAAGCGTTTTTCTTTAAGTACATAAGTTTTTCACTTGTAGTAAAGAAGTGTGTCAGTCAGTCTCACGAACTTCGATTTAAGTAGACAAATTTCTGTGTCTGTTCTTTCTTTCTAAAAGCGAATTCATTTGTATTCTGTGCCCAACCTGGAACTTTTATTAGTTCACTAACAATTGAATCCCGCAGTCATTATCTACTAAATCTGGAGAGCGTAGCTATATTTTTACAGCGGCCAATCTAATAAATGTTTTAGCCTGCTGAGGCCCTCGTCAAGGCTAATTCGAGGGAATTGCTGAACTTTGAACAATAAGTAGCACCTACCAGTTGAAAGAATTGATTTGATAATTCAATAATAATTTGTGCTCGGCGAAACGAACCTAAGGCATCACGTGACTTTGACGAAATCGCTTAGCCACGATTACTTAGAATGACAAAATTCCTTACTATTTTTGTATTTATGGAACTATATAAACATTGATAATTTTAATCATTCAGAACTCTAGTAGCCTTTTCTTTTTAAAACTACTGGTTTTACCATTTCATTAAATTCTTAGAGGTAGCCTTACCATAATTATGTGTAATCTTACTATTTGTATATATGAGGTAAAAAGTAGGGCGTTGATATAACTACAGATTGAGCAGTGTTGACTGTTGGCCTAGTGGGACTCTCATCCCTGAGGTCGTAGGTTCGATCCCCGGCTCTGCACCTTCCTTCCTCTGTGCGCATTTAACTTTCGCTCGAACGGTGAAGGAAAACATCGTGAGAAAACCGACATGTCTTAGATCCAAAAAGTCGACGGCGTGTATCGGGCTGATCACCTACTTGCCTATTAGATTGATTAAATGATCATGAATCAGATTCAGAAATCTGACGCCCAGTCCTAAAGAAGTTATAGCGTCATTGATTTAATTATTTTTTTATAACCATGGATGCCACGAAGACTTATTTTTTTAACTAGATCAGCCTAGAATCAGCCACCAATGAACCTAAAACAATGATTGCTTCGCCGGGAATCAAACATAAAACTTCTGCTTTATGCGTCAGGATTTTGATTGTTTGTAGGTACGATTAAGAATCCATTGTTTCTTTTATATTCGATTCGATTACATTCGACACGAGAGCTAAAGGCAGGGTTTTTATTACTGTGGTGTGAAAAAATGCATTCAAAAACAGATTAAAGTAATGTAAAACCAAAGAAACATTTTCATTGGTAATAATAATGATTTCTAATGAAATATTCAGAGCATAATCACATCATAAAACTAGTAGTGTAAAAAATAAACAAGCAATTCATCACACCTTAATAAACTAACTTTAATAAACATATACCATAATAGTCAAATCATTTATTCCAATTAGACCACCTAAAATGGTACTTTTGAACCTTAAATAAAATCATCATTCTAGTTGCCCCTTCCAAAAGGTAGTTTCGTGTGGAGAAAAATGGGCAAGAAACTCCACACTAACTCTTTTAAAATAGTTATAATACTTGTCATTTTCTCAACATTAGTAGTCCAAACCAGAGCAGTGTTGGCCTAGCGAGCGACTCTCATCCCTTAGAGTTCGAGGGTTCGTTCAGGGTTCGAATCCCTGTTGTGCTTAATGGACTTTCTATGTGAGTATGTAACATTAAAAAGGAAGCCTTAGACACAAAAAGTAGACGGCGTGTGTTGGGCAGAGGCTGATTTCTGCTATGATATGGGAGTTGTACGGACTAATACCTGCAGCTGAGTTTCATCATCGGACGTCAACGCAGAATACAAAACACCATCCGTCGATCCACAACTGAGCGCTTCTCGAGGGAGTCTTCTCCACGCACCACCACTATGTGGAACCAGCTGCCTCTTAAAAGGCCGGCATTTGCGAGCATTCTGGCAATGTGAGTATCCATGGGCATTATCACTTTTTGCGTGGCGTGATCACGAAATAGATACGAAAATCTGAGTCCTAGACCTTAAAAGCTGGGTGTACTCTAGAGCGTTTTTAAGGCTAAAGTATTTGAGCAAAACCCTCACCCAAATAAAAAAGCTATCTAAGACACCCTAAAGCCAGACTATAATCATTGACCAAAAGATCACACAAATGAATGGTTATTTCCGAATAGACGAAATATAATTAAGGAGAGTGGAACTAAATGAGTTCGGGCGCCTACAGTTAACACAAATTACATGCCGTGGCCTCGACCTACGGATTCTCTATACAGATAAAGCCCTGTATTTTTGTATCCATGAATGTGAGGTGCAACATAAACGT
The DNA here is from genome assembly GCF_905475465.1 of Pieris napi. NCBI lineage: Eukaryota > Metazoa > Arthropoda > Insecta > Lepidoptera > Pieridae > Pieris > Pieris napi. The sequence goes on from NC_062250.1 coordinate 6,539,564, forward strand.
TAGTATGTTTAGGGTCTGTTTCACAATGTATGGATAAAGTACCAAATAGCTATGCAACACATAAATTATTTGGAAGTTAAATTGTGCTATTTGACTAATAACTTATGATGGACTTTATGTGACGAATAGCTCTATCTGACAGTCGTGAAACGCAACAATAGTGCTTATCCTACCAATAAGTAATAAATAGCTAATTTGGAACTTATATAGAACTTATCCGTACATTGTGAAACAGACCCTAAGTCTTTGTAAAATATGAATAATTTATATGCGTCCAAATTCGACTAAGATATACCTCTTTCGTAATTTTAGGGTAATGGGTCTTATACAAATTAAAGCATGTTCACAGTCCCGCACGCATAGGTGTGCATCATGGGATTTACATAAATACTAAAGTAAATCCTGACATTCCTACTAGAAATATCTTGTAATCTTGCGAATTTTATCTACGAATTCGCACTCCAAAATATCTCTTTGTTTATCCTGTATTTCAAATTATCCAGAACAATATTCAATGTCCAATTATGAGGGCTGCGGGGAGTCTCATTCAATTATGCGAGGCGAGACAAACGACACAACTGGGTGTAACACGCTTACTGCAAAATGCTGTGCTATTATTTCTATAGATGGATAAACTCATTCATTCATATAATATACAAGATTTTTGTTTTTAAACCTTTTAGTATAAATACACGTCACTTATTAGTGCATCTTTAGAATTAATCAAGTTAATGTATCACCCTTGTGTATACAATCCTCACTTTTCTATATGTTGACCATAGACCAGCGGTACAGAGAAGTAAAAACATTCAAAAATACAAGGTATAATTTACATACTATCTTTAATCTAAATGATAACTTTTACACACTTAAAATTACTTTCCTCTTGGGAGTTACATACAGTAAAAACGCAACAGATGACGATCCACCCTCGTAGTACAACGTACACTCCACCGCCAACGATATCCCAAATGTAAAATCTCTTATCTGTACCGCCACTAATGGTGTGTCATCTGTCATATTAATTGGATACAATGCTGGATCAAAACCAGGCGGATCCGGATAATACGTAATCCTTCCAATATGTTCTTTATCATACGAATGAAAACCATGACAATGTAGCCATAGCTTCTGGTCTGTCTTCATCCAATTCTTAACATCCTGAGGAATATCATTGGTATCATTACTCAATGGTTTTGCGGACCAGCCTATTTGCTTGTTTATGCGTATGATTATACAAGGCTCATTCCAATAACCAAATGGAGAAGATCCACAAGGTCCCAGATCACTCGATCTCTTTCTTCGCTTAAAGAATGAGTCCAATTCATCAACGTATTGCTTATCATCATCAGTGTAAGCCTTATATGATATAATCGGTAGAGTATTAACAGATGTTGGCGTCGCTGATAGTCCTATTCCTTGTTTTGAATATGTCATGAGTTCGATTTTGTCGACGCTCTCATATTTGTCCATAAACTTTATCAAAGATAGAGAGCCATAGAGAAATAACAAGGTGTATGTGCAAAGAAATGTTAAATAAAGGATGGAATAGGCGATAATGGAAATCCAACTCGTACACGATCTTCCGCAATATAAGTTTTTCTCTTTATCGTAAATATATCGACAGAATCTCTTCCTGCATGGCTCGCTCAGTTCTTCTGTTGATGCAATATCTCGAAAATCCTTTGATGTAGTCGGTGGTGGAAGCGGAATTGATGGATCCCTTGTCTTCCTCTTAAACATAATTGAATAAACAATATTTTAGGTGAATATAATAATAAGCTTGCGTCGTCTACAGGTGTCAATTCAGAGCGTATAACTGTCATTTTTACTTTTTATCAAGAAGGTCATGATTCGTCGTTTCTTCGCTCGTCTCGTGATTATTACTCTAATATAAAATTTTATGCTTCCTTGAACCAACCTTATATGGTTAGTTTTTATCTGCACTTTCAGATTAAACGTCTATATCTTATATATAAAATTCTCATTTCACAAAGTTCGTTCCCATACTCTTCCGAAACGGCTTGACCGATTCTTATGAAATTTTTCAGTAAGTCTGAGAATCGGCTACTATCTATCTTTCAAACCCCTAAGTGAAAAGGGGTGTCCACCCCAAAAAATATATTTTATTTTTAGACAATTTTTTTTGTTTTTATTTCTTTATGATACAGAATGCAAAAATACATACAACCTTTAACTTTCACCCCTCTACTATCAACCCCATTTTTTTTATTTTAGTAGATAGTTATTTCCATTGAACTAAAAAAATGTTTCCTAGAAATAATATACATGGCAAAACAATGTTTGCTGGGTCAGCTAGTAAATATCTAAAGCTGCGTATAAATTAAGCGCGACAAACCATCGAACATTGGCGCGTGCGGCGGCCGCGCTCTATGTAGACGGGATCGCCGCGCGCGGCGACTCGAACATTGCCGCGCTCGAACGTGCCGCGGGTCGATCCGCTCGCTGTCGGTTTTTGAGACCGCATCAAAGGAGCTTCAGTCGTTGGCTCGCGCGTAGTTGGGACGGTTATAGTTTTGGTGATTTGGCTCGCGCGGCGAATACGTAAAAAAGGGTGCGTACATATACAGTTGTACATACCTATATAAAGTTGGATTTAAATATTGATGACAAAGCTTTATTAATTAATATAATAACATACAAAACAATGGGTGCGTAAGAACGTAAGAAGTTATACTTGTCTGGCATTATTAAAAATAGTTTTTGATTGCATGCAAATAATTATTTATGTACAATTAAATAATCAAAGACTGGAAAAGGAGTCATTATAGTCAATAAAGTTCAGTTTACATTTGAAAAATTAAATAAATAAATATTTATTTTTCTTTTATTTTTTTTACAAATAAGATGGTGAATCACAATGAAAGCAGCAGCCGCCCGACCATGTGCGTCCATACTCGCAGGTTTACAAGAGTGAACTGGTCTGACTATCCGCCGCGGTCTGTTCGTGATGGATCGCCTGCAGCGCGCGTCAGTCACGTCCAACTAAATTTATATCTACAAATTGGCTCGCGCGGCAAATGAACGTCAACTCTGGTCGAACATTGGCGACCAGAGTTGCGTATAAATTAAGCGCGGCTGCCGCGCTTAATTTATACGCAGCTTAATATTATAAATTATCCCTATCCATGTATATCAAGAATATAAAGAGTACTATATACATTACGATAGCAGTGGCGCCTAAGACTAAGGAAAGCCTGTGTGAGTCTTTCCCCTAAGTAATTGCAGGCATGTCCTATTTAGCACAAGATCAAATAAGGGAGCGGGTCTTAGCTTGATCAATGACTCTATTTGCCTACCTCCCATACTATAGGTCACGTGTACGTACACTCGGAAGCAGGTGTTTATATTAAAAGCATTTAAATTACCTTATACGATAATTTTGTTCTTACTAAGGTAATTGTGAAATTTTAATATGGTCCTGCTAAAACAATTTTTGAAGTGAAACTTCTTTAGGCGCATGAGGGTAAAATTTTTACGGATGAAACGTAATAATAATTATATACGCGTCACGAAGATTTGCAGCGTTTTTGTCGAAGAAAAGAAAGAGTACGATTGAGAGAGAGAGTGAGAAGGGCGAATTACCTTATAGAAATTATATTTATAAATTAAAATTTCGAAATAAGAATTTATGAAATATTAGTACATATTTTATACAAAATAATTTATTGAAATCTCAAATGACGAACTGTAAATTTAAATGCCACGTGTTTTTATTATGCAAGACATAAATTATAACAATGAAATTTATAATAATTTGTATTAATTTTCGACACTTAAATTCATTAAATTCCCATCATTTTTTTTTTCAATTTATACTTTTTATTATTGGTTCAAATAGTTAAAATAAATGTTGTAGTATTCTACGGAGAAATAGCACAAAGTTCGTTGGTATCTGGCAATCTTTAAAAAACTAAAGAAAAGTCAAGTCCCTTGGGAATTGTGAGAGCTATGCTCATAACGCCAGAGGCACTAGTTCTTTTTAGTGAGGTTCCTTTGATTGTCCCCTGGAGACAAATTCCGACACTATTGGGCACAGGGGACATCTTTAAAAATTGCTATTCTAAGGCGGATTTCGCTAGCCTTTGATCAGAGGTTGCTTTCAATATCATTGCTACAAACAAAAAATAATCCTGTTACAACGTGACCTATATCTTTTAGTTTTTGCATACATTTCCAAATACTAACCACTTTATTTTCACCATAATCTCCCAACTAATTGTACGAGATTTTATTTATTTATTTATTACAGAAATATCCTTACAGATTATGCCATTACGATAAAAAAAAAATATTAGAATTAAATAGCAACGCGTTGCTAAGTAGGTATGCAACATGCGACAAATAGTAAAACGTTAATCGTGTTTGAGTTTAATATCACAAGATTTCCGAGTCGAACCGACTGGATTTATTTACCAAACTAACTTCCATTTACACATTTAGTGTTCATACTAGTCATACTTAAGTATAATTTAAGTTGATGCTTCGAATGCTTTACAATAGTCGTGGTCTGGTGCGGCTAAAAAGACGTTTTAATTGAATGTGTACCACGTAAACCAAAGATATTATAACGTACTTGCTAGACAATATTTAAAAAACCAGTGGCGCTTAGATTTCTCTATCTCTTTTTGATCTTTTTATTTGAGGAAAGTAGGTCAGCCTTCTGAGCATGACACTTTTATGGATAGGGTATGCCAGATTTCTCACGATATTTACCTTCGTACGAGAAAGTGTTAATTTAGCACGTATAGCAATAGTCTATAATTGCGTAGCCGGAATTCGAACCTGCGATCTCAGGAATGAGAGTCGCACGCTCAAGACTATACAGCTATAGACAAGATTATTAAGAGATTTATACAAATATGTTGAATCCAAATAATAAATATTCATTTCCCGTTTTCGATTTCTTTGTGACGCCGAAACGTTTAAATCGTTTCATGCGAACGTTTTTGAAATGAATCTGCGAATAAAATTTCGATATTAAACCTCGAGGCGTTCCAATAATACATATCTAGAAATCAATTTTATATTTTGACAATTAATTTTGTTATTGTAAAATCGAATAGTAAAAAGCTGCGAACCATAAAAAATTTATGAAAACCTATTATTAAAATGGAATAAACATTAACATCTAAAGTTTATGAATAATCATTAAATCTTTATGAAAGAATATTATTTTACGTAGTACTTTCTATCAATAAACAATTCTTCGAAATTTTAAAGGCGAGCGCAGAACTCAATTCGTAAAAGGAATGTAAACAATGGAATGTAATAGAATGTTAATATATATATATATATATTTTTTTAAACAATTAATAATATCCCGAACTTATAAACATAATATAAAAGTCTTGCCAAGAAAAAAACCTACGTTGATAAGCTTAATTTTTATATTATACTAGCAGACCGGCCAAGCGTTGCTGTGGCTAAGGTTTTTGTTATATTACATAGTAGCAAACTATTCAAGGGAAACGGTAGGAGAACACCAGTCATGGGGACCACCATGCTTTTTTGGTGGTTATGCCATTAAATTGTAGCTTATGTGAAACGTTGGTACTTTCACCACAGCGCCATCTGTTACAATTGTGACTATCAAATAATAAACAAATATTTTGCAATAAAATAATATTGCGGGTATAAATTGAGATGTAAGCTCTCCTATCTTTTAAGTTGGATCAAACTACACACAGTGTGCAAATTTGATTGATATCGGCTCGGTAGTTTAGGAGTCCATACGGACAAACAACGTGACACGTAATTTATATATATTAAGATGATATATACGTCCCTTAACAAAATAATGCATTTAAAAAAATCCATTGTGCAGTCTCTATTCCATAACTCTTATAGCCTAAACTTTTCCAATTAAAAAATTCATAGAGTAATCGCAAAGGCGTTTCCATATTTCCCCAGGGCTGTTAACCGACACCTATCTGCATTTTAACATATTAAGTACTTTAAATGTTGATATATATTTAGTGTGCGGTGCACCTTATTACCAAGCATTCCCCTAACTTCGCTCAGCTGAAACTGTAATTCAGTACGCATTTAAACGCGAAATAGGGTACACGTCCTTTCAGTTACTCATAACTTTTACTATAATTGTTACGTTAAACTATGTGTTGTGTTTAATAAATATTATCGGTGGTTTCAAAAGTGAAGTGATGTAATACTTATCTTTAAATGCCCGGTAAGGAGATTGCCTATTAGACCATGATTTCCTATTCGATATTGGTTTAGAATAGTATTAAGTGCTTACAAAATATCTAAATCGCCAAGAAATAAAACTCGACCACAGGGACTTAATTATTGAAAAAAAACTGTATGTTTTCTTATTAGTGTGATGTATGTATTATTGCTGACTCACCTTCTAATTTATAATATTCTTTTAAGCTTTCATAAGCTTGCAAAATTCTCTGCATAAAGAATGTTTAATTAATTGTTCACAACTAAGCTTTTGGTAAATTAAATTCAAAGCCTATAACGAAATAGTTCCTGCTAGTCTCCTATAGAAAACATTTTTTTTCGAATGCCTCATTTATGCCGAACCTAAACTACAGGTTGTAGTTTTGCAGCCAATGTTTTCTGTTATTAAAATTTTGTGAAATTTGGAAATACTGTGAAATTAAAAGGCATGAACCCTGCCACAATAGAGATATATAGACAGTTTTATAAATAAATACATAAACACACATATATGAATCGTTTAATACTCTTTTTCCTAACCGTAAATACTTGGCTTATTCGGGGATAAAGCCGTAGACAAAAGCTTATTTTATTGTAATATTTAATGTAATATCCTATGTCCTATTTACCCATAATGATAAAATTTATAAATAAATTTAAAAAGAATTACAAGGCAAAATATCAAAACGGCTGCATCGCCGTATTTTTAATATTCCAAACAGTAATTTTAGTAATTACATGTTGATGCGGCTATCTAAATTTAACCACGAGTTTTCGCCACATTTTATTGCTATAACGATAGATTTATGCCTTTTTTATAGTCATGTGAAAGCATCTTAGCACTGGCTTCATATATTTTTACGCTGCGTAATATCCTTATGTCCTTTTAGGCTTTTTAGGCTGTGCATTAATTGACTTATCTATCTACATCATCTTATTCACTCCCAAGGCTTATACAAAACCAGCATGTTGAAAGCCCAAAAGTATATGAGGGCCTGTGACAATTTTTTGAAATGTCCAGCCGAAATACTGTTTCAGTAACCTGATTGTGTATTGTGTGCTTGACCATATGACGCACCATATATGAGCGTATATCGGAAAGCTGATCTCCTATTTACCAATAAAGAGTCAAATAAACACTTTAATCAGAGCATTGTTTATTTGATATAAAAAAGTGCTGTCTATTTCAGTGAATAAGCCGCTTGTTGAACAATTGGTGTTCTATATTTTTTGGTGTCTCAGTATGGCACACACCAAACAATGGCACCTCGTAAAAGCCGCATAAAATATTAATGAACAAGGCATTTTCTTCCCCCGACGCCTCTTTGTGATAAACTTTGTCCAACGAGCTGAGCAATTTCTGCTTAACGAACCAAATGGGCATCATCGGGCCTCTTCATTAAAACTATACTAAATACGGTATAGTTCCTATTAACCACAAGCAGATATTTTTATTTACCATGATTTGTAAAGTACACAAATACCTTCTTATACTTGAAAATACACTAAATTGTAAAAAGATTTAATTTGAATTAAGTATAGTTACACCATCGTTTGGATATTAGTGTCACCAGTCTTTTCTTTTAATTTACACGTAGTAATAATGAACTAACAGCTGAGTTCGTTGGTTCTTATTATTAAATAGTTTGTAAAAAACATATAATAATCTAATTACTAATGACTCGCGCGTCAGTTAATCTTTGGAAATATTAAAAGTTTGTCTGAAAATGCCGTTTGGTTTTTACTAGATTAAGTCACAAATAAATTCTTGTCGATGTAATAAGAGAAGTCGTTTCAGCTTTAAGAAGGTAATAAAATGTGTTTAGGTGTCTATAACGAAATCAGAAGAGAAATATGATCAATTACACCTTTATCTGATGGGGCATGGGGTAGATAGTTTTTCCCCTAATTTCATAAATTATTTTACATAACAAATTCAACCGCGTACAATTATTCTTTGACCGGGAATCAAACCATGACCTATAAGGCGGCGGTGACATGTATTACAAAGTATAGTAGCTAATAAGGTCTAGTCCTAATTGTCGTTGATTTGGTACTATGTTATGATGTTATTATTTAATATTGGGTGAAAAAGCCCCAAACTTTATCGCAAACGTGTGATAACGGTAAGCTTTCATTGATATTCTATTCGTGTCGAGCTTTTGAACCGTAATTTATCTAAAAGATAATAAATTCATTTTCAACGCGTCATAAGTAAATGTACCGAAAAACTTAAATGTCTGTCTAGTAGATATTAGTTTCACATTGTAAAATATAAAATAAAACGTATAAATGTTTATTTCTATAAAAACCCCAGATCAAGGGTCATAGGCACGTTTAAGTTAAAGTAGCCAAGGTTTTAAAGTTGTTTCAAGATTTTTTAATTCTACAAAGAATAAAAAATAGCATTAACTTACAAATATTATTGAAAGCTTCAAATAAATCGTTCTTATACAATGAATACCTGGCTGATGTATTTACATATCGTTATCCATTTGTTTGAATTTCGTACGCTGATACCTTACATATGGAAAATGTTAATGGGCTGGTATAAATTTAATTTTCTTGGTATTGAGAAAATATTTACGCCTTAGTCATATTATATACCGAGTTTTAACACCATCTTGTGCCAAGTACAGGAAATTTATTAATACCATGAAATTATAATTGAAATAATTGGCTTTTGGCATATTGTTCACTTCAGATCTCGGCACTGAAATTTGTCTTAAAATACAGCCTTGCGATTCTGTAACTCACTTTTCGAACTCACACAGCGGTTTTCACAGCGGCGGTCGCGCTCAAATCAGTCGTGAAGCAGTCATTTTATGATTTGGCATTCTGATAAGGTGGGAGCTTGTAGTTTATTGTTTATCAGAATGCCAAATCGTAAGTGAAAAGTGAGTTACAGAATCGCAAGGCAGGTCTAAATCCAATTCTATAATACAATGCATTTTTTGGATTAACTTATGTTGTCATTGTTTTCATATTTCACACCTTATACAGCTGTATGACGTAAAAAGAATGTCTTTTACTCACGAAATAGATTTGATATTTGAGTTGACAATATATTCTTGTTAAAAGAAAGTGGGATGGTTACAGTATCGTATTACATCGGCCATAAGATTTCGAACAAATTTATCGTTAGTTTTACCCCTTTTATCTCCTTCACGTTCAACTAAGCTTAAGCGGGGGTCGGTGACCACTAACAACAGTCAGATACGAGATTTATCGAATTAAATATATTCGAAGCTTACATTTTCTATTAAAAGATAGAATTCTCTCACAAAAGGCAGACAATTCTTTGCGTCTAATATATTGAGTAAGGCGCATAGCTGAGTCATCTGTTTTTAACAATAAACAGCGCCCTTACCTTGTAACTTCCAATAGCGACAGCGATACCGAACCCAACGTTTTATATTCATTGGGTATCGTTTTTAATTTTCTTATTTGGTGATTACGTCAACAGTAATTATTTACTTCTTCACACATATTACCCACACATTGTCTATGCTTGAAAACGAAATGCATTTTCGAGGATTCCTACAAAAAATTAATATATTTAAATAAAATATAATACGGATAAAATGCAGTAAATATGCCGCATGCAGTAACGGCAAAAAATGCATAATCAACAAACGCTTGTAGTACCTGTATTTAGATGTGCATTATGTTTATAATTTATAATCTTACGACATAATTACAATTCACGCGAATACATAATGAAACAAGCAAACATACAATCATATTTGACGACTCAATGGTCTAGTGGTACCCCTGACTGCGAAGCCATGGGTCCCGGGTTCGATCCCCGGCTGAGACGAACATCGATGTGATGAGCATTTGGTGTTGTGCTTAGGTCTTGGGTGTTTAAATATGTATTTATATGTCTATCTATCTATAATATGTATGTATATCCGTTGCCTAGTACCCATAACACAAACTTCACCAGCTTAGCATGGGACTAGGGCAATTGGTGTGAATTGTCTTTAAAAAAAAAAATATAGCCAAATAATACTGGCTGGCTAACTATAAAAAAACATCTAGGCAAACCCATAAATGCGCAATTGGATGAATAATTTAAGGTTTCCTCCGCAGTATTAAACACAAAGGTGATGTGGTCGCGTAAGCAGTCAGTGTGCAGTGCAGTGAGTGGGGTCTCCAGAGCTGATGAGCATGACGGCATTGGAGATTTGCATTTGTACCCATTTGCGTTTGCCCTCCGAGTACGGGTTTTACAGGTTCGTAATAGATAATCTTAGGAGAACATTAGCGCTACTAGCTTTGGTCATGGCTTAATATGCCTTGGTTTTTGAAGTTATACTTCTTTAGGCGCGTTATGAAAAATTTATGAGAGTGAAATTTTACGATGCGCGCGCACCGTGACACAAAATTATCAGAATGAAGTTGCCTACAGAAGATGCTACGGCATTGGACATAATTTAAATACAACATTCGAAAAATAATATAATTTATGTTACACTTAATGTAAGAAAATAATAATAAATATTTATTTATTTAATCTTTCAAATGTACACTGAACTTTATTGACTATAATGACTCCTTTTCCAGTCTTTGATTATTTAATTGTAATTAATTATTTGCATGCAATCCAAAACTATTTTTAATAATGCCAAAGAAGTATAACTTGTTACGCGCGTACATAAGTACACGCACCCCTTTTTTTAATAGGCATATAGGTGATCAGTAGCATACAGCCGTTATTCAAACACACGAACTCACTAAGAGTATAAAAAATAAAACAGGACAAAATTCGTGCCTTGATTTTTATTATGTCATCAACCTTTGACATTTCATAATGACAAATTTCAGGTGTTCTTTAAAACGTGGCGGAGAATAAAACTTTCAGACAGTAATCACCGCAGCCTTTCGCAATATTTTCTGTAACAAATACATTTCACGAAAAGCCCTTGTCATTATGAGTCTACAAAATGTGACAAATATGAAGTAATAAATAATATGAATTTGCCGTATTATTTATTAAAATTAAATTATTAATAGTAGATACAATTACGGTATTATACATAAACTAACCGTCAACTAGTTATAAAATACTTTTAATTTTGTTGTTTAAATTATTTTTGTGTAGAATAGGCCAGGGAATAAGGCGGTTTCAGAAACGGTTATCCGATCTCGATAATCGTTTATTATTTATAATTTGAATTGAAATGACTTTAATTATATTTGAACGCCGGCCAAATCGTATACTCATTTATTACTATTACATTACAGCTTTATGTTCATAGAAAAATACAATTACACAAGCCGAGTATTGATTTAAAGCTTTATATATTATTTATATTTTTTAATGTATCCTTGTAATTCAAGTCAAGTATTAGCAAATATACTGGCCAGGTGTATTCTAGGTGTAGGTCTCCAATTAAAATGTTTATAAAACTACACTCATAGAGACACACATATCATTCAGATTTTTTTCGCTACTATATGTGTTGAAGTTTTGCTGTTAGGTGGCTGGACGGATGAAAGAATGCATTTGTTTTGTTAATAGTTATTTTAAACCTTATAATATGATCTTCGAAATACTATTAAGAAAATAAATTTAATGTTTAAAATCTCAGTTTCTATATTATTTGTGCTTGATATCTGTAATAGAATCAGACAAAAAAAGCCATGGTGTAAATTGAATAAATTTGCAGATAGTGTGTGGTATAGGAGGCTTAGTGGTTGGTGCTGTGGGTTGGTTAGAAGAAAGACAAAAACCTGTGCTTGGACTGGGAGTACCCGCGGGAGCAGTCACCGTGTTAGCTGCTGGTAATAATGAATCTTGCTACCGTTAATAAGGATTTGTTAAGAAAGTATCGTAAATACCACATCAATGTTCGATTAGAGAAGCGTTTTAAAATGAGTATATTAATAATCCAGTAGTGCTATGCTTTACGGTATACATCTGTGCACCTCTTTCGATCTTAATATTTTTTTCTTAACAAGTGCGTAATCCGTCTTTTTGCCTAACGTTCTCATAATATTTTTCTAACACGACACTATTAAATAAACATATAGAAACAAAGATTCATTGGCGCACATTCGGGGTTCGAAATGTTACCTCAGGGTAATGAATCACATCACTTAAGCAATAGATTAAAACTGCAATCGTAATATTTAAATTTGGCGCTACAACCTTTTTAGGTCTAGGCATCAGGTAGCCGTCGACTTTTTTGGTCTACGGCAAGCCAGTTTCCTCACGATGTTTTTATCGTTCGAGCGAATGTTAAATGCGCACATATAAAGAAAGTACATAGAAAGAAAGTGCACAGCCGGGAATCGAACCTACGACCTCGGGGGTGAGAGTGGCACGCTTAAGGCACTAGACCAACACTGCCGTAATCTATACGACTGTCAATCATTTAATCCACATATTGAAAACGTCTAATTTATAAATTTTAGACTCAAAACTCAATGATAACATTTTCGGACTACACCGGTCATAATATTAATTGTAGGATAGCATAATTTGCTCTTCCGGTCATATCATCACTTTATTATTTAGATTTGATTGCGTCGATTGAATCTATCTACGTGTTACTAACAGAGATATATCGAAAATGGAAGCAGTAACTCAGAACTTTTTTTTGTCTGTTTTAAATATAATTTTTAAGGAGTAAAAAATTATAAATAAAAATAAGTCAACGATTTTAGTTAAAGTACAAGTAATCTAGGTCCAATCATAAAATATGATGAAATACATTTCATAGTTCTGCCTTGATGGTGATTACCGCCACCGTGGTGTATGCGCCACCACATGTGTAATGTGTATGTGTATTAATTCGATTCTCGGCGTAATAATAACAGTTGTTGTAAATCGTATGTCATTTTAATACGAAAAAAATAAGTATACTAAAGAAATGTACAAACTTGGTAAAATTTTAGAGTTTATTTTTTTCCAACAGCATTATCGGTATACTATAGCCGAGGGTTTGGTGGGTGGGTCTCAGCTAGATCCAGAACTTCCAGATCTTGGGGTCCACCTTGGAGGGTTCTGGGACCATCAGCGTGCGCTGCGGTGCCCCTCACAATACTATGGACCGCCGCTATTGGTGCACACGTGGCTATGTTCGTGTTTTGTATAAGAACACTTATGAATATAGGGTAAGAAGTTCATGACTTCAATTTGTTCTTGATCTCTTCAAACTCGTGTACATTTTAGTTGTATATTTATTTACAAAAAAATCATTAAGCATTTAATGTTGTATATTATACATCAAATATTTTGTTTATTATTAATATTATATAATTTAAATATTTGTTACTATAAAAGCAATATAGTCGGTTAACGTAATGGCGACTATGAAATAGCGCGCATGATCTAAATCCTTAGATGCTAAACCCTTTTTAAATAAATTAAATATATATAAGTGGCAAAGTCTGATAGTTTTATAGGCTGAAGAAATCCTACGAGCAGAAAACCCCTTGATGATAGTGATGTGTTCTACTTGAGAGAGAGAGAGAGAGAGAGCTTTACTTATCTGTTTTACGGTTGGCGGTCCTTCAAAGCTAGTTGAACACAAAAAGTTTCATTTTCGAATATTTACTCAGCCCAGGAAATGAAACGCGCTTTCGTATTGCCCTGAATATTTGACTGCTAGTATTTTTCAAAACCTTCTATTCAGTTCGACATCCTTACAAAATAACATATTCAATTTCTAGCTAAACCAAACAAGGATATTTTATTTTGATTAAATTTTAATAATACCAATATTATATATTGGTTTTACTATTCAGAACCGTTAGATAAAACTTACATAAAAGTAATTATGACAATAAAATATATAAGGGGGCGTCCATAAATTACGTGAGGTGTTTAAGGGGGGGACGGGGTCGAGTCAAATCTCATTTAATCTAACGTTGGAGAGAGGGGGGGTCTCGGCAAATATCACGCAATTTTTTTTCTGATTGAAAAAAAAATTAGGAAAACGGTTGACCCCAAAGGCCATCTCTGCAACTTCCCGCTAACTCCATACCTAAACGCTCAACATTTCACTTATTTTGTTTTAGTCGTAAAGCACGAAGCAAATTTTTTTTCTTTTTACAATAACAATCCAACGCGTTAACATAAGAAACCCACATTTTGAAAAATCTTACGTGAGATTGGGGGATGGGGGAGGGGGTTGAATAAAATCTCACGACATCTCACCAGGGGGGGAGGGAGGTACAGAAAATTAAAAAAAACACCTCACGTAATTTATGGACGCCCCCTAACACATTTTTTTATAATTATTCGTTCTTGTGTCATAAAATCTAATTCAAAATGTTATAAAATTTGTTATCAATGTCAATGGGTAAATTAACGTTTTGGTTACGAATGAGGATTAAATTATATAATGGATTTGTATTACATAAAATAACAAGGACATAATTATAAAAAAAAAATATTTTTCTTATAATAAAGCCTTTCAGACCCTAAAGGTCAAATTCAGTCTGTAATAGAAACCAGCTTCAAAGTCAAGATTATTTTAATGCTTGTAGTATAAAACATCCCATTGTATGCAAGCGTAAGTCGTATTACGGTTAACGAAATTAATTTGAAATGTGCTCAGTTTATCACGTTTCGTTTTTTAGTTTTAAAAAGCACTTTAGTTTTCTTTCGAGCACACTAACTTTATACCTTAGTATATACTTCCTTAGAGGTTGTTAATATGAGAACCGGAGTTCAACTTTCTCGTCAGAGGAGAAATTTAGATTAAGGGTCTATTTTGACGAATCAGCCAAGACAAAAAGGCTTTAGATTAAGTTACAAAATAACGAAATACTCCATTTTTATATTAAATAATACAACTCTTACATATATAATAAAAAGAGATAGAACAACACAGATGTCTATCTGTGTCACCAGACCACACATTTTTTACTCGCTCAACGAATAAATATCGCAATACAGCGAAGAAATGCTGCCAGTACTATAGGTATACTGCCACAGGGACCAAACTTTTTAAATAAATTTTATTTTTCTATTATTAATCCATTTTTATTTATTATTATTACTATGTGGGTTAAAAATATTGTAAATATTCTTATTTTATAAAAAGTTGAGAAATATATGTTAGATAGTATTGCAGTACAGCCCTGCGATTCTGTAACTCACTTTTCGAACTCACACAGCGGTTTTTGCATCGGCGGTCGCTCTCAAATCAGTCGTGAAGCAGTCATTTTATGATTTGGCATTCTGATAAACAATAAACTACAAGCTCCCACCTTTTCAGAATGCAAAAACCCCTGTGTGAGTTCGAAAAGTGAGTTACAGAATCGCAGGGCTGTAGGGATAGAATTTCCAACGTCTGTGTTCGTGGCCAAATGTATCAGTTAGGTTTATTATATGAAGAATTTGTTCAAACACAAAATATATATCTATTACTTTTACAGATGCGGTTCGAAAACTTGTATCGGTGTCGCAGTAGCCCAAATGTCGATTTCAGTAACAACTTTAGCAACTGCTGTCTACATGGTACAACTGGACTTGAGATATGATGCTGCACTGTCACCACCTCGCCCCTCAGATGCGCATACATGCACCGCTGTGTCTATGGTATCTTAGCACAAATAATCTATTCTTAACATGTTTTCATTTGTTTTTCTATAATCACCAAAAAATTTATAAACCTTTAATAGTTTCTGTTTAAAAATAAACATCTTTTCAAGGAGAAAACCAAGAAATATCTCGTCTGGCTGTAATTAAAAAAATATAAGTTCAATTTTCAATATATCTTGCTGGATATAATTATGTTTTCACGTTACGACTACATACTGAGGAGGCGTCTCTATACTTAGGTGAATGGTAAGAGAAGTGGACCGTACAGATTCTTCACGTGTGCGAGATGTGAGGTTAGATAGTAAAATAAAACACGAGACAACGGCGGGTTTTCCTTGATTGTGATTGGTCAAAGAGAAATAACTAAAAAACAACTGACGAATCACATGTCTAAGAATGGATCGGATACTGTTGAAACGCCATTCTTTCATCTCGCGGTTTACGGTTATTCTCCTTGATACAGAGAGCACGTGTGTAGCTGCTGTTAGATTAATCTCCCCACACCTCCAGGCGACCCTATCGAGGTGAGGGTATTAATTAATTCCGAGCATCGCACGTGATCAACATGCTAATTAGATAATGGATGTCTACGAGTACTTCATTTAACGAGAGCTATATAGAAATGTTTTTAATGGTATTCTATTGGCAGGTGCATAAACATTGGTAAGTCTAAACAGATACCTTTAGTACGAAAATTCGACTTGAAGCAAATTTATTGCTATTTTATTGTTGGTGGTTATTAGGACTTGCCTAATGAAGAAACGTTTAAGGATTGGGTCTGTTTATTCCCATAAATAGATGCCCATATTATTCATTGAAAAATATATATATGAACACTTTGTATTTGAAAAAAACTTAAAAATTAAAAGCTTTTCCTTATATATTATAAGGTTTATCCAAATAAATTAAACTAAATAATTTCTCAGTAATTTGAGACATAAGTCAATATACTTCTTCCTTCAACCATTGAAAGTGCTTCAAAGCTGTAAATGAATGCCCAAAGTATACTCAAAATTAAATTGAATGCTTAATGAAAAGGACTATTATAGTTATTTGAAAGATATCAAAATCTCGTGCCCATATTTAAAGTAATAGCTTGTTTGAATATTTATAATTTTGTAATTGTACATGTGCTACTAATAATCCGTCATGAAAATAAAAATTCGAGCAGTTTCAAAAAATAAAATTGCGTGTATATACGTGAATCCCATATTAAAAATGTTTTCGTATTCCTCTACGTAAATGACAAAACCTTGTTAATACTGTTTCAGTTTTAACAGCAGCATAAATTTTATACTAAGTGCGTTCGAACGTTCAAAAGTACTTTGACGATTACTTGGCTTAGTAAGTGGGTTATATCCAAAATAACTCAAAAAATATTATACATTATAAACCAAATATGACAAAATTTTTAGTTGAATTTAAATAAATTTTGGGTTAGAAAGCTTTGCAAGGCAAAATAAAAAATACCATCTGTATCACCTCGACGTCCGTCGTTCAACAACTGAGCGTCCTGACTTAGGGTCCTTCAAGAAAATAGCGTACCAATTCTTGAAAGCAACGCAATGGCGAGCCTTCTGGCAATGTGAGCCTCCTGCCCGTTTGCCTCCAATTACATAAAAAAAGCATCTGCCAAATACAACGTTTTAAGCTTTCGCTTCTTGTATTTGTAGGTACCACTTACATCAGTCGCAGTAAACAGTGGTGCCAGTACCGAAGGGCCGGATAACAGCCCACTAAATAAAGAACACATGGATCACCCACCTCCTTCTGAACCCACTTGATGTCGGAATACAGCTTAGATAAGCCTTGATTTTAATTGTATATGTTAAAGTAAGAAGTTAGAAGAGTATTAACCTATCCTTATAAGGTTTTTTGATGTTTTTTATATCTCAATCGATAGTTGTAGACCAACTATAGCTCTGTAAATAGTTTTCGTGAATACATTTGTAAATATGGTGTTTTCAAGTTTCGTAACCCAATTTAGCAACTAGGTTAGACCTCTACCCCTACCAAATCAAATAATGTCGCCATAAATCGAATCCAGGACCAATTTTTGCGCCACATGTTAATTGCTTTTCTTCGGTGGGGAATACATTGTGTGCATGATAATTCATTATTTCATTAAGTCAGTAATATTGGCAACGTGTACGGTTTGTCAAGTACTATTGTAAATATGTAAATAAAATCATTTTAATTGCTTTATAAAGAATTCCTCTTTTATATTCGATGTGATTAGTTAATAAAGATTATTATTTATTCGTTTCATTAGATTTGTAGTTATTGTAAATATTCGTTTAATATCCTTTTATCTATAATTTTTTTTGTTTTATTTTAGTAAAAAATAAGTTATTAACCAGTGGCGTCTAGACCTCTTAGCCTTAGAATCATGTATCTCTTTTGTGATCATTTGTTTTTTTTTTAATATGCAATTAGGGGGTCAGCTTTATATACTTGACACATGCCGTTATTTTTTTGGAGCTAAGTTGTTACGAAATTTATATGTTCACAACACAGTGGCCACGGATCTAAGTCATAGCTCATTCTCTATAAGAGATACAACTATATCGCTATTTTATAAACATTTATTTTTTTATTACAATTTCAAGCATATGTACAATGGTGAATATGTATACTAAAATACAAAATATAGATAGATTTTATCAATACTCAGGAAGATTTTTCTTAAAGTGAAAACATATTTACAAACGAACCATTTCTCGAAGAGTCATGTAAACAGTTTTGTTGTTGATTAAATTCTTTGATCTATATGTATTTGATATTTTTAGGGTGTTAAATGTAAATAAATAGTTTGACTTTTGGAGTGTTGTGTTGTTGACCTTATTTCGTATAATAACCTTTATGAAACCTGTTCCAGTTTCGTATGTCGATATATTGTTTGGGGTATGTTTGGAAGTTTGATATGAATGCCCCTTGCATTCATCGGTTATAATATTCAAAATAATTTATTCATACAGGTAACACAATGTACATTTATGAACGTCAAAAAGACATACATATGAAATGCTTCTAATTTTAAATTTACTGCCAGTTCTCAAATTAAGGGCGTAGAACGGAAGAAATAACTGGCAATTAACTCTCCGCCACTTTTTTTATTCGCCAAGTTTTTTGTTTTACACAACGTTTGTAAGGATCTGCAACCATTACACCATGTTCGACATGACATCTTATGTAATTAATAATAATAAAAAAAATTACAAACAAAGATTTGTCCTCTATCAGCAGGAGGCATGGTGAAATAGGAGCACGCACATTCTCGTGGGAATGTTCCCAGAAGTATTGTAAATCAGCTTTACAGATTATAACAATTAAGAATTTCAAGCCCTACCTATAACATACTCGCTATGAACGCCAAATGCCGCTTAACTTCGTCGATCAATCAATTACGTTTCAGCAGCTTCAGCATCAGCCACTGAGTAAAAAGTGAAATAATTGTGAATATTCAATGACCCAGCTACTATATTCTCAGGAGAAATAATTTTAAAGCTTGCGTTCTTTGGCAAGAATAAGTACCGGAGAAATTCTGTATCGTGTCTATCATGGCTGCCCTTATATAAAGTTAGATGATGTTTTAGATTAATTTGTTGTATTTCACTTTAAGTACTAAAAATATCCAAAGTCCAGCCTGACGTCACAGTCATGAAATATTTAAAGCAGTACCAACGCAGTAACATTCATTGTTTTACGTAGATTTTATTATCTTCTAGCTAATAAATGTCAGTTAATTCAAATTTATGTCTTTGAAATTTATTCATTCAAACAATGTTATTTAGAAAAAGTCGAAAAATGGTAATTTTTGGGTTTGTCTTGAATAAAATATAAGATTTATTTTCTGAGAAAGAGTTTAGATAGTATATTTATTTTCGCCTTTAAAATGTGTATAAACCATCGGGCATTAGCTCCGTTCTAAATGTTGTAAAATTGTTAAAAATAACAGTTTTTCCCCACTTGATTACCTTCAAACATGTTTAAATGCTAAGCCTAAGTAAATAATTCAGTAGTTAAATAGCACTAACTTTTAAGAGTTTTGCAAAAACACTTCGGCCGCGTTTTATGTGATTGATTTACAGCTAAATATTTAGTGGGTTGTTCAAACATTTTCTTTTTTTGTATTTAAAAGAAATACCGCAAATAAATCTTTGTTTGTGGAAAGATGTTGTGTTGTCCAACCTAAAATGAGGATACTCGACTAATAAGAATATAAATCATAATTTTTCCAAAATTCCAAATTTATTATAAGGTTATTTGAATATCATTCCAATGCTTTTTAATAAAAAATACTTTATATAAAAGAAGAGCTTTGACCCACTTGAAACAGATGAAAATAATTGAAAAACTACTCGGGAGCATTATGACAAACCATCAATGATACAACAATGATAAGTACTAAATTGCTGTTTGGTATCTGAGATGGAAAATCTAAATACACAACATTTTAAAAGCTTCACAGGAATCGACCAACATAAAAAGAAAGGATAAGCCAATTATTTATTTTACCTTAGCAATGTTTGGTCGATTTCTGAACATGATTTAAATATCTGCAAAAATATTTCGGTATATATTTAGTCGCTCAAACGGTGAATGAAAACATCGTGAGGACACCCGCTTGTCATAGACCCAAAAAGTCGACGGCGGCACGTCTTTGCTTATTGACAGATGATCATGAAACAGATACAGAAATCTGAGGCCCAGACCTAAAAAGGTTGTAGCGCCACTGGCTAGTTTTTATTTATATGTTTACGAACAGGATTTTGATAGTAAACTAAAGGATATGGTTTGAAGTCATTTAATCCATAAGCAGATAAACTTCTGCGTCTATCTCTTTGTTATTTTAAGGCAAGCTATCATAAGTCAGCTGTTGAGGCCATCTCATCATGACCTTTACCTTACAATCCGAAACAATTATTGTTTTTCTAGAATGCGAATTTATCACAAAGCCTAGTTCCAGACAATATTTTATAAAAGTTATAGGATATATTAAACAGTTATTTTCAACCTATGGCAATACAATTATTTTATATGTGAATCGCACTAGCGCCCTCTTAAGTGCAAAACTCACGATAACGTTTCAATGGTTCATTATGACCCTCAACTCGCCCTACTTTCCTTCAGTGACGTACTTAATGAAAATCCTATATTTTTTGTACATATTTTATTACTATAGACGCTATTTACGACGTTACTTGCGGTGAATGATCGAGTATATAAAATATTGTAGAAACAACTCTTAGAACAGTGCGTGAAATCATTTAATTTCTGTATACCTTGAGCAACGATATCGTACTGTTCGAATAGAATTCGTCTTGTCAACTTTACAAATTGTATGGAAAATGCATCCGTTCGAGCCATCGTATTGACAGATACGTATACTCTATGAACCTATGGTATAGTTCGTTCTATCAAGATAATGTTCGTGTATTGGTTTTCTGTAGATCACAGAAACTGTAAGTACTGGAAATTTTTCTTTTATAAACGCTCAAATTAAAACATATACTATTTACTCCACGCCTAATTTTGTTTCTTCTGACGTAAAAACCATCTCTTCTTTTGGCAATATTTGAGCTTGAAGCAGGTTATGACCGGTGATTGACACTGTAGCATGCAGACACAGCCGCTTGAGCAGTTCGGTAAAATGGTGGGACAGTAAGTTGGTGGGGCAGCGTAGTTACAAGGTGGGCTGCATTCTGCTTTGTCGCAGGTCATATCTAAAAGTATATAGATTTGGACATTTAACAAGTATTACACTACAATACACGTAAAGTTTTTTTTTTTTAATGGTTCTGTGCTTGTCTTTTAGAAATTCGACCGTGTCCTTCATCATGTACGGTTTAAGCACTCGCCCGGTACCGCACAACCCTCCCAAAGGCCGAGAACAAATTTAAATTAAATTAAAACTTGCCCTCGAACCGGGAATCGAACCCGGTACCTCTCACCTAGCTGGCACTTAATAAGACCGCTAGGCTATGAGGCCCCCTCACGTAAAGTTTGTAACTTCTCTTAGTTGTTTTCTTTTTTTTATTTTTAATCTTAATTTTATGTATTATTAGAATTGTCACATAATTAGAATTTTCATTATCTTGTTGTTTACAATTTAATTAAATAAATAATCTGTGTATAATTTAAGAAAACGATCTGTTCCAATATTTGGCCTAGCGGCCCTTCTATTAGTTTCCATAAATTTGACAAGTAACCAACCATAAAGTCTGTCTAAAATATTTGAATGAACAAATGTTTTTTTCCAACACATATCTTACGCTAAGTTTTAATACTTAATAAGCTTCAACATGGAACAATATATAAAATCTATTTTCTACCATAAGAGAAAAGTAACTATGTATAGATTTTAAACGGAAAATTAAAGAAAGGCTGTGGGCATATTTGGAACTGGAAGCACAACTTGCATTATTTGAACGAAATTGTGGTTTTTTATTTGATTAATAAAATTGCTTGGAGCCTTATAAAACTGAAATTGTATTAAGTAATAGGAATACATCACGATACTGACAAGGCCACCAATGAACATTAAAACGAGTATTTTTTGGATTTTCACAAAGTCCTTTTTCCAGAGTTGTCCAATTATAAAAGATTATAGTACTTAAACAAAAATTTTATATACTTACTCAAGTCATGCATTGAATCTTTACTCCAGCCAGGCCAGTTTTGCTGGTAAGTAATGGTGTATAGTGAAATTGTTAGTATTATAAAACTGAGTAATTTCGCCATTATTTCAAAAGCATTATTATTTTCGATGTCATTGTCATTTCTCTATCATAAACATTAACCACAGAGTCGAGCAGGTATTATTTGCGGTTTTCATACTAGCTTTAGCCTCTCACAATAAAATTAATACAAAAAGATATCTATTTAACAAATATTAGTGAAAAGCGTGTTTCTTACATGTGAATTAATAACATAATGAACAACCTTCACAACATGAAAGTATCTGCTTTCAAGAAATTTGTAGTGATATTAAGTGACCGGTAGTCTCTTCCCCTAATTGTTCCCTTTTTTTAAATACACAATCAATTATAATAGGCTTTCATCTAAACCACTTATTTATTTCTCTCCTAACATCCCCGAAACAATTTGGCAAATAAATAAAATGATACTTTACGAAGTGGTATGAATAGAAAAATCTACGGCTATATAAATATATATATCATACTCAGAGTCGTTGTTCAGAGTTATTTAATCTTATAAGTTCCAAATAGATAGGCTTTCCAGCATTAACTACTTATTAACACTTGCATTACTTATTTTTGTATTAGTAAGTAATTAAATATGTAGTATGTCAATGGAGCGTTCTATACTTCGGTTTAAAAACAAAGAGAAAAGTAGAAATACGAAATAGTAATACGAAAACTTAAAAAAAATAACAGACGTGAATTACGTTTGGTGGCGGCTTTTGTATGGAGATGTTTAAATCAAACTCTTTGTTTGAAGTTGGGTAACAATTTATTTTAATGGTTTAAAACATGAGCTTATAACTAACACACAATTAAGGGTAGAAGGGTTACGACGCTCACAAAAACAAACTTGGCTTATCTAAAGCGGGCCATAGACGGACCGCATGTTGCAGCCGATACCGACTGCTCTAAGCGGTCGCCGCACGGCGCTCTGCAGTTTCCATACTAAATTCATATTCGCAATACACGGACCGCTCGAGCAGTTCCTGAGCAAACCGCATATGGCAGTCGGTCTGGACTGCAATATGCGGTCTGTCTATGGCCCGCTTAAGGGTTCATAAATCTAAATCACACTATGTTTTTGGACATTACCGGAAACGAGAATGGTAAAATACAATTTATAAGAGTGGTAAAAACTAAATTACTCAATATTGCCTTCAAGTGTACGATGATTGTTTACATTTGGTTTACGCTTCTAATTATTACCTAAAATATTTATATGTAACTTAACTAAAGTTATGCCCGCGTTTGTAATGACAGATAGGTCAAAAATGGGAGGACGCCACAGAAGCCTGCAAAGATGAAATAAAAGTGATAGCGGGGAAAAATAGTAGCGAAGATAAGAGACAACTGGAAAAATTTGGAGGTGGCCTAGATATTGATATCGTGTACTAATATTAAATACAATCTAATATATAAAATTCTCGTGTCGCGGTGTTTGTAGTTAAACTCCTCCGAAACGGCTCGACCGATTTTCATGAAATTTTTCTTTATTAAAATTTAATAATTTTTTTAATATAAAATTTTTTTTTATATAAACAAAATTATTCTTTATTTTTTTATGATACAGCATTAAAAAAATACATACAACCCCTAATTTTACCCTTCTACGATCAACCCCTATTTTTTAATGTAAATGATATACATGGCAAAACCACGTTTGCCCGGTCAGCTAGTAATAACATAACATTAATGTAATCCTTATTATTATAGTACACGAATATAGGCTATTTATATTTTTTATTTTATTTATAAATAATACTATAATAGTCGCGATCATATGGTCGAAGTGTACGGTAAGTCTATAATATTAGGTAAGCCCAAGCGTACTTGTTTAGTACTACTCTAAGGAAAGCAGTTAATAATGCATGGCAATGCTCAACTCTAACAATAATTCAAAGACGTTGAGAGCTTCTCATTGTTACAAGTACTGAAATATCTCGAGGGGATATAAATAAAGCTGGAGAGAAGTGAATGTATCTTTTGAAAACGCAGTTTCGGCAAACCGTTTCTCGATTTCAGCGCTCTTAAATCAAATAGATGCAAATGTTTTTGAAGTTTTATTATAACACTCATTCGAGTGATAGATAGTCGTCTGTTTGACAACCGATCATGATACCTCGGGATTGAATCCCAGGACCAGAAATATAAAAAAAAGGTAATTTACTATTGTTTCCTTTGAAGGGAGACTACTACTAGGCCAGGCAAAAGCTAAATTACTATTTAAGTAGCCTGATAGACAGTACCGGTGAACCCCAATCGTTACCAGTTAGCATCATAAGACGGTGAGATAAAGGTGCAAGCATTAAGAGTACTCTGATAGAGGGACCAATTATTTTAAATATTTTAGTTTCACAGTAATTATTCGATGTATGTACGAGCTGTTCGCGCTAAATCGATGTCAGTTAAAGAAGGATGACAATTATCGATTTTGACACACGAACCGGAGATGGTAGGTGGTGTACCGAACCAGCGCATATTATGTTATCGAGGGAAGGAAGCATCCTGGATATAGCTCCGGATACAGAGGCCCACACACCAGCTATACAACTTTAAGATTCTCTAGTTCGACATTTGATAATTGTTTAAGGTACGTTTTAATACCTATTATAGGAAGTTGAAATAACGTGTAGAGTGTAGACCTTGATGTCTTCCTTTTAGAAAATACTCTTGGTATCAGAAAATATGTAACTTTATTTTGAATGATTTCAGTATTTTATTTATTTGCTTCAGGGCAACGGATACTATGATAAATTAAGACGCGTTGCAATTCGCTGTCCTTTATTATTAATAGAATGATATAATTGTATTCTGTTGCAAAAATAAAATACTAGAATACAAACAGCATTTTAATAATTAACATAACTATACGTATAATATGAGATTACCGCCGTATACAAAATAAGTATACAAATTCAATTAGACTGAGAAGTGAAGCACCGAAAAATACACCCCCAACGCCGCCGATGTCCACTAAAAAGAAATATTTATGTAAGTATACGTTGCATAATAGAACAAATATATAAGCAATTGGGAAGACTATGAACAAACACAAATAGATATTGTCGTCTTAACAGAGACTATAACGATAGGTAATTATTTTAATCAATTTGAATGTACCTACCATTCTTTGAAAATAAACGTTTTTTCAGAGTTATTATTAAAAATAATATAATAAGTAGGATTCTAGGATAGTTAGTAAATAAGAACAGATTCTTGTGTTCGTTAAAGAAAACGCCTGAATTTTGCAATGCAATACAAATAATTGTGACAGATAATTAACTAGTGATAATTTTGAGTACTATTGTGACTAGTTAATTTGTTTTGTTAATAGAACATTTCTTAAATACATACCAACGAGTCCAAGACTGTCTCGTATAGCGAATCGTCTGACTCTCATAGTGGGAAGCTGACCAAATCTAACAACACTACGAGACGAACGCACAACATTCTCTGCTTTACTGGAACGACTAAAAGTGTAAACAATTATTATTATTTATTTAATCAGTTCTTTTGAATGTTTGAAATGGTACAAAAATTAAAATACTATATCATTTAAGAAGTAAAATACATAGCTCTGCCATCATTCAGAAGGTATAGCCTCATCAGCAAGCTCAGAAGATAACTTTAATAGCGATTCCAATACTTCCAATTAGATATGGCTGTATCTTGCATTATCACTCTTATTATTGAACACTAATGAATTCATCTAACGATAACGATAAACAAAGACTAAATATTTAATATCGAAGCTATTGAAGTAACGTGGTAAGCTTGCTGTTTCGTAATAAAATAAACTAATGATTTTTTGAAAATTTTGTTTAACCTACCCTCATTTTCGTCACGTAACCGCCTACGTGACCGGACCGCTGACATATCCAATTAGTCTTAGGTACACAACATTTAATTAAACTTAAAATATTTATTTGCACAATGTGTTTTTACATTTAGTTGAGCTTTTAAATGTAAGTGTGAATGTTTGTCTACAATTGTCTCGGAAACTTAATATCAGATATGATTTGATTTAAGGCAGATTCCAAATTAGGGAACAGTCCAAGTTTCATCAATGGTTGAGTAATTTTGGTAGCAGGCATTTCTAAACATGTAGGTATAATAAATAAATAATGTTGTAATAAGAAGGTAGCTTTATTGATGTTATGTATCTAAATTTTTTTCAAATATCCAGGTTTTTTTCCTTTAAGTTAAAGTTTCCCGCGTGAATGAACTTATTTGAAATAGACCCCGGTTTTCTCGAGAAACTTGCTAAGATAACGAAACTTGAGAAAATTCAATTTTCCCAACGTTAACTAAATTTTTCCTTTAAGTTCTCTGTTTATCTCATTGAATGGAAACAGTTGAATTGTTTCCGATCGTGATTGTTTCAAACTGTTTTACTAGCCCAAATGTTCAATATTTTTATTTTTTAAAAATAAAAGTTACCAAAGTTTTAAACTTTGGTAACTTTTATGTTTACCATAATTGTCATATAGTTTAGAAAAATTAGCTTGTAACATAATATATTGTAGATATAGCATGATGTGGTTAACATAATTCAATAAAATGATTTTACATATATATATTGTAATGTATATAATAGCTTAATAGGGTATGGGGGTATCATTTTTACCTTATAAAACCCCTGCATGATATTATTCGCTTTTTTTATGTTTTGAGCATTGTTCCTCTATAAAAATGTAGGTTATAAAAAACAAGTGGATAATTATGTAGGTCTTATGTTAAATCTTTCTACATATAAAATAGTTTTCCATACAGATAATACAAAGTTTTTTTATAGACGTTAAAAAAAGTTTACTTGTAAAATACGTGCGTCACTTTGTATGATGTCTCATCACATCCCATGGGACAACTACAGTTGAACTTTCCAATTTCATCTGAAACCAACGTCATTTATAAAGAAATGTTTATTTATTCTTTACAAATAACTAGAACATTAAAATACTCTTTAAAAAAATATGACAATGTATGAAAATGTTTGAATGACGAATAAATGTCATTATGACAATGATCTGTCTCAACTTGACATTTGACATCTGACACTGAATGTAACCAATAAATTTTATATCCACTATACTATTCTACTATCTCTTATTTCCAATTATGCTATTGTTTTTCCTAAATGCACGACCAAACCTTTTTTATTACTTAAGCAGGCCAATCCTTTAACATCGCAGGCAGGTAAGTTAACTGAAATAAAAAGTGCATTTAAAGTTAAACTGTATCAAAAATTATCTCCAATCATACGCGTTCATTGAACTGGATTTTTAAAACTAGAACCAATCGAAGTGGAAAGAATTGACATGACATACTTTTAATAAAAATAGTGGGCATAACTGTGTCGTATAAAATTAAATCTCATGGTTTACCAAACAGGGTTAATAATAAAGCCTGACATCACTATTAAATGTTTGGTCCTTAAATATATATAGGAGACAAAACATTTTTAACTTATTTATATCTATATCGTTTAATAAACTATTGTATATATGTTTAAAGGCGTCTTTTAACAAGATATAGGTCGTCCTACGTCGAAATGATTCCGTTCTCTATTTGGATATAACCAACACCTACCTTGAGACCTGGGTTCGATGCCTGAAAAAATCATATTTCACGTGAAAATAAAAGCTCACAATGTGCTCATAATATACAGGAATATTGTATACCACTGGGGAATTACCTAATAGTTTTATAAATGCGAAAGTAATTTTGAATTATTTATACTCTTTTGCTTTCTAACTTTGATTTTGTTCCCTTTGGAGTATTGGGCTGTGAGGTTCAAATGCTCAGGCGCTAATTAAATATTTAAGTAGGCGCCTGGTAGATAGTACCGGCGACCCCAGAGCTGATGCTTTCCTGGCTCAACGAATAAGTATTGCAATACAACCAGGAAAAGCTACCAGCATGAAAGGTACACAGCCACAGGGACCAAACTTTTTAAATTTGTTGAAATTTTCTATTTATCAATTTTTAATTATTGAAGTTATACTTCTTTTGGCGCGTTAGGGAATAATGATAAGAGTAAATTTATCCGATGCGCGCGCACACCGTCACAAAAAACCGACACCCTGAAGTTAGCTATAGAATTAGCGTTTTTTCTTCAAACGTAGAATAAAATTTTTGAAAAGATTTTTATCTTGTTACGCCAAGAAGTCTAACTTCTAACGCGTGTATATAAGTACACTTACGTTTTTTATTACTAAGTAGGTTAAGAATATGGTAAATACTGTATATTTGTGTGTTGGAAATAAATACCTATATTTAATCGCTTTACTATTTTTTTAAATTGCATCCGTATTATAAATATAACCTTACCCAGATTTGATAGAAAGTGATGAGTACAATTACAATGATTGTACTGAGTGTGGGCCTTACAGTAAAGCTTACATGCACTATATGTATAGAGTTTAAAAGGCCAGCTTTTGACATATAAAGGCTTTTCGTTCTTGAACAAACAACTGCGCAATTTTGTTGATACGGATCTAACAGATGCGTCGTTTACAGTCTGTTCTACCTGTGAAAAAGTTTTACTGTATTTGAGATATTATCAGACATTATAAACTTGCTTTAATGTGTATCCGTAGGTCTTGGATGTATTTTAAAAGTATGTAGCGCCTTCGTAAAATCTTCGTACAATGTTTTGTTTCGCGTTGAAGGTATATAATATCAAACTCATAGAAGAACTAGTAAAGTGCTCCACAGGGTAATGAACCATACAGTACTCGATAACACTAAAGAAAAGTTGACTTCAGTTGATATAAATTATAAACTAATTAAAATAACTCTAATTACGCTTAAAAATATACGCTTAAGCGTGAATACTACAATAGAATTGTTTTTAATTTCATTTATTTATGTTTAGGGTTATTAATAGATTGTTTAAAATCAAGTTAGATGATATTTTACATCTTCAAATATTATGTTACTTCACTTATTATCCATCGACAGCAAAATTAAGCCAACATTTTAGTGAAGACAGAATTATTGTAGAGATTTAAAAATTCTTACTTTCAATATTGCTTCTAGATTCGCGAGTAGAGGCAAAATGCTTGTCCGTCCTAAAATATTTTCCATATCAACGGATATATATTCATCGGACGCGTGTATTCGTATCTGTAAATTATAAAACAATTGTGATTTTATCTACTAATAGCTGGTGTCTTTGTAAAGCATAATGCGAATAAATTTATGAATAATTAATTTGATTTAATAATTTAATTTAATTTTTAAAAAAATTAATAGAATTAAACATAATAATTTGTAAAAGTTTAGCCTAGTGTAGGTATCCTTCAAAATTCACAATTTTAAAATTATAATACATAGTAATATAAATAGTAATTATGTAGTAATAATAATAATTAAAGATAATTAATTATACGTTACGTATTAATTAAACGAATTAAGACCTCCTTTGATAATCGTTATTTCTGTTCTAAGATTATCTATGGATATGCGAATATCTATGGCATATGGCTTGCCGGCATTCGTAAATACGTTTTGGCGGGAACGGGAATGACGAGGCGTTCGCGTTAGTGAAAGCTTTATGAGTATTTAAGGATTTGGATATATTTTAAGTTTGGGTGCACAACATTCCCGTAAGTAAATATTATAAATAAATACATAACGAAAACAAATATGATATTGAAAGTAAATTAGCAACAGATGTTTGTTAAAATTTTATCGTTCCATGGGTATTGTGCGAGCCAAGGCTGTACATTTTGCTCACTCAGGCTTTCTTAGTTTTATAATCTAGTCTAATCAACAAGTTCAAAAACGTGGCTCATTCGATTCGGAATCACCGCTAGAATGGTTTTTTGTAAATTCGTTCGTAAGCATTCGTTTTATAGCAATTAGCATTTAAATATTTTGTGTTCATTAAATCGATGTACGCGAGTGATTAAAAAATATAAGATCCTCTATTATTAAAATCGCGCCGATGACCCAGGAACCGTACAGGTACCACGTGTTAGTTTTTCTGTTTATATTGAATATTATAAATTATCTTAATAATTCGCGGGTATATGACAGTACTTCTATGCTATATGTACTTAATATATGCAATACGTTTAAATCTTACCATACTAGCATCAACAGTGGTAAAAATCAAACTTGGTGTTCCAGTTTCCTTATTAGCTGCCAGTGCAGTGTTCTCATTCAGTACAGAATTAAAGCTGAAACACTCTCCGTATTCCGTTTCAACCGGTTGAAATCTACAAAGTAAATTAAATTAATTAAATAGGAGACAAGGACTCTTCCGCTTGCAAATTTAAATTTACCGCTGCGTTATTTTTTCCTGGTTTTTTATTGTATACATTAAAAGGGGTTTCTTATTTGAGATGTGATTCGATTGCTATACTATATTTATTATTTATATTTCGATTTTGTTTGCTTTGGAGTAGAGACTCTTGGGCCGTGAGGTTCAAGTGCACATTTAAGTTGGCGCCTGGTGGATAGGACCGGTGACCCCAGAGCTGGTGCTTTCCTCGCTCAACGAATAAGTATCGCAATACAGCGAAGAAATGCTGCCAGCGTTAAAGGTATACTGCCACAGGGACCAAACTTTTTACAATTTTTTTTAATTTTATCTTTATAAATCTTTAATTTTTAGACAATTATTAGTTCATTTTTTTATCCTTTAAAAGTAATTGTTTGTTTAACAACGGTGTTAAGATAATAATTCATTAGTCTGATTAAGTATTTATAAATGACCTTTTATCCCTTCTAACAGTGTTTCTTCTTTGAAAACCTCACTCATGAGAGCCCTCACTTAATAAAGCGATTGAACTATCTAACTTAAGTTAGATTAGCCAGAGTCAAACTTAAGCAATTTCGTTGAATTGTCTTTGGACGTCTTAACGCGTAAGCTTAAACAGTAAACAGATATGCATTTGTTGTGAATAAAACTGGTACTTTATAGAAATATGGCTTTGTTCAGACATTGTTAGCACAATTAATAAATAGCAATTCGTAAAATGTTCTTAATGAATAAGACAATGCCCGAAAAAGGTTTTATATTACTCATAACCTTTTTAATATAATACTTAATATTTCACCTGTCACAACACGGAAAATATTGGTTATCCCACCAACAGTCTGAAAGCAGGTTGGAACAATTCAGTCTAATCCTCTTAATATCTTGTACAAATCCCTCAACACACGTCTTATTCATATCGCATTTTGTACACGTTCGACAGTACTTCATATTCCAAAATGTTACTTCCTTGAAAAATGTTGACAGGGAAATCGGGAGGTCGTTTCTGTAAATGGTTTTGCAACATTAGGTTATAAATAGGAAAGATTTGTATGTATGTTTGTAACAAATTGGCTCAAAAAGTACTGGACCGATTTAAAAAATTCTTTCTCCATTTGAATGCTATATTATCACTGATTAATATTGGCTATTTTAATTGCAAGAAAAAAAATAAGGATCCCTACTAAAACTACAATAATGTTATCCAAGGTGTAAATTAAAAAATGCCTATAAAATATCTTTCATCGCATGCGCTGCGAAAACGATTGATGATAATGAGATGGGATGAAAATGAGCAAACATATCAATATAAGGGCCGCTAGTTAGGTTATAATTTAAAGGAGTATTATTAATTGTAATTTATATTTTTTTAAAAGCCATGCCGTTTTTGTCACAACAAAAAGTTTTGTCCAAACAAATAGGGGAATAGAAATTCCTAAGTAATAATAGATTAGTATTTAGTTTAGCTTGAGGGAGCACGTATAAAGGAACATATATTAAATACTACTCGTATTCGTGGATTATATAAAGTATGAGGAGGAGGATTCTATAGAAATTCTATGACTCGTAGCAATTATTCAAATTTCGAATGTTGAATCCGGATGAATTGTACCTATTGTGATTTGGAGCTCATATACTACGCGGTAGAGGCCGCAAATATAGTTTGTATTGAATTCAAATTAAGAATTATTTGTCGTTTTATATTGTTTAAAAGGTTGTACAGCACAATACCTAACTTAGTTAGTAATTAGTAATTAGCTTACGTCAGGGACTTACTGAAAACTGAAACTTTTAACTAGTGAGTGAGATTGCTTCTACAGCTGAATACAATGTATAATAATAAAGACATACAACGTAGGTAGTTGTTATTCTCTTTCGCAGAACCGTCTTAGCTTCTAACACGTCCTATTCCTAGGATATGTTATAAATGTTGCCTTAGAATTGACCCCTTCCACCGTTCTTACTCACAGTTTCGCAGAGCTATGATTAAAATTTTTGAAATAAATTATCATTTATATCTCTCCCTTTTTAAGTCACATATTTATAGTTTGTAAGAACGTTGTTAGTTAGCAATAGTTATTAAGTATTAGGCGTGCTGTGTTTGCCATGTAGAGTGTATTTTTTATAGTTATTTTTGTGTGTACCTAGAAGTAAGCTATTATTGTAATACCCATTGGCAAACCTTTTTTAAATAAATAAGTAAATTAACCTAACAAAAAACTCGATAGACTAACCTCTTTAAATACGTCATTATTCGATTTGTATCAATCTGTTCGCATACCGTAACAGCGGGGTATGGTGTATCCCAATCCAAGTAATTTGTGTCTACAGAATATGACATTACATCGGAACTTAGCAAACGTAATGATGATCTAAGGACAGACCAAGCACCAAAGCAACACGCCGATAGGATTGTAAGCCAAAAAATTCTGAAATGAAAGTAGAATCGATTTAATTAAGTTTTTATTCATGTAATTGGCATTAGACCATTTCTTTTATAAACACTATACAGGTTGGCCAAAAAGTCGTGGATCAAACGCAAATAGGGGATAGATGAGGTCATCAGCTGCAAAAAATTGTTCTACGTTAGGTCTCTAAGCTCAACCCCTGCAGAGTTATAATTTATTTTGCGTTTTATAAAAAAAATTACTTTTTTTTACTAATTCTTATTGAAATTCGAAAAAATCTACATTCTGTATCTTTTTCATAATACCCACTACATTGGCACTGATGAGTTCTTGCGTTAGACATACTATTTATAGTTGTTTATTGAGTGTATTGAAGATAATATTAAGTTACACGATATAAAATTATTTTCAAATCATAACTTGTTTACTTCGGCCCCCACTGTGAAAAAAAAATACTCTACCGAAAAGTGACCCTGTATTATAAGTTTTGGCGCAATTAATAGGGATTCTGAAAAGATATTACACATGGCCATGAGTCGTTCTAATATCGTTCTAGGAAGAATTACAAACAACGATTGTGAAATAATTTCATGGGTTTCATGGGGCTCATGCTCTTCCATATTCTGCGGTTGCGCGTTGGTGTGTTAAGTTCAAGTGTGAAAGAACTTCCATTACCGAGGACCCCGCACGGGACGCCCTGAGTGGTTGAACAAATTATTATAAAAAATTTCAATATTGTCTTGGCTGATCGCCGTGTTACTGTTTGTTTTATAGCAGAAGACATTTCTATATAAAAACATTTTTTGTTCTACAAAAAATTTCATAGAGTAGTTTGTTTGATAGGTGCTATTCAAGAAGCAGGCTTCGAATTGATGGAACATCCTTCATATTCACCGGACCCAACTCCGTGATTTCTTCCGCGGTTTATGGAATATCTTAGAGGCGGTACTCGATTTTCAAGGGAAGAAGATTTTTCAAAAAAGGTCGTCGAAAAACAAAAAACATTTGTTGAGAGATTTATCTCTATAATTATCACTTTTAATTGAACATCCCTAGAGTGATTTAGAATAAGTATTTTAAAGGGGTAGACTATTGCATTTCTAAAATAATTTTTTTTTTTATCGTACCTTTTAGGCCAAGATATTTTTGATGAGGAACAAATGTGTTTAATGCCGTGCAAATTGCTCATATCACACACATGTTGTAGCCTTTGTTTCAGTTTATACACAAGTATATCACTTATCGTTGGCCGAAACATACTTTAAGACATACGTTCTAGGACTGATTATACACCTAAAAAAATATTAAAGACGTTTGTTCTATTTATTTAAGTTGAAGGTAGGTTATATAGGTTTTGTTAGAACATGATTGTTCCCAGGAAAAGAAATTCATATTATAAATTGAATGGAGTAATTATAGTAATTTAGTTTTGAAAACAAAGGAAAAGCTTTTCTTCACCTTCATTAGTTAATTAATACTTTAAACTTCAATTAATACGTTAATTAATACATGCCTTTTTTTCTTATGTATCGTTTAGTGAAACTACATTACAGTAATTATATTGGTGCTCTTCAATTTATGGGTGTGTGTGCACTTATTACTCATTGTTACTTTATTTTCGTAAACAAAAGCTCGGCAAAACCTGTCCTGTTTTATATCGAAAACTCAATTCACACGTCAACTTACCTTACGCCCGTCGTTTTTGTGATAATTTTTTTGCTTTATTTACCTAGAATACGTTTGAGATTTGTTACTTTTAGAGATTTTTAAAATTAAATATCGAGATAAATATCATTTATTTTCTTGATCACCTTCGATTTAGACCAAAAGTTTTGACAATAATTATAAATAACTCAACTTTTCTAATTATTATGACATTATGATATTTAATATGACATTTGCATGCTTATTTTTATATGGTTGATATTTTTTCTAATTAATCAATCTAAGTAGATGGGAATTGGCGCGCTATGTATTTTCACTATAAATAGTAGTACGCAGACTAAAAACACTTTGTATTTTACTCATGATGAAATTATTAAGATTGTATCGTATGAGAATTGTATTTACACAGTTACTGCATTATCTATAGCGTGACGAAGTTCACTATGCAATTTAACATTTTGTAATTACGTAGCTCGTTAACTGTTTGTTATTATGATATGATTTAATATTAACATTATGTGTTATGTTATTTAATATTAACATTATGTGAGGGTATTATATTTTGAACCAGTTGAATGTTTCTTGGAAGGTGTGGAATCGCAACCCACACTGGGAGCTTGTTATTATAGTAATAAACGACCCTAATTACTAATAATAATAATTACAAATTGATAAACAGAAAATAAAAACAAATTTAATAAGTTTGGTCCCTGTGGCAGTGTACACAAAGCTGGCAGCATTTCCTCGCTGTATTGCGATAATTATTCATTGAGCGAGGAAAGTACCAGCTCTGAGTCACCGGTACTACCAAATCTAAAATCTTTTATTAGCGCCTGTGTACTTGAACCCTACTGTTCTAGAAACCTATTTATTTTTACTGAAATTTAAAAATAAAAAATTGTTTAAAGTTGATGATTTCATAAAGTTGTCGTTATTTGGCTAGAACTGTCGTTCTACTGTTATAGTAGCTCAAGTCAACCAAAGTGGAGAAATTCTGCCATGTTCGGGAGATAATTTAATTGGAGTTAACACCAAGTTGTACTCTTGTGCCTCATGTCCCATAAAAAACCCAATGACATCACATGGATTTTACACTGTATATTAATACTGTAAAACGCTTATTAATAAAAAAAACACCAATCAACATCTGAGGCCGAGACCGAGATCCCCAAAGGGTTATAGCGCCACGGCGCGGCGGTTAATTTTTAATCAATGTTTGTTTGACTGGATTTACACTTCTCTGCAAAAAAATATCATAAAATTCCTTTTTTTGTGTTCATAGTTAAATATTTTTATATTATATTATTTTCTAATAAAATATTTTTTATATAAATTAAACAACATAATTGCTTATTACAAAAACATGTTCATTGCTTATCAATTATTAAAATATATATTGTTTAGATATGGAATTTTATCTTATCAAAATATTCCACATTATATTGCCATTTTGTTGCTAACATAGTTATCAAAAACAGTTTGCTATCGAGTGATAAGAATTATTTAATCTAAGTGAATGCCAAAATAGTTATTATGACAACAAAATTAATGGAAGCACTTGAAAAATCCCTTTATGATTTGCAATCATTCGTTCGAAAACATTTTAAATAAAATTAATTAACCAACAAAAAGTGTTCTATCGGTTTATAAGTCATTCACACAAGCCAATGATCGAAAACAATATGCCTATTTACTCAATAAATAGATTGTAGATAGCGCTATCTCTCTCTCTCAAGTCAGTTCATTATCAGCTGTGGTGCTGCGTCCGCGCACGTTCAGTTTGACCTTGAATCAGGCTTATTTTTATATCTGTAACTGTGATTTCCGAAAACTTATTTAAAATTGTTAACTATGAATATTTTGCTCCAATGCTTTTATTGAAATTTGAACCTATACGTTAGTGATTTCATAAATTGGGTTAAAGGTCAATTACTTAAATAATTTAGTTGTTAGTGTTGTGTAGAGTTGTGAAATTACAGTTAATCAACGGATTTCGGGTGTGAAATGTGGTGAAAAGTGAAAATGATTGCGTTTATGAAAGGTGTAAAGACAGCGCGTAATTTTAAATATGGAAGAGTAAAGTACCATTCGGGAGTGGGGGTGTTCGGTCATCGACCCCGGGAGGTGAATGAAAGTGGTATGTTATGATTTATAACAGCTGGTTATAAATGTTAAATGACAATCTGACATATTAGACCAGTGCAGATAGCCTTTAAAATAAATAAAAAGTGAAAAAAATTACAGTAGGATGAAACCCATTAGGAAAGGAGGGGAATATGATCAAAATGAAAGGAAAAATAAATTACGGTCGATCTGAGGTCGGGAAGGGGAAGGGGGGGGGGGAGTTTTAAGTGTAAAAAACGGTTTATCTCGATTTCCGGCAAAACTAAAAGTCCTATCGAAGAAAGTTAAATAGCAAAGTTGTAGGCAATAAAAAGATCTACAACTTTTGTACTTGCAGATTTTTCACATAACCTCAAAATTTAGGTGAAAAATTCAAAAAACCAACTTTTTGGTTTTTTATTTCTATCTTTTACAAAAATTTATTTTTTTAAACGAAATTTGGTGAAAACTTACCTTATTATGTCCCAAATATACTGTGATTTATTTGATTAAAAATATTTATTTTTTCACCTTATTTTGTATTAATATCGAAAAAACACCCTAATTTTCAATCGAAAATTCTGACGTCAAAATTTCAGCTTTTTTCAAAAAGTTGATGTGCTTTCAGTGCGTTGAAATGTATACTTTCCTATGGTAAAAAAATATATATATATTACCATAGTAAATCTTCTCAGAAAATGCAAAAAATCGTATGCAGTAACGCCCAGACCCGTCATCCCCTTCCCTACTTCTCTATGAATCTTCTTTAAATTATAATTAGATGCCTATTTATTACTATTATATGCGTAAGATTACAACAAACACAACACCATAAATTTAATTTGACCGAATTCGATAACTGTTTGAATTTATCTACAGACAATGAGTTTTAATTTTCTCCTCTACAGTAGCTTTTGTAGTTCTTAGAAGTATTGAAATACATCACAAAGTATGTCTGATTTAATTCTCAAATATGAAATTGATCGATTGTCAGCAAACATTGTTATTGTCATGAAAATATACCATCAGATTTACCAGAAGAAGTTACATCAAGGAGATACGAAAACTGCCGCGCACAGCAACTGGTTAACGCTTATCGCACATACGGGCACCTTCGGGCGACTATTGATAATGTTGATTACAAACAACCGAACAGGTATTACGATTTTTATTTGATTATTTATTAAAATACTATACATTTTTAATATAAATATCAAGATCCCTCAGAGGCAGAGTAATATATACGTAATATAAAAAGTTGATTTGATATTCACGAAAATAATGTCCTACGTAAGTCCTATACAAAGATCTGACACTGAATGATACAGTATCTAATTTAAGGTTAGATTTGGTAATATTTGTGTTTCTGTAATGAATGGGCATGTTTGCCCTTTTATTTTTATGTTTTAATAAATGTACCCTGTAAAATCTAAATACAAAAATGAACATGAATATTCTTAACATATTATATTTTCAATAAGATAAATGAACTACAAGTTACAAGAACAAAATAGTAAATTCATTCATGTTCTGACTTTTATTATTCGATTCGAGTGAATTATTGTTTGTATATGGAATTGTATTAGCTGTTCGTTCAATTAACTAGTAAAATAGGTAATTTATGGAAAACTAAATCATTTGAAAGTATCTTTTCTAGAGTTTACAAATGTTTAATAAATTATCAAATATCAATTACATAGATTTATCTTCGAAGTAAAGTAATTGTCATTTCAGAAATATCAAAGAGCTGTCTTTATCACGTTACGGACTATCTTCTAACGATCACGTAGATTTCGGACTATTGTATGGTCATAGCGGAAAGCAGCCTGTCAATAAGTTAGTGGAGCAATTAGAAAAGTTATACTGCGGCCCGATCTCTTATGAGTTTTCATACTTAGAAGTGAGTTAGATTGTTTTATTTTATATATTTTACTTCTACATGGCGACACGTAAAGCGTAGCGCTGTTCGTGCTACAAATATTGAAAAACTACGTCGAATTTGGATTGGGGGTGCACACCCTCGAATTAATTGAAATTAAAAAAATAAACGTAAACAAGTCAAAAATAGTGACTAAAATCTATGTACAACGACGTATACATTATACACACAGGTATGTGTATTTTTTACTTAGTCTAGTTCCCGGATTTTGAAAAACTTATTTAAGAATAATCTTTAGAAATTGTTACGAAAACGAAAAGTTTAATCTCAGAGTCAGCCACCACTTACAACGATACACTTTAATTGACCTCTCTTCAGACAGATGCTGAACGAGAATGGTTCGCTCAACGAATAGAAGACACACAAGATGCGATTTCAAAAGACCGTCAGCGCCAAATCTTAAAAGAACTATTGGAGACTCAGACATGGGATAAATTTCTCTCCACGAAATATCCCAGCGTAAAGAGATATTGTGGTGAAGGCGCTGAGTCTTTGTTGACTTTCTTTTCCACCCTTATCCAACGGACATGTTCTGGTTAGTTACTTCTAAGAGACCAGTTTAACTTTTAACAATAACGTTTACGGTTAAAGAGTGTTTATCTAGTTAATTCTGATATATCCACAGGACCAGGCTCTGAATCTATATAAAAGTTGTAGGCAAATACATGAACATCCCTACTTTATTATAAATGCGAAATCTGTTACGATTTCACGCCTAAACACTGGACCGTTGTTATATATATATATGGATAAAGTTTACATGGGACAGGACATGGGGTATATTTTATCTTGAAAAGAGGAATCGAAAGTCCTTTATCGTCGAGATAATGAAATTGTAATGGTCCTCCACTCTCTGACTCACCGTTTCCTCGCAGAGCTATCTTTATATTTCTCGCTGTTTAAGAACTGGTTTAGTAATAGTTATTAAGTATCAAGCACTTATACTATGTACAATTAGTTTTTTCCATTTTATCGTTATTTTAGTTTGTAAAATTTGCTAACCTTTTCAACAATCAAGACGTGGGTAAAGGTACTAATAAATCAAAATACCAATGATTGCCTTACAACATTTTACCAACAGAAAACCCCATGAAAGTCCAAATATAAAATTGTTCACGTAAATCGTAACGAAGCTATATTGAATTACAGAGGGAATGGAATATGTTACCCTGTCAATGGCACACAGGGGCAAAATAAATCTGCTGACGAGCCAATTAAAATGCCCGCCTGTCAAAATCTTCCACAAGTTTAATGGAAACCCGGAGTTTCCACTGGAGGCGAATGCTGCATGTGATATTGCTACACATTTAAGTATGTAATTATTATTAGAATTTATTAAAAGAAATTTATCTGTGCTAAAAACATATTTAGAAATTATTTAAGTATGTAATAGTATTGGGGTGGACGTTTCATTCGTATGTAATGTTAAAAAATAGGAACCATCAAATGAAATTTTAAGCTGGCAAAACGTCGGGCAGGTTTAATTTTTATTATAATAGAATGATAGATTTGTTAGAATTAAACATGTTTTGAAGATTTTCTTAAATCGAAAAGCAAGGAAGCATAAAAGAGGATTTCAAAGATAACAGTGAATTAATATTGTTTCATTATTTTTAATGTCGCTTTTCTACTTTCTTTTATACATATTATTACTATAAATAAAAATAAATATATTTAATATTCGATAATACTTATGAAATTTTGTAATTTTATACATTTTGATGCGCATTTTCCAATCCCAGCTATCGAAATGTTTCCGAATAGAAAATGGCGTCTTAGAACAATTTTTTTTAAATATTTTATTCCAGGTTAGCTAATGATAAAAAATAAAATACTAAACCCCCTATATTTATAACACTAAGACAATCTTCAGATTTTAAGATAATAATCAATTTTAGGTGCTTCGGTGGACCTGGCAGTAGAAGGAAAATCAGTGAAATTTTCTATGATTAACAATCCATCACATTTAGAGGTATATAACACAATATTATTATTAAATATATACTTAAAACACTCTAGAAGGTAATTTATTCTTCGTATAGCCATTTATAAAGCTAATTAATTTATTTCATATTTATTAGCTAATCATAATTATATACCTTTTTTGAAACGATCAAGTACGACTACTAACAACTCCGATGGAAGTGAATTCCATTTTACGTTTTGAAATTAAAACAAAATCTTATAATTTCAGGCGGGAAATCCCGTATCAATGGGAAAAGCACGGTCGAAACAACTGAAATTACTTGAAGGAGATTACTCAGTTAACAAAACGTCACGATTTGGGGACAAAGTCCTGAATGTACAGGTAAGGTTATTAAACATACGTATTTATTAACTAGTTATTTCATAGCATATATCTGCACGGGGATGTTAAAATCACAACTAACCTAAAATAAGACACTTCGCTAAAAAACGTCTATATGTCAAATCCAATATATTTTTGACATAAGATATTCACAGCACTGAGTCTCAAGTCTGAGGTTCAGCGCAAACTAAATCCACTGTTAATACCACCGTAAGACTTAAAGATGAAAATTTAAAATTTTCTTATTAAGACAGTTTATTACTTAAGGGAGGAATTATCATTTAGAGCGAACTATTAAGACACAAAACTGAATGTCCAATGAAAAGACTTTAATAGTTACACAGCTTTCTATATCATTGTTATTATCACATAAAAATGTATGTATGGGTACTGATTAATGTGTAAAAGTCAATTTTGCTTTTCAGAAGTACTCATGGAATAATGTTCTCTTAAATAAACACGTGAATTCAATCATATTACATTCGCATTAATGGACCGAATCATATATGAATATTCAATGCACAGATGTGAAGTAAAGCGTGTTAGTAAATTTGCACCGAAATCTTTGAAATCTTTCATACTTCGTCGGTTTTGAGTCTATGAATTTCATTAAATCTTTATAATATGTTTTATTTAAGTTACCGTCTGTCTTATTAGTTTATTGGCCCAGAACCCACAGTTTCTGGGTTCGAAAATCGTCTAAAAATAATTATTTCACATTGCTAATTGCTTGCCTCGGAAAAAGTTCCTATAAAACTACAACAAATAGTTTCTACGTATGGAAAAATTGCAATATTTATTTCTTTCATTTCGGAATTTTATGTATCTTTCCCTGAAAGGTAGGCAACACACCCGCTAGGCCTCGATATTTCAGGTGTCCATGCGGCCTGCTCGTTTGCCTCCTGTCACATAAAAAAAAAGAAAAAAAAAGACATTTTATAAAAAAAAATGAGATTTATTTATTTATACACTAACAGGTACATGGTGACGCCGCATTTGCTGGTCAGGGTATCAACCAAGAGATGCTAATGATGTCTCAAGTTCCGCACTTCCATGTAGGCGGATCTGTCCATGTAGTCGTTAACAATCAGATCGGCTTCACATTGCCAGCAGAACGTGGAAGATCAAGCAAATACGTCACGGACTTAGCTAAAGCCATATCAGTGCCCGTTATTCACGTCAATGGGGACCATCCAGAGGTAGGCGTAAACTATTTGACCGCTATATAGCATTAATGGATGTCTTGCGGTTGAGATCCCGATTTCAATGTTAAGAGGTCACAAGCGAATGCGACACCATATTGCGATTGTAATGTTCCCAATCGAAATTTAATACAAAAACTTCGGAATTGGTGTCAATATTGGAAGTTACAGAGTACGGACGCTGTGTTTGTACTGAGTTTCTTCTACTACGAATCTTTAAATGGATACTACTCCAAATAAATCATGTTATGAGTTTTAGATAAAATCTATATATTATGACATTTATTTGATGTCCAGTATTTCCACAGTTAGTATAATAATAATATCTAATATTACTCAATACATAAACAAAAACATACACAATTAAAAAATAGTATATAAAGTCTTTTATGAACACACTATTAAGCACGTACATCCAAATTATAAATGAGTTCAGAATAAGAGTTGAAAAATTCAGGTTTCTTATGTGATTCTTAGGTATCTTCTACTCAAATTAAATATGTAAGTATATCTAGTATTGATAGTTTGCGTTATATTCTAATGGTAAACGATACATAGATGAGTACGTATATTATTAGTATTAGACCGAGGAATTTGAAATTGTTGGGTTTGCCGTAATCACAAATAGTCACCCCTATCACCTAACTGGAATACGTCGAATTACCAATAACTCTGTAGGTTTATTCGTTTATGAAAATTGATACAAATTCTATTGGCGTAGCTATTTAAAACGGAGTTCGGAGTATTTTTTTATAGCATACAATAAATACTAAAACTGACTTCTGAAATTAATCCTGTATGCATAAGTTTAACAGTTCCTTGTAAAAATTCACCTAAAAAGCTCGTATATAAATTTTATAAAAATATTAAGAGTCTGTTTCACAATGTACGGATAAGTTCTACATAAGTTCTAAATTAGCTATTTACTAGCGGACCCGACAGACGTTGTCTTAACTATGAATATTGATTTCAAATTGGTATAATGAATTAAAAAACATTTCAGAAACAAAGTATTTATTATTCTAATGCTTTATGTTATACAACATTCTTTGTTTGTTTTTCTGGCTCGCATATTATTATATTATCAATATAATAACTCCGATTGAAGCATTTATTTTGAACGATATTCATTTTTCTTACATCCTCTGACGATATTTGCAGCACGCATTCTGTCAATGTTGTGTTATGTCAAACGCCATTAGGTTACACCAAAAAGTTCGAATTGTATGGTGGTTAAGTATTCTTGAATTTTCTAATTTTCCGCGCAATTTTTTTATTTTTTTATTTTATAAGAACCTTCTCCTGACAATTACAAACACAACAAAAAAAAATCAGACAAATCGGTCGAGCCGTTTTCATGTGATGTCGTGACAACGGAAAACGGGTTTCATTTTTATATATATAGATTACTTATTGGTAGGATAAACACTATTGCTGCGTTTCACGACTGTCAGATAGCGTTATTCGTCACATAAAGTCCATCATAAGTTATGAGTCC
The DNA here is from genome assembly GCF_905475465.1 of Pieris napi. Lineage (NCBI taxonomy): Eukaryota > Metazoa > Arthropoda > Insecta > Lepidoptera > Pieridae > Pieris > Pieris napi. The sequence goes on from NC_062250.1 coordinate 6,583,429, forward strand.
GATAAATATCGAATAGCACAATTTATCTTCCAAATAATTTATGTATATAATTGCATAGCTATTTGGTACTTTATCCATACATTGTTAAACAGACCCTAAGTGAAACCCAAATACTTTTATAAAATCTAATATTCTCTACAAAGTAAGAATAATTTTAATTTGTTAATAATTAATATTAGTCTTAAGAAAACCGTCAATTTAATTTAACAACGAAGCTTTTTAATGAAGCTTTAACGAAATCCTCTTAACTCACATTTAAGAGCGAATAAATATAAATAAATTGCCTTTGTTATGATCAAGTTGTGAAAAATATATTAATTCTCTTGCTCAGTACTTGACCTTGGGCGCGTTAAATAATAATAAATAATTTTGGTCTTGAAATATGTAATAAATTAACATTGTCTGTGAATTTTTCTCTATAGAAACCTCAGTGTTCAAGTTTAAGTTTTAAATTAACAAATAAAAAATAGGGTTGATCGTAGAGGGGCGAAAATTATAAAACCCTTAATTTTGTATTTTTGTATGGTGTATCATAAAAAAATTTTGTCTAAAAATTTAGCCGTGGACCCTAAACATTTAGTGGGATTAAAAAAAATGTTCTCGGATTCGCAGATCCAACCGATATACGCACAAAATATCACGAAAATCGGTCTAGCCATTTCAGTGGAGTTTAATTACATTCATAAGTAAACCATTTTCTGTTACGAGTAAAATTATAATAACCTTGGAAATTGGATAAAGAAACTAATTATGACGAAAGAGAAACATAAATCTGAGGCCCAGGCCTAAAAGGTTGTAACGCCACTGGCTTCGATTAAGTCTTGTTTTACTAAACTTACCAAAATATGGCTGACAATTATATGTAAAAATTATTACTAAAAATATTTTAATTATTTGCATGCGTAAGTATAACACATAGAAGCGTAAACATCTCAACCAGACAGTAAAAACATACAATTCATAATTTATTTAAACTCATTATTTGAGTCGAAAGCTGAGACATGACTCGGAAAATTGTGATCATTAAACCACCCGCGCGATGTCTAGTTAACTTAATTATCCAAGACCCAAGAGGCATTAACTAGCAATAACTAAAGCCTCTTCTTGAAAATAGATTAAAAGTTAAATTATCGATTATTTAAACGATATCGGGAGTGGTGCTCTAATAATAATACTATCTGTAAATCTCTATGTGATATTTATTTTTAGCACATGAGGTATAACATTTTTGGGCACACCGTCTTTTTCAATGAATAAAGTATATGAACTAAAACAATGTAATACATTTTTAGTATTTATCTGTAAAATAAATTCCAATCGTGTTCTTCAATATGAACGCGAACTAACCGGGAAAGCTAGCTGTAACCCATATGGTTTAAATTGTCTGTTAACATACAAAAACTAGACTTTAAAAGCCACCTATCAATGTAACCAAAAAAAGCCAAGCTAAAACAACTCTCTTTGTTTACACTATTCATAAAATTCGATTCTATCCACTAATTAGTCTAATAAAAATGTATTTAATATCATATAACAAGGTATGTGCTCTAAAGCTTTAGATCAGTTTAATTCAAAGCTGCAAAGAAAAATTCAATTTACAGGTTTATTTAGATGGGCTAAAAAAATAACATCTTTTAGCCGTATTTAACCAATTATGTTCTACTTTCCTAAGATATTTTAATACTACCACGAATTACTAAATTCCGCGAATTAATTAGCAAAGTAAACGTACCTAAAGCGTTTTTAATTTTAATTAAAACATTTCAGCTGGTCGCGAGGGCCACGAACATTGCTTTTGAATATCAAAGAAAATTCCGCAAAGACGTGTTCATTGACTACAACTGTTACCGACGATGGGGACACAACGAAGTTGACGATCCAACTTTTACAAACCCACTTATTTACAAGCTTATTCATAGTAGAAAGTGAGTATTTTTAGTGACAAAACCTTTTAAAAAAAACTTGATTTATATCCCTTTCTATTATTTAATCATTGAAATAAATTCGTTAGAAATGTTTAAATAATGTAAAATTGTTTGTTACATAATATACTTTAAAAATATTGGTTGTTTGTAAAGTAGGTTTACGATCGAGATGTTTACGTGATAACGTCTTATTGGTGATATAAGTTTTTGGGAAGTAAGGAATTAATGAAGATAACAATTTTTTCAAATTTTAAATTACATCTATCGTTTTATTCACACTTTTGATGATAAATTTCGGGTGTAAAATGACAAGTTTACTTATTCGACTATGATATACATTTTTCTTCATACATTCACGGAATGACTGGCAGCGCTCGAGATGAGACGGGAGATCGGTCCGTCTCTCTCTCGTTATACCTGCGATCGCGCTCGTGAGGTTTTGGTGTGACACAAGTTTCTGAACATGTCACCCGACTAAAACGATTTTAAAGACGTTATCACGTCAAAAAATAACATATTAGTTATTTTTGTTTTAAAATGATTTAGTACGGGCATATATAATATGCTCTGAAAAGTGAAAGTTTCAAAAGCTAGTTTATATTGTTTATGTAATGAAGGTTTTATATTTGTTTTAAATTATTCCCCATAAGTATATTATGTTTATGTACTAAATAATTTTTTTTCAGATCTATACCGGATGTGTACACAGATAAGTTAATATCCGAAGGTGTAGTGTCTGAAGAAGAAGTTAAAGTAATTAATAGTGACTATCATAAGTTCTTACAGTCGCAGTACGAAATTGCACACAGCTATCAACCAGAAGTAAGTATCTCTTCAACTTAAGTAAATATTATCTAAGCTTCCTAAAATTCCTAACGATTTGTGTAAAAATTGTTGTAATATTTTCTTAGTTTTATTTTTTTTAATCTTGTCGTTTCACATAAACAAGGTATTTAAACAATATTTTTTATATTTAATATAAATATTTACACAGGGATTAATAGTAAAAAAGGCTATAAAGGGAATTATTGTGTATAATGAAAGTCAATTCAAAGTGAAACCGTGTTACTATGAATAATCCCAAACTATATATGAAAACATCGAAAGTACAGTCCAACACTTTATAATTATTTACTAAGGAAATACTGTGCGCTCATTTACAGTTAGAGCTGATGCAGGATTTTATTTTTGGCAGAATGCCAATTTCTTGGAATCAACCCTTTTACATATATCGTAAATATTTGGTAATAGTATTATATGTTACCATATTTTTGGTACATCTATTTTTATGTAATGCTGCTGGAGTGTAAACGGTAACTTCAAGTTCACTATATCAAATTTTATCAGTATCGTTAGCGTTAAATGAATTTATCTTCTGCCTTGCGATTCTGTAACTCACTTTTAAGGAAGGAGCTTGTAGTTTATTTGTCTATCAGAATGCCAAATCGTAAAATAACTGCTCCACGACTGATTTGAGCGCGACCGCCGCTCCGAAAACCGCTGTGAGAGTTACAGAATCGCAAGGCTGCACGTCTATGTATAGACGCAACTTTTTGTTTTGTATTTATATAAACTTTTTCCTTGACTAGTTCAGTATTTGTAACTTATTTTAAGTTAGACAACTGTTACACATACGAGGCATGCCTTTTAAGTTCTGTCGTTTCCATATTTCCCGGCAATTTTGAATTTGGACCTGTACTATATTCGAATGTCTTTACATTTTGAATCTCAAAACAGTTAAAAGTATTAGGATTAATGCTATTGTTTAGTCACAGCGTCGATTTGAATGTGTCAAGTTACGTACGAAAATGAATCTCTCTAAGGAAAATGTTCGTGCAATAATTTTCTACAACTTTAGAAGAGGCCTGACACGGCTTCAGTGTTTGAAGAGCTAATATCTGTGTTCAGTGATGAAGCCCCATGTCTGCGGACTGTCGAACGCTGGTATTTAGAATTCCAGCGTGGACATACTGGTGTTAGTGACCAATCTAGCGAAGGACGCCCAAAATCCGCCTTCACTGAAGAAAATATCATTGCTGTGAGACAACTAATTCTCGAAGATTGTCATGTGACGTATCGAGAGATAGAGGCTCTATTAGGCATCTCAGGGACAACCATTCAGAAGATCTTGCATGAAACGCTTGGTGTGAGAAAGCTAGTTTGCCGTTGGATACCGCATCTGCTTTCCGACGATCACAAGGCGGCCCGCGTCAGATGGTGTAAGAAAACTCTGCAAAGGTTCAACCGAAGAGAGTCAAATCACGTCTACGACATCATCAGTGATGCCGAATCTTGGATCTATGCCTACGATCCTGATTCCATACAACAATCTACAATCTGGGTCTTTCAAGACGAGCCAAAGCCGACTAAACTCGTTCGTTCTCGAAGCACTTCAAAGAAGATGGTGGCCACTTTCGTTAAAAAAACTGGCCATGTTGCGTCTATTGCACTTGAAGATCGTAGAACAGTTAACGCAGAGTGGTATACCACAGTTTGTTTACCACAAGTCATCGCCAAACTTCGAAAATCTAACTTAAAGCGGCGCATCACCCTGCACCACGACAACGCAAGCTCACATAGCGCTCGTCAAACAATTCAGTATTTGAAGCAGGAAAAAGTAGAAATTCTTGACCATCCTCCATACAGTCCTGACCTAAGCCCTAACGATTTATTTACATTTCAAAAAATTTAGAAAAGTCTTCGTGGTCAAAGGTTCCAGACCGGAAAAGAAGCAGTCGACGCTTTCAAGTCAGCCATTTTGAACACCTCCACTTTAGAGTGGAATTAATGTTATAATAACTGGTTTAAGCGAATGGAAAAGTGTATTAAGCTACGTGGTGAATACTTTGAAAAACAATAAAAAGTACTATAAGGTTCTAGTTGTGTTTTTTTCTGCAAACGACAAAACTTAAAAGGCATGCCTCGTAATCTAAGTTATTAACGAGTTACTTAGTGACAAACAAATTCTAACACAGTTTTAAAAGATAATACAAATAATACGTACATTCTAGAACATTAATAAGAATTTGAAATAAATTTCACTAAAACTGCAATAAAGATATATTTTTTTATTAACACTTTATTATACAAATATAAAATAAAAACTCAGTACAATTAAAAGCAATAACATATTTACATGTATCGCTTAAAACCATTTAAAGAATTGGTGTTTTTTTTTTAATGTACGATGTTTTCAAGCTAAAATGTGTTTCAGGTGACGTATTATCAAGAGCAGTGGTCCGGAATGGGTGCGGCTCCAAAGGCTGTAGAAGTATGGGACACGGGGGTCAACACTGAGTTACTGAAAACTGTAGCCAAAGCCTCTGTCAGTCTCCCTAGCGAATTTGTAAGTTTAATAGTACTAATAACTTATTTGAAACTAATTCTGAGTTGGGATAACTTTTGTATTAGGGTCTTTCTAACGAAAAAGATAGTTTAAATATTATTCGTTATAATTATCTACAAAAAATATAATAATTATATTCTATTGAGAATTAGATTTCTGCTTGCCTTTTTTAATTTTACGGGCATATTGCCCATATACAAGATTGTCTTTTTAGGATAATTTAAAATTAAACTTTCGTTGTGCAAAATGTATTTAATTGTTAAATTTATTACTTCTAAAGTACGGTGTTTTATTACGTCGGGGCTTTAACCACAAAAGACAACAAATAAAGATATTTATAGGAGAGACTGTTCAGCTTTGTGAGAGAATCATTCTAACTCAGTAATGGTCCCTTGCTTCGTAATTCTGAAAATTTATTTTCTCTTAGATAAATGATCGTGTTTTATTTCCTTTGATACACCTTAAAAAAGGTAAAAAATAAAAAAGGCTACATTATTTCACGATCATATATTGTTATTTTTAGTTACCACTCTTCGATATATTCAATATCAACCGTTTAAGATACAGGCTAGGCCTAGTTTAATCGCTAGTGCACATAGAATTATTCTATGTACGAGGTTGAACAAAATTAATAGTGAAAACACAACGATTCGTTGCATATTGTATGTTTATAACCTTTAGAATGTAAGTACCAAATGTTTTTCGTCAAATAAAGTGATTTTTTATTTTATCTACCGAGAACTGTATAAAGAGCCATTTAATATAATACTGAAAATATTTAATTGTTGTCGATACCGCTGTACTTATTAACATGAGATTAACTGAAAAACTTTCCGCGAAACATAAAACTAAACTAAAAACTTTAGTAGTATATTGTCTGTCGTTAACTTTTTCCTATTAATATTTGGTAAGGCGTCTAAAACCCCGTCGCATTATAAATCTTCACTCAGAATTAATGACCGTGATGAAAACGCCATTTAGCTACGCTTTAGAGAAATTAAAATAGGAAATTATTTTACAGTTTCTGACATCTTTTGACAAATGAAGCTTTTGAACTATAACCATAATTTTCCAACAGTTTATTATACGCTATCAAGTTCGTCAAAACATTAATATTGGATATATATATTAAATTTCTGATAGGTATTTAAGTATCTCCTTACTTACACATAGAGCCTGTTCCAAAAACTGGTATGTTAAATTTCCGAACATATCCCCATGCGTCAATATTCCAGCAGCGATAATATTATTGTAGACTAAAATGAACGAGTTATTCTACAATTAATTAGTTCGATTGTGTATGTAATGCCTGATTTATTGCTATACTGCATTTAAATATGTGTAAAGAGTACATTTTTTAGAAAAATCTTCGAAAATATTGCTTCAGAATATCAATAACAACGTGGTGTGCTATTAGCTCAGAAGTACAAGCCGTAGTGAAATTGCCATAACTTGTACACAGGAGTCAGTCCCAACGTTTTCCCTAAAGGGTTAAAAATACGTATTTTATTAAAATCCGTATAAAAATTGTAATATATCGTGAAAACGACCTCACTTATTTTGCATCGTTTATGCAAAATAGTAAAAGTTATGCGCAAGTTATGAGCTTAAGTATAAAGTTAAATGTCTTTCAAATGTTTACTCCTTCGGAAAACGGCATTTTAAGTGTTACGCAAATAACAATTTTATTCAACTTCGGGTAGAATAACAATTCTATATTTATTATCTATACCGGTATTCAAAGGTACAATATTAAATATTGTGCATATTCGTTAGAACAGCGATAATATACAAAAATTTAAATTTGTGGCAACTTATGTGTACGATTTCTCTTGCAAATTTTCAGAACATTCATCCTCAACTTGCGAAAACCCACGTCAAAAATAGATTGAGCAAGATAACCCAAGAAAAGGACGTTGACTGGTCAACGGCGGAGGCAATGGCTTTTGGTAAATTATTAGTAGTAAAAAAGGTCTCGAGTGACGTCACAAAATTGCTCAAATCCATTAGCAGTTAGGCTCTTACATCCGATGAAGTTTTGTACGTAAAACTCTTGAGACTTAGCGAAGTTAAATTTGAGCTTAGCATTTTTTTCGTAAATATCCGAACACAATGGTCACACGCAGGTATATGACACGAGGCGCGATCATGTTATTAAAGATTTAATAAGCAACAAATATTATTTTAAATAAACCTAAATTGGTTAGATATTCTAATGTTAGTAGGGACAATACTTCCTTAACAAGTGTTTTTTATAAGATGTATCATTTTTATTAAAGGTAACACTGAGTGAAGAGCAGTGTTGGCCTAGTGGCTTCAGCGTGCGACTCTCATCCCTGAGGTCGTAGGTTCGATCCCCGGCTGTGCACCAATGGACTTTCTTTCTATGTGCGCATTATACATTCGCTCGACCGGTGAAGGAAAACATAGTGAGGAAACCGGCTTGCCTTAGACCCAAAAAGCCGACGGCGTGCGTCAGGCACAGGAGGCTGATCACCTACTTGCCTATTAGATTAACAAATAATCATGAAACAGATACAGAAATCTGAGGCCCAGACCTAAAAAGGTTGTAGCGCCACTGATTATTATTATTAACACTGTGTGAATAATAGTCGCAACTAACATAGCTTCCTCGATAAATGAACTATCCGACACAGATTTTTCTTTGACACAGTTGTTCCTAAGATGTGTTCAACGATGAAATCTTCGATCAAGTTTAAAAACTGGATTAAAGTATCGTGGAAATAATTTTGTACGCTCGCAACGAATAAACACAAAAACGACTAGGTACTTCAAAAATTCGCCGTTAGATTAGATAGACTACATTTGTTGGCATATAAAAAGATCCAGTCATTCTCAACCAAGACAGACCAAGTTTGAATAAATAACGAATAATTTTATACATTAGTAATGAAGAACAAAATAAATAGCTCAAAAAATTTCAGGATCTCTTTTAATGGAAGGTCGTCACGTGCGCCTGAGCGGTGAAGACGTAGGACGTGGAACATTCTCTCATAGACACGTGATGCTTGTGGACCAGAATACGGAGACCATACACATCCCACTCAACCACATTGATGATCAGCAGAAGGGATTTTTGGAGGTTAGTCACCGCGAGTATATACTTCTTTAACAAATTTAAACGCGAATTTATTTCAGTGAATGATTTATTTAAACAATAAAGTAACTTTTTAACGTTATAATTATAAATAAAGTGTTATCATTTCCGAAAGGAGAAAAGATTTCATAATGGTTGCGAATAAAAAAGTTAGAATAATCCTTTAATTTTTAGGAAACAATACAAATTATAACATTATAATAGGAAATTTACGAAGAAGGCAAAAATACTTAATTAAAACAATTACTTTGTTTTAATTTATTCTTAAATTAATTTTGAGGTGATTAACAGATGGTGTGAAGAGAATCCCATTATTGGTTCTGGGAGTCAGCAGATTGAAAAGTTCTGGTCATGTGTATGTCACCGTAAAATTGTAAACACCGTTAGATTGTAATCTATCTCGCAAGATTATAAACTGTCGAAAGATTGTGAACCTCAACGAACTGCTTACAATTTAACGTATTATTATTCGGTATTTATATGAAATTGTTGGAAAGTAAAATTAATCTGTAATTGACCAAAGAAGTTTGAATGATAACTAAGTTAGTGTAGTACAATCTACCGAATAATAATACGTTAAATTGTAAGCAGTAAGCTGAGGTTCACAATCTTTCGAAAGTTAATAATCTCGCGAGATAGATTACAATCTAACGGTGTTTACAATTTTACGTTAACAGTGACACTTGGAGTAAAACTAACCGAAGCGCATGCTTAACTTTGTAAAGATAGAACGAAATCCTGTTTACTATCGATAATTAAATAAAAAAATCCTTTAAAATTATTCGCAGAAAAAGTCGCGGGCGATAAAAATACATCTTGTTCCTTATGCATTATTTATGTTCGGTCGCGGAGTTTCCAATAATTTCCATCACAAATAGCTAACTCTGACGAGATATTTCAGTTTTGTTTATCGCAAAAGTTATTTATTAGCTTTGAAAGCCCGTTTATATAATTTTAAAATATTACGTCTGGCCGTAACATTTCTGTATTAGTAGCATTTAAAACCTTCAAAACCAAATAAAATATCGTTAGGAATCAAAATAGACTTCTATAATTGAATAAAGCTACTCAGAAACGTCTTCTTTAATATTATGCGCGATTTAAAATTTATTTTAAATGTTTGAAACTCACGTATACAAAAATAGTATGTTCACACGTAATAGGCCGGGAGTTAGTGACACAAAATCGTGGGTCATTTGTACTAGTATGGCTGTTCTTCAGGGGTCTTATTACGAAATGAAAAAAAGAAAAATGATGTTCATAGAGCTGGTACCGGCGGCCCAAGGGCGTGGGCGTTAGTCGAACTCGTCGGATTAATTACGACTTTGTTCTACATAAATTCTAGTATTTTCCGATAGTCCATAGAAAAATTAGAGTCGGCAGTGTCATGACATACTTTTCCGGAGTGACTTACAGCCCGCCATACCGACGCGAATGCGTTAATTAAAAAAAAACAACCATTTGCACCAGGCTAATTTTTGCACAGTTAATCAGCGTCGTGCGAATTTTCGAAAACCACCAGACCCACTATTTTGTGTCACTATCTCCCGGCCTATACAGTAATGTCAGACAGTGAACTCGTGCAGGCCATGCTTTCTGTATCATCCTCGCAAGAGAGTTTTAAATTGAAAAACGTCTTTTTACGTAGTATATCTAAGGAAATTACATATTTTAATTTTTGCTTATGTAAACTTTTGATCTCTTTTGTGTATGATATTGATATTATTATAGAAATATATTACATTATATTATTAATTATATCATCATAGTCAATTCTGGATATACATGTGATACTTAATAACCTTAAAAAATATAATATAATAACTAAAATATATTATTAAAAGGAGGCAAGGTTCCGAAGATACTGGCAGCGTTCTCCCTTTGAATAGCTAAAATAATATAAAAATACAGAAATTGTTAACTTTCCATTTTAATTTCGAACATTCTCTTCCTTGAATTCAAAATCATAGAATATCGACTATTTTAAAATTCTTTTTTTTTTTTCAGGTAGCGAATTCTATTTTGTCAGAGGAAGCAGTATTGGCTTTTGAGTACGGTATGGCGTACGACAACCCAGAAAATCTTTATATATGGGAAGCTCAATTTGGAGACTTTTATAACGGTGCTCAAATCATTGTCGACGCTTTTATTGCTTCGGGAGAATGTAAGCTACCCAATAAGAATCTTTTTTGATTTTGTTTAAAATTTTCTTGTTTAGAAACGCACTTAAAGCTACAAATAGTGACGTTTGAACTACATTATTTAACTTATATGAATAAGCCTTAAATAATCATAAAATCAAAGTAACGTAACGGTGATAAGGGCAAAACTATTTAATACATACTTCATAATATTAATGTAACTATTCATAATATTAGCTTTTTTTAAATAGATAAAATTAACAAGTTTTAAATTGTTGCCAAAACGGATTACACTATATAGACGACGAAGATTAAGAACTAACAAAGACAATGTACTAATAATTTATTTGGTGTGGTGTGTATGGGAATTTGCAAAGTGTGGGAGTGCGTAAGTGTGTGTGAGTTTTATGGGATTTTAAAAATCTTATTATATAGATTAACAATACCAGTACGCATATTATTTTGAGCATAATATAGAACAGCTCAGTATCATGAGTTCTATAATCGGGTACATTGATTATTTTATACAATTCTTATAATTGCTCCATAAAGCATGTGGAAACATTAAGTTCGCTCTCTTACGTCTAAGTGTGCCTCGTGATAATTGTAAAATAAAAAATAGAATAAAAATACTCACTAAAACTTCAATATTTACGACTAATATATTATATTAGTAAATATAAAGCCACCGTCGCCTGCGTTTCGTGAATTGCCAAAAACTATTTTATTTTTATTTTTTTACATTTTTGCTACAGAAACAGAAAACAGATTGATTAAATACATAAAGTTACCACAAACTAAACATCATTGTAAAAGTCCAATTACTTCTGTACACAGCATTTTATTATGCATATAATAATTAAGAATGGAAGGAAAATATTCCTTTTCCTCTTCGCTTTCCATACGCTACACATTGAAACTTAAATGAAATTCATATGTCGACGAACGTCGGAGTTTTGAATAATATTGCATATCGATTTGGAATACGCTTTATTCACTTTCAATGGAAAATCTACACTGATATAATAAGAATAATCTATGCCTTGTATAGCAGTGTTGGCCTAGAGGCTTCAGCGTGCGACTTTCATCTCTAAGGTCATAGGTTCGATCCCCGGCTGTGCACCAATGGACTTTATTTCTCTATACATTATTTTCATATATCTTACTTCATTTCGTATATACATAATGCCTTGTGGTTTCACCCGGATTTATATAACATTTTTTCTGTTTGGACACCTTAATCATAGCGATATGAAATAAACTTTTTTCATAAAATCACTATGAAAATCCATCACAAAAAACAAGAGTTTTGTTTGTTTATAATACTTATATTTGAAACCACCACACTGGTCTATAAATTTCGTATATCAATAGCTTATGCTTGAACAACATAAAATCCAAACCTTGGAAACCGAAACTAGAATTTTCCACTTTACGAGTATAACAGCCAATTAAGCCATGTATTATCAAGGTAATTATTTATGAATTAATTAGGTTCCTGTTATCACGTATCTTGCGCAAAATTAGTACACCCATATTACACATAGTAATTGCAAGCAAGGCAGGTTGGATTTAACTTATATATTTACTACCGAGCTAATAATCACTACATACGAGTAGTATAAAACAAAGTCGCTTTTTCTGTCCCTATATTCCTATGTATGCTTAAATCTTTAAAACTACGCAATGGATTTTGATGCGGTTTTTGTTTAACAGATAGAGTGAAGAGGAACGTTTATATGTACAATAGTATCCATTAAATAGTGGAGAAATACTGTTACTTTTGAGGTTTCTAATGTGATGTCGTAAATAATTAAATTTTTTCCGCTTACATTACAAACGCAGGCTGAACCCTACGAAATTCACGGCCACGGGCAGTAATGAATAAATCAAAAGTACTGGATCGAATTTAATAATTTTTTCAGTGAGTCACATAGGCTATATATTCTATAACCGTACGAAGCCGGGGCGGGTCGCTAGTACTAAATAAGTGAAAGAAAGAAGAAAGAATATTTGAGTGCAGCCCATACATAGATCTACTATCGACAGTATTGGGCTTTGACTAATTATTTTTAGTTTAGTATAGAATTTATGTTAAATCTTTTATTCATATTTACAAACAAGGACTTGTTAAACATTCTTGTATATGAATTTTCTAGCAAAATGGGTCCGAAGCAACGGTCTCGTGATGCTCCTACCTCACGGCTACGATGGTGCCGCATCCGAACACTCATCGTGTCGCATAGAACGGTTCCTCCAGATGACAGACAGCTCGGAGACGAGCCCCGACTCAGAGGCTGTGTGTATGCACGTAGTTAATCCGACTACACCTGCGCAGTATTTCCACTTATTGAGACGACAGGTGAGGTGTATTTCACGTATTGTAAAAAACCGCCTTCACCGGAGAAGGCGACGACCTTTACTACGTAGGTACTTCGCTCACTCCAGTGAGCTTCCGTCCTGCTCTTCAGGCGATTGACCAACCCGCGACGGCATCAGCGAGATTCAAAACAAAAAAAGGGTGCGTGTACTTATGTAAGCGCGTAAGAAGTTATACTTCTTTGGCATTATTAAAAATAGTTTTTAATTGCAAGCAAATAATTAATTACAATTAAATAATCAAAGACTGAAAAAGGAGTCATTATAGTCAATAAAGTTCAGTTTACATTTGAAAAATTAAATAAATAATTTTTTTTTTTTAAAGACAATTCACACCAATTGACCTTGTCCCATGCTAAGCTATTATTATTATTCTCTTACATTAGACGTGTAACATAAATTCTATTATTATTCGAATGTTGTTTTTAAATTATGTCCAATGCCGTAGCATCTTCCGTGGGCAACTTCATTCTGTTAATTTTGAGTAACGGTGCCCGCGCATCGTAAAATTTCACTCTCATCAATTTTTCATAACGCGCCTAAAGAAGTATAACTTCAAAAAGAAAAAAAAAGTGTATTTCAATTAAAGGTAATTAATTAGTCTAGTCTTAATTGTAAGTGAAAAAAAATGTTTAAATAATGGTCGTAAAAATATTTCGCTTCGTAGAGCCTTTCTTACATATATACTTAACAAGATCGTGCCATAAAAGTTAAAAAAATATTTATACTTTGTTTATAACAATTTTTTTACTTAAACAAAAACTTAAAAATCCATGTCAATCCATCCAGTCATTCCGGTTCCAATAAGCTGTCGCACATAATTTTAAGAGCAGTATCTCTATTTTGTTCCATTTTCAACTTGTCGACTAGACTAAACTAGACTAGAGTTTATCTCATTTTTGACATATAGGAATCTATCAGAGTCATAGTCTGAATATAAAATAACGGCTGGCTATGAACACCAGCAACGCCAGGAACCTTGCAAGTGTTGCCAGCAAAAATAAGTTTTGGCAAACTTCAAAATAAACTACACAAAGTTTGTTATAGGTAGTAAGGAACTACCGCAAGCCCCTCGTTGTGGTGGCTCCGAAAATCTTACTGCGATCCTCAGACGCGGTCAGCCCACTTTCTGACCTCGCTCCGGGAACATTCTTCAAACCTGTGATTGGTAAGTAATTTGTTTATTCTAATAGAAAAGTATTAAACATTGACTTATGTATAATGCGAATTACATCTTAAGAAATTATATATAGGAAAATGGTATTTACACTTGGAAAAATATTTTAAATTATAAAAACTAAAAGATTTCAAAGTGATTTTCGAAGTGTGTGAGCCACTATAGATGTTCAGACCGTCGTTTATCAGAATGTTCAATCTGGATATCGGTGAGTTTGGACGCGACGCGTTCATCTATAAAAGGAGAGACACTTGTGATGGATGGGACTGGGTATCTAGAGGGTACACGAATATTAAATTTAGTTAAAAGGTTGCGGCAATCAACCTGATTCTTAAACATCTTTAAGACAAACGATACAACAATAAATTTTTCTACGATTCTCCTGACTCCTGATGAAAATGTTTCATGCTCTAATCTGGTTTTGTAAGTTGGCAATATTTTTTTGCGATGCCACTGGAGAAAAGTAGAAATAATAAATAATAATATTAATATGAATATAAACATTAGGTAATATTTTTGTAGTCGAGTCGAAGCATATGCGATATATGTACCAAAATCGGATTTTATGATTTATTTCAGGTGATTCCATAGCAGATCCATTACGCGTGAGACGCGTCATATTAGTCAGTGGCAAACATTATTACGAACTCCACAAAGAAAGGGTGAAGAACAAGATAGATGACGTTGCAATTATCAGAGTCGAGTCACTCTGTCCCTTCCCAGTTCACGTACTGCAGACGGAACTTGATCGATACAGCAATGCTAGAAGTAAGTATTCATCTACTTATGTTTCAAGCATGCATACACATTTAATTTCTAAGGGGATTTTAGTTATATGAATAAACTGCATCACTTCTAGAGTATGTCGAAAGCTGAGCTATCGATCGATCTCTAGCTATCTATTCGATCGGTGCCGGGGTCCACGGAATGACTTAATGTGGTTTATTTAGCGCAAGCTGTGTCAGCCTGTCAATAGATCTGAACATACGTAATTTATTTTAAAGTATTTTTAACTGGCTTTATCAACCCATCTCTTTGAATACATCAGTATTAATTAACATAGATAAATAGCACTGCAATAATTCACGAAATATGGTACTATTCCATTATCGCACTTAAACGTTTCCTGGACTATTCTACTTTCTGCAGGAGAAAATGTGGGTCTAGTTTAGTGTTCGAATTAGAAACCGGTTTATTGAGTTAAACTCTTTCGGTTATGAAATCTCCCGACCTTCGGATTGTGAGTTAGACAAACTATCCAGATATAAATAATAAACTCACAAAATACATAAAAATTTTGCCGATTTGGGTTTCGATACTTTTTTTTTCTTTTTTATGTGACTTACTTTTGCTTTAAACATACACTATGTACACGGGTGAACTGTAAATTAGTGTCCCACGGCACAGGAGCTGGTTTAGGGACTTAAAAAAATTCAAATTCAAATGAAAACTGCAAAGGAAAATTAATTACGGAATTCAAACCAATTTAATATTTGTCTTAATATCAATTATGCTCAACTTCATATAGGTAGTCTACTAACAATACAAATATATCAACTGATCAAATAAAATAGATTTAACACGGAATTCCCATTTCCAATAACCCAGTTAAAGTTGAAATGCAATTGGTCCAACATTGCGCTCTGGCCGTCATTTCCCCTGTCTCATTTCCCGTTGGACTGTTCAATAGATTTCCTTGATTAGAAGAAAGTTGTAAAGTTTTTGAAATATTTTTTTAGCTTTTGTTAAGAACAGGCATTACACTCCTTACGAGAATAATAATTACAACTTGACTGCGATATCTTTGAACCCAAATTTTCCATTAACTATGCTTTATTTCTTGAGGCTTTTTAATATTAATATATTACATGATACGGCTTTTGTTTGATTAGATTTAACACAAAGACTTTTTCTTTAAAAAAATCTTTAAAAAAAATATTAGGACCCATAATACAGGGGAATAGTGTCCCCACACTATTGCTGTTGTGAGATAGCTGTGTGCGGGACTAGCGTTGGATGAATTTTGTCACAACCATATTTCTCTCATAAATAAAGTTTTATTATAATAAATATATTATTTTAGTTATTAAGTTTTCAAATTTATACTACCACTCTGTGTATATATAAATGCTTATCTATAGTAAGTGGATACAATTTATGAAGGTTCTTGGGTTTATAAAATATTTAAAAATGAATTTCAGAATTTATTTGGAGTCAAGAGGAACATCGAAATATGGGAGCGTGGACGTTTATCAAACCACGATTTGAAAACATGTTAGGAAGAAAGGTCTTTATTGATATAATATTTTGAACTAAATCTTGAACTTTACTTAATGGTCTAAGATCCCGCTATACAACGACCTTCACCGAGATGCTTATTTAATGAAACTTATTTTATATTTAATGTAATATGTCAATAAATATAATCCATATGGGTTGCCTAGCAAATTTCAGTCCAGAGTATTTTAATTAATATTTTTAAAAAAATATTTTTTTAAACATTTCACCGGTATGATTATTAGATAAATTCTATACCAATCGAAAGTATGAAGCCCATAGAATATGCAAACGTTAGGTTGTTTTTAATCAATTATTTATTTATGTGTATATTTTTTAAGTGACACTAAAGTATATATACATCTTTAGTATAAAAGAAGGTTATAGTGATACATATATAATACTACCCTGATTAAAAATATTGATTGAAAAAAGTTCAAAAAATGTACTACATGCAAATTATAAAAAACTTTTTTTTTTTTTAATATTAATTTAACATACTCTGGACTGAAATTTGCTAGGCAACCCATATGGATTATATTTATTGACATATTAAATTAAATATAAAATAAGTTTCATTAAATAAGCATCTCGGTGAAGGTCGTTGTATAGCGGGATCTTATACTATAAACAAAAATTGAATTAGATTTCTAATTCATAGGCTCTTTGACAATTATTTGTTTAGTAATTATCTTACAGTCCCGAACATATTTATCGTAATAATATTTTTATTTAATAGTGTTAGATAGTCATTAAAAAATTCTCAGGTCCCTTAGAATCCTGTCAAACCAATAGATTTTTATTTCCGTATTCGCAACTAACAAAGGATAGTACCCAGAAGAACAACATTGTGAAGAACTGTCGCTTACTTGCCATAAAAAATTAGGTTTAAATAAAGCCGCTTATGGACACCTGATAGACCTGGAATGCTCTTAAAACCCTTTGAAAAGAGGTCTATCATTTATCCTTGACAATGATGGAATTCCTTTGCAAACGAATGTCTTTGATAAATATAAAATTAACTATTCCAGATAATATACTCGGGCCGATCTGTAGCGGCTACTCCCGCGGTAGGTACATCAGTGCTTCATCGAGTTGAAGTTGAACACATTTTACGAGAACCATTGTATGACCTGAAGTGATATGCAAAACCTAAACCATAAGTTCATATAACGTTTGAAAAGTGTTTTTTGAATTTGATATAATATTTATTTATCACAAAAATATCCTTTTTATCAAAAAATTGTGTCATTTGAATTGTTAAGAATTAATTTACGATACAATTGATAGCTCATGTTATATTATTGATAAGATGCATTTATATTGTTTTACATAAATTTTCTAAAAAAACAATGTAGTTTTTTTTTCAAATCTACATACAAGGCGTAACAAATTGTAATATAACTTTAAGTTATCTACGCTTCATTTATCAACTTGTTTAATCAATAATCCACACCAACCAAACATTGAACCCATCAAACATGGCTGGCAAGGGAAAAGGCAAGAAAAAAGAAAAAAAGGAAAAAGAAGATGGTGGGGATAAGAAAAAAGGAAAAAAAGGTGGAGTGAGAGTGAAGAAAGGCAAAGCTAAAGGCAGATGTAATGTTGATATGCTAACTGAAGCGGCAATGGATAACGTGTACTACGCATGTCATAATGTACAAGAATTATTGCAAGCCAGGGGATTCCATCCTCCTGATTATAGCAAGAAGAAGAAGAAAGGAAAGCGTTGAAATGTGGTACTGAATAAATAGATTTAGATTGATATATTTTTTTCCTCTAATATCCCGAAACACTCAATAGTAACCATAGCAACATGTTTTGAAATGTGTGAGCCAAATTATTTCTTAGATTTTTTCAATGAACCAAAAATAAAAGTTCCAATGTTGATAAACGTAATAAAATACCTAATTAGATGAACAATGTTTTGGAACGTGTATTTTTCTTGCTAAAACATTTTATAGCTATCAGAACTCAATTATGAAAAGGTAAGTGGGGTAAAATTTTAGTTCCTAATACGATTAATTAATAAATGATTTTCGAGTACAAACTAAGCAGATATGGCCTCAAGTACTTCCATAATAAAATATGCTTATCAACAAGTTAAAATAAATTAAAAATATGGTCACTTTTTGATTATGAAGATTGCAAGGCGAAATCCACGACACGATTTAGCACTTTCGAGGCACACTTCGTTATGGTCTTCGCATCGCACCAGGAGGTTAAAATAATATTTTATTATAAAGCACTTAAAGAATAATTATTAAAAAATAAACTTACAATATTTCATATTCATTTACTCATAATGTTGCTCATTGCATTGGAATATTTTAGACGTATTTTATTATAGGGGATTGGAATAGAGAAAGGAAAAGTTTCTTAGGTCCTTGTAGTTTACTGACATACGCTGTCAATGTAAACATCATAATATTTTGATATGGAGTCAATATTTCTGTAATAAATCATCTACTGAAATTTGATCAACATGTACTTACCACATATTAAATATATATGATTAACCTAAATATGTAACCCAAAAATATTAGAAAATAATTTAAACATTCACCGAAACAGTCTTCCTGCTTACTTGGTAAGAATTATCGCAGTAAAATTTGCCTATGATCTAGAGGAGTTATAGAAAAATCTACGAGAAAATGGACATCATTGTTATGAAATAATGTGCGGAAAGAGAACCTGCGTGGCAGATATGCGAACTAATATAATTGTTATGTTTACTTTTTTCAAGTTGATTTAAGTATTATTGATAACTAACTATAATGACGTAACATATTTGGCAACATAACAAAGGTAATTCTTCAGCGACCTCAGACTGTTCTCTTAACGCACAAACTATCGAGTGACTATATTCATTCACGCAATCCTAATGTATGATGCAGCTCAAATTTTAGGAAAGTCAAACATAATAATGCTAAAGCATCAACATGATTACGCTACGCAATTGCTCTACCAATTACTATAAAGTCTGAACGTATGGCCGTACTAGTGTACCTATTGGTAATATTTATATTTTATTTATCTTATTGATATTTATTTTAGATTTTTTCCAAGGGCCTAACATGGGTATACCCGCTATTGGCATAGACCTCGGTACAACATTCTCCTGTGTAGGTGTATTTCAAAATGGTAAGGTAGAAATTATTGCAAATGAACAAGGAAATAGAGTTACCCCTTCATATGTCGCCTTTACTGAAACGGAGAGGTTTATTGGGGATGCAGCTAAAAACCAGGTTTATATCAAAGATTATTTGTTCTATATTTATTGTATCATAGGCGTCTAATCAGGATTTAATAATTTCGTACGTTTTCTGAAACAGATAGCTATGAATCCTAAGAACACAGTATTCGACGCAAAACGTCTTATCGGACGTAGGTTTGATGATGCAAAAGTACAACAGGACCTTAAGCATTGGCCATTTGAAGTAATCTCTGATGGCGGAAAGCCTAAGATTGTTGTCGAGTACAAAGGGCAGAAGAAAAAGTTTTCTCCAGAGGAAATATCTTCTATGGTTTTGACAAAAATGAAAGAAACAGCAGAAACTTACCTAGGCGGTACAGTACAAAATGCTGTCGTAACAGTCCCCGCTTACTTTAATGACTCTCAACGACAAGCTACGAAAGATGCTGGGACGATTGCTGCTATAAATGTACTAAGAATAATTAATGAACCAACGGCAGCTGCATTAGCATATGGTCTAGATAAAAATCTTAGTGGAGAAAAAAATGTACTTATATTTGATCTTGGTGGAGGAACATTCGATGTTTCGATACTGCAAATATCTGAAGGCTCCCTATTTGAAGTTCAATCGACAGCGGGTGATACTCATTTAGGCGGCGAGGATTTTGATAACAGGCTGGTTGATCATTTTAGTACAGAGTTTGAAAGAAAATTTAAGAAAAATTTAAAGGAAAATCCAAAAGCCTTAAGACGATTAAGAACAGCATGCGAAAGAGCGAAAAGAACACTATCATCAAGCACTGAAGCCAACCTAGAAGTCGATGCATTGCATGATGGGATAGATTTTTATTCTAAATTAAGTAGAGCTCGCTTTGAAGAGCTTTGTTCAGATTTATTTAAACAAACATTGGTACCAGTTGAGCGTGCTTTAAAAGATGCAAATCTTCATACAAGAGAAATACATGACGTCGTTATGGTTGGAGGTTCTACACGAATACCAAAGATACAAAGGCTTTTACAAGTAATAATTCTAAACAGCTTAAAACAATTCATTCAACTTCTATCTCAAATTATTCACAATATGTTTTTTATTAGGATTTTTTCGGAGGCAAATCTCTAAATCTATCAATCAATCCCGATGAGGCTGTGGCATATGGTGCGGCGGTTCAAGCAGCAATTCTGACCGGTTCAAAAGACGAACGGCTACAAGATGTTTTACTGGTAGATGTGACACCATTGTCCTTAGGTATAGAAACAGCTGGAGGAATAATGACTAAACTGGTTGAAAGGAATACGAGAATCCCTATTGCACAGAAAAAGGTTTTTTCAACTTACGCTGATAACCAACCGGCCGTAACAATACAGGTAAACTGAAGAGCGATGAATTGATTTTCAATTTTTTTTACCACTTTAATAAAATTTTAAAGTAACATATTTTAAGGTATATGAAGGAGAACGTGTGATGACTCGAGATAACAACTTACTTGGAACATTCAATCTCGCTGGAATACCTCCAGCACCAAGAGGAGTTCCGCAAATAGAAGTAGGTTGCTTTAATATATTAGACAATTTCGTTTCAGTTCAAGTGTTTTATAATAATGAAAATCCTTAGGTAACATTTGATCTTGATGCAAATGGAATCTTGAATGTCAGCGCAGAAGATAAGAGTACTGGAAGATCAGAGCGCATCACTATTTCTAACGATAAAGGGCGTTTGAACAAAGTTGAGATAGATAAAATGCTTCATGATGCTGAGCGGTTTAAAGCTGACGATGATGCTATAAGGGAACGTGTTGAAATCCGTAATCAGTTAGAGAGTTACTTATTTGGTTGTAAAGCGGTAAGTATAAAAGTACAACATGACATTGACAGGATTCTTAGAAGCCGACATTCATTAAATTATTTAATTAAAAGTATTAATGGCATCTACTTCAAACTCATCGGCATAATTTAGGCTTATACTTACATGCTACTTACTAATAATTAATAAGATACAATTTTGGTATAAAAAAGTAATAATCAAAAATTATGGTCATTAGATCCGTTGTTGGCTCCCAAAACTATTTAGTCAAACAGATATCACTAAAATACTGCATCTCTGATTACAGGCAGTAGAAAATGC
Organism: Pieris napi; assembly: GCF_905475465.1. Taxonomy (NCBI): domain Eukaryota; kingdom Metazoa; phylum Arthropoda; class Insecta; order Lepidoptera; family Pieridae; genus Pieris; species Pieris napi. The sequence continues at coordinate 6,605,110 of NC_062250.1, forward strand.
CGGAAATCGTCTTACGGAAAGTGAAAAGAACGAAGTAATTACAGAATGTGCAAATCAACTTAAATGGATGGACTCTCATCCCGATGCTTCAACATCAGAACTGCAAGAACAGTTGAAGGCGGTGCAAGCAGTCTGTCAATCAGCTATGATGAAACTTCACAATATCGCTGGTGGACCCAGCTGTGCTCGTTCAGCTCGCTCTGGTGGTCCAAGGGTAGAAGAATTGGACTAGATAACAAAGTCAAAAGTTTTCAAAAAAAATCTTATTAATATTTGTAATTTAAAAAATAGTACTGTTATTTCATAACTAGTTCATAAATGAGTGAATTGGAGATTAATAGAAGCCGGTATTCAGTAATTGTTGTCATTTTAATTTAGACTTAAAATTGTCTTATTCAAACTCAAACTCAAAATATATTTATTCATGTAGGTAAACAAGTACACATATGAATCGTCAAAAAGAAGTTAAATTAATTGTAAATTTACATTTACTACCAGTTCGCAAGTCAAGGGCGTAGAGCGGGTAAGAAGAACTGGCAAAAAACTTTCCGCCACTCTTTTTAATCGTCAAGTATATTTTATTGATATTGATTATTGTAATAATTTTCAATTTAAGCTGACAAGATTTTATAGACAGGTTTACTTACAATTGGGAACTATGCTGCTATAAGCTCAATAAAATACGATTTCTAATTGTTTTTTTTTACTAAAAAAAGATATAAGCCATAAAAAAACATTTAATCCAAAAATATAACAATAATAATGGTAATCACTCTCTGTACCCTAGTACATAATAATTTAATAACTTAAGAAAATACAATGAAGTATTAATAAAAAATTATCTAATATAAAAGTAAAAAACCTAAATAGAACCCACTTAAAATGTCATCTTCAACCATTTCTTACATCTATATTAATTTGTTCTAAAATGGTCGCATCTGAAATACTGGTAAAAAAATTAAACCATAGTTAATCTTCTAGCGTAAACTTTTCTTAGATCAAATGTCTTTGTAGAAGTCTTAAAACTGGGCCCCAAGTTTGCTTTTTTTAGTTTATATTTAAATGTATTTCAACTCCACCTGGAAGGTTACCTTTACTAGTAATGGTAAATAATACTCAAGGGAGCTTTTGGAAACAAAACTTCAATTTTCTTATATTTTAAGTTACAAATTACTAAATTTTTTCTCTCATTTAACCGATATAATAACAGAATTTATTGGTTCACAGTTTTCACCATTTTTGTTAGTAATATCACTATCTATTAATACCATAGGGCAAGTTTGTTTTCGAAATAATGAACCCGCTCGTTTCCTGGGAGGTGAGAATCTTAAGACGAAACAATTATGCATCCGTTCGACTGTGATTTGACCAATACTTGACGACTCATTGGTCTAGTGGTTAGTACTGCGAATCGATGGGTCCCGGGTTCGATCCCCGGCTGAGACGAACATCGATGTGATGAACATTTGGTGTTGTGCTTAGGTCTTGGGTGTTTAAATATGTATTATATGTCTATCTATCTATAATATGTATGTATATCCGTTACCTAGTACCCATAACACAAGCTTCACCAGCTTAGCATGGGACTCGGTCAATTGGTGTGAATTGTCTTTAAAAAAAAAAATACGCGACATGATGCGTCATATTAGCGAACGCAATCGTTTGGTATTCTATTTCTTGATATTGATATTCTTGATATCATTATCAAGAAATACAAGATAACATGATTGATATTCTTTCAGTTTATCATTTCGTTTTACATTCTCACTCCCAGGGAGTAGTTTAACATATATTAAATAAAGTTTCGTTTAAGTAACATTTGCATGCCGCATCTTACTTATTATGTTTTAAGCAGAATTATAAAATGCGCAGTTTGAATTAATAAATAGTACTTAGCCTTCAAAATAGAATGTTAAAATAGTCTTTAATAGCAGATTCTGAGCCCAGTTGTTTTTTTCAGAATTCCGAAAATCTTTCCTATTTTCAGAAACTAAATAATATAATGGCCTGTATAAATATAATTCAATGTGGTACTGAAAGATATTATTTAAACCGCAAGACAAAATAATTGTATTCAAAGTAATTGTTAGAGTTTAATCTAATTTTCACATAAAATAATGTAATAGGAAATAAGTCGAAATAAAACTTACTACATAAAATTAAATCTGTAACAAGCGATTATAGGTACTTTGATATTAAAGTTTTTAATAGGCATATCCGATCGGAATCTTTTTCGGAATTTTGAATACTATCACGGGTTATACTAACCAATTCCCATATTAATAACACCATAAATTACAATAAAATCTAAATGCAAAATCTTAAAACTACCTCGCCCCGACTATCACAATTTCCTATTTAACTTCATAAATTTTGAGATTGTTTTTTCTGTTATAACAATTTTGTGGCATTGGCCATAATTGGTCAAATGCGTCCTTTGCCACGCTTGCATTCCAAACTTGTATATTATTAAATAATTATTTCAATAGTTTAAGTAAATTTCAATATTTCTATATTGGTAACAATACAAGTGAAAACAAATATCTTTGTTTACATTTGCTAAGCAAAACAAACAGGTCTTAAAACTGTCAGATTTTTTGAATTCATTTGACAATCCATTTCTGTTTAGAAAATCGTGACTGATTCGTATAATTTTAAGTTTACTTGTCAAAACTATAGAAATGTATGTTTTATTGGACTATTCTTTGATTTTTCAATACATTGAAACCCGTAATGTGATGCTCATTATAACACTCAATTCACAAGTTATCACGCTACCTTCATCTTATTCTTTACATGCCACCGCCATGCGCTAATATTTTCTGGATAAAAGCACCTTGGATTTCATCCGCTCTGAAAAATAAGTCAAGTCAATAATCATTTATTCATGGCAACACAATGTACACTTATGAACGTCAAAAAAGAAATAAACATTAAATGCTTCTAACTTTACATTTACTGCCAGTTCTCAAATCAAGAGCGTAGAACGGAAATGAAGAACTGGCAATAAACTCTCCGCCACTCTTTTTTATCGCCAAGTTTTTTTTGTTTTACACAACATTTGTAAGGAGCTGCCATAAGGAGAACCATTAAACCATGTTCCACATGACATCTTAAGTAGTCCAGATTAATGTTGAGTGACGTTCTAGAATACGGATCTGAGGCCTAAAACGCCCTAGAGACCCTCTCTACTACTACTCTACTCCTAGGTACCCTAGGTAGGTAAACCAAATTAGATTTTTAAGGAACACGTTATAAATGTCAAATAAACATTTGTAACTAGTTTACGCTTAGTTTAATAGGACCATTAACTCAAAGAGCTTTAGAATATTGTTTCTATCGTTCTCATGTAGTTTTACAAGTCAGTAAATGAAACAAAAAATTTCCCCCTTATTCATAAAAAATAATGAGTCTAATTGCACTGTTTTAGCTGAAGTATCCATTTCTCTTTTCATCACAGCGTCAACAACATTTAACAGAAAGAGACAAATAATTATTTATCAATTACACTTATTAATTTTTTATAAATACATAAATGTATTCTGGATTATGTATTAATTTTTTTTTATAAAAAATTGCAATATTTCAAAATACTCACTTATTAGAAGTAACTGTATGCATCAGATTGATGATGTATCGTGGACAGGCGTCTTCATGCATTACCCTGGCGTGGAAGAGTATACCCTGGCATATGCAGTAGACTAGTTCTACTAAAGGCCACTGCTCTGGTATGAGACCCTTTTGGTAGCCCCATGAACCTAGAATCTGAAATTATTAAAAATACAGAATTAAAACAAATTTCTCATAATAAAATGATTAGGAGTTCCAAGGTTCGATAGAGCGATTCGAGCGACCGAATCAAGAAATTCCGTAACGAAATAAACCTAACACACGATGACGTAATATAGGTGCTGCCAATACGCGTTAGAGCAGGACAGAACGCATACTGCGTCTCACATCGTTTTACCGTGATCGGATAGGCGTGTTAGTCTGAGTCTGGTAGTGTGGTAGATTGAATTAATATCAAAGAAAAATCTTGAATTAATATCAAAGAATAAAAATACTGCAAAAAATAAATATATTGCATAAGTTTATAAAATGCTATGCAATAGCTTTACCGCGGCAGTCCCCGCGTGCCACACACGTATTTTTTTTTCTCTGCAAATTATTTTTAAATTCATTTGGCCCTTAATTTTATATATATGTATTTGTATAAAATCTTTGATATATTATATTAAATCTATCTCCACTATAATTTATACATAAGGTGCCATAATACCTGTAGAGAAGACGTGAGAGGCGCGAGCGCTATAGGTAGCGAGGGCGAAGCCCTAAGTGCGGCGCCTGCCAGGAAGCCCGCTGGTACTGCGTGTAACGCGCTGTCTCGGCCCGTTGAGCGGCATAACAGACATACTATCAGCTGAAATATAGAATAATCATTTAACTTTTAAACAGCCATGTTTATAAGTTGAATAAATTAGTGGAAATCCAATTTTCTTGTTCTATAAATTAGAAACTTCAGTTAGTACGGTAAGAAGCGGCGAAGTAATATAATTATTTGCACGTCATTTCATTTATTAACACAAATACTTTTATTGTTTTAAAGTTTCAAAATAATAACTATAAGTACATATCCATAATCATAAAAATAATACACGACTGCGACCTCAAATCCCACGACGGGTCTCTTTCCGCACAAAGTAAATTAGGGAGCGTTCAAGTATTACGTAACGAATTTTGGGGGGGGTGGGGGGTGCCTTTTCTAAAACGTTACATATATATTTTTTAGTTTGAACCGTGATAAATAATAACTTACCCTATAAATTCCAATATAACCACCGAAGAAAACACCAAGTTTTAAATGCGACAGCTTTAAGGACTTTAGAGCTTTAGCCGGCGTCAATATTCTTGGAATGATGGTGCGAAGCATTGACATGGCACAGCCTACTCCGAACAGTTGCGCTGCACCCTGAAAATAATAATTAAAATTGTAATAACATATTTATATGTTCGCAGAGTGAATTCACAGTAGCTATATTGTGTATATTATATCCTTGTTATTGGGATAGTCTGTAAGTATGCATTTCTGTATAATAATAAAAATATATATACAACGAGTTGAGTTCTTCGAAAAATCGACTGTAGTACGAACCTTCTGTCGAATAGATAAATCTAATATAAAATTTTAAGGGAATACCTTAACAAAATATTGTGCGGAATTTTTAATTGCTTAAAAAATTGTGGGTCAAGTTACTATAAAAGTTAGCAGTATAGGATAATATAAAGATACTAAAATTACATTGTACTGAAATCTAAATTTACCTTCAACAACAGGAAATTCCTACGATTTCCTTATTGTTAAGTAACTTATGCTATTTCCAAGTACAATGGATTAACGAAATCAGTACTACGTTTTTTTGCAGACGATATTAATTGGAGGAAAAATGCTGTTCATTTAATTCATAAAATTTCGATAATAAATCACATTATTAAAGATTATATTCTATTACCTGTGTGTTATAAGAATATAATATAATATCAAAATATAATCATGTAACTTAATGTACTTTTAAACTTCAGAAAAGATAATTCTAAATTTATATTTACTGCCAGTGCATTAAAGGCGTAGAACAGAGAAGTACTGGCAATAAACTCCGTCAATAAATCATGGTTTTAATAGAGTTTGACTGGCTCTAAAAAAACTAATGAGGTAAAGTTGTTAACGTTCTGTAATGTAACATAATAGCGTGTTTATAATCATATATAAAAAGCAATTATTTTGTTCCTTCTTTAGCTTTCAGCACGAAAATTGACATTTTAAGTTAGAATATTTGAATCATTTATTTCGCCTTGTTTTCTCAGCATTATAGGGGAAAGCGCGGCGCATGGGGCAAAATCGGTCGGTAATAGTAGTCGAAGACCAGTAGGTCGATTAGGTACCGCTGGATCGACAGAGTGGAGGACCTGCTGCAGCTGAAAGCTAGAAATTGGCGGGAGTTGGCACAGGACAGGGAACGCTGGAAGTTTCACGTGGCGGAGGCCAAGACTTTTAGGGTCGCAGACCCAGCGGAGTGAGCGTGTGAGTCATTAATTTATTACACCGTCACGAGTGATTTGAGAGCGGAATCCGCTGTGAGAATTTGAAGAGTGAGTTACAGAATCGCAAGGCAGGTGTAATCAGTGAGGATTAAACGTAGATATGAAACGTGATAATTTTTCAATTATTCTTTCATAGTAATATGTCTTTAAAGTCCTCATAAACTGCTGTAATAGGCACAGACCTGCTTGTATAATATCTTAATAACATACCTTCAAAATATAGTTCACACATGGTCCCTTATGTGGACAGGCGTCACTCCTTCCTTTAATACCGTCTATTGGTTCGCCAACCTCTTTAGATACTCGTGGTGGAGTGAAAAACCTGAAAAATGTTTAACAAATATTTTGTAGGTAACATATAAACATATTATACCTTTTAGTAAATTAAATATCAATAAAAGTATCATTACAAGTAAATTTTCACTAGGGTTTAATAATTGTCTAAAGTATAGTACAAAAAAAAAGTTATCTATACGGTCGCTTGCGCAAGTACATTTCGTCCTCGGTCAAAAATTGTAATACTAGTCGGGACAGCATAAAAAGAGTAAAAGGAACTTTAAGAACTTTGAAAAAAAAAGTGCTGCCAAGAAATGGTAGTAATCATAGGCCCCCAATGTGGCAGAAAAATAGGACGATAGCAACAAAGAATATAATGCTAGAAGCAACTAATTACTCATTCACTAACAGACAATTATGGAGAAAACCAAAATCAATGAAATTAAGTTCTACAGATAAAGTATAAGAGGCCTTTAATCAAAAAAGGTTGGTAATATTAACAATAATATTGGCAAAGCAAGAACACGTGAGCAACTGTAAAAGAGAATAACATAATCCTTAAGCTGGTATTTTCTATTTATATATTTTTTCTAAATAGGCAATTATAAGGCAATAGAATTGGATAAACAATGGCTTTTTAAACAGAAACAATAATATATGGCGCCACATATGTACAATAAATTTTTAGACTGAATGTTAACTTACCAGAATAAAGGCGTCCTCTTTTTATTATCTCTGTCTAAACGCATAAGATAGAAGAAGAGAGAACTACCCAGCATGAATATAAGTGTCTCCCGGCTAGCTGAGCGCCGAAGCCAGCCTTTCATCTCTAGTGTGCGTATCCAGTATTCAAAAACCTGAAAATGCATTGACAAATCAGGATAAGTATGAAAATATTTCCATAACATGTAACAGGACCTTCTTAGAATTAGATTAAGCGCAATATTTCATTGGAGGCTCGTGTGTTCAAACTCCTGTAGGATCTAAGAAATCAAATGGGCGATGTGGATAAGAGGAAGTTCAAATGCGTAATCCGTTAGGTTATTTTACTATTCCAAGAACATATGGAGTCTTTAAGTAACAGTTATTGTTATTTCTACTCATATTTAATACATATATGATTATTTATAAACATTTTCTGGATCCTCTTAGTGACATACATTAAATATTTCTCATATTTTATCCTTTCCTGTAATAGTTGGTTTTACCATTTTAAGGAAACTTATAAGGACATACTATAAAACAAATTATGACTTATGACTAATAATTGGAGTATTTTATAGTAATTTAATACAGTTTAGTAATTTATATTAATAAAAAAATCAGCTAAAACAAATTAATTTAGACAATCATCATAATTGTTAAATTAGTATTTTATTATGTATGGATGTCAAAAATGCCAGGAATTTCAATTACTATACACTAAATGCCAATGAAAAAACAAATTGCTATCATACTCAATCTTATTTTTGCCAGAACCATTATTTCTTCAAATAATAATAAGACAATTCATAAATAGTTTGTAATTGATCTATTTTATTTTAGTTAGCTTTTATTTTGTAATAAATTAAAAGATATGAAATCAAAAAAAGTTATTAACAATCTTATCATCAAAAGTCAAAACACTATCACTTGCTAATCTATATATATAAAAATGAAACCCGTTTTCCGTTGTCACGACATCACATGAAAACGGCTCGACCGATTTGTCTGATTTTTTTTTGTTGTGTTTGTAATTGTAATTCTTATAAAAGAAAAAAAGAAAAACTTTGCGCGGAAAATTAGAAAATTCAAGAATACTTAACCACCATACAATTCGAACTTTTTGGTGTAACCTTATGGCATTTGACATAACACAACATTGACAGAATGCGTGCTGCAAATATCGTCAGAGGATGTAAGAAAAATGAATATCGTTCAAAATAAATGCTTCGATCGGAGTTATTATATTGATAATATAATAATATGCGAGCCAGAAAAACAAACAAAGAATGTTGTATAACATAAAGCATTAGAATAATAAACACTTTGTTTCTGAAATATTTTTTAATTCATTATACCAATTTGAAATCAATACTCATAGTTCAGACAGGACGTCTGTCGGGTCCGCTAGTTAAATATAATTTTAAAAAATGTTACCTAACTGTTGTCTGTCACATGGCTTTTTTAATATGATTAACAAATTAAAACTCACCAGATTGACAAAAAGATTTGCAACCATAACCCTTCTGTATGGTGGTTCAAAATAGACTGCAGCTCCACTTATGGTACATGGTAGGAGAACTGTTGTGTAGTATGTAAATTGACTGAAGAAGAGTTTCCTACAATACAAAAAAGTATTTTTACTACAACTTAATCCCATATATTATCTTAGAAAATTAAACAAAAAGTAATAAAATGTCTAGAATAAAATATTTACAAGGTAAACTTTAACATCAGTTATGGTACATGTTTTAGCATCTTTTCTAAGTATCAATTATTCAAATATATGCAATTGAGCACAAGACATAGAACTTATGCAAGATAGTTACCTAAATATACAATTTAAAGTTACAAATGAACTACCAACAGTAAGACCAAAAATTCCAGATTTTAAATAAAGCTTAAATTGCTCCAATATATCCTCTTTACTTAATTTCTTTCCCCTCATAAGTATTTGAATCTGAAACAAAGAAAGGAATTTATGAAATTTTCTCTACAGCACAGTGAGTCTGAGCAAAGCAATAGTTATTTCAGAATATTTATAATAATTCATATATTTATTCAGAAAGCAGATCACTTCTATAGTTTATAGTCAAATCTATTAACTACCACATAAATGTGCCTGCTTCATATTAAAGCAAAATTACGTACTTAAATATATTTCATCCATGAAACATACTATTAACATTAAATCACATAGACATTTCTAAGAGTATCTATTACATTTATTACAATAAACTGATTATGTTTATCTGTTTACAATTAAGTTATGATATAATAACTGACAAGCCCTGTTTCCCCTGATAGGTGATACATATATTATACCTAAAGAAGTAGAATGGTTATGGATGAAATTTAAAGCTATTACTTACAATGTACACCATAGCATAAAACTTATAACTGCCCTTTATACAACTCATTAACATAGAGGAAGTTGCATTGGAGCAAGTCCGTGTCCAGGGATGAATCAAAGTGTGACAATCGGAATCACTGCATGATTTTTCAAACCAGAATTTACTTGCTTCAACCATTTTCTCAGTTAATATTTTGAATAGAAGTAAAAACTTAGAAACACTGTTATTCAACTAAGAACAAACATCGAAGTTCTCGTTCGTGGGAATTTCATTTATTAATTAAGTAGCAAACTAGCCGCCTATCTTCGTTAATAATCAGTATTTTACTGGATGTGAATTTAAAGACAGACATAAAGTATGAACTGTTCCAGTTTGCCTCCGGAAGATAAGAATTACTAAGGAAAATTAGTTCCAAACGTTAATGATACTAATTTATTCAAAATTTACTTTAATTTATCTTCTACCTATTTATATTTTTAAAATGTTTAAAACAGATAATGAATTGAAAAAACAAAAGCTTAATTTACAAGTAATAAGGTCAACAATATCTACACTCTAAACTCTAAAGTTGTTTTGACTATCTGAATACTCTATAGGGCTGTGATGCCAACTCTTCCAAAATGTTCCCCCTAAGACCAATTTCAAATACCCCGAAATACCGACTAAACACCAAAATGTTTTATTGTACACTCGTTTTCAAACGTAATTTCAAATATTAATGATAAAATTAATTAAAATAGTATAAAATTGCTGTTGTGGTTATTCTGGTGCATTTCAAACCTAATATTATGTACCTATAAATGATTTTATTTCTTTTAATTTAGTATTCTTGCTTTTTCCTAATTTTTTTGAAGTTATACTTCTTTAGGCGCGTTATGAAAAATAGCTGAGAGTGAAATTTTACGATGCGCGCGCACCGTTACACAAAATTAACAGAATGAAGTTGCCCACGGAAGATTCTACGGCATTGGATATAATTTAAAAACAACATTCGAATAATAATAGAATTTATTACACTTAATGTAAGAGAATAATAATAAATATTTATTTATTTAATTTTTCAAATGTAAACTGAACTTTATTGAATATACTTAATGACTCCTTTTCCAGTCTTTGATTATTTAATTGTAATTAATTATTTGCTTGCAATCGAAAACTATTTTTAATAATGCCAAAGAAGTATAACTTCTTACGCGCGTACATAAGTACACACACACTTTTTTGTTCTTACATTTTTAATGTTGTTTGTACTTTTCTAATCGTTAAGCGATTATTTCAATCTTGGGGTAAGAATTATAACCGTGCTATAATTTTATATTGAGGTTCGAAGTTTAATTAAATTAGTAAGTAAATTGTATAGAATAGTGTGTTTAAAATAAAAGTTCTTGAAAAGAAATACCCCTAAAAAACCCTGGACATCTTAATTTCCCTTAAATTTGGGGGGGGGAAACCCCTTATATTTGTCACTAGGACCGTGTTGATACGATCCGGTTGAATTGAGGCTCTGAATCGAATACATGTGAACTGACCGGTAGATCGAACTAATAAGACGAAAAATATCTCAAATAATTTTTCCATAATATCGGTTCGTGGTCCTAAGTTTTTGGTTTCGGCGGATTAAGAAATAGTTAAAGATAATGCTCCTTTGATCTATAGACAAAAATTTTAATCTGAAATTCTAATCCGGTCGGTTAAGAAAGATTACATTTTTTCGATTAAAACAACAAAATCTTCCTATAAATTTTATATGTCACGATACATCACGATACAACACTATTCTGAGAATATATATGATAGTTCCATGATAATGACTAATCGAATTTAGGATTTCGTTTGATAGATCACTATGAATTTTGGACTTAAATTTAAAAAAAAGCAAATAAAGTGAGATATAGACGCTAATTGATTGAATTGATAACCCTAGTTATAAATTACGAACAACTTGAAGTGGTGTTTTAAGACTAAGTCAATACTAATAACTGAATACTAATCTAACATATTAGCAATTCGAAAGTCAATTTAATTGGTTTTATTCTATCGAATAATAATTATTTACTTTAAAACTCTCACACGTTAACTCACATAGGTATTCAGTTAAGACTTATTGTGCGTTTTCCAATTACAGAGCATAATGCGACTTAGTGCCGCACAATGCCGCATAATGCTGAAGCTTAATTGGAACGTGAATTAATTTTCAAATGCATCAGCAGAGAGCGCTAAGTCAGTGTTGAAAAAAAAATGTTCTGAATAGAGTTAGCAACCTCATTAATGTATAAATAATGTGATTAACAATAATAATTGGTTGAAAACTTTTTACGCTTATTTTAATAATCAAATTATTTCATTAACATTTTTTTACCGAAATAACCTTTAAAGAATATAAGGTTTTAACAAGCTATATTAACAGTAAAATATTTAGTTTCATGTAAGAAGTTTACATCATTTACGTTTTGAGTAATTTTTTTTAAATGATTTCTAAAAAAATTATATACTTTTACATCCTCCTGTAAAATAAATTTGTTTACAGATCCGAATTTAAAAATAAAATTGTATTCATATTTTAAACTAGCTGACCCGGCTAACTTCGTTCCGCCTTAATAATAATATCGTTGTTACTTTAGTTAAACTTATTTTAGGATTTCATTAAGGTGATAACTTTTTTTGCAAATAGAGAAATGTTTTATTGCTTGCCATTGCAAAAGAAGAATGGCAGTTTTACACATTAGGCCTCTTCTCTCTATCGCCAATATTGCGATACTGCATGTTAAAGCACTTTCTGCTTTACAACATTTTTTGATGAGGTAACACATGCTTTCGATCAAGATCAAAGACTGGTTATGCATCTCCTCATTTACCTAAGTTCGGAATTTCTTGAAGTGACACGAATTCGACGCGATTGCGTAGTTTTGTCAACAAATGTCACCACATGCCGTGTGCATTCGTAAAATTAATTAATTAATTTATTGTTATTCGATAACTTATCCGATATTTTATTACTTATTCTGCTATTCGGAGTGGAGAAAAATCCATCAAAAAAGACATAACTAACATTTATAGCATAGCAGTTTGAAATAACTTTAATTATTTTCAAAATCTACGACGAAACAAATTTTTCAACAATAAATAATATTTACTAACGAAAATTTCGATAAATGCCAACCTAAAGAAAAACACTGGTCAATTTTCTGTCACTGTGTTGGTATTTATTGCGAGAAGCACGCGAGAGCATTAGTTTTGAGAGTGCTCAATTGTGCGAAGCGTTGCTGTAGTTGGAACATTCTACGTTGAGCATTATGCCGCATAATGCGCTCTAGTACTGTAATTGGAAAACGCACATTAAATACAATGGTAAAGAAAGCTCGAAATAGCAATAGTTTTGTTTATTATTTACTCTCCCCTTCTAATTTAAAATGAATACCTAAATATAATAATATACTATAAAATTTAAGCTATAATAAAGTCTATTTAATGAGTGTTGCTATCGTTCAATAATAATTTACATTAAAAGTCTCACACGTTAACTCATAAAGTCATAATGCTAGGATTCAGTTAAGACAGTTTATTAAGGTGGGAACTGACCAACGTTACGAGGTGTAATGTAACATGTAATGTAATGTTACACAGCGAGCATTCGTGCAGTAAGTACATCGAGTTACGGGGAAACCAGCGAGCAACGAGCCGCTTGTTGCCCGTTTTCAGTGCTCCACCCGGCTGTCGGTTTTTTGGCGAATCCTTTTACTGTCACGCGGTTCAGTAATTACGCGTCGCACGTCGCGAGTGATCATGATTATGATTTTCTATAAAATGTGTCTTTTTTAAGTACTTTTGGTCCAATTAAATTCAACAGTTCTTCAAAATCGAGACCTGCGTACAAAGTTTTTATACTGTCCAGTAATCATTTGGTTTTTAATATTGCAATCAATAACAAACCACCTCATACGCCTGTGTTTTTAAATAAATTTTATGTCCAGTAACATTTTTTCTTCTTCTTAATTTGGATGAAACAATAATTAAATAGAATGAAAGATATCAACATTATCACTATCACATCTCGTGAACAGTGTCGGCGAAAGTGGAGCACAGAGTTTTGACGAGCATGTTACGCTGATTTTAGAACACAGCGTAACATGCTCGATGCGTAACACGCTCGATGCAGTGCTACATTACACCTCGTAACTTTGGTCAGTTCCCACCTTTAAATATAAAGCTGTAATTGTCTGTGATTATTTTAGATCGATCTTTGGATTGGAATAATTGTATTAGGTATTGAGGTCCAATCCTCGATTATGAATCACAAAATCGAATCAAGTTTAAAAACATCCCTAGTTTACTGACAATGACAGACCTCAAAATGTTAGGTTGTTGTCAGTGTCAAAATATAAGCGAATAGAAATGTCATATTTCTAATACAAAAATATGTTACAGATTATACGCATTGTTGCATTATACACTTGACTGTTACAGGTGCCATTTATGTTTTATCTGCAACAAAACGGGATAGAAATAGTTTGATAATTTATAAAAATATTCGCAAACTCCATTAATTTAATATTTAAAAAATAACAATATAGACTCTTAAAACAACCAAAATAAGTTATAGACAAAACCACCTTCACTTCAAGAAATTTATCACAGTAAAAATTTAATTAATAATAATATGTATAAACAAAATAAATAAATCTATAAAATCTAAATATCTATAAAATAAATAAATACATAAACAGGTATTCGCACCTCAAACATTTATAATACGTACTTTGGAAAACATTCAATCATTACCCATCCTTCAGATGCAAAAACCTTGAAATGATGGGTGAAAATGCTCCTTTCCCGCATTTTTCCCAGGAAATTTTAGTTATATAATTTACATTTTTATGCAATATCTTACATATAAAAAATGCTTCTTAACGTAACCTACATTCACTAACCCTAGTTAACTGTTAGCGAGGATGGCAAAAACTTCGTCATGATCGTAGAACAGTCGGATTTGAAAAAAATCCAAAATCCACTTTTTATCATATTTGGATACTACATTGACTAATTAATATTAAAGCTACATTTAAAAAAAAAATCCATGTGTTTTATATTTCAAATTAACAGTATAGGTAGTGGCGGATTTGATAATGTTATTATTTTTATTTTGTTTTAAAACGAACCCTTTTTTTAGCTTGTATGCCAATTTTAATAATAACAAAATATGAATAGTTATGACAAAAACTAACATGATTATATTATTTTGAAATGGCTGCCCTGTAAAGTTTACTATTTGTCAGATCCGTCACTATTCTACGACTAGGTATGACGACTTATTTAAAATTTTGAATCTTTGATTAATACATACCAAAGGTAAAGCATGAATGGGTGCCCAAAATATAAGGCTCCCTTTAAAGCAATTTTCAATCATTAAAAGAAACGCACGGTAACAGCTGTCTGTATGCGGATGAATTAACTGCATACAAGTTAATTTCTTCAATTCCGGTAGTTCATCTACAATAAGCTTACTAATTTCCACCATTTTAATAATAAAGTAAAATCAGCACTGACGTAAATTATGCCTACGTTAACTAATCGAACTAAATATCCAAATGAACTCGTACACAAGTACGAGTTCATACACGTATGAGTTCAAAGGGTGACTTGACCAAGACAATGGTTGAATTTACATAATAAAATTTTAAGGAAGCAAATTTTTGACGCGAGGTCAATAGGACATAATTTATTTAAAAAATCATTTATTCCGATCTAAATTTAATATTTCACAACTAGCGCTTTTCTAGGCATTCAAAATGGATCTAACGATCGACAAACTAAGTACCAATTAACTTAGTGAACACCTTTTACCGACGGTCTTTGTGATGTTGGTATATGCCTGCTTTCGTGATAATACCTACTGTAGGATATCTCATATCTGCCTACCGGATCATTCATCAAATTAGTTATGAGAGAGTTCGAACGCATGACTCTAGATTAACAATGCATTTCGAACGATGGAAATCCTAAAGCAAACTTTTAATTTGACTAAATATCTAAGTGGTGTCTAGAAAGTCAATGATTTAGAATATCCAAGTTTATGAGTGTCAGCTTAATTGACCAACTGTTAAAAGTTCTTAAATTCAGGTAAATATTTTTGATCTAATTAAAAATATTTATTCATATTAAAACCGGTAAAATATTTTGTATGTACTTTATTAAATATATTTTTAATAAAGTAAATCTCGCTAGTCTAGCTATGTAATATTCAAAAATTACCTAAATAAAAATAAATATAAATGACAAACAGGCATTAAAGACAGAAAAATCCTAAATTTATATAACAATAGATCATAACTTAAATTTGCATAAGTTTGGCACACTCATGGTATTCTTATTTATTACCATTCGCTAATCTGTGAACAACACTTGTCTATGCTTGCGACCTAAAACTACTAAGGAAAGGTTCTAGAATACGCCGCTAGTGTCGATTGTCGCTGTAGTCGGTAAATGGACGTTTGATGTCGTGTATGTCAAGATTGTGCTATTGTGTGTTTACAGTGATTTATTGCTTGTATATTTAATCCGAGTTGGAGGAAACACTTTTAAGGAGTAGATGAAGGTATATTTTATCTAATAAAACATTTCAATTTTATATACTAATGGGGCATCTGTGTCTTGTGATTTGGCGCTTCGACCGTCAATTGTGCGTCGAGTCGACCCATCTCTTTCATGTCAGCTGTATACAAAGATCATACGCATTTACTAATTTAATACTCAAATAATGAATTAAACGAGCACTTTTTCTTATAAGAATGGCTCTTAAAAATACATAAATCACATGAGCTTAATCAATTCTGTTAAAACTCTAGGTATACCTCCAGATTGACGGAGGTTATGGAACACAGTTTTACATATTTCTCAAGCGAAGATAATCCTTTATCAAATGAAATATATTTGCCTCTCCTCATGACCCCTTGGCATGCTTATAAGGTATTATCGTAAACGAAATGGTAAACAAATTTCTTATAGTTGCAATGGTCTTAAGACAATTAAGTATTATTGTTTGAGTATCTTATTGTAATGATATATATTAGAATTAAACTTATCTATATATCTTAGATAATTATAGATTGAGGTCCATATATATAAATCTTTGCTTGTATGTACTTATGTAAATCTGTATTTAAATTACATATTGTATTAATACAGCACTTCTTTTTTCTTAGTTTAAATATTCTCATAAAAGAAATAGTAAATAAAAAGTATTTATTTTATATCCATCAATTCTGTGATAATATAATAAGTTAATATGATATTTTAAGATAATAATGATAAATAAAACATTACTATCAAGGAAATTGTGTACTTCCTATTTGATCAGAGATTTGTTGGTATTTGTTGATAAATTACTTACATAGTATATCCTGGTTTATTCTGCTCTGATCCTCTATGAATAATAAAAAACGTAATATAATAAAGTAAATTCTTCTAATATATGTGTTACATGTTATTTGTGTTTCCTAAAATACCTTATTGCTTTTAGAGTATCTTTAACTTAAAGTTTTAGGAAACTTATGTTCCACTTGAATTTGTTCACACATTGTTTTATTTGGAGAAATAAGGCGACTCTGATTAAACCTATATTATAATTATTCAGAATTATTATATTATTACTGTATCTTATGTTGTATGGGCCAACATTTTTAGTCTTTTGCCATATATGGTTGTAATAAATGATAATGTTACTTAAGTTATTGTGTATATAAATAATAAGCCCCAGGCAAATGAGAAGTCATAACATTTGATATACTTAAAAAAATCAAAGCCAAAGCCAGTATAATTTATAGTATAAATGTGTGTTTAGTTTCAATTAAAAGAAACTCAAATAAATCATTGTTGTCTTTATCCACATACTTCTATACCTATATAATCTCCATGTTAAAGTAAAAAGTTTAACAATATATATATAAGTTATTGATTATTAGCAAGGTAAATCTTGAAACTCCTACATTTAGTTTCAAGCAGTGCAGTTTTCTTGAAGTCCAGATTATTTTGAAACCAAACAAAAAAGGACATTTTAAAATTTACAGTCTATCAGCCTTCAGTCCTTAACAATTTAAAAAAAATGTTAGACTAGGATGTGCTCGGCCATTGAGGTGGTGCCTATTGCCAATTGTAATTCAGAAGAAACTTTAACCCTATAATTTTTAACATCGCATAGTTACTTTATAAGTAGGTGTACTTGCATGTAGAAACTGAATAAATTGGATTATTCATTGCATAATCACTATATTTATAGTTTCTATCAACTATTTCATCATGGTAATTATCAAGGATTTGTTAATGTCTCCTAGGTTGCAACAACATATTTAACCTTATTAATATTATTAAATATAAAGCTAATTTTGGTTTAATAAAAATAAATATATCTATCCCTAAGATTCATTTTTATCTTGCATATAAGCTTGAGTGAAGATAGCTTCTGTCTATATAATTTTAAGGGCCACTTAGTTGGTGTATTGTTGACTTTATCTTTATACCCAGATCTTTTACATATTTGACAAAATATACCTACACTGTTATTGATAACAAAAAAATTATAAAAACAAATATTTGAATAATTTACATATTAAACAACACACATAATTTGTTTTGTATAGGACAAAAACATAATGCTATGTGACTGTGGTTTATTTATTCATTAATTATAATTATTTGGCATGGTATTATGAGAACACTGGTGAAGCAATATCACCACTTTTGAGTGTTGAATGGATTAGAAATTGTCCCACTTTAACTCAAATGATTATTTCAGTTACGAAAGTGCGCGCATCGTTTACTGTTCACCTTGCGAATTTAAATTTATCTTAGAGGACTTATGGTAATGGCAATATAAACACAAATAAAATGCGGGTTAATTGTATTTTTTTCAGTTGATAACAATGCGGATAATTCAAAATATTAAGAGCAATGTCAAATTCATCAATATGTTTATTAACAATTGTATTACATTTTACGTTTTTTTGCTAGTATCAAAAACAAAGATGGCTTTAAAGAGAAAATATCAGTGACATAAATGATAAAATGAAATAGGACATTTGCTCGAAATGGCCCCTGTTGCTAAATATATTGCCATAATATATAATGTATTTAATATAAAATTGTGCCTAGAGGTCGCGGCGGAGTTGTACGGTTACGAAAAGTAATACACATGCAAGAAGGTCCAAATACACCTTTGAGTGCATTCAATTGGTTTGTATTGTTTGGTACCGAGAGTGGGTCAAACAATTATTGTGTCATCAACAGCACAAGAGTTCAATTTAGGCGTACGATTTTATGCAACGCGAATATTGGGGTGAAGCAACCGTAATTTCGTAAAAATTAAATTTCAGTTATAGAAACGTGAGAATTATTTTAGGCTGAATTATGTAACAGTTATTACAATTCCCTTTCTAATTCAAGGAACGGGAACCTTTCAAAACTCGCTGAGATTATAATTAGATTGCGGAGGATAAATATCCTACTTAGAACTATTATCTAACTAAACAAAACTCCGCACGGGTAGACAGATACTTTGTTTGAATAATTCCTTTTTAGTTTTTTTAATTTTACCCCTATCTTTATACGCTGGGTTGAGGTAAAAGCATTAGCTTTTATATGAATATATGTATATATATTTTTTATATGATTAAAAAAAATATATCTTATTCCTTAAATTACGTTTCTACGTAATCGACTCTGTAACAAACAAACCAATATCGCAAATCTGAAATCTCCATGTTTTTAACGTTGGTTATATAAAGTGGTGTATAAGGTGTAAAGTTTACAAAACGATGAGCAATATTCGGAAAACTAAAATTATATATTTTAAAAGTATAATTTCTTTTTAAATTGTGTCATCTTTTGATACTTCTTAGAATACAGGGCGACCCTGTTTTAATTTAACATTGTAAGTTGTTTTATTTAGCAACAACTTTAAACAAGATATTAATAATGTTTGAGTTCGGTAAAAAATATTGGTGTGTTTTCAACAACATTTAAATTTCAATTTACGTTTGTTTACAAATTAACAGCTATTTTCATTTTGATATTTGCATAATGTATGCATACATATTATACAGTAAAGTAAAAATATTATTCCTCTTTGACAAGTATGGGTACGTAGCGTAATTTGGTACGTAAAAAAAGTACAAGAATTGTTGATGTAGTCTTTGTTTGATTAGTAATTGAATAGATTTTGGTTTTGTTGTATTAACATTTTATCGGTTCTAACACCATTGCGTGTTTGAACGCAGTTTGCTTTGAATTATTTTTTTATTGTGTCGGGGTTAAACTACTCGTTTATAATTACGTTATAATAAATGGTAATTTTAATGTATGTGGAGTTTGATTAAATAGATATAAAATCACCGATAATTAATTTATCGTATTGTTATGCTCTTATTATTCATTACGAACAATTAACACCTTGTTCATATATTATATATATTTTTACGTTATCGTCCTCTTCATGCTGCAAGGCGTTAATGTTTACATCGTAACTAACAGCAGCTAACTCCTCTTTTTTTTACAAATCCATATCTGATCTTGATGGTGGTGTTTTTCGCTGACTGATTTAATTAATATTAACGCAGGTGACAGAATGTCTCGCAATAAAGACAAGCATGAGGGCGCTAGCGCGCGTACCTACCACATTATGTCCGAGGCGGAGCGGGCATCAGGCAGACGCGGTAGCTGGACAACGCTTGAGGTAAGATAAGTAAGATGGAGCAGGTCTTAGAAAATATTTACCACTGTATTAGAAATGTGTACTAGGGATGCATCCGATACCGATACCGATATATCGGCGATATTTTCATTGCCGATTCACAGATACATTTCAAATTTCACTCTTAGCGCATTTAGTTGGCTTTTAACTGCTATCGCGAGTAGTATTTTTTCGATACCAAATTTAATAAAATACAGAATTACAACAATGTTATCATTGTTAATTTTAATTATTAACAGTTATTTATTTTATGTTAATTTAATTTTTACTCTTAATTTTTAATTTTAGTAACAAAACCTTTCAAATTATTCAAAGTTTGTCACTATTTTTTGTATATATGTATATTTTTTTTAATAAAAATTATAAACTTTTACTTAACTAGATATATTTTACCTTAATTTAATTTTAATTCAATAAGCGTTAGTATCGGTGTCGGTATCGGTATCGACTATATTCCTATAAGTGTATCGGCATCGGTATCGTATCGGCAAAAAAGCGTATCGATGCATCCCTAATGCGTACACAATTATGTGTACCGACGATTATTGGCAGGATGTATTTTGGTTGAGTTGGTTGATGTTCCTCAGACTTCGAGACCATAGTGTCATAGTGTCTTTGGAGTAATAGAATACCAATGTCGCATAGAAGAGTTAAGACGGTTCATGACCCCAGGCTATGGTTACACTACATAATTGCTTTACGCTTGAAAAGTCAGCAAATTACATGAACATAGAACCGTCTGTGTCTGTTTCGCCGATCAGTTTTATCTTTAGACACGAAGTCAAGTTAAATAACATTTCGAACAGGCAATTTGTGAAATCACGTAATCTCTAGTAGCTGCATTTTTGGGTTGGTCAAGTTTGATTTTAACACTCACCAGTATTCCAATCCGAAACCATTACTATTTCCATCCAAATAAGTTTAGCAATATCAATCATGACTTCAGATTTTTGTTAGTATTTACGGATATCAGAGTGAGTCGGAATGAACACACACAAAATAAAAGAATAAAATTTATTTTGTGAATTTTCTTACGGACAGGTAAAATTTTATCGAACTTTTGTTTGTGTCTTGAAGGAATGAAAGACTTGAGACCCAAAAACCAGTTTAATGAGACCGGTTTGTAGGTTGAACAGTTAAAATGTTGGGTCGTAAGGGTGTTTGTTTATATACTAGCGACCCCTCTTAGATTTTAACTGGTATCGCACTTACATATGAAACAATTTGTACCTGAATAACTGTAATATAAAAAAACAAAGCTACGGAAAAACGGTCTCAAAATGCTTCGGGTTAAAACTTAAACAGTATCCAATAAATAAAAATAAAAAGATTTTCTTTTAAGATTTATAGTTTAACTGTTTAGGATCATTTTGTTTAAGAAAACATATAATTTTTAATAATTCCACTAACAAATTTCTTCATTATTTAAATTTGTGATGGTTCAATACGTTTTCAACCTGAGAGTGTGTGCTTATGTTTTGATTTAAGCTTTAGATACATCGTTGTTCATTCCTCTTGCTTAATAAATTCTATAAATAATATGATACAGAGAAATATCGGTCAACGAAATTCTTTAAATACAACCACCTGTCTGATCTCTATAAAAAAGTAATGCTATTTTTCGTCCTTTATAAATAAACATTAGAATTTCCGTTTACATGTTCAATTAATAACTTTTTTAAATTCAAATTTTGTATTTAAAACAAATGGTCTATCGTTCTTCATTTTTTCATCGTGATCATTATAATAAATTTTGTTTATTTTATCGCTCAAAAATGTAGGAAATAGAAAATCACCTTTATAGAAACCAGTACAACCAGGTAATGGTACGCCATATACCTACTTAAATTGTTTTATTTCAAATTCAAAAATCTTGTAGGATATAAATTGTTTTCTATATAATGTTCCATATGTGAGGTTTCCAGCATTTGATTTTGATTATATTATTTTTGTGTTTTAGCTTAATATACAATTTCATTTACAAATACTCCAGAAAAATATGTGACGTAAATTCTGCATCACCTAAACTGGATTAATTCTGTTTGAGAAAACAGTTGGAAGTGGATAGCAAATCTTTGCTCTGTCCTAGCTTTAAATTGTTCTAGTTACGTGTAAACAAAACCTACTGTACTCATAAAACTGGAACAATTGCGATTCATAATAGATATGGAATGTATTTACATGTTTGATTCGAGATAGGAAATCGAAATTCTAACTTTCTGGGCAAATGTTAATTTAGAGATAAAATCTTTCTGTTATTCATATGGGATAGGTTAACATCACGGGAGTGGTGAAAGATAGACACCCCAAGCATGCCTGATTGAATAATCATACTTAATAGAATCTGTATATGTGCGACATAAAAACTGGTCCTTGACCACTGGTAGTACATAATTCGACAAAAACCTGCTAGCTATGTATTCCGTGGTTTTATTGGACAATATTTCGAATGATTCTACCAGCAAAGGTAAACTAACAAGCATTCCCATGATTTTTCAGATAACAGGAGGTGTCCGCGCTCTAGCGCCCCAACTTTTTCAACTGTCGCACCTCACAGCGTTGTACCTTAACGACAACTCGTTACAACGGATTCCGCCTGATATCAACCAACTGGTCAACCTGCACACACTCGATATGTCCAGCAATAAACTGAGGACACTGCCCGCTGAGTTAGGAGACCTCATACAGCTCAGGTAAAACTCTTGGAACTAAGGGTATTTCAATTTTATTAAGGCCTAATCTCTGTTGCGTTTGTACAACTACGGAGGAGATAATTTGTGTAGAGACGAGGGCAATGTTTTACTTAACTCGCTGAAAGCAGGCGCTGAACAGACAGTTTTCATGCTCATCTAAGGCAAGGGAATTCGCGGTGGCTGATTTCTTAACATTTCTGTTTTTTTTTTACAAATCGTAGGATCAAATAGTATGTTAGTTGTTAGTGATTGATGACTCGTATTTGATTAAATTCATCTATATCTATATATCTTTTCACAAAGAAATTTTTTGAGCAATACGTTGTTAAAGAATTATAATTTTTATGATTCTGTACTTATGTTTCCTATTGAATTAGGTTTTAGCAAGAAAATGTACACAACCATTGTTCTCTCAAAATGCTTTTTCATTTTGTCTTAATGAACAATTGAGTTAAATACGGCCAATATATACGCAATTTGATAAGATTACGTACTTTAAGTAGGTACATATTGTTATATATTTACCGACTCGTTCAATTAAAGAATTAAATATGAGTAACTATTTGAGTGTTGATTGGGATAATAAATAAGATCCATCTGTCATCGCCTTTATCTAAAAAATAATACAAAAACATTAAGATCTTTAAGAAGTAGTAGTCAATTTTATTTTTTTTATATAGAAACACAATTATCTTGGATTGATATTTAACTGTTTAAATCATCTCGTTTGTTACAATAACAACAATTTTTTTTGTATAGTTAAGAATGCAGCGACCGCGACGTCCCTGAACAAAAACATCGTACTTATTACAAATTACTTGTTAAAAATAAAATGACTAAAAAGTAACGCTTTGAACCATACATGTTATAAATCTGAGTTAAAAAACAAGTTGTATAGGCTCACAGTTTACAAAACCGTTACTCTCGGTGCCATTGACACTACGTGTCGTCACTATTATTACGTCATGACTTTAGAGGATTCGTTAACGAACGGATTAGGGAAAGATTAAATCGATTGTCAGTTATGTTACGTGATTCCATGTACATATATGGTATATGTACATGCAATTATTAATATTTTATTTTTTCGTTCATTTTTGTTTCCCACGGTTTTAACCCTACCGTTATGATATTAATTTGATTCAAGTGACGGCAAAGGCTAAATTTAAAATTCGTATTTTATTGTACTATTAAAAAAAAAATTAAGTTCCATATTAATAGGCTGGATAGTGATTGAAGGTCTTGCTTAAATGACGTAGCGTTCTGGCCTTAAATTTTAATGATATCTTAGGGGTTAATTGTTTTACGTAGTTTAAGACATAAAAAAGTATATTAAATTGCTTGGTAAAAAAAATATTTTAATTAATTATTCGCTTGGCTATTAGTTATGGTAATGTACAGCAAAGGTTGTGGACCTGAAAGTGTTACAATTTCCGAAAAACAATTTATAATATAATGAGAAATGGCTTGCAAAATTTGTACACATACAAAATGGTAGATTTTTTTTCTAACGTAATCACTATTTTGAGGGCGATAGCGATGGCCACAGTGATGTGGGATTTAAAAAATGTCGGATTTTTTTTATAGCAACATTTTCATACAAAGATAGCATCGATGTACCTATCCTATATATATATGTATATTCAAATCAGTTTTTAGATTAAGCAACTATTTTAGCCTTCTAGCTTACTCGTTAACTAACTATTCCTTTTCAAGTTATAAAAGCGAATAGTTATTATAAATAATAATTATAATTTTACCCAGACCAAGTTTCAATGCGTTAACTAGTATCAATAGATTTTGAAATTATCCATAACAATGATAGAAGTAATTTCTCTTGCATTTATAATTAATTCATCGAGTAAATGGCGGAACTTCTTCACCTTGGCGGAAACTAATTTGCTTTAAGATTCTATTCATAGATTTTTACAGTATTTAAAAGAAATGCTTGTGAAGTTTCAAACTAATTGTGATAATGAAAGATTGGCGAGTTTGGTATTGTTTTGCGGTAATCGGTGATAAACATTATTGGTAGATAAGCTATTATAAATAATGCATAGAAAATTAGCACTTGGGGTTAGAGTAAGATTCAGAGTCGCAAGACACAATAAATGTATTGGATTTTGACACACGGCTATGACTATTGTTTGACGTTTTCATCATTAACTGTAGACATGCAAATAGGAAAAGAACTGATTGTGAATTTATATACAATAAAGTCAGATGATGCCTACTCTTCTATTCTTACTGTGGTTATAATGATCAGTTAAACCGTTAGTTAGTGGTTCGTCTTCTTAAGTTCTAATGTCAATTTCAATCGTGTATATACTTTTTCTAAAATACTTCATAAGTGTTTGATAGTCCTCATTTTAAAATGTGTGATATGTAATGTTTGATAACGTAAATAAAATAAAAATACCCTCAAAACTTAAAGAATAAATTAATTATATCATCTTAAGCCACACTCGATTAACCAGTTTCTAACGTGAATTCGGTGTTTAAATGTACCTTGATTTGATATTTAGCAACACTTTAGGTTGATTTTCGCATGCAAAATATGATTATCGTGATAATAGATAAAACAGCTGAATGCCTTGAGAATTATTCGTTTATATACAAAACAAACTAGTCGGTGTCAACGAACTCTCATTTGCGATATCAGCGGATTTGTAAATATTATTGTTCGTTAAAATATTGTATTTTCCTGTGCGCGCGCATCTTTGAATTTATATTAGTATTTTTTTTAATTTTTAGTCCTAGCCTTTGTTATAGCATTTTATCAGCTCATCTTTAAATATAGTAGTTTTTATTGGGTAGCAAATTTCTTATTTTTAATAAATTTATTGCAATTAAAACTATTTTTAGTTAACGTTGTATTCGTTTCCGTTAAAATAGTTTAAACCTACCTTGTAAACTATTAGGACAAAAAATTAAAAAATTCTAATATAAATTCCTATCCTTTAAAGTTGTTAAAATATGGATGGCAAGATACAATCCGTAAACATGTAATGAAAAGCTATCAATGTAAGCTTTTAATAATGCTTTATCTCTGTTTATTATTAGGATTTTCTTTAAACCAAAAGTCATTGACCTAATGTCGTAAAACCTTGCCTAAGACTTCATACACGATTATGTCAACTAAAGGACATTGATATGAGAATTTCAATTTATACAGAATACGTGATAATATGTAATTTATTTTTGTAGATAATTGTTAAAATGTTATTGTAAGTACATGACGTAATTCTGTAAACAAAATAATTATTTTGTATGATTTTTTAATTTTAAATAGATCGCATTTAATATAGAACGAGCTTTTTAAGGCACTTTCTGACGTTTTTCCGAACCGTTATGACTTAGTTGTCTCCAAGAAAAGAGCGTACCATTCCTCAAAGGTTGCAAGTGTCCATAGGCGGCGGCTAGCACTTTATTCAGTGGCCCAAGCTCTGCCTCAAGTTTTATTAAAGAAAAAAAAACAAACTAAGTGTTGAGTGAAAACTTGAGTCCAAGAGTCCCTTTCGGGCAAGCTGACTCTTTACGTGCTATTACAAGTTAACGATCCCGATCTCTGAGTTTTCGTAGTTTGATTCAAGTTTGCAACATCAGCGCAACGGGTTTTGAAATAAATTTATTGAACTATGGTTTGTCGTTAGATGACGTCATCATTTTTTGTTAGGCAGTGGTAATACCAGCTACAAACAATCATTAAAGTTAAATTTTGTAGAGACCAAACAAAATACAAGGAGATTGAAATAGTCAAAACAACCCAAATTGTTTTGATATAACAATTGTCTTCGGCAATTATATATATATTGCATATATACATATAAATAAATTTATCGATATCCGTTTGTCTGGCTAAAACTCGAGAATGGCTGGACCGATTTGGCTACTTAAGATCTTTAAATACGGGACGGGACTTCAGGGACATTTTAAACGGTGGGAAACATAAATAATAAAAATAAGCTGTCCCTAGCTTTAATGTTAGAAATAATAAATTGTTACTTGGTCATATATTTATAGATGCCTTTATAAATTTGTGTTGCATAGCTGTAGTATGAGGCTTGATCTCTGGTCTGATTTAAAAAAAAATGTGTTAGGTTCTGACACAAATATGTGTAGGTGATACCAATTTTACGCGGGTCATCTAGTTAATTTTATTTAATAATTCTTCTTGTCCGTTCTTCGGCCCTGATTTGAGAACTGACAGTAAATGTAAATTTAGAAGTATAGGTATATATGTGTCGATAATAAGTGTACGTTAAGTTACCTACATTAATAAATTATATTTTAATTTGATTTGAAGATGAAAAGTGTTAACGCCTTGATGCCACAGGCTTATCGTTAGGAACGACAGCGACTCATAGATAGCAATAAAACTAAAAATGATTACAAAAGTATGAAAGTATGATTGTTTACGAACCGTGTTAACGCCTAAGAGTTGACGGGTTAATTTTATTTGAACATAATAAATGGTAATACAAAGATAGCTTAAGATATGGAAGACTTCATTATACTGTCATTCATATTTCTTTGTTCTCTTATTGACAAAATTTTATACCAAGGACATCTTTTTTCATTTTTGTATGCATAAGGAATGAAAAATTAGTTTTTGTCAAAGAAATTTGTATACAATTTTATAACACCGCCGATATCGTGTTTCCCTCCAGACTGTTTCTTTAATATGTAATTGTATATTAACATTTGTTATCAACTTTTACTAATAATATATTTATTGTTCCAGAGAGTTACACCTGCACAATAACTACCTGAGAGTACTGCCGTACGATCTGGGCAAACTCTTTCACCTCCAACTCCTAGGTCTTCAGGGAAACCCGCTGAGTAAGGAGATGCTATCAATATACAACGATAATAATGGGACTGCCAAGCTGCTGACGTATCTACTGGATAACTTACAAGGTAGGCTTTTTAGCTCTATATTAACAGACCATATATGTGGATAAATATATGGATATTAACGTTATAACAAGTACAGGTTACACGGCCGGACAAGTAATGGTAGTTTGGGTACAATAAACTTGCTAATCTAGTACTATCGACTCGATAAACAATGATTTACGCTAGAATCCTATCTATAAATGTAATTAACAAAAGCTCCCTCTTGCGGTGTTGAAAGGAACTAGTACATTTGTATACACCAGTGAGATATTAATACACAGCGATTAGTGTAGATGTCGCTTTTCGCAAGTTAATTATTTTGTTTATTTTAAAATATCTGGAGTTTATTAATACTGTAGTTGATTCTAAATATTGAGAGGTATCAATTTTACTAACAATTTGCGTATGTGTGTTTCTGATTTGTGCCACCCATGGCGCTCAAATTTCAAAAATCATTACCATTTTATTATGTTAACTGTTTGATATTACGTAGGTGCGTGTTAAGGGCTAGCTATTCAAGAGTTAACAAAGGTTCAAAAACAGTGATTAAATTATAGCTTTTTAAATTAGTCTGCCGATTAATATTGTGTTGACACTGCGCATGTCTTCGCTCTATTTCAAAATCTTGTGAATCTCTTTTCAAAAAATGTATATAGATTAGATAGGTTTTTAAGTTTAGTTAATCTCAAATTCGTTCAGAAATTTACAAATATGTTGTATATATTCAAGTTAAACCAAACGAGTTCTATCAATTGAAATGTTTTCAAAACACTTATAATTTGGAAATAGAGAAAAATACTAAATCATAGAATATGAAAATTAAGTGTAGTAAATATTGAAAATATATAGCATTTCTCATTATAAGTAGGTAATCGAAAATACACACACGTTTGACCTAGAAAAGCTACTGTGCTACTCCACTGCCTACTTTGTTTGACCTCAGGCGATTCACTTTTTAATAACCAATTACAGGTTTAATGGGACCAACAGTAGCCACATTCATAAAAGAACCATTTAAACTTAATCGATGTGCGTACACGCTCAATGTGTCAATATAGTCGTGTTCTTTTTACCCCACTTTATTGGGAACAAAAATAGCCTGAAGATTTATCTAATATATAAAATTCTCGTGTCGCGGTGTTTGTGGTTAAACTCCTCCGAAACGGCTCGACCGATTCTCATGAAATTTTGTGTGCATATTGGGTATGTCTGAGATTCCGACAACATCTATTTTTCATCCCCCTAAATGTTAAGGGTAGTCCACCCCTAAATATTTTTATTTTTAGATATTTTTTTCTGTTTTTATTTTTTTATGATACAGCATTTAAAAATACATACAACCCCTAACTTTCACCCCTCTACGATCAACCCCTATTTTTTTATTATAAATGATATACATGGCAAAACGACGTTTGCCCGGTCAGCTAGTTTAAATATAGCGGTGTGAAGCAATAATTCGGGTTTTTAAAGAGAAATCATTAGGTGAAAAATGTTTTGTCCTGTTTTTAAGAGCCGTGTTGATCTAATAGCTTTAGAGTGCTGTCTGTCTAAGTGCGCATTTAATACTCGGTCGTACGGTGAAAACGTCATGAGGAAACCGGCAAGGCAAAGACCCAATAAGTCGATGGCGTTGTGTCAGGCACAGGCTGATTAACTACTTGCCTATTAAAAAATAAATATCGAAACAAATACAGAAATCTGGGGCCCCCAGACCTAAATCATGTTAACTTATTACTATTATAGCATAATCATATTAGTTGTAGCATAATTTGTGTCGTAATTATACTTATACTCTTTACACTTATTTTTTTTAAATCGACAACAATTTATACGATTTTTACAAAACAGCAGCTGATACCACAAATTAAAAAGTATTGGAATAATAGTAACCTTTTTTAATATGGCGTAAAACACGAACATTCTGTACACCTTTCGATTATTTCTTTTAATGGCCTCTAGCGTTGATACAAACAGTGGCCAAATACCATAGACTTATAGAGTATAAAGAATTTAAAATTTTAGTACCGCAAGTCACGATGACATCACATTATCTGTGCCGCGATTGAGACGTCGCGAGATTTGAGACGCGCGCGGTCAATTAGACGCGTTTTATTTATGTAGCACTGGTAGTGTTAGATATGCTGATTTTATTCGTAAAGGTTACTAGAGTCTGGATAATGAAAGAAGATAATTGAATTATTTAAACACTTTCGGATGGCAACTCAGAATGTCATTGAATCTCTTAGGTTAGTATGATTTATTGTCTTGATACTTCATGCAATTACTCATTTTTATTTCTATTATATATTTTTTCCAAATAGTTAACAGGTATTATATCCTAAAGTTTGTTTTATTTGATAGAATATTTCGTTTTTTTCGCAGGATTTGATTATTCCGAATAAAGTTGTGTTTTATAATAATTATAGTTTCAGTTTTCCATGCAATGCTACTAATTTTAAGTATTAATAGTAAAAGACTAAATACGTACCTATAGTATTTAATTTCATAGAATAACAGTTACTATCAATGTAAAAAATAATACAATAAAATCAAGTATCAAGTAAGTTTAATCCACAAAATATATCATACTTTTAGGGATACCATACTAATTTTTTTTTGAATTTGCCGCGCTTTTTCGTTATCTTCTTTCATTAGCCAGACTAGTAATCTACGTAAATGCATTACTTTGTTGTTATTCTGTAATTCCTGTAACAGTTTATGGGCTATGGCTTCCGCGTCTGTGTTCAATGTATTTTTAAGTCATGTCAAGTCTACAAACTATTATAAACCGAACCTCTGAAATGCACGTAAATGTGTTCGATGACGTTCGTTTTGTTGAAAATATACGTTGTTTTGTTAGTTATGGCATGCAGCATTTGCATATTGCATTTTTGGGCATTTACTTGTAAGACTAAACTAGAGATGTTGTTTACCTAAATTTAGAATGAAAGGCGCGTTTAACGTACATATTTCCAGACTCGACATTTGATGTTTGAATTGGTTTAAGCTGAAATTCACCAAACGTAAAAACCTTTGTCTAATCTGGTACTTAATAAAATCAAATAAACGAGGTAAGATCGACTTGGAAGTTCTACATACAAATAGATGTTTTTGTACCCAATCTGAGGTTACCATGGCCGTCAAAGCAAGATTATGCATAGTATTGTCTTTGATTTACATAACTTTTACACATTTAAAGAAAAACGCTTTTTACCGGATTAAAGTTATGTATTATTATTATAAATTTACAACTATTTGACATAATTTTAAATTTATCCGACGTTTCGCGTGCTTTACAGCGTGCGTGGTCACGGTGACTGAAGACAAAAGATGTTGAATGTCAAAAGGTATCACAGCTGCAGAGAAAGTTGCCTTATCTGTATTTGTTTCCCCGGAGTTGGTATCGACTAAAAGATGGAGGGTTTTGGCAAAAATGGCTCACGGTGTCCTCTATTTTCGCGGATTGTTTTTCTTTTTGAGATTTTAATTTGGATATTATTGGATCCCAGGTGTTTGACAATTTTAGGCCGTCTTCTCTATTGAAATTGGGGTGTTTTTTGATTTCAATGGCTTCGCGTACCAATCTTGGGAAGAATCTTTTCTCTTTCGCAAGTACTTTTGGTTGGTCAAAGCGTATGTAGTGATTAGGCCTATCTAGTATGTGTTCACAGACTGCTGATTTTGTGTGTCGTCTATGTCTTATGTCTGCAATGTGTTCTTTGAGTCTGCTGGACATATTGCGTTTAGTTTGCCCTATGTAAGACAGGCCACAGTCGCAATCCAGTTTGTATATACCTGCATCTTGCAATGGGGTGTTACTTTTGATTGGTTTTAGGAATTGCTGAATCTTCTTGTGCGGCTTGAAAATTGTATGAATAGAAGCTCGTTTTAGGATCCGGCTAATTCTATCTGTAACTCCCTTTACATATGGCAAGTAGGCTGGCTGGCGTGGAACTGTTTGTGTCTTGTTTTTGTTTTTGTGATGTAGCCGGGGGATGCGCAGCTTGTTTCGGTGTAGCACCTGTTTGACATGCTGTAGTTCCTCCTCGAGGTGGGCATCATCACAAAGACGCTGGGCTCTCTGAAACAAACATTTACCGACAGAAAGCAGTTGTGAAGGGTGGTGGTGGGATTCACCATTGAGGTACCTATCTGTGTGGGTTGCCTTCCTGTGTATTGTGTGACCTAGTGTGCCATCTGCTTTGCGTATAATTAAAATGTCTAAAAAGGGCAGACAGTTGTTGTTTTCTTGTTCAACAGTAAATTTAATGTTCTTGTGTATTGAATTTAAATGTGCTAGAAATGCAGATATTTTGTCATTGGGGAGTACTACAAATGTGTCATCGACATATCTCTTGTACAGTCGAGGTTTAACCGGGGCATTGGCTAGAGCTCTCTCCTCAAAGTCCTCCATGAAGATGTCAGCGACTATAGGTGACACTGGAGAACCCATGGCTACTCCATCAACCTGCACATAGAACTCATCTTTCCACATTAAGTATCCTGATGTGAGACAGTGTTTTACAATATCTACATAATCTGGTGACATGTTCTGTTCCCTAAGTCTTTTTGCAATGATATCTAGGCAGTCATTTAGTGGTAAGTTTGTAAATAGTGACTCAATGTCAAAACTCACCATGGTTTCATTGTGGAGTAATTTTAGATCTCTCAATGTTTCCACAAAATGGTAAGAGTCCTTAACATGAGCACTAGTGTGCCCCCTGAGAGGGGATAATATTGACACTAAGTGTTTGGCTAATTTGTATGTGGGTGAGTCGATATGACTGACTATGGGTCTTAAAGGATTGTTGTGTTTGTGTATTTTTGGCAATCCATACATTTTTGGAGGTTTTACGCAGGCTGTTGTTAAAGATTTGACGTCTAATGACAGTGTTTCAGAATATTTAGTAAGGAGGCTAGATGTTTGTTTTATTACCTTGTTTGTGGGATCTTTATCGACTTTTTTGTAGGTATTGACATCGTTTAAGAGGAGAGCCATCTTGCTTTCGTATTCCGACGTATCCATAACAACGGTTGCATTCCCTTTGTCAGCTCGGAGTACTACCAAATCTTCGTTCGCCTTTAGCTCCGCGAGAGCCTTTGTTTCAGCGAAGGTGAGGTTTCTTTTTGGCGGTTTGCTTGCTCGCAGTATGCACGAGATATCTTGCCGTATGGTTTCAGCCTCATCCTTTGGTATCGTATTTTTGAATATACATTCCTCTACGTAACTAACAATTTCTTCGTGAGGGATTTTTCGCGGTGCCGTTGCAAAATTTAAGCCTTTGTTTAGTACCTCAATGGTTTGTTTATTCAAATTTTGTTTCGACAGATTGATGACAGTGACGTTTTGACTGCTATCGGGTGTGTCATTTAAAGTCGCGACGTTTGACAATTGTCTATTGATGTTCTGTGCTAGTTTTTCAAACTTTTTTATTTGTGTGACTTTGCAGTTATTGAATTTGTTGTGAGCCCGAGTGTTTAAGATGTTTATGCACTGCCTCCAATCTGTTTCCGATAATATCTCACGAAGTTCCTCCGTTTCATTTTGGATTTGAACGTTTAGTCGTTGATACTCTGTTCTATGTCCGGCGACAAGTTTAATTAACAATTTTCTATTTGCTGTTTCAAGAATACTGGCGCTCCCAACTATGTCCTTTCTTGGAGCCAATCGTACACAGTTGGGGATGATGTTGTGGTCTCTGCATCTTTTAAGAAAATTTATGGATGCTAGGAGACGAGATGCCTTTGTTTTCTTGAATTCCAGTCGTCTAATTTTGTTTGCATTTTCCAGTCCGTACTGTTGCACATAGTATTGTCTTTGATTTACATAACTTTTACACATTTAAAGAAAAACGCTTTTTACCGGATTAAAGTTATGTATTATTATTATAAATTTACAACTATTTGACATAATTTTAAATTTATCCGACGTTTCGCGTGCTTTACAGCGTGCGTGGTCACGGTGACTGAAGACAAAAGATGTTGAATGTCAAAAGGTATCACAGCTGCAGAGAAAGTTGCCTTATCTGTATTTGTTTCCCCGGAGTTGGTATCGACTAAAAGATGGAGGGTTTTGGCAAAAATGGCTCACGGTGTCCTCTATTTTCGCGCGTCGGATAAATTTAAAATTATGTCAAATAGTTGTAAATTTATAATAATAATACATAACTTTAATCCGGTAAAAAGCGTTTTTCTTTAAAAGATTATGCATGTTTGCTCATTGTTCCATACCGTAATAGAGTATAATTTGAATTGTAATCCCATTGCAATTCAAATTATACAAGTTGTTGAAAGTGCTTTATAGACTTAAAAGTAGGTACTATGCCAACACGGAACAATATTGCTGGAATCAAAGGTGTAACTAAATTTGAAGAAATATGAAATCATTGGCTCTTAAGCTACAACATCGTGTCCGATCGTTTAAATTCGCTTTCATATTGCCATTATTTTTATCTGCCTTTCAAACTTTTTATTTTATCAATTTGAGGTTGCGCTGAAGTTGGAAAGTGGTTGCTGAATTTCACTATTGTTTGTGTTGACTCACTTTTGTCCGAGATAATATTGTTAACAACGGGGAATAAAAAGTTAATTATTTCTTTTTGATTACATTCAGCTAAATTGGAAAGCCTACTCCGGTAGTTTCGTTTTATTGTTTTGTAGTTTTATTGTGTACTTCGTTCGTTTATTTTCTGAGCTGCAATGAACAAAAGTAATACTTTTTATTGAGTTGAATTGAAAAAAAGCTTAATAAATGCATTATATTCGTGTTGAATGACATAAAATTATGAAACTTAGCCTAAATAAAAGATTTATTGAAAATTTACTTCAAACAAAAGTATGAATTGTATAAGAAAATTAGCATTTTTTGGTAATGAAAATAATAATAATAATTTATTTTCTCCCATATAACATTTGCAACAAACAATAAGATTACAGTTGAGAAGGTATTGGGAGACTGGTTTCCAAACTAGGTAAGAACCTGTGATATGGATAAATAGGCTTCCATTCCACATCAAAGTCATATTGAGTGGTTACAAAAAGTACATATGGCCTAACAACAATTTAACGTTTTAAATAAGGAAAGAAAAACAAAACAGTCAACTAGTTAGAAGTTAGTAGAAGTAAAGTTGTATGTACGTGTGTGTGAGTAAGTGTTAGGAGGGTGTGTGTGGGTATGTGTCAGGCACACGCCTTAGAACCTATGTGAAAATTAATTTAATACATCTAACAGATTTTCCGTTTGATAGTAATGCGATATAATTGCTGTTAATTAAACAAAACAATATAGATATTGTGTTTATGACATTCCATTATATTTATATTTTATTAATTAATTTTTGACAGAGATAGAGAAACAGGGATAGTTTAAAGTATGTAGGTGTGTATTTGTTGGCTAGAGCAGCGTACATATACAGCCTCTACTTAAAATGGATCCAATGATATTACAATTGTCCCGTCCATCACAATACGTTTGGAAAGTGTGGGAAGTCTAGATAATTGATTGTATTACAAGTCCGTTACGCTCTCGGTGAAAACGTCCGTGAAAAATGTCTTAAGCATTTTATTTTTGTCACCGATATTGTAAAGCCATTGTTCTACGCAGTTTGTCACTTGCTCTGACAACGTGGAACGATTTAACGCGGCTTTCAATGGGTCTATCCTAGTTTAGCGGTTATTGTGTAGTCAGCTTTTGACTCGGTTATAAGTGCATGCGAATATGATAAATGTTGTTATGAAATATAGCCAATAGTTATCCGAAAGAAAACAGATGCGAAAAATTTTGCAGGTTTTTGTTGGTCATTTCCGATTGATGCCTGAAGGAACGTGAATGTAAGAAGTAAAAAATCAACGCTGCATCTTTCCTTCTAGTAACTAGCTTAAAAATTTGTTTTACCGAAACGATAAGAAAATAATATCACCTACCTGTTAGATCATTCCTTAAAGTTCTGGGGTTCAGCACTAAATAATAATAAATAAATCCATCCCGTTCTTTATTTAATGCACCTTATATCTGTATAATGTATATACATATTAATATTTAAAAGTTATTTTCTGTGACATAAAGAAAATAACACATGATAGATTTAACAATTGTTTACTTTGACGTAATTATCACAAAATGTTACGTCAAAGCCTCACTTACATAATGTATTTTACTAAAACTTATATTTTGTATAATGAACTTACCAGAAAGTGATAAAGACGACGAATAATTTCGCTATAAGTGGTCACAATATCGACTTTCATGTGCTTTATGCTATATTATTACTCCTTAAGTGGTGAATTAGTATTTTAATAATAATTATTATAAATATTTTAAGTAATCATTACATGTGAGCCTCTAGTTTGAAACTACATAGAAGTATTTTGATAAAAATGTATTATGGTACCTACTATATAAAATTACAAAAACTCTAACAAACCTAAACTTTTACCTCTACGTTCTTAAGGTAAAAGGGCTACAGTATCATTGCCCTAACTGCTATACACAGAATATTTATGATTATGTTTAATCCTAATAACGATATTCAAAACGTGTACATTATTACGTGTAAAAACTCGAAATTGATTTGAAACCTATAGGTTTATCGATCGGTATATTATCGAGTTTGATGCGCGCTGAATGACAATAAGTATCGAGTGAAAGTGTTTGCGAAAGCGAAGCCGGAAGGTGACGTCATGATTTGCGCAAGAGTTGCGAAACGCCTTGCGTTGAGCTTTGGATGAAAGCTTGGACGGAAAATTATATATTTTATTAACTTATTAATTCTCGTCTTTACCCATTATAATAACCCCAAATTGAATCTCATTGCACGGTTTCCTGTAAGATGAAAATGTTTTTGATCATATAAAAGTTATGCAATAATTACTGCATAAATATTTCCAACAATAGATGATATAATTTAACCTTTGTCACGAATACAAAAAACGTGTAAAGAAATAACAGATTATTATAATTATACTTGACGGATTCCTGCATCTAACAATTATTTTATCAATCTTGCTTGAACTGCAAGGGCATTACATTGAAATATAATAAGGCCTTTATACGGCTGTTGTAATTTTCTAGTAAATTTTCGCAACCTACGAGGCTAAGGTTACTGGTTTTCTAATGTAAATAAAGCTTTCACATATTCAAATTGATTTAACTAGCAAAACACCGAAATTATGTCAATTTACTTGGACCCGGGCAGTCCCTTGAGTAGATTTCTGGACTTCTAGACTGCATGTCGTACTATCTGAATGAAAGATTTATGTATTAGACAATGGGTTTAATAGGCACGCATTAAAACTTGTCATGCATGATCTCACGCATACATTAACGTTTAAATACCTTATTCAAATTTATTAGTCTTAATAAGTTCTGTACCTATTTGACGTAAAAAAACGTGACATAGATAATGAAGGAGACCAGTCATATTGCTTATTTATATATAAGCAATATGTCGATACTATCAATCGATATTTTTCATTTAAATCGAACTACAATTATGTGTTTTATAATTCATATTAATTTACTAAGGGATGATTTAAAATAGATCAAGAGGCCGTTTGGTTCTATTGTAACCTTAAGGGCGGTAAATGCAAGGTCGACACGACCTTGCCCCGACGGGACGTTGTCTGGAGGTCGCCAAATTCACCCTACGTCCCTCCAAACGTTATCCAATCCAATATCATAAAGTCAAACTGTCTTTCAATCGCCACTCCTTAAAAAACCTGTAAAAATTTATGTTACGACATTAGCACGGTACATAATTTTTGTAACATGTATATATATGTCACCGTAAAATTGTAAACACCGTTAGATTGTAATCTATCTCGCGAGATTATAAACTGTCGAAATATTGTGAACCTCAACGAACTGCTTACAATTTAAGGTATTATTATTCGGTAGTTATATGAAATTGTTGGGAAGTAAAATTAATCTGTAATTGACCAAAGAAGTTTGAATGACAACTAAGTTAGTGTAGTACAATCTACCGAATAATAATACGTTAAATTGTAAGCAGTAAGCTGAGGTTCACAATCTTTCGACAGTTTATAATCTCGCGAGATAGATTACAATCTAACGGTTTTTACAATTTTACGTTGACATATATACTTGTATATATGTTCTCTTAAAAGTGCATTTGTTTATTGGTCGTAGCAACTGTAACTTTGATATGAGACGAAGTTGTTAAATGTTATTTCATTTTGAAGGTGCCCTCCACAATTTTTATTATTGTCTGGAATTTTTTTGCTTGTCCACATTGTTTCAGTCGTACCTACTTTTCATTGCTTCAATTTCTTTAACGATGTTTGGATTGTCAAATGGAAACTTTTAAAAACCTTTCCCAAGTGTCTTTTCTTTTGAAAATGTTTCTTTTCATATACAAACAAAAAGGGTTTGGCAAGCGCAACCGCTACTTTAGGAATTTCCAAAGAAAAACATTAACTGTGTATTGATATTTGCACATTTAAAAAGTTTGTTAACTTCATTTTAAGCATAATTCTAGTAATACAACAATTAATCTTCTCTGTACATTGACCATTTTTACTGCCCTTACATCGTATTCGTATATTTTTAGTTAAATATAATACAAGAATTTAATTTTCCTGGGTACGTGACGAGGCGAGACGTAAGATTTTTCTGGTAACGAGCAATTCGTTTATTCGGACATCTTGCGTATGAAGGGCGGAACGTTCTGCAAAAATTTTGAAGGTCGCTTCATCTAAAAAAACGCAAATCCTCAAACAATACTTAGTTAACAAATTTACAAATTAGATATTTCATGCAAATAATCAAAGAAGTCGTATGCGTTAAATACTTTGTCAAACTCATGGTGGAGCTACTGTAGAAATCCTTCCCATAGAACATTCGGGAATAATCTTAGAATTTCTTAGCAGCCCGCGTCAGGCTACATATCACCACCTCAGTCAGGATCACCTAAATCTTGATAATACGTCATTTACAAATATAGCTACAATGAATTTTTTCCACATATTTTAAAATTAAAGAAAATTTAAACACAGACCGCAGCAGATCGTAAAATTTTATACCATCACGTAAAGTCTAGGTTGCAATGCCCTTAGAGGTAATTTGAGAGATGTTTATCATTATGATTCAGGTATGGCTACGCATAATCAAGCTTATCTAAATAACAGCTATTTTATTATCGCTCTTAAGCCTGCTATTTTGTGCTAAAGTACTGAAAGGGCGTAGTCAAATGGATACTATTGTTAAAGGTATATAGTTGCGTGGAGGTTTTCTTAATATTTTAATTGTAACCTGTTCCATATATTTTGTAAAGGTCTTGTTGGCCATATGGGTCTAGTCCAGAAGTTAGGCTCTATGGCAAACTAAGAAAAACTGTTAAAGTAGGCTATTCTGGGGTGGATAATAACCATCTACCCTATACATATACTACTTATAAGAGCACGCCCGAAATGAAATACACCGTATACTGTATTATTATTACATCACAGTACTTTAATTACAAACTATAAATGTAATCATAACATACATATTTATATATATAAAAAATTGCTGATCGTTTGTCTCGCTAAACCTCGACAAGCCATTGTTAGAATTGGCTTATTGGGAAAAAAATGTATAATATAATTCTGTGATCATAGATCATACAATGATAAGTACATTTATTAATATATCGAGTGTTTCATATTTAAATAGAATCAAGATTACTTAATTTAATTGCTTGTCCTGTAAAGTAATGAAAATTTGTAAATTTATCATATTCTGACCTATGGCCACATAATTATAATAAGACAAAAACACAAGCATACTAATATAATGTTTTGCTGTCGAATATATTCTAGATAGAAGATTGAATTGTAAATATCGTTAAAGTTTTTATTGGCTGTATGAGTAATTCATAGTATCTGTATGATTCGAGAATCGTTTATATTTACAATTAGATGATGTTTTTTATTTAAGACCTGTTTACTGGACGTCTGTCGTTTCCGCTAGTTTGTATTTAATGGGATAATAAGACCGAGGAAAAAAAACCTTTTATATCCGAAACTATGACATAACAAGACAGTTTTAAGTGGCATTTATAACAATGCATTCGTCTTTTAATTGTTCTAATCACTTTTCTAAACTACTACGATGGTAGATCTTTGCCATGACATACGCAGATATATCGCAATTCATTTCTTAAGTAAAATGTGCCCACAATTTTTCATAGTTTATTAGTATTTGCATAAATGGAAGTTACGTCCATCGTGGATCTGTTTGACATTGCACAGGACAATGTCGTTGGAATCCTTAAATTTATTGTCGAATAGAATACAAATGACTTTGCTAGTTGATAGGTCTTAATGTGATCTAAGAGGCTCGACACGATTTGTTTATTGCCTCGTAAAGTTGGCTCGTGCTGCGAACGAATAATTCGCTATTCAATGGAAAAAGTTGCTTAGATTAATTTTGCGATTTTTATATTTTAACAATGTACTAAAAAATGTATATACTTATAACCTAAAAAAAAATAATGGAGTTACAACTTTTTTAGTTCTGGGCCTCAGATTTCTGTATCTGTTTCATGATCATTTGTTAATCTAATAGGCAAGTAGGTGATCAGCCTTCTGTGCCTGACACACGCCGTCGACTTTTTGGGTCTAAGGCCGGTTTCCGCACGATGTTTTCCTTTACCGTTCGAGCGAATGTTAAATGCACACATAGAAAGAAAATCCATTGGTGCACAGCCGGGGATCGATCCTACGACCTCAGGGATGAGAGTCGCACGCTGATGCCTTAAGGCCAACACTGCTTGTTACTTACAACCTAACCTCTTATTAAAAAAAGCAGTCTTATTTTACTGTTGTAATTTACATTAGTCTGACACAGGTATTTTTCAAATAAAGAGTTCCCAAATCTTACATATTGTAATGCATTTTTATAATGAATAAACATTTTTTTGTAACTGTATTTATGCATTATATTAAATTATACCTAGGATATTGAAAATAAAGTGTTTATTAAAATGAAATAATGTTGTACATTTAAATGGCGTTTTTATGTTACCCAAAGTCATATCATATTCGCTTAAGTTCCACGAAGCCATAGTATTGAATATGTGTAAACTATTACGCAAGCTTACTTCTTAAAGCGTTTGTGAATAAGACCGAAAAGTTTTCAACTCTTTTTAAGTATTTCTAACATATTTTGCGTAACAGTAAGTAAAATAAAGGAACCGTAGCATAACGCTTAGTGAAAGTGTTGCCAATCAAATTCGCATTAGGCGTCATAAGCTCTGCTATATTAATGCATATAATAGTTTTATAATGTTTGGAAATTGGAGAGTTAATCGTGATACATGCATCATGTTTACAATTTTACTTATGTTATTTATTTCTGTCTTTAAATATT
This sequence comes from Pieris napi, assembly GCF_905475465.1. NCBI lineage: Eukaryota > Metazoa > Arthropoda > Insecta > Lepidoptera > Pieridae > Pieris > Pieris napi. Next base: position 6,646,243 of record NC_062250.1, read on the forward strand.
CTAATATATAGAATGTTTATACCTACTGGGAATATGTACGAATACCGTGGGATATATGGGATTTAGCTGGGGACATAGTAGCGGACTATCATTTGTTTTTTATACGTGCAAATAGAAAAAAAATAAGGAGGGCCTCGATGGCATTATTGCTTTTGAAGGATATCTTCCAGGCAACCTTTTAGTAAAAATAAAATTCAAAATTGACTGTGGATAGCGTAATCGGGTGGGTTAGGCCAGGATAAAGTGCAGGAGGTAATGGAGAAGTGACAAGTTTAAAGTATCCACAACCGACGAGCATGCATGGTGAATGTCATGAAAGTAGATAAAGCAAGAGAGGTATGTCAGGACCGTAGAAAGGGGATATCCATGGTCTCCGCGCATCCTGTCGGGAAACAGACGTGACGATAAAAATAAATAAAATATTAATTCTATATTACATAGTATACATTGTTGTATTGTATTTATATATAAGTACATATAGTATATGTCTGTTAATCACACATTATCGCAGCAAGTCTTGGCCTCTCAAACAATAGAACGGCAATTTAGTAAGTCTCGTTCGTTTGTCACTAAGATATAAATGGAAAATTTAATTTACATAGCGAGCGCAATACAATTATGTTCTGAAGGCTTGTATTTCATATGAACGTGGAAACGCCTTGCAAATCGGATATTTATAAAAACACCTATTATTTTTATCCTATTTGGATAATGACTGGCATGAAGTATGAGAATGAATTGTTTTTTACTAAATAAATTTCTCTTTATTTTAAAAAGCTTAAGACAGGTTCTTTTGGGTTCATTTGGCGTCCTAGTTAAGAGTTATTACTAAATACAACAACTTTGTTAGCGACAAAAACTTGAAGTCATTATTCAAATAGAGAGAATGAGTGGAAAGTAGGTCCCAATTTACGCAATGTGGGCGCAAAACACATTATACCTACCTCGGGTGTGAATAATATTTATTTTATTGTTTACTACCCAGGTGTGTTATGAAGAAAGTAGTCTTATATTTAAACGATAATTAAATTTCAGTTATTTGTATCGCATTGAAATGCTGTGATCATAAATTAAATTAATCGAAACCCACTGTTCTTAATTTTGTCAAAATAAAAAGAAACAGTTTACCTCACTGTATATGGTAATGTTTGTTACTAGCCCTTTTACTTTACTAGTAGTACGGTTTCCACAGTGTTTTAATATCCTGTACAGGATATTAACACACACTGTATAGCTACAGAAAATTAATATCCTCTTTGAGCGACACGAAACTGTACCTATTTGTCTGAAAAGATTTTTAATATATCAATGAACACGTTTTTATCAAAGATCTATCAACGAAATGTGAAAATAAACAGAACATAAAATAATTTTAAATATAATATACCCTAGACGTAATCTTACATAACTGAATAGACTGGTCCAAAATCAAAACAGAACCTTTACATAAACGTACGTTATGTAATTTATAAAGAGAAATCCACGTCCGGAGAAATGTAAAACCGAATTGACTCATTTGCGAGCCGCACATCCGGAACCGATACAATGGTGCCGAGTAAAAGCTGCTTGCGTAACACTTGTAACTGGTTGCGATCGTTTGATAAGTCACCTTACGCTAAACTTCATAGCTATGTTAGGGAGTTGGTTTATTCTGTGCGTTTTGGTCCTGGCTTGCTCCTAGGAATATTGTTCGCATAGCACTGTGCTTTACGGAGCTTCCTTAAAGATATATTTAGATTTATTATACAACTAGCAGACCGGCCAAGCGTTGCTGTGGCTAAGGTTTTTGTTATATTACATAGAAGTAAACTATTCAAGGGAAACTGTAGGAGACCTTATGTGAAACGATGGTACTTTTAACACAGCGCCATCTGTTAGAATTGTATCAAACAATAAACAAATATTTGCAATAAATTAAAATTGCGACTATAATTTGAGATTTAAACTATCCTATCTCTCAAGTTGGATCGAACTGCACATGGTGTGCAAATTTGATTGATATCGGTTCGGTAGTTTAGGAGTCCATTGAGGACAAACATTGTGACACGAGATTTATATATATTAAGATAATCTCAGTCCCATTTAAGTACCAGCTTTTACGGTTTATCAGTTTTATAAAAGCTATAAACGCTACGGTCAATAAAGGTAATCCTCGTTAAACCATTATACCCTCATAACCCATTTAGAGCGTTCCCGGAACCTCTTCGAAGATGAAACGCTTGCGCAATATATGATATTCGATACCCTTAACTTTCTCCGGACGTTACCGAATTCGTAATCAGGTTACGGTGAACGATTTCGCAATTTTATGACCCTATATTGATTCATTTTTTAATGAATACCTTCTGACTAAATTTGCAAGCAAATAGGATTTGTTTTAAATACAAAAGTATGTCTGTCGAGCATAAAGTAGTAAAATAATTCAGACGTTTGTCTAGCTTGTACACACGGGTATGAGGTTTTTTATTACGATGAGTAGCAGGTTGAGATATTTTTCTACCTGCGTCGCCCTGCATTTAAATAACATTTAAAAGGTTTGTCAATTAGCTTACATATGGTATTTGATGTTAGAATGCCCAACTTTTTGGGTATTTTTCATATCCATTTGGTAAAAATTTTAACGTGCTCGCACTGCTCGCTGAATAACCTAATTCAGCTGACGTTAATGAGATGTAGCCTGAATGATGAATGTAGAATTATAAAAATTATTAAGTTTTCCTTTTTTATTGCCTTTATATATATTTAACTTTTTACTGGTTTCAATAAGTAATTAACAAGATACATGAAAGCTTTTTGGTTTTAAAATAGAAATATGTAGATAAATAAAATAAATTTCATAGATACATTCTGCTTTTGTCTGCATCTACGTACTTTAAATTAAATATTTCAGAGCCCGTATAAAATTTTGGATTTATTAATATAATTACAAATAATTTAAAAATAAATTTTCCACTTAATAATATAACTTCAGTACTTTGAAATACAGCCTCTTTTATATCGCAAACAGGATTTCAGTATTAACATCTAAACATAAATTTTAAACTGGTCTACGAATATTTTATGGCGATCTCTTTCAGTTATATGATATGTAAGCGAGAGTGAGTAGGGAATTAATTTTGTTGGAACACGCGACGATCGTAAAGGTCGACGGTACGTATCGTTTTCTATTCGTTACATGATATGCAAACTTGGCATCGGTTGATATATCGGCTTTTATGGAAAGTTGTCTAATCCCGCAGACTATTTTTATTAAAAAAAAACCTTCGCTTTTCAAGGTTTATTCAAGCTGGCTGGTGTTATCTTTGGTTGATATTTTTGTAGTAATGATAAACTCTTTTTAAAATTAAGATTAATATGCACCCATGCAGATCCATGCCATGGCATGTTACCTTTCTTTATTATGTATGTATTTTTTAACGATTATAAATACAGTAAAATACGTTTATTATGACTCCGCCTATATTGACCAACCGATTATTATGACGTAATTACACTACGAAGTTCGGTTTTCATAAAAATTCTTTATAAAAAAGTCGGATATCATGACTTCCCTTAAAGCGACATTTCGCTTATTATGACGCTTATTATGATGTAATAACAATATTTAATAATAATTATATGTAGCTTTTGGCTGCGAATTTTGTTAGCAATCGGTCGCGTAATTTCATGATTGTATTGAAATGTTTCTATATAACCTTTTCCTGAATTTACCTACCTCTTTACCATTACCTATATAATCCTTCATAAAAGCCTGTTTGTATCGCCTACATCAACTGTCGAAAGCCTTTTAAACTTTTTATGCCTTTATAGATACTTCATGGTTAATTTAAGAAACAAATACATACATTACATGAATAATATTACGAAGCGCCCGTAGCTAGGCTTAATTGCATTTCAGTAATGTAGATGAGCAATGAATATGCGAATTTCTGATTCAGTTATAAATCGCATCACTCGCACTAATTACTTCGGCTACCGCAAGCGGCTAGCGGTCTTGTTTATTGCTATATTTGCATTTTTCAGTTTTGCATTTAGACATTGCGTTGTTAAATCTTAGTAAAAGCATGAAATATTTTTGGATAGGGCTAAAAAAGATTTAGTATTTGCAATAATTTCTTAGTAATTTTTGTATAAAATTTGTGTTGTGCGATGTTTAAATCACAACCGATATTGAATAGACGTTGTAATAATTTCATGTTTTCCATTAAGTATGTTAGTAGTTTTGTTTTTGTTGTTTGTTAGTTTTCATGGGTGAATTAGATACGAAAAGATCTGGTATATGTGTATGTTTGAATAATATTCCTTGTATATAACACGGTTTACATTTAAAAAAGCAATGGCGCTACAACTTTTGAAGGTCTGGGCCACAGGTGATCGTCTGTTTTTTTCTAATAGGCGATCAGCGGTGGTCATTGGTGATCAACCTTCTGTGCCTGAATCTATTAGGCCAACACTGCTGAGCAGTTTCAATAAAAACCTTAAACAAAAAATCGTATTTTTAGTTTGCAGTTAAAAGTTATGAGAGTCGTAAATTTGTTTTCTGAATATTCGTTCCGTTCCCCTAACATAATTGGTATCTCGTCTCTCTAGAACACTTGAAAAATGGGTCAGCCGTTTGCGTGTTTTACCGTACTTGGACGGTAAACCTTAACGCTGTAACCTGGGCTTTTAAATGTAAGAATTAATTCTAAATATTATATTTTTTTAGCGTTATTATTAAACGTGTCTATAAGAACACCCCATCCTGGTACAAAATATGGTATAATAATGTCTAATTTTCAATTATACAATTATTCATTTGGTTTTAATATTCGATAATAATGCTTCTTAGTAATATCTCTATAGTTTTATTTGTTGAATAGTTACGTATATTGTGAAAGTTTGTAGCGGTTTCATTAGCGTAGACCATGTTTAATCAAACTGGGTAATTTTGTTAATGTTGTTAGCACTTAAACTTTCTAGCATTCGCTTGTAAAATTAATTAAAATTGAATGAGTTAATAGATTGTTACTACTTAGTCGCAATTCTTTTCTGTCCGCCTTTGCTCTTAAATTAATTGTAACAAATAATTGTTAGGTATTGAAAGCTTGCTTGTTGTTTGCTAATGGATTACATAATTATAATTATCGTATTTTGTATGTGTTAATGCCAAATTATTTATATAAGTTAAGGAGGGAAAAATACATACAATTTACATTTTGTTTTCCATCAGCGACCAAAATATATTAGTCGATATTTTTTTTAGCTTTATACTACTACTAAATATATGCTTTCTTAAGGGTGTGCAATAATTTAATAAATAACTGTCTTATATTCTAAATATTAGCGTTTAGCCTATTTAAAAGGGCATTAAAAATACATATCAGAATGAGCCTAGTAGACGAATATTAATTAGGACGACTGTCTGATGGCAACGTGCATCTTGTTCGTATAATATTAAGTTATTCTGTAAAAAGTATCATTTTTTTGTTATGAGAAATAAAGTGCTGTGCACGTTGACAACGTTACACAGAAATATACTGTCGTAATATTCATATGGGTATGTTTTGGTACGTAATGATGAAAGTCAGATGGCATTAACGAGGTAGCATTTATGCATACGCTAAACAATATTGGAAACTACACGGCAATGAGACGTCGAAGTATGAAATTGATTTTTGTTACATTGATAATAAGACCTATTTTATCGTGATAGGTATTACGGTTATTAAAGTTTCATCGAGAGAGAGGCGTGAGTCAACTTCACTTTCACTAAGACCCTGCACCTAAAAGTGCATAGGTTTACTGAACTCAGCAGTTCAATTAACTTTAGAAATCAATGTTTTCTCAAGATTAAGAGTAACTCGATCGGTTCAATATGAAATGGAATTATAGTATATTTATATGAAATAAACACTGTCTATAACGACTCCTTAAAATAGCGAGTGCAAAAAAATTATGTACATATTATTTTAAATCGCTCACGAACTGCTCGACCAATAAATACATTATTCTCATTATGGTTTCACATTTGATTTTTTATAATCCAGTTTTTAATTGGAGGTCTTTTGTTTTAGGTAAGTGCTGCAATTACGAACTGCTTATTTGTTTGGTAAGTGAAAATTGATCTAACAAATAACATGAAAACTAATTTTATTTTGTCGTATTTACTCGACGATGTCACGGCGTATAATTTTTTAGACCGCTAGGAAAGTAAACAACGGTTTAATTACCGAGCGATTAGGGCTGTAGAGCTTTCCTGTGCATCGATGCCGGCGATAGTTGCCTGGCTCAACGGCACTCCCACTCGGCAATTGCGGCCGCCTCGCGCTCATTCACTTTAGGTTTTAGTCTACAATCGGCTGCCGCGGCGGACGTACGTGTCATTGCGCGCGCCTCCGATGTTAGTTTACGATTACGACATCGCGTTTCAACTCGAACTTTTACCGTGACAGTGAAAATAAATTTTTCGAATATGGGTTAAACGACCCCACCGACGAAATGAGTCCGGGCGAGCGCGCCGCCCTCGGGCGTCGCGAGCACCCTCGCCCTAACTATGCTGCCACCGCACCGGGATTTCCGCCACCATACTACCCGCCTTACGGAGTGCCGCATCCCAACGCATGGCTAGGGGCTCCCCTTATATCCATGGCAGGTCGCACGCAACAACAGAGGAACACGCCTATTTCAAAGCTTGCCATGCACGCTCAGGGCGCTCCCCTTATCATACAAAATAGGCACGATCGACGAAAGTACACAACCGTTCCAGAACAGCGTAATCATCGGCCGCTCGGATATTCTGAACATAACATTACTAGAGACAATGGCGAAGTGTCTGAAGGATCTAGGCCACGAAATCAATTACAACAGTCGCGTTCGAATCGAACTGGACGTAATAATAATACAGACGCGGTCAGCGTGGCCAGCGATGAAAGTTCCGGCTCCACAAATTCAGAAACCATGTTGCCACGCATAATTAAACCTAGAAAACGGCGTAAAAAAGATAGAAAACCCAATAACATTGTCCCGCACGATATCTCCAACTCCGGACTAGAACTGGGTGAAGTTGATCATTGCGCTGGTACAAATATGGGATCGACGCCGCACGTTTACGAGGAATCTTATTGCAGAGAGGTGTCATTACCGTATCGTTTAGATGTGAAAGCACTAGGTTACCCGGATCCAGTGCCGGAGACTTATAAAGTTACTGCGTTGGGTGAGGCATTAGAGGCTACGCGTTTTGGTTTAACTGAGGCAGTTTCTCCCTCCGAATCTGCTGTGAGCTCGTGTCAGTGCAGATATTGTGATCCTGTCGGACAAATTTGGGATGCTGATTCCATTGCACACTTACTGGATGAAAGTTCAAGTGGCGATTTCCCACCTACAAAGTTAGAGGAGTCTATGAAGGTAGTAGGGCCCTTAGGAAGAAGAGGTGTTGACACTATTCTGCGACGTAGTTGGAGCGATCCATCAGCGCGAGTCCCTGAACGAAGGGAAATTAATAATATCGAAACTTTGTCGGCTCCTAACTTATATTCCTTGTTTCCGCCATCAAAAAGAACTAGCTCCCCTGAGCCAAGGTCACCACTGGCCTTAGAAATATCATCGGAGATTGTCACCTCAATGAATGGACATCGTGACTTAGAAATAAAATTGTTTTCCACTTCGCCTCCGGCAATGAACTCTGGGCGCCGTTCTTTTTTCGACGATAACAGTGCAAGTGTTGTTAAAACATGTACGATAAAAGAAAATGAGCTAAACAGTGCAGTGGACAGTGAAACAACAGTGTCTGGTGCGAACGGCGTTAAAAGTGACAATGTGGACAAGGGATGTTTGCCGGCGTACGTTACCGGCGAGACCTCTCGCAACAATTGTGATCTAGCCTTAGTTTCTGCCTAAAGCCCTTGTGATCTTTGTATAAATAACAATAATTGGATGCGTGCTAAGTCCGGTGGGCTCTACGCTCGCCATTTGAGCTGGACTCAAATTGTCACAGCGAGAGGCATGCACGGAGCGTCTCACGACCCAATAAATTGAGATCTCCGTATTGTTTCCTGTAGATTTTATAATTAATTTATTCCTTATAATAGAGTAGGAAACGTACATGGAACTTTGTCTGGTCAGGTTAGAAATTATTATATAAGTGGGCTAAAATGTTTAGTTTTCTAAAGCTAGGTTGCCGTGACACGTGCGCAATTAGCGTTTCACACTACTGACACCGTTGTGCGAGTATTGCGGTTTCCCGCGGTTTTCTCCGCGCGCCGTTCCGGGCGGCGCTTCGTGCACATCAGTTCACACTGCTAATTACCTTCTGAGATTCTTGTGGCTTACTTTATCTAGAAATTATTTTTACTGTTTTAGTCGTTTTCCGACTATAGCTAACCTATTTATTCATAATATGTACTATCTATTTACGATTAATATAGAAGCATTTATTGAATATGCAAGTTGTCATTGAAACTGTTTCGTCAAGTGATATTAAATTCATCATCATTCACTCTTTATATTCGCATTTTAATACATAAATCTTACATTCCATAATAAATCTATATTGTTTCTCGATTATATGACGTAGTCGGTTAGTTAAAGTTATTATCGCGTCGATTTCACTAATATACCTAATTATGGTATAAATAGTTATACGTTTCTTACATCTTCACACACATCACTCACTCAAATATAAGATAAAAATTTATTATACATATAAAATCATGTCCTAATTCCTATGAGGTAACTTCTCTCCTTTCGGGTCCAATGCTTTAAAGCCAGATGAAGTTCCATAATATGTAGATAATGTGAATATATTATAGAAATTATCGTTGTGTTTTACGCTCCATGGGAGTTCAATTCTATTTCAGCATCGCGTTGTTCGCTTATTGCTCGCGCGTGCGTGGGATACATTATCTTTTTTCTTTACCATAGGCTCGACGTAGACAGTTGTATCTGTAATTTCTAACCTATATATGTTTGTGGATTTATCACTCCTAACCGATATTCGTGATTTCTTATTTTAATGATACTTTTACGTCGAACCATTTGAATGCGGAGTTGCGTTTTGCAATCGTAAGACTCAACGATACAATGTAATTTTAAAGAATAGGCTATGTTTAACTTACTGAGTGAATGCATTTTATACATGAAATTATATAGTTCTACGATTTTGTTTGTGTACGTCGTGAAGCACGAGTTACACGCTTGCACACTATTTTTGTACAATAAAATACCATCATGCCCTTAATATTCGTTTTATTTCTGTTATTAAACATCTCTTTGAGTGAGACAAGGTTTTCAAATACGATCTAGGTCCTATTACATACGTAAGTAGCAAGTAGGTACTTACTACCAATAGAATTGGATTATCTCGTTTTAAAATTGATTTTTCTCGTTTAAAAACGACTATAAAAAAGCATGCATGCGATCGTGAAATTGAATATTTTAAGTAAAATTTAATGAGCCCATAAAGTAGAGAATTCTTGTTTTGTAAACAGTGTTGCTTATGTAACTATGTAAACAACTTTCAATTGTGGCCAAACACCATTGGTTACGCAGTCGCAGTGCTGTTACTAAGGTCGTGAAATCTCAAGTTACGTAATTATTTTATTAAAAATGCAAAGGGTTTTTATAAATACTAAAATGGAGTTACGTTCTTAAAACGTGTCCCCGCGCATATTAACATATGGTTTTTAATCATGCAGAGAGTTAAAAATAAAAGCACATTACTTATTTGTCTATCTTTATGATTAACTTATTTAAAAAATAAGAATGTTCTTCCCTTTTTTCATAATTTAACATCCACATTACATTTATAGTTAAGTTTGTAATTCGTCTTAATATAATGTACTTTTTAATTATAAAACAATAACAAAGAGATCTATTATAAAAACAATGTGTGTTATCGTGTTATTTAGATATCTGAAATAAATACCTAAACTAACAAAAATCGGAGAGCTCCGAATTATTCTTAAGACAAAATAAAACAATATTTCTACACGAAAATATAGTTAATCTATTTGTTCAACGTATATTTACACAACTTTGTATCCGTCAAGGACAGTCTTGGTCAAAGTCATGAACGCTTGTTTGCTCTAATCGTTATTGTATTTGGTACATTATTCTTTAATTTTTCCTTATTTTCCTCTTAGAATTTTATTTGGTTATTTCTTTTTAAGACAGAAATGATATCTGAGGGTTTTGTTGTTTTGAGTATTAGTTCATGGTTAATATACATCATATAGCAATCATTATAAATTGTCTCACACATTTATAAAATTACATGAGTGATAATGACAAAAGTTTTAAAGCAATTTCAGCTCAAAATATTTTTAGTGTATTCAGCGCAGATGTTCCAATGATATGCATACATATTTTTTCTATTTAATTTACGATTAGATTAACGTCAGAAACCGATAAAATCTTTCAGTAAGCCGGTTTATGAACTTGTTTGTGAAATTCAGATCTCAATTCGTAAACGATTTCGACCTTCAGACGAATAACTTTTTTATTTGACCTTTCGATACAAGGACAAGATAATTTAACGCTTAGCTGGGATATTTCGATTATATTTGATGACTTTGAACGGTGTGAACGTATGAATGTTATCAGACTCGGTGCACTTCAACTCGTCAAAACATCGTAGTGAGGCCAGGACTACAAAACTAACGATTATTGTAATTTAGGACGAAACCTTAATCTTTAACCTCAGCTTCAGTAACAATACAATAGTTGCAGGTGTTTTTATTCATCTCACGATGTAGGTACATTACGTAAGGCAATTAAAAACAATTATACAAGTACTGGTGAGAGTATTTAATACCAATTTTGTAGTGGACCTAAGCTGTACTCGCTATACAACTCAACGGGGCTGATTTGAAATGGTTCTTTGTCCATTTTGATTTTTAAATATTGGGTATGAAAACCACGTAAATAATTTACGTTCAGTTCACATGTAATACGCAAAAAGCTATGAATACGAGCGGTTTACTGAGCACGTGGCGACCTTGCGGCTAAGTATTATGTAAACATTAGGGAAAATTGTTTGAGAAACAACCTGCTACTGTTTAAACAAATCAATATTGATATATAAGATAGAACTTTGTCTATTTTACAACTTTAAAGTAATTTGTATGTAGAATGAATGAAGAATAGCTTAAATGTGGCCTCTATATTTTTCACTGATTGACTTATGTTGACGTATTGTAGCTGTGTTGATCTAGGTTTGAGCGCGCGACTCTTATCCCTCATGTAGGTCGATCCCCGTCTGTGCACAATAGACTTTCTGTCTATGTGCGCATTTAATAATCGCTCGTACGGTGAAGGAAAACGTCGTGAGGAAACCAGCTATAGGATGACAGAAAGCTGAACACCTAGTTTGTCTATGAAATAAAAATGATCAAAATGCACTCTGAGGCCAAGTCCTATATAGGGGTAGCGCCACTGGTCACTATTATTCTATCATGTATTAATGGTAGGTAGGGTTAAGATATGATGATATTTTTACGTTCTATGAAAACGTAGATTCTTAGAGCATGAGTCATTTTGTTACTTATTGATTCAGGAAGGAATAAGCGCCTAATCGGATATTTGTAAGCTTTTAAGTTTTTTTTTATATTTATTTAAAATACTAATAGTAGAAAGCGCTAGCATAGGGTAAGTCTTACACATCTTAAATGTAATGTGTGAATTATTACAATCAATAAGATATTTCAAATTATTTCACATAAATATAAGTAGTTAATAAAATCAAATAATGGAAAAAAAGGTCCCGTCCACGTCATAAAATATTTGTCGATTGCTAAGATGTCCGCTAAAATAACCGGTGATATTGTCTGTTGACCTCCTTGCTTAGATACGCATATAATAAATTACAAATTTGTGTCGCTGATTCAAGTTTAATATATTAAGTGTGTGAAGTTTTTGCATTAAAATCCTTGTGTTTATATTATTGCTTCAACTTCTAAAGGTCTAAGGAGACGATTCAGCGTGTGATTCTGTCAGCGCATAATTAATTAAGTTAATAGGCTACTTCTTTGACGTGGTCACAGTGATTCCGGAAACATAGTAAAATTTTTGCGTATTATAAGAAGTCTAATCAATTTCTTTTCAATAAATAAGAAATATTTATTATTGGGATTTGGATAGGTTAGAACTTTTATTGTTATAGTGTTTAAAACACGATACCTGTGCTTTTCTAGGCGTGATTTCGATCAAACAAGCTCGTAGCATCAGACTGCCTTTCACTGTATGTTCGTGAACTGTATAAAAATCCGTTCAGATGTTACAGAAATTAAATGCTAAGCAAACGAAAATGTAATAAACGTATACTGTATGTCTACTTTTCTGTCCCTCATAATTTCTACTCACATATATATCAAACTCATTAAAGCTTTAATTAATAACTATTAATCTGCGTCGCTATTTTTGTTTGGCCGATTAAATTGGTATTCGGCCTTTGTTAGCAACGTCATACACTTAAAATGTTTTCTTAGATACTTCAAGCTTAAATATAGGCTTGAAAGCCTAGAAAATTGGAGACAGGTTTATTCTTAGAATGTCTAAATGCAGCCAGGGTTAGTTTTCACGGGAGGCAGGGAAAGCGGTGTTTCCGTTCTTAAGTTTCACCGGAGCTTTCACTTGCGAAGACAGTTGCGCTTAGCGATAATAAACTTGAATTACACGCGTGTTACCCATGCATTGTTATAGTAATCGAACTGGTAATTTATATATTTTATAGTAGAGGTGCTACTGGAGCATATAAGCATGGAATTTTCTAAATTTCGATGCAAAAGGATAAGTTAAGTTAATTTAATTATTTACTAAAACGATTAAAAATATGTTTATGCTTTACATAAAACATTTATGCATATAATACGCAACTGGAAGTCTAAAAGTTTATTTTATGTTTAAATGTATATTTGGATAAGACATAATATGTGTGTGAAATGGTTTAATTCGTTCGTTATGAGTTTTTTACCAGTGCCAGTAATCTCAGCTCATCTCTCGATAGATTAAATTTATTAAATATGCGCACAAACACACATAAATCACATATATAATCTTATATACAATTTATTCTCTAATTACCTTATTCATATTTGTCGTCCAAGGCGTGGGAATTGTAATTTGAGTCTTCAAAGATAATAAAATTCTACGTAATGTTGACAATTACAAATTCATTCATGGTCGTCACACATGTCTCAGTTACTTAAGGATAAAAGTTAATAGTAATGCTGACTTTGCTATAACTTGCTTGTTTGATACAGATTACAATATAAGTCCCAAACCTAAAGATGTAATTCTTCTAAAGCAAATTGTATTTGTATTTTTCGGCTTTAATACCAATGACGCAAACGCTACATTATTTGTATTGATAACCAAATCATTTGTCACTGTAAGCGATATTTTGCACTAAGGACGAATGGCGGTCAGAGCAATATTCTAATTTAATACGACGCAATGGCTAAATGCAGCACTGGGTCGACGTACCGAAGTAAGGACTTAAGAATGAAGATCATGATTTACATGTTTTAGTTTTCACAACGGAATATTTGCAAATAAAATCCTATCTATCCTAACATTCACTAATTAAATGTATTTTATAATGTAGAAAAAACATCAAACATCATTGTTTAGGTTTATCAAAACAGTAGCTGCCTGATTAGATACAATGCATATCAGGGTTAATTACACTTGATTACTATCTTGTCTGTTTTCGACTATCAGATTTTCAATATTTTAAAAATTTTAGATATCAAATTGCTTGGCTATTAACTAACAAATTAAAACTGCGAGACAAATTCAACTGTCAGAGACTCAAACTACGAATCCGAGAGATAGGTTATCATATATAGATATGATATTACCATCTCAAATTCTCTTATAAATCGCATTATTGCACTTTTATTCGTTTCGTTTTGTTAAGTCATCTGATGAAGTATTCAAAGGTGAATGCAATCTGCGTCGGACCTCTCCGATCTCGGTCTAACAAAACTCCTGCATCTTCATAAAGCATTACTCGTCATCCGTATTGTGAATATCGATTTTATTTTATTTGATAGGATTATATAGACCGCTGAATGAAGTCTCGTGGGCTAAGTCATGGAATAACAGTCATAAATATGATGCTACTTTAAATACCTCAAGGTTTTAACAATATGTATCTAAAGTCTAAACAATTCATATGAATGAACGACATTTGTTTAGTATGTTATCAAAATGTACTACCAAAGCTTTTAAGAGTGTTCTTTCTTCTTCGTCATATTTTTCACTGCTTAAGACGTGGACTTCGTGTCCTGCTAGTTATATATCTCTTTACTTTTGTTCGAACACAGGCTTTTGACAGCAGCTATTAAGGAACCTGAGAGAGCCGTGACTTGGTATTGGCCTTCCACCTTGCTAACGACAACAAGTCTAGGTTATCTGGTTGATGACAGGCGATATAGCAATAATTCTTGGGTAGTATTTTAAAAATCTGTTAAAGCACATATTCCTGGACGTGTTTTTGTCTATATTTTTTCTAGAACGCAAATGTAATTTAATGCCATAATCTTATCCTATTGAATATGTTTTGGAGTTGTCACGTTTTTATGTACTTGTTACACTTTGATATTTTGTATTATATTTTTATCATTGGCAAGTATTATAGTTTTTTTATGTCTTTAGAATTCATGTCGTTCTCTAGATGCTATCATATAATATTAATTATTCTTTTTGTATACTTTTTATGTGGTTGGTCAACTTATTACAAAGGCTTGGGACGGTTGTCTATCTATACATGTTTATTAAAATAGGTTGTTGTCTCTGCCCTACTTCAGTTTAATATTTTTTAACCTTTACAGTATATATTTGGAATTATCCTTATTAATTTGTTTTGAGACGGGTAATAATTTACCGCTCTTAAATACAAAGGTTAAATCAAGGTCACTTGTATATTACCACGTTTAACAAGTGTGATCACGTATTTATATGCAATATTATATTGTATTCGGCAGCGATGACAAACAATTATCTATGGTAATTGTCAACACTTGTTCAAATAAGTCGATATGAATTTCTCGTCGGTAGATTTTTATAAAGTTTTTATTGAAGTTTCTAGATTAATAAGAATTAGTATTAACGAAAAATAAAACTTTTGATTATTTTATAAATTAATATTGCATGGTATTGATAAGTCGATTATTAATCTACTTGACCAAAAAATATAATTAAACAGTACATACGAGAAAACTTAGAAGGAAGAAAGTCATTATATTACAATTGTACTTTAGACGGTATTTTTTATAAGTAACATGTGTGTGTTTTATTTGAGAAGACTTCGGTTTCTTCCAACCTAAAACAGTTAAGTTGAAGTCGCAGGGTGTATATGCAATGTAATAACATAAGTAATAACCATACATAACATACTTAATAAATTATTTCTTACAAATTACACTTGATTATTGATTTTTATATTTGCAACGAAAAGGTTAAAATCAAATTACACCAAATCTTGATTAATACTAACTTCTGAAGTCTTGTATCACTGTAACAAAACATTTACATTTCAACGACTGTGATTAATATAATTACGGGTCGTTGAACGAATTAAATTTAATTCGTGAAATCATTACGTAAGTCCGTCCTACATCTTAGCTTAATTAAATTATCGTTATTAATGACGAGCGCCCCAAATTCCGGTATAGGGATCGATGTTTACCATGCATAACGCATATAATTTCAATAATTAGGTGCTATTTGCATATGCCAGTACATTTATTAATTGCTATATGTATTTCATGTATAAAATGCATCTAGCCGAGAAGAGAATAGATTTTTGTACATGTATATGCAATCAATAATGTCATAACTATTCTCTAGTTAGTTTAAAAAAAATATCTATACATGCCTTAACTTAGTCGAGACTACTACTACTTTCAGAAAAACACCTTTTGTATGGCAATTAATATTTACAATTAATTACCAACAGAACAGTAGATCTTCCGCCTAGTCTTTAAACTTTTGGAAAAAATTTACTAATCAATAAATGATTATTTGCGTTACACACTGTAGTTGATATAAATTTAATAAAGTATGATATGTACGATACAAATAATATAAGAATTGACTTTGACAAATAATGTAAAATTCCTTTTTGACTAAAAATTTAAAAATGTGTGGCAGAATATGCGAACTTACGATTGTACCATCTTATACAATTTTGTACCATATTCTTGCAATAAATAGATTATTATTATTACTATCAGCTTAGTCGAAGCTAAGATGTTTGCTTACACGGCTCACACATAAAAAATTGGGGGCCGTCACGGGACGCCTGGCAGATGTGAAACATCGACATTATTTTGTAAAAGTAATATGCAGAAAAGAACAGATTGTGATAGGAACTAAATATGTCATAATAATAAAATAAAATATTACGATTTTTTTTCCAGATAATCGTTATCTGGAAAAAAAATCGTAATATTTTATTTTATTATTATGACATATTTAGTTCCTATCACAATCTGTTCTTTTCTGCATATTACTTTTACAAAATAATGTCGATGTTTCACATCTGCCAGGCGTCCCGTGACGGCCCCCAATTTTTTATGTGCTATAGAATTAACATTTATTTTCATTAAATACAAAAATTTACGAATTTATTTCAAATCGTGACTACTTAATTCGTTTAATCAGTGACTTCGAAATACACACACCGTACACACTACTGCATATAGAATGTATATATATACCATCATATAGCGTGGTGACGCGTCGCCACGGCATGCGTCGCCACGCCAGAAATCGGTGTTACGTGCGGCTATACATGTTTCACATCAAAATAAATTATTATGAACCGGAAACTATTGTTGAAGTAGCATGTATCGACTATTGTCTACTCAAAACACTGCTTTCTATGAAAATATGTAAGGTATGTTATTAACATGCCTACAAATTGTCGAGACTACTACCTACTGCTATCAGCTTAGTCGCAACAATTTACGCGCTAAATTGGTTGCTTACATAGGATGTTGTATTTATAAATAAGAAATAAATTACTATAAACATTGCATTAATCTTGCCTTTATTATTCTTATGCCCTCCAAAAACTATTGTTGAAGGTTACTTCACACATTAACATGTATCAACAATTGTCTACTCAAAATACTACTTTCTATGAACCGTGTAAGGTATTTTATTAAAAAAATACTCTGTGTGCCTGTCCTGTGATTGAGCCAAATTGCTAGTATCAGGACTCGGTTACATTAATCCTCACGTGAGATCAATTTAAATCGTTAGCACAAGTGATATATAGCGAATAAATTGAACTCGTACCTGCTACTTGCTTCATATCAGTATGAGAGCAATAAAAAGGTAGGTTACTTCATGACCACAATTTACATCAAATTCATATCGAATTCTGCATGAATGGTTAGCCAAATGTTGATTCAATTTTAACTTTTACGATCATCACAGATGTATAAAAATATTTATTATATTCGTTATAAGTAGGTACATATGCAGTACAATTGCTAGTTATGGGAATCCTTATAAATGAAAGATTCCTGTCTCAGGGTTCCCAGTCATCTATAACAAACTTAACACTAAATTTTATCGAAATACAAATTCTGTATTTTATTACAACATACAAATCCACATTTATTCATCATGTAAACCCCAGGAGCCAAACTTTAGCGTTTTTATTGGCGTAATTGTTTATAACTCCAAAAAAAACTTCGTTGTTTACTGCTAATTTGAAGTAAACACGTGTTTTATGTGGATGTAGGCGGGTAAACTAGACTTACCTTAATTGAATCGCTCGAGGCATTGCGTGCTTGACCTATAAAGATTTCCCGATATTTATATTAAATTCTTTCGAAATTACTATCATGTCTGAACAGAGAATACAATAGAAAAACGTGAACTTTAAATTAGAGTGTTCTAAATATCTTTAAAGTAACCGCATTTTAGTTTTAACTAGTGAAGCGTAGAAAAGTGCAAATTGGATTTGCGTATTTTGCTTAAAATGTACGTGCCTCCTGTTTTAATTACACATTATCTATTTAATGAATTAAGGCCGATTTACATTATCTTAGTGTTTAGGAGAGTGCTTTAGTACAACTTGAAAGGCAAGTTCTTTAGCGTAGCGTTTACATGTTTCAACTAAAGTACTATCCTAAAGCACTCTCCTAAACACTAGATAATGTAAATCGGCCTTTAGTAGCAGTGGCTTGCGACAGTCATGATTTTTAATAAGCAGAGACAAATATAGTCTGTAAATTATCACAGCATATATTTGTCAACGTAAAATTGTAAAAACCGTTAGATTGTAATCTATCTCGCGAGATTATAAACTGTCGAAAGATTGTGAACCTCAGCTTACTGCTTACAATTTAACGTATTATTATTCGGTAGATTGTACTACACTAACTTAGTTTTCATTCAAACTTCTTTGGTCAATTACAGATTAATTTTACTTCCCAACAATTTCATATAACTACCGAATAATAATACGTTAAATTGTAAGCAGTTCGTTGAGGTTCACAATCTTTCGACAGTTTATAATCTCGCGAGATAGATTACAATCTAAAGGTGTTTACAATTTTACGGTGACATATTCATAAAATAGCGTAGACGTTAGCATTAGTAATTAGAGTTATGGCTGAGCTCTCCGTTTATATAAATATTTTTATATTTAAAGACAGATTTTAACTTACGTAAGTGAAAACTGTTGCCTGCCTTGTGAATGCTCTAGGTTATATCACGTATAGGGCAAGGATTATCACCTGTTTCAAGTTGTATGTAAATATTAAACGTATTGAATGATTATTGACACTTTCGATTTGGAAGAAAGTGAGAGCTTGACGTACCGTGACCCGGTAGTTAGCGGTTTCAAATATTACGATACGATCCTAATAGCAAAACGATAATAATAAATAAATTGGAATAGGCATTGGTGCAAGGGTCAAGGAAGTTCAATTGAACAGGTGCTAATTACCAACTCGTTTTAAAAAATGTAAATCTGTATATTGAATATAAACTCAAACTTTTAAATCTTATAAATTTACTGCGAAAGGTTCAGTT
Organism: Pieris napi; assembly: GCF_905475465.1. Lineage (NCBI taxonomy): Eukaryota > Metazoa > Arthropoda > Insecta > Lepidoptera > Pieridae > Pieris > Pieris napi. The sequence continues at coordinate 6,665,278 of NC_062250.1, forward strand.
TTAAATGCTGATATGTGATTGGATCATTTTGAAACTAACAAATCGATAATGGAACGTGTTACGTTAGTAAAAATTTGTCACAACAACTCTTATACACATTGAAATTTTTTTGTTTTTCAACAATTAACACCAATTGACCTAGTCCCATGCTAAGCTGGTGAAGCTTGTGTTATGGGTACTAGGCAACGGATATACATACATATTATAGATAGATAGACATATAAATACATATTTAAACACCCAAGACCTAAGCACAACACCAAATGCTCATCACATCGATGTTTGTCTCAGCCGGAGATCGAACCCGGGACCCATGGATTCGCGGTCAGGGGTACTAACCACTAGACCAATGAGTCGTCTAAAGAAATACATCGTAAGAATTCACGAAAATGAATTGAATCAGGCACCACGGCAGAACAAAAGAAAATCTCTCAATATGATTTACGACAGACGGATCAGGCGACAATGAAAACAAATTTAACAGTACAAAGAATTGCGATCAGCCACCAATGTTTATAAAGAAAGAAAGATTATTTATACGCCTCAATAAAAAACTAAGAATTACTTAAATGATCATAACAACAAGTTAAACTATCAACAGTACGTAAAAAAGTAACAATTCAATTATAACTGGCAGATATCTTATCATAAATTAAAAATATAAAGAGTCTTCATAGGAATGGAAATGTTCATTAAAACAAATGTTCAGAATCTTCCCAAGTACGATCACAAAAAATAAGATTGTAGAATCCTATGGATTAAATGCTTCTATGAGTAACGTCGATGAATCAAGTTCCCATTGATTTTCTTTCGTCTGGGTACCGCAAGGCTTTTACACGCTTTATAAAAGTCCTTTATTTCTTACCTCGTTTTACTTTGCCTCGAGTGTTCTGCAGACAATAGCTTCGAGTGCACTTAAATTTCGCTACAATTAGCCGGCGTGTTTTTAATTTCAGTACTAAGGACAAAATACATTTTATATTAATCTAGGTATAATAATAAATATACTTTGAGCAGATGTTCGTTAGCGTCATTTTGAATGGAAACATATGTGTAATATAAAATGTAAAGGCATGTTTCAACCCATTGACTGAAAAGAAAGGAAAGAAACTCAGCCGGGGTGAGTTTTTTGTCGGTAATATACAATTTGTAGAACCACCTCATTTACCTCGCTTGGTCAGTGACCAATATGAAGCTCCAGCACATATTGGCTAGCGGTATTGCCTGGTGATGCGTGCTCAGGTCGGCCCATTTATCGTGTAATGTGATATTGTGTGTTACGTAACGTATACACGAAATTTCAGTTCTTATATTACTGTGAACTTAAAAATACACTTCATGGCACATAAGTGATCAAGTATATAATTAAATAATTGTATACCAAGTGTTTTCATTACAATATCTTTATTTCATAAGTAGGAAATATTCAGTAATTAGTTGTAGTATTTCCTAAATTAATTAATTTATTATACTATACATAATTTACTTCGAAAAGCCACTAAGGTATATAACGTAGTACCGAGGGCCGAGGCCATGAGCGCGAGAAATACAAACAAATACTTTTACAAATTAGTTTTCACATTTCCTATAGTATAACTATTCGTTAAATGAAAAGGCAGTTCGTTTATTATATTAGTAATGTAATTGTATTTCATCCGTTTCTGTTTAGTTAGTCAACGTCGACAGGAAAAAACATGGAATATTACTAAGTAAAATAATCACTTGTCAAAAAAGCCGACAAAGTTCATCGTTACTAGAATAAATATAACATTGGATAAACTCTGAACCGAGTTAGATATTGTATTTGTTATGGTACAGGCGAATTACGTGAGATTGGACTGTCTTTGTTTTGGCCTAATACTGTTATTTGGCTATCTAGGTTCACAACCCATTCGATTGTGTGATTTTTTATATTTTACTGTCTACTTGTAGATATATAATGCATTTATATGTATATCACCTGCTTCCTGTATGTAAAATATCGCAGAAGTACTTTTTCTATTGATTATTTTTCCGACCCAAATATCGGCCAATAGAATTGCACCATTCAACGTCACGTGGTACAACCTACATGGTATTATACTGAAAATTTTCTCTGGTCGTTGCTTCAAGAAAAGTATTAAGTAGTTGTTTTATTCATTATGAAATTCTTATTTGTTAACTGTACATTTCGTCTCATGGTGCAATTCTATTGGCCGACATTTGGGTCGGAAAAATAATCCCCCGAATACCACACGAGCTTCAAAATTATCGGGTATTTCCCGATAGGTTCGTTGCAAACAATTAATATAGTCGTCATGACGACTATAGTCGTCATGACGACTATATTTGTTTGCAGGGAACTCTTGTGGCATTATAAGTAAAAATTTTCGACTCGTATCAATGGGACTGTTACAGAACACGGCCATTCGTAATTTCTATAGTCAATCAAATGTTTAAGTTATATCCGCAGATTCTTATAATTATAGTGTAGGTCCGTTAATAAAGGGAAAGCTATTTTATTAACTAGCTTATTTCTTACTTAGGATGTTTACTACTGATCAAATTATGAATTAATTAATATCTTGTTATTGAAATAATAGAAAGAGTCAAATTTAAAAAGAAAGTCTGCCTTTTAAGAGATTATTTAAATTAGGTTTCTGATTTCCACGAGTAACCGACAAGTAGGTTTTATGCCGGCGGCAAGAGGTGTCTGGTTTGGATTTTGATTTAGCGATTTTTAGCTCATACATTAAACACTTGCTCCTCGACCGGCGTCATTTATTAAACGCAAAAGGTCAGCCCACCATTAACTCTTGTTAAATATTCATAAGTTACCGCTATATTGCCTAATTATTATTAAATATTTTATTTTTATGTTCTTATCTTGTTGATCATATTGGTAAAAAAAAACATTTTTTATCAATTTTAATAAAAAATCAAGTTAATAATAAATATGGGCTATTTGCTACATTCGTTATTATTGATACATCTATTTTAAGCAGGAATAAAATCGTTTAATAACAATGTGCAATACTATCACCATAATAGTTTTTTTATACGTATATATATGTTTTTCGCAAACTTTAGCCTTATTTACCGTCTGTCATGGTAATTCTACAGTATACAAATCATTTAGTCTTAAGTAGGCCATAAAGTCGTGGTAGTTATATACAGACACACACTTTTAAGCGATTGTTTGTACTTCTAAAGATTATGTAATAAAATATTTTTAATAGCTTTCATACAATATAAATAGCTAAATTGTAATTATATAATAGTATGCTAAACGTGTATAAAAATTCCTGGTTTATTAGGTTCGTGTGCCAAAAGATAGCGCTTCTGGAACGGTAGCCAATATCATCCAGGTCACGGCCGCCCACCCATTAACCTACACCTTGTCAGACATTTGAAGAAGGTTGAGCGCATAATAGGAACATTAGAAATGACCTCTTAGATAACATATATTGCTAATAAAATCAATGACTTTAAGACCATGTCATGTCCACTTGATTTAGTAGCGCATTATTCAATAATGTCCGCTTTTAAATGACTGTGCTTTTCATAAACGTACTATGAACCTCAACGAATTAAAGAATGATTGAGAGATCAACAACGGACAATAGAAACAAGGAAGAATATGGAGGAATGTCATGTGATGGAAAGAGAAATATCCTGGGTTTTGGTAGTATGAACACTTGCAAGCTCCTCTTCCAAGACGCTCTCCATCTGTACATCTAAATACTGCGGAGTCGCAAGGCAATTTGTGTAAAGTATATGGAGTATTGTCGAAAGCTAAGATATCTAGAGTCTAGACCCGGAGATTCATAAGAAAATTTAAACCGAAATTAGGTTTTAGATTCGGTTGCTAGCTGTTTGTTATTTATACTATAACTATTTTTTTTTTCATTTTTTCGTAAACATTATTTCCTACTGCTAGATTGTACATAAAGGCTACTTCCGAAAAATATGAGAATCATCGCAGCCAATGTATAATATGTATTAAATATTACAGTTTAAACATTTCTCGTTTGTTTATATATTATATAAAACATGTGGAATTTCAAAAGTATTTAATAAAGAAGACGAATTCGTAGACCCGATAATATTATTCGTACTTGCTACTCTGTAATCAGATAACTGAAGATTGACTTATCGCTCTGTCATTCGTATGTAAAGTCCGTGTTATTCCATGACAACTTAAAAGCTTACGCTTCTTATAAAAAGAGAAGTGTTTCATTACAGCCTATTTTATGCGGGTATCTAAAGGATGCAAAAATATATACGGATGGTTCACATGTGTACCCCATTACAGTTAGGATATAAAATATTTTTTTGTTACTACCCTCTTTTCAAAGTACATACTTAGTTGTCTAGTATCTATAAAAGTTTACACATCATATCCCTATACCTGTCTAAGTAGTAACGATGATCAGACCTATTTAGTGATTGTTTTTTATTAGCGCCAAAAGATTCTAAACGTATCCATTTTTGAGGCATAAAAGCTAGCTTTAAAGTTATAATACAAAATAATTTGGTTAATACGGTTTTCATATATTGTTTTTACTTGATACTATACAATAAAAAAATTACTGTATACCGTTATAAATCTTCCATATATAAACTAGAATAATGTTTATTACATATACATAATAAATAAAAAAGGCGAACAACGAGGATGTTTTAGACGTTGATTACATTTTTTATTCATCAGAGACCTCGTAAATGTCATTATGTGGGTCACAGAATGATAATTAATTTAAGGAATTCCTCGAAACGGTAATTTATTCACGACAATTATGACTGAATTAATGTTTGAGGTTTTTATTAAATGATTTTTTGCTTTATAGAAGGCTAACCAATTTCCATAAATACCCCAAGCTTAATAAATACTATTTTTTGTCTCCAATAAAAAAAAAAAAATCAAAAATCATTTATTCACGTAGGTAACACAATGTACACTTGTGATTCGTCATTAAAGAAATAAATATTAATGCTTCTAATTTTACATTTACTGCCAGTTCTCAAATCAAGGGCGTAGAACGGAAGAGAAGAACTGGCAATAAACTCTCCGCCACTCTTTTTAATTGCCTTTTTTTTTCTTTTTTTTTTTTTGCAAATCCTTTGTGCATTAAAAATCCAGGTTACCGATTATTAAATAATTAATTACCGATATAGTTTTTTTTAAATTTCAAACGTTATATTCTTACATTATAAAATTTTAATGCACACACGTGAAGGTGTAACAAGCAAATTATTATTACTACTAGTTGTTTCCTGTCACCGTGTTTGTGTTTAAGGAGAAAATTCATGATTTAAAGATTAAGCGAGGTGGAATAAAATTGCGGATCTGCCTCAACAACTCTAGGGTGTCGGAAGTAAGAAAGTTCAGAAATACCCGCTAAAGCGATCATGGGCGCTTCTAACCGCACCGGATAGGCTCTTACTTTAGTGGCTACTAGTAGGCATTACCTAGTACTAGAGCAATGTTGGGCTTTAGCATGCGACTCTCATCCCTTAGGTCGTAGGTTCGATCCCCGGCTTGGATCAATGGACTTTCTGTCTATTTGCGTATTTAACATCCGCTCGAACGGTGAAAGAAAACATCTCGAGGAAACAGGCTTACGTTAGACTTACATGATCACTATCAGACCGTAGTAGAAAGAAGAAGTTAGTACGGTATCTGTTACCATGGTTACCATTCTTTATGTGGAAATAACATCGTAATCAAGGTAACAAACACTACTAACTTTAATACACGTTTTGTAATAAGATCGCGTTGTAATATGAATACCTAAAGTCAGGTAATTCGAATAAATGAACAGTGTACAGAATCTTTAGCTGGTGTCGATTAACCGATCGGCCTTGCTCCAAAACAAGATTTATCGCCCGTTGGCGTCGAATAATGTTCGTTCTAAGACGCGTCTGTGCACTATTGAATATTTATTATTTGTAACCCTGATGGAAATTAAAGATATAAAACTAAATTAATACAAATGGTTTTGGTGTAGTTTTATTCATATTAAATATAGTTATTAAAAAAGGATTTTATCAAAAGTTTTTAAATCGTCAATCGTTAACACATAAGTGCCGGAAATTGGTTCTTTCGAGAAAACCCGGCGGTTCGAATTCTTAAGTCGCATAAAACATATATATTAATAAGTAGATTATAAAGATTCTATATTGGATATCAGTTTTTATATTTTTTTTTGTAGTTGGAGTAATTAGCATGTCTTTAATAAATATTTATAAGCTTTCTACTTAATGGAGTAATAATATTCTAAAAAAAAAAAAACAATGGAGGAATAGTAAACTCCAGTCTCTCATTGAACCCGTGACTTCGTGATCTGCAATCGACCATAAAAAAAATAAAAAATAAAATATGTTTATTATGGAACATAAGATACATGTACCTATCACTTATTCCACGTCATTAAATTTGAATTTGTAGGCATCCCTACTCATCGGCAAAGAAGACATAGGGTGTAGGCCTAACTAGGCTAACTATTAAACAACCAGACAGTGTAATATCAAACGGTTTACTGTACTTTATCGTCTATGATAGTCTAGCTTCAAATGTTTACGATTTGTACGGGTCAGTGCAAAATGTCTATTTTCGTTTGCAATTTATTTGTAAGTGCCCAACCGTGCTAGTTCAAAACACGTGTAATAATTTGTATTTGTAGAAGTATTTCAATGGTTTAGCACATTAGATAAGCATTAATATATATGAATTCACTTAATAGTTTTTCGTTGTATGTGGTTCAATGCCGATTTTTTCATAGATTATTTTCAATAAAAAAGGAATGTATGTGTTGTACACAGTTTGTTTTAAACATTACATAGATGTGGTCCTTTTTATAGTACGAGATGACTATTCGAATATAGTATGTACTAATTAGTGTTTAAAATACTCTATTTTTTAGTATGGTGTAAGCGTAACACAGATTTTTATATAAAGCAATAATAAATACAAGGGTTACTAATATATAATTTATTTGGATATTTCTATATACGACTTGTAAATAGCAAAACAGAGAACTAATAGTGAGGTGCTGTTTCGTAATATCCAACTAATGTAGCATTTAACGATAAGGAAAATAAACCTCTTTATGAATACCGCTTTGAATACATCCTTATCAATAATTCCCTAAGCATACATTTATGATGAACAATAGCGCATTTACGCTAATATTCGTTGTTTACATATTGAAACAGTGGAGAATCAATTTGTCGGGTCACCAGAGACATAATATTGAAATCGCGTGACTGAGCGCTATACGGTAGTTCGATGCATTCGAGATATCTCTGCTTGGATACACAGTTCCTCACAGAGTAATGGAAGCACTGGTATTTGTTAACAATAATGCGATAATAGAACAAATTTGGCTACAATATCAAAACAAACCTAATATGAAAAGTAATTGCTCGAGTAAATGCTTTCTACAGATGAAGCAAAAGAAACGTCAGTTCAATGCTTTATGGTTAAATGTTACAAGTATTTTAAATATAGGACGAAACACCTGGGATGTTAGAATTGTTTAGAGTGCTTTATTTGAGTTTTTTTAGTTTTTTAAATCGACTTCTTAAGAGTTCAATTTAATTTATTTGTTACATTGGGATTAGGAATAATATAAATAAGAACAGGTTTATGTAAACCAAATGTGGTTTATTAAACTTATATTTTACTATTATTTAATAGGTGATTGTAGTGCCACTTCAGTATATTATAACACCTCTAGTTAATTTTTAATATTTGCTACTGAGAAATCCTATGGACTGTGGTTACATAATACGAGTTTTATGTCTATGTGAAAAATGAATTTCGTTTTATGACGGAACAAGTTTGGGTGGGATTTATTAGAATCGTCTTAGATCCGACCGGAATCGATTTTATTCCTTTTGCGGTCTAATATGGATGATATTTTTGGATAGAATATTATTTGGATTTTTTTTACAATATTTTATTTACGACGGGCGTCACTTTTAACGTCTTTAATAAATGATAATTAGCTTTTCATGGTTATGTATTAATTCTTCTGTTTTGTTCCCCTTTGGTTGTTTTGTTTATTCAAACGTTGAAATGTAATGTTACTTTACGTGAATTATTTAGGTATATGTTTGGTTCAGTTATTCATTTTCAGTGTGTGATAACATCACATTCAATGTAACATAGTCTTTATGATTAAGAATGCAAAACAATTATATGTGTTTAAAGTAAGCTACTTAAAATTACAGCTTAATAAAAAACGAAGTATAAATACAAATACGAAAGCTTTTCTAGCATACGGATAATTTAAAATGTGTCACAACTTTGATTGATGGCTATGTGCAAGCGCAAAGTTGCATGTAAGAATGCAATCGATCTCTACATTCGACATGTTTTCCATATTCGTATCAATGATACAGAAGCGTACAATGGTGTACGTCATCCGTGGGAAGATGGGAGATAGAGCAACTTTTATCCTTACGTGATTTAAGTGCGAAACGCATAACAATGCGTACAAGCAGAAGTCACGTTTATGAGAAATTGAGATAAATGACTGCCGGGCTGGTTTATTGATGTCTCTTGAATTTAAAATGGATTTGAAATGCACGTTTGGATTTCTACGTGATTAATAATCATTATTTTAAACAAATTTAATAGCGTTTAAACTTCAGCCGATGCAGTAGACACGAAAACTGGAACCTCGCAAAAGTAGAATTTAACGTCATCAAATATTTACTTATTGTATGCTAAGTTTTTTTTAAATGAGACTAATAAACCACTCACCTCGTACACTGTTATAAAAGAAAAAATCTTCTCTTATTTATAAAAGTGTATGTTGTTTAACTAGTCACGGTATTTCGTAATGATCATAGACAATTATTAATTTTATATGTAAGTCTAAAAAAGTAATTTTGGACTAGTGGTTTCAACATGCGACTCTCACCCCGAGGTCGTAGTTTCGATCTCCGGATGTGCACAGATGGACTTTCTGTCTATGTGCGTATTTAACACTCACTCGTACGGTAAAAGAAATCATTGTGGTGAAACCGGCATAGGTACCTGAGATCCGACGGTGTGTCAGGCACAGAACGTTGATCACCTACTTGATCTTTAAGATACAGAAATTTGAGGCCCAGGTCTAAAAGGTTGTAGCGCCATTGGTATAAAAAAGTAAATTATGACTAAAAACTTTTGCTTAGCTAACTGCGAAAAAGATGCGTGAATCAAGGAAATTACTCAAACAATCTAATCGATTATACACTTACATACATAGGTAATAAGCACTGGAATATTTCTTCAGAGCGATTGCGGCACGAAAAATTTGTTGTTGAAAAATAGTCGTAGACAAGAGTAAAAAATGAAAGGTAGGTCGTGTTTTTTTGTGTCGCAACATCCTACATACCTAGATACGCAACGCGTGACCAGCGGAAGTTACTAATGAATACTGCAGGTTAATAAACGGCAGGACTTGCTGCCTCATAAAGATAACACTGCAAATTGACAATGGTAGACCCACAGTATAGCGGTGATGTTTATATGTAACATTTTGCACATCTTTATCGGCTGGAATATTACTAAAGTGTGTGTGTGTGAGTGGAAAAAAAACAAAAGACGACTGCTACTTGTGGGGATTTTATTAGGAGTAATTCTATAGATATTTTACTGTATAACGGTTAGGAATATAAATGTGTCGCTTTTATTAGTTTCCTTGTTCAAACGATATAAACTTATTATTAGCATACGTCTGTGACCGTTATTATTAATGTTAAAATGATTATTATTAATGATATAATACATCTATATAGATTTTCCTACATTCTAACTGCATTATGCATTTGATATCAGTTCCTACTAGAATTGTCCATATAAGTTTATCTTCCGCATTTCAATCATTTTTAATCGCTGTTATAATAATTGAGTGTTTCCAATCAATTGATTGTTACGTTATGCATATAAAATTATAAAGTCATGGTATAAAAGTACAGTGTTACTTATTAGTTTGTGCAAGGCGACAAATTAAAAAAATAAATAATCTAGAGCAAGTTCTTAGGGAATGTCCTATCGTTTAAATGATCGACAACTTAATAAAAAGCATAAAAGGAAGTATCAGTATAACTCGTTTGCTTTCACAATGTGTGGCTTGCCCGGCAGCAACAATTGCATCTCAAATCCCCCACATTTTCCGCAATAACTTGCGCTCTTTTCAATTGCCCCTACGTGTACTGAGCGCGTGCCGCCAACCACAGCCATCAGGATCACTAGCCATTTCTATAAAACCCTATATTCAAGTTCACCTTGCGGTCTACTAACACTGCGATCAAACGGGTATTAAAATCAAAATTGATTGTATCTTACACCGCCTCTTCGCCGAGAAGTGAAGATTTCGAAGATTGGCCATCACCCGTTAGAATTTGAGAAATTGTTTGAAATCTATTAATTTTTGAAATTCCTTGCGCAATTGAATTTCCTTCCTTTTTAGATTCTATATCTTCCTTAGTATAACGAACTAGACTTGTTTCGGCTTTGAAGCCAGAGGGATTCAATGTATCATTAATTCTGCTAACGTACGGCAATTCTGCAAGTGGTTTCGAGTCTGTAATAAATGTTGATATGCAACACCCTTAGGCTTTTGTATGACTGTAATGGTATCACTCGTGATTGCTCCAATTTGTAGTTATCGTGTTATTTGCGGGAGATCGTTAATGACTAAATATCGAGATAGAAAATTAATATACGATTGATGTATTTGACACGTGATTATTTATTCATTTGTTTTTAATACGCTTTCGAAATTTGCCTCAAATACAAATAGTCAACGAATATTTATGTATTTGAATAAATGCCCTAGTTACTTTACGATTAGATCGAAAACATTAAATCGTGTTTAAAATCACGAAACTATACAATGTATTTTCACTATTAAATTATTGCTAATGGAAAATCAAAAGTACGTATATATACTTTTTGTAATTATATTGCCGTCGGCAATTCTATTCGCCTTCGATTGCACTTGTTGATTTACGTTACGGTTTGTTTCTGCTATTTAATGTATTATTGCGTTTGTTGCTTCTTCCGTGAAACGGTTAGCGAGCGATTGAAACTGCAGTTTAGCTTGTTTGTGTTGCGACTGATTGATTTCCCACTTTATTTTCTTAGGAACTGTTAATTTTCTCCGCTATTTTCAAAGATGGACCATAAAAAGTGTAACTTCATATAGCACATATTTAGTTGTAGAAGTTGAGTTGATGCCAATTAGTTTGCGTAGTTTCAAACTAGTTTTGCATTTTGTGAAACGTTTGTGATGTTGTATCGTAATTATGTCCAAAAATATGCTTAGACTACTTAAAATAAGTATATCGTGATAACCTATCTTTGTATTTTGCAAACATAAATAACGTTTAAGGCTGTAATAATTTGTTCTCGTGACAAGATTTAATCTGTGAACATCTTGTTCAGCTCGCTGACCCACCAGACCTCGATCTGAATCAGTACGCGGCGTCACTACTTTCTGTCTATGAGCACAAAGAAGTTTTTAATAGCCGATAATCGATCCAATCAAAACAATTTCGTAGCCTTCCCGGCCTGACCTTTAACGTGACGTCTATTGTGTAGATCCAGAAATGTGTCGAGGCCATCGCTGAGTTCTTTAATGCCCGCTAGGCGTATAAATTCGAACGTCATAACATTTATCATTATCGTTACAATTCGTGATCGTCGATTATCTGTGGATGGTAAATATAGTGGCTCTGTAAATAAATGTAAAGTCGGGGCAAATGGCCAGGGGAGTGGTGTTGGTTGATTTATGAGGACGGGATATCTGAGCTCTTCCGCGGTGTCCGATGACGTTAACCGCACGGAACTTGGCTACGGCCCCTTTTGTAACTATCGAGTTCGTTACACTTCGAAGAAAAAGTCGCCTGTTTGCTTAGGGATTTGACGAAATTCCTGTTTGTGTTGCGTCGCTGATTCCCGACTACTGTTTGTTTTGGGGACGGAAGCGTGATAATCGTTTATGACTCCGGCTTATTTAGATTGCCTACGCAGGTTAGGGCGAGATAACCTGCATATTAAAGTTGTATCATATATCCTACGTAAGCTTATTGTGTCCTATTTCCGTGTCCTATTTTATTATATTGAACATTAAACATTTTAAAAGCGACTAGTGAAATTAGAACAGACCAAGCGACGCTTTGCGGAGCATTACTTGACGGTGCGGTTTCTTCTCGATTTGTAACGTAAGTAGCTCAGGACGGAATTAATTATCGGCGAGACCGAATGGAAGTCGCCAACGGTTTCTTGTGTAAAACAAGACGACTCGAGCTATGGGAAAAAGGTTAACCGCGCATAAATATACGAGAGCGTGCCGCTTCTATTCAAAATAAACAATTATGAATGTCTTGAACCTAATTAATTTTAATATTGCATACTGATTGGCAATTAACCAAGGTTTAAATTGAATTGGTTTACTATAATGCAACAAGCATTGCCATTTGTGAATTGTTTCATATTTAATGCAAAAATACTTATAATATAAAACGTATGTTTACCATTTATATAAAACAATCAACTGTATTTTCTCTCTATGAAATAATGTAGTAAAACTTGAAAGTTTTCAATTAAATAACCCATGCTGAAACGCATGTCGAATTTATCTTTGTTTTGAAAATTTACGACGCGACTGTCGGCCGCAATCAATTAGCTTCGCCATTTTATTATTTTAACTGCTTATAAATCTCGCCGCTTATCTCGGCTTCAAAGCCAAATCAATTTAATTAAAAGCATCTTTTAAGGTTCTCCACACTGTGCGGAGATACCGTTCAGAGGTGACGGACTTATTAATCAGAACTTTCATTTGATACAATCGTTCATTAATGAATTCCTTCTTCTTCTTTCCTCTATCTTTATCATTATTTATAATTATAAACGTAGCGACGTTTAACAAGTCGTTATATAGATCTATTAAATAAAGATTGGCAATTAATAACATTGCGGCATCTAGTACATTCGCTAGTTGATTTTTACTTGTATGGTGTCATTGTAATTGGCCACACTTATCGCATGCCGGCTTCACCCCTATCATAGATTTATTGTGCCGATAAATCAACGCATTCGTCTCGATATTGTGATTACAATGTAGTCGATAATATATTGACATTATAAATTATCCTCGCAGTTGTGCAATTAGGATTTAATCGAATAGTATGTGATTGTTTTTAAAAGGTAATTTTATTTAGCGTGCGATCCTCATCCCTAAGCATGCTTTAGACCCGACAATTCGACAGCGTGTGTCAGGCACAGAAGGCTGAACACCTACTTGGCAATTAAAACAAAAAATATCGCAAATTTTGTATATAGCAGCAATTCAATTAAGAAAGTTTAAAAAAATAACATTAAAACATCGATTTTACGAAAAAGTAACTTAAATAATTTTTTTTTTAAAGACAATTCACACCAATTGACCTAGTCCCATACTAAGCTGGTGAAGCTTGTGTTATGGGTACTAGACTACGGATATACATACATAGATAGACATATAAATACATATTTAAACACCCAAGACACAACACCAAATGCTCATCACATCGATGTTCGTCTCAGCCGGGGATCGAACTCGGGACCCATGGATTCGCAGTCAGGGGTACTAACCACTAGACCAATGAGTAGTCTGAGAGTTATGTAACTAAAAATTTTGGTTACCCACTGTACGTCATAATGTAATATAATGTTACCACATTCGATTTCAGGATCGGTTGTTTAAAATATAAAATTGCCCAATACACAAAATGTGACCGCATTCTACGTGGCTTTTATCAATACTAAAATGCTTTTTGCGTGCTTTAAAATCACCTTTAGTAGAATCACAATAGTATTGTGCTGTAATAGTTATTTCAGTGATTATTTAATTATTGTTGACTGAAATTATGTATATTGTGTTTTCATCGGTTTACGAGTATATACATTCTATCCTGTACTATTCGTATCCTGTCATAATCTCTATAAACACAAACGGTTTGGTAGCTCTTAAGATTAGATTTATATGAATGTGCTATGTATAAATTATAGAATCTCGATTTATAACATGCCTTTGTGTAGCTAGGTATATTATTAATTTTACCTGGAGTTGAGTGACAAGTTTATTACTAAATGATTTTCTAGAATGTCTACAACGTGCATTTTTAAGAAATATCAACAAAATCTCTGTGCCTCTTATGACGACTGGCTTTATAGCCATGTCCACTTATGGTTTATGGTACATCATTTTTATTATGAATATTAAATATATTTGAGTACTTTAAACTTTTTTTAATACGTCAAAAACTTTACCATATATACCATTAGTAAAAATGATGTTAGCTTAATTGTGTAATATTGGACGTTGTTGAAAATCTTAACAAAGGATTTGAGGCATCATCCTATTATCCTAAGTGGATGCTTAGTTGAATGACTGATAGTTTCTTTGTTTGGTCTGTGATACTTCAGTTTTAATAGACGACAATACACACATAATATACTCTGGCTCATGTATAATGTCTTTGGTGTAAAAGGAGCATACAACTTAACTAAATATATTGCCATCGCGACCTCGTTGCCATGGAAACAGAAAAACACAAATATCAATCATAATTACGTATGTCAATATGTCAACTACTAATGAAGCTGCTAAAACATCAGCGCTGTAAATGATATACCATCATTAATGAATATGTAGTGTTTTTAAAGTAAAAAAACTATTTTTTCATTAAATGTAACGTAATTTTGTTAGATGCTACAATGTTTTTTTTAAGAAATTTTCGTCGCACATTTGCAGTAGATGACATTATACCGATAGGTAGTCGACAGTTTGCATTGTAAGGGTAAGTAAAGGTTGCCAGGGTTAACGTTCTGAAATACCATGATTTGTGAAATGTTTGGCCTCGTAATGGAAGCCAGACGCATCGTATTACTCAAGCGTATAGGTTGTCTCGGTACCGTACTTTAGCAGAACTAGTTATTCGTAAGAATACTGGTGATGATTATTTATTAAATAAAAATCTTTTAATAATCACTAAAACTGTCCGTATATGCAAGTTATATGTGTAGCGAAAGTACCGTCGTTTCAAGGTAACAATGTTACCAAAGAAACTCTTTCTTTGCCGATTCACGATGGGTGGATTCTGGGGCAGACATTTTTCTTATCTTTTTCATTAAAGACTTTTGAAATCAAGCAGGTTTTTTTTAGTTCAAGGGGCAAACGGGCAAAAGGTTCATCTGATGTTAAGTGATACCGCCGCCCATGGACAGTCAATGCCTGCCAATATTATAACCAATACGAGACAATACTGTATCGTTGATGATTTTTTTTAACATTATGTATTAGTGTATAATAATGACGCGTATGAGTCATACAAGATTTTGGAAACCTTTTATTTTTAAGTACTATTTCAATAAAACAAACTTTATTTCTATTTTTATTCGTAGTATTGCGCGCGTCTGAACCTCATAAATATTTAACAACTTCGTATGTAGGTCATGCTCGCTGAAACCTATGTTAGGAGAAGGTATTGAGATAAAAGCAACCTAGATTTTTATCCGGACTTTAAATTGTACATACTTAAGATGGCATCTCACGTCGATGTATGAGTTTGTATGAAGTATGAGAGCTTTCTCCTTATTAATTACTCGTATTCTTGAACTAACAATGCATTCTATACAATGGACTTTTTTAAACTCTACATTTCAGATACGTTGTTTTAGAGTAACTTATATTATTTGTAATTTATATGGATAAGATTAATTTCTTGGCGAGCAGTATCATGTTTTCGTTTTTGTTTAGGTATTATTTTGTCTTACAGGCGTTCACATCTCGAGAAGTCGTCAAGAGCCGACAGAGTACCTATGTACAAAGTATCGTTTTCCATTATCTTATTTGAAGTGTTAAGATAACGGCCTTAAGTATTTTGTCGGCAATACGAGGAAATGCATATATAGTCTGATAAATAATGATAAGATAATGCATGTATTTGGTTATTGAAGAGAACAGTTTATAATTGATACTCGAAGTCAGTTTTGTAGAGATAATTTTTCTTTGCAGTTGACATGAAAGTAAAATACCAATTATAAACATTGCCATACATAGATGGGTCCCAAACGTTTAGCTTCAGTAAACCCTGAGCGAGTCAAAGACAGGGCCATAATCCTTCATGCCTTAAATTTTCTGACGGCGAAAAATTGCTGCCTGTATTATAGTGAAACGGGTTTGAAGTTTCAGGCTGTGTTAGGCATATCAATACTTTGGCGTTACGTTTCCAACAGCGCCTTCAAATGCCCAAAGGGGTCCGGGGTTAGTTGAAACATTCATCTGTTAGTGGCATTTATGTTAGCATTATGTTCTTAAAGTCCTGGTTATAATAAAATACGCTTTTCCGGGTTCGATTTGAAACGTTGTCCAATTATTTCATACAAATTTGTTTAAAATTGCTATATTGTATTTATTAGCAAAGTATAGGATCTTATTACCTATTGTTACGCCGGTATCACCGTATTGGGAAGAGGTGTGCAAATTATTTAGGCTAATGCATAAGACAAAGGGCCTGTATCGTGTTTCCATAAGAAAGCTTACACCGACCCGTTAACTATAAGGTTTCCCGCAAACCGTTCTAGTCTTCGAACTTTGTATGGATTAAACGGCTCAACTAGGTGGTGATGTCGCGGTTGGTTTAAATTACCAGAAGTTGGGTTAAAATTCCATTATCTGTATAAATTTAAAATTGTAGTCAGGAAGGTAAATATATAGTTTTGATAAATGCGTGTTTAAAGAGCGTTTTTCTGCATCGTTTAATTCACCGTGTGCGTTCATAGTATTTTAGATGATTGTTACTGTACAGCGTACTATGCTTTCTACCAATTATTCTTTATCTTTCCCATTACTAAGATAAATAGGAATTTTTCTCCTTATTAGTTCTAGTTTTTATATTTACCGTACTGTGCAGCGTCGCGCTACAGCGGAAGCGTTCTAGACTAGTCTCTGTCTAGAACTAAAGTAAATGGATAACTTTATTTCTCTTTCACATATAATATTTACAATTAACTTATTTTTATACATATTCCAATTATTTCTACTTTTTATGAAGAGCAATATATTATACCTAACGGTTTCAGAGTGTGACTATCATCCTTGAGGTCATAGGTTCGATCCCCGGCTGTGCGCCAATGAATTTTATGTCTGCATGCATGCTCATTGCATTTAACACTCGCTCCTACGGTGAAGGAAAATATCGTGAGGAAACCGGCATGCACCTTAGACCAAAAAAAATCAACGGCATGTGTCAGGCACAAAAGGCTGATCACCAACTAGTCTATCTGAAAAAAAAAAAAACAAATGATTACGAAGTAGATATAGAAATCAGTGGCCCATATGGTTATGTGAAAAGCCCTCTATAGAGAAATATTCTAATAGAATTGCATATTTTTTAATGGTATGTATAATAATTAATTAAAACAAATAATACACGACGGCTAACGCATTGCAGTCCCCAGCTGTCGATACATTGTCCAAGACTGTTTTGATTTTATATTTTGTGGCTTTATGTTATTAATAACATTCGTTATCTATTTATTACTCGGTGAACCAAATATTGGGCCTTGATCTGGAGGTGTTATCGCGAAACCGTAACAAAATAATTACTTACGCATTTTGATAAAAATATATGTATATTGTATATGGACAATTTACGCATTGAATATAAATTCGCCTCACTCCATGTTTATTTTGTTACCACTTCGCGTAGCCTTGCGAGACTTACGTAGCAAAAATATTAGTAATAAGTTTTTATTGTAATTTAAGGTCCGCTGAATATTTGTCGTGTGACGACTTTTTGCTATACGTTATTTGAGCTTTTATATTTGTATGATACAATAGAAATATAGGATTTCGTATTTATTTTCTTACATAGCTTTTGCTAGACATGTTTGTTTAACCTTTAGTTATTCTTATTTAATATCGGCGCTTTTCTGAGATATACTTATTAGAAGCACTTTTAAATCTTAATGTTTTTGCTACCATAGGTATTATATTTAAAAGACTGCTATTATTGGTTTGCAGGTATTAAAACTGACATTCTTAATATATTTCTATGAGTATATAGCATATTTAGAATACAGTTAATGAGGTGGTTATGGAAATATATTTAACCAAAAGGCCAAACCGCAGACATGTAATTATCCCATTCTAATCGCGCATGCTTATTGCTTATTGTTATCACATTTGTCTATTTCAAAAGACAACTGAATGACTAGGACTAAACATAAACTATCCGAGCCATAAAGCACCTCCTAACTGACCTTCTTAACCTCTAAACAACGTTCAAAATTTCTTATCGTTAATATCATATATCTCTCCATTCATCATCATCATCAATGGCTATGCAGCCCCTTTTGGGTGTTAGATCAAGTCAAATATATTTCGCTATCACAATCTATTTAGTGCTTCTTGCTTCCAACTTCGAACCCCTATTGTTTCGGGGTCCTTGACAACTCCAACGCAGCCTCGGTATACCGCCTTTTCTCTTGCCACCAGGTTGTGAGTTCAGTAAGGAGCTTGGGGTTCTGTAGTCCGCCATTCGGTGCACATGTCTCAGCCATTTGAGACTGTTGCACTTTATGAATTGGACTATGTTGGTTTCGTCAAGGATCTTATAAAGTTCTTCATTGTAGCGAATAAGCCAGACACCGTCGTCGCAAACAGAAGAATCTTTCGCTCAAAAATAAGTAGAGCAAGCTCGTCTTTTTTGCTAAGGGCTCAGGTTTCAGAACTATAAGTGAGCACTGGTCGCAGCAGGGTTTTTATTTCTCCATTAATGAAGATATTTTTTTTAATTACTTTCACTAGGTACCATAAATACTTATAATAATTATTGTCTTAGACCATACATGAGATCACGCCCATTGAAAAAATTATAATCGAAATCGTTTCGTAATTTCGAGGTAGTTCAAATGTTAATATTAACGTAAGCTTTCTACACTGAATTTGGTTTGTGGATGAAAAAATATTTAGACATAGACATAAGATTTGAACACTATTTAAAATGTTAAGGGTCTTTTATCGCTAAGGAGCTTATTCTTTAACGTCGTTAATAAACAATATAATCATTTTAATCGCTTCGTCGTGTCTAATTAAGTTAGCCATTATAAAATCTTCTCAAAAATGTATTTACGGCCAGCAAATCCTGGTCGGTCATAATTTTCATACATAATAATATAGTTACGAGACACGCGATGTGGTCTTTAAATGGGGACATATGACGAAACATAAGCGCACTTAAGTTAAGCTTGTGTAAAAAATATTATTGTTTGCAAAAGTGATGCAATACTGTAGTTGACGTATTTAACTTACAATTTTGTGCTGAGTATAACGGTAATGTAATGGATGAACGGTGATAAAGAAAGTCCTCGTTTTAAAGTTTTGATCATAGATTTACGAACAATAATGTTTTGCCAAAAGCGTGATCCCATTTCTCCCTATTCATCTTGTCTATACATAGATAAAAGATGGACTTTAAAGACAAATATATGGAAAGGAGAAGGAGAAGAGAGCGCCCTAGAAAACGATGGATAGAAGATATAGAAGCGATAGCAGGATAAAGAAAGCCGTGGATAGAGAAATTTGCTGGAGGAGGCACACGTGAAGAGGTTCCGAAGGAAGTTGGGGAACCGAGTAACAAGAACAAGAACGTATTTAACAAATTTAAACTGTAGGTATATTGTTAAAAATTGGATATAAACGGGCTCTATTATTATTAAAGGTTGTGATCCTCTATTGATAGTCAAATTTGTTGAAAAATTACGGCGTGTTATTTCAACACAATTTTATATTGCTTTGTTATGCTTTATTTGCCGGGTTACGCCTGCCTTAGTCTTTTCTAGGTAGCTGACTCTCGCCGTATTCATAAAAACTAAATCAGTCTTTTAATTTTCAAACAAAATTAAGAGGCATTCTTTTTACTTAAGTACTTTTTCGTGTAATGAAAAGAGACAGATAGCATGTGTAAAACATTAACACGTGCAGTAATTATCGATTGGTGTCAGGTCATACTTTATGGAATAATTCCTTGAATGAGATCTAACTAGTTTTTATGTCTAGGCAGGACGAGGTGACCTCACACAGAGCGTCAAATGGAACAAATTAATAATACCCATTTGCTGATAATTTGCTTAGTACGTCTGATTTCTGAAGTTAATTGACCTTAATTTTGGTAATATTTTAGCAGAGAAGTTTAGTTTTCTTTAAAGTTTGCTTAAGACCTACATGAGCATTCGAATTGTCTATATTTACTTGTTTTAATTCAGTATTTCCTTAATTTTAAGTAAATAATATAATAGAAGAATGCTTCTTGTTTCCTTATTGGCTATAAACGTGGTTGTTAGCTGTCATTGCATGATATTAAATGTTAATTTGACAAAGTATTGAACTTTATGAATTTGGCTTTGAGCTGATAGAATATGATTGACGTGTGACCGTACGTAGACGCGTACAAGGTTGACCTATTCACCAGCTCCGTACTTTTGTGTACGCTCGTTTTCTTTTAAGTCATGTTACCGAATATAAGTGTGTGAAGCGCGCTTTTGGGCATGGGACATATATCTTTTGTTTCAGTTTTTGTGATCATAGTTTGACCTCCGGTTTATTCGGATACGTCAACTGAGTCATGGAAACTGTTTACCGAATATCAGTCGGTTTCAATACACGCGCGATGCGTTTTTCTTTCTCCGTTATTTTCCCTTCGGTCAAAACAAGTTCAAGTTTGTCACCATTATAGCTTCATTGAGGTTAAGAGGCACACGATTTCACTCGATACTTTTAAATATTCTCTTTTCTTAGCATCGATTCCGGATGTTCATTCCGAAGAAATCGTAAGCGTAAATGGAAATAAACTACTCGATATTTAATGCATTATTCGATTTGTAGAACATAAATATTTATCGGCAGTAATGCTGTATTCAGTTTCCTAGGCAATTCCCTCAATATAAATTCCATTAAATCGCTCCATAAAACGCGTATCGTTTATAGTTTTCCATATGACGAATAATATAAAATCGGTGTTGTTTAAGTAGCGGCGTAATGACATTCGCCAGTTGCATGATTTTACAGCACGTATAGGCTAAAGATGCAAACTATCGACCTCTCGTCCCGAGTGCCTTGTAAATGAAACTATAATTGTCGTCTGAATACATAATAGCCCCATCGGCATTGGCGATCAGTAAAGAGAATGGAAGGTTGTCGATGGACACACCTTGTCTATTCGTACGTCGACGTGCAATTTGCACTGAGATGCCGCATTATTCAAGTCCTTAACTGCCGTGCAATAAGACATAATTAGAACGATGTTGGAATGTACATCATCGTCTTTGCACCTATAATGGTATTGTCATTTAAAGATAGCACGTCACGTGTCTTCAAGGAAGCACGATAAAGAACAAGCCTATGCGCGAAAGATGCTCTTTGACTTCAATTTGTTAGAATGACTGGCTCTTTAGTACTATGAATTGCATTTCTGTTGCTTATGAGTAATCAGGCGATAAGTCAGTGAATTGTCACAACTATTCGATAGTGTTTAGCTGTCTCGTATAGTTATGATTTAGATTATTAAAATTAGGCTTGACAGCTTGATCCTTGAGGCCACGTTATTTAGATGTAGCCAACATAAATTCAAAGGGTAAAGGCGTGGTATAGCTTGTTCCACCTCGTAAATGTAAATCAGTAGGCGCAGCGGGCGACCTCTAAGGTGTTTTGTACGTGAAGTCAATATTTATTGCGGCCTATTGCATCTCGGAAATTGCCGAATAAATGAAAAGCTATAAACTGATAGTGGTAGACAGACACATGAATTCATGTAACGATACATTATACAGGACAAGAAATGATTGGTTTATTTACTACCGGTTTTGTTAGATGATAATCTATACTAATATAATGAAGAGGTAAAGTTTGTGTAGTACTTGATCTATTGAACCGGTTTTTAAAATTCTTTTACCCATAGAAAGCTACGATATTTGTGAGTGTCGTAGGTATTTATTATAATTGAAAAGTGTATATTTTTGTGGTAGTTGGATTTGCAAAACAAGACGTAGAAAAAACGGCCGAATGAAACGTGTTTCTTACGAAAGCTTTAACGATGATATATGATTGCGTAGAGTTGGATAATACTACTGTAATGCCTAACTTTTATATTTAATAAAAAAAGTACTCCGTGTCTACTTGTCTGTTTGTTTGTGTTATACTGAAATAACTAATGCACGGAATTTATTGCAGTTTTCATCAATATCTAGAATGATTCATGAAGGTTTAGGTATATAACTTTTCAAGGTTTACGGGTCACGAACGCGGTACGCTCACGTTTATAAACTTGCACATGAGCTTTTGGTCTTCAGTATCCTTAAGCATTTTACTAAATCTAGGATCTAGTTACGCATGTTATTATGCTTTTAAGACAGACGGTTACCGTCCCTTGATGTTCTCCAACAGCGTATCTAGACCATAATACAATTGAGCCACTACAGCATGACAGCAGCATCTCTATATTAAAAGCATCACCAAATTCAGGACTCATCCTCCGTTGGCATGAACCGATAAAAATAACATTTGTTTTGTTGTAATCCGTCGATCTTTGTTGTTACACACAAGTCACTTCTTGTTAATCTTGATTAAATTGACATTGATGTAGGGTCGGTCTTACTGACACGAGATCTCTGATATACCTCTTTAGTTTGTATTTTGAACGCATAGTTCACGTTGAAATATCACAAGTTGATTTAATGGTATTTGTGCTGAATTACAATTTTCAGTGATTAATTACTGTTTATTTATTGACTTGCTGCTGAATGTTAACAAAAAATATATTATTCATGTATTTATACTATCCTAAAACTACGCTAGAATGGGGTTAAGTTTCTTGGCTTTTACTTTCCACACCAATGTCTGTTCTCATTCATGGACGTAAATTTAATCTTAAATAGGTCTTAAATATGTTAACCCATATCACCCTTACGTCAGTTTGAAAAAAATAACAAATGTTTTATACCCATCGCGAGCACAAGGTATTTTAATCCAATTGTTATTCGGTAATTTTTTCTAAGAACTGGACCCACACGTACGTACGTACGGTAATTATAAGTATTATGGCCATTTCAAGCAACTATAGGTAACGTAATAGTAAATATGAATTTTGTATGAAATTACTCAACACTAGATAGAAACGATTGCATTATAACACCCGCTATGCAACGAAATCCGCGTGGGAATTGTATGAGTTGCGCAAACGCAGTTTCTAAACCTCCGGTAGGTTATCTAAAAATTACACATTCAATAAAGGAATCATAACATCATGCTGAAAAACGAAAATAGTATCAGTAATAGTAGGATATGTTTTTTCAAATTTGACTTCGCAAAGAGTTCAGATGTTCACACATACTTACTTGATGTATGATGTATGTGTCTAGTTTAAAATATCATTATTTTATGTATAAAAATAAGGCTTTTATTGTATACCTACTACGTATTACGTATAAAGTATTAGAATATACAAATGATTTTTAATTATAAATCTAAGCGTTTTTGGGTCGAGTTATAGATAATAATTTGTTGCCACTTTATCAGGTGTCGGGTGTTATTAAAATGTTCATTCCTTTTCTTATTTGTTATTTTATTGCTTCGGTCTCGCCTGCAGCTAAAATATTGTTGAACGTTGATAGCTTTATAATGAAAGTAATACCTCTAGGGGTTCTGTTTTAATATTTGGTATTTGTACCGCAATTCATTAAGCAACAACAAAAAGGTATACAAATTGCAAAGCTAACTTATACATAGAATTTGTTAATAGACCTAACACAAATTAGGTAGGATCCCAGTTATATCAGGAATAACATAATAAATAATAAAATATAAAAGTATTTTTTATTAAAGTGCGTGGAACTTCCAGCTATCACAATAATTATGAGTCGTAGATTTTTCTTTTGATAAGTACATACAGATGACGAATGAGCTTGGTACAAAAACGACTCGTAGCAATTACGATTATTATTTCGTTAAGGAAACCCGTATGTTGTTTTTTTCCGGTATATTCACTGACGATTCATATAGGTATGTATATTATACATGCTTAATTTAAAGAATTTCTCTTTACACAAATTTAGTCTTGGTTAAAACTTTGTAAAATCAACCCTTTATTTCTCAAGGGAACATAGAAATTCACATAACGTCGTTTCGGTAGCACTCTTGAATTATTCACAGTTGCCTTAATTGCACGCTAAGCGAATTACACGAAATTTGCTGAGTATGTTGAGTAAATGCATTAAACTTGACCCAAATTGCGCTTGAGCGTAAGAATTTAATTTAATCAGTGCAAAACAAGTGGTAGAGTGGATTCGTTTTATTGTGTAAACACCGTGGAGTCGTTTGCTTAACTAATCGACACTAATATGTCTTAGTAGCTACCACTAACTACGAGATTATAGGTCATATCCCTATTATATACCCGATAGTTTTCAGTTTAAAGTTATGTAGAATGGAATATTAGTAACAATATATTTTGGCGTGTTTAGAACTAAACGGAAGCACGGACCCCTATCTTCGTGTAATAAACAAAGTTTATTCTATGTAAATCTATGTGCTTGTGCTAAAAAGCCATTATTCACATAATTTTCACTGGACAGTGTGTGTGAAGTGGAAATATAAAGTACGGCATAATTATATTAATGATAATAGTAGATTTGATAAAAAGACAATTTTTAATATTTTTATATTGTACTAGTAGACTCGGCCAAGCGTTGCTGTGGCTAAGATTTTTGTTATATTACATAGAAGTAAACTATTCAAGAGAAACGGCAGAAGAACACCAATCCACCATGCTTTTTTGGTGGTTATGCCATTTAATTGTAGCTTATGTGAAACGTTGTATTTATTTTGATAAGGATCAATGCCTAGGAACGAATAAAGAGCCTTTTCCTGAAAAATTGCGATATATCATTTTGTTCTATCATTAATAGTTTTCGCAGCGCTCGCGATTGAATGAAGTTTTTTGTTTATTTTCTTACACCTTGGGTTAGATTATTCAAGTTTTAGTAAGCGTCCCTTATTATTTTGAAAATGAAACATAGCCTATGTCACTCGGGAATAGTGTGGCATGCCAACGGTGAAAGAATTTTTGAAATCGGTCCAGTAGTTTCGGAGCCTATTCATTTCAAACAAACAACAAAATCAAATATTTTCTCTTTATAATATTAGTATAGATCACTATATTATTTGTTATATCAACTGTATTAAGACATGAATTCATAAGTGTCATTGAAAATTTCAATTGTATAGTCTTACATCAGTTATAGCACGTGTTATCATAGGAAATGTTCAATTGAACAGGTTAATAAGTTCACTTCGGCCTTGTGGCCCAAATAAACTTACAATTTATCATTTATATAATAGGTATATTTGTATCGTCCAATATGTAGGATATATATTCGTAGTAGGTGTTCATAATAATACAAAACTGAACCTTTCAACTCAATGCCACCAAATTATTCATAGATATAGAAATAAATTATATATAGAAAGTGCTTGTACGAATCTTTAAATAATATCCCCAGGATTTAGACCAATGTCCGATACGCTAAGTCACAAGCGTCAAAAATAAAACAAACGAGCAATTCCAATGCATTGATAACTTAATTACGCCCGTGTAATATCGTCCTATTTTCGCTTAGCAGATTAGACGCGAGCGCGAAAAGGATGGAGACCGTGTCAGTGGGCGCAGGTGAATGTCCGGCACACATTCGCTTATCACCCGACAACCGGTAGTGTAGTTTGCACCTATGCATTCTTTTTAACAATTATCGGTTTGTTGAAATGTGGCTTTTTTATTTGCTTTCCGATAATTGCATACGACAGCTTTTTAACGAGTTTTTTTGGATGTATGCACTTTGTCGGACGTTTTGTAATGAGATACGTATAAGTATATTCTTTTATGTACAACATATGGGCACTGCGATTGTACTTAATACGATAATAGAATCTGACGTTTTATAAAACTTATGCTACTCTAAATATGCAAACATATTTTTTTTTAACTTTTTAGCAGGTATGTAACCGTAACTGAAACAATCGGATATCCGAAATAAAAATATATCTGTATCCGTTTCAGAACTTTCGGATAGTTTCGTATAAGAGCGGAGTCTAAAATCTAAATAAAACGATATGTTTCGATAGGTTTTTGTTAATGGTTTCATTAACAAAAACATCACTCACAGACAGAAACAGATCAGAAAACATTTAATATGTTCTATATAGGTTTTGTTTACAGCTCTTAAATTTATTACATTTTTATTTATAGATAAAACTGAGGAGGATAAAACCTATATATAAAACTAAATTATCACATACTATTTGTGTTTATATTTTACTTCAATCAAATAACCGTAACCAAAACTATCCGAAACTAACGGATCCGTTCCGTAACCGTATCCGAAACCGATATAATTTAATTTCTATATCCATATCCGTATCCAGATCAGAAATATCATATCCATAACATCTCTACTTTTTAGTTGCTCTTCAATCAACATAATGATTGTTACTGTACTTTTGCAGGTAAACGTTGCTTATTAGCGGTAGGGCATTCGTTGTATGTATAAGTTTTCTAATTGTTTTTACTATTGTCTAGGTAACGTTAATTAAGTAAATTCTTATATTCTTACTACTGAATACTCCGGTGACCAAGTATAGTCTAGGTTTTACTATATAATAAGGAAATATATATCTGTTTATTTATAGGCGAACGATTCCCGATTAAGCTGTAGGGTAAACTTCACTAATTAATCTACTAATTAGAACTCCAATAAGCCAATATAAATAGGAAACGGTTATGTTTTCTCCGTACTATTTTGTAATATAAATTGTGCGTTTGAAGATAGTTTGAAACTCTGGGAAATCGGAATTAATTCTGTTTCTTATTAGGTTAGGCAAAGACATACCTAGGTAAACGGACATGTAAAGGACAAATTAAATAATAGTAATTACATTATTTTAACTAAAGTACTATTTCGTCTCTTTCTGTCAAATTGTGTTTACGCTGTAATGAAAAGAGACTGACGAGTCCTTAAGATTACATTACTTAAGATAAGAGAATAATGGGAATATTATTGACTTCAGGATCTTGGTTTTGCAATGACTTATGAAGTAGATGGATGATTACCGATATGTTAAATAGACTAACCATTTGCAAGAAATTGAATGTACTGGGCCAGAAATGTGCTACTATTATCATACAATTACTCATTGGTTCACTTAATTAGTATCTATAATTAAGTCTCGTTAAAAAATACTATCTAAAAGCATTATAATAATAACATCCGGTTTTCCAATTAATAATCATACGTGTTTGTTTTCAGGTATGTATTGGCTGTTTGTAATGAGAGCGTGAGTATTGAAGACAATTAATGCTTTCTCCGTGATATAGATCTTGTGAGTTTTTATTAGTTTGTGCTGGTAATCATTTTTATAGCCCTCTTAGTGACGTCAGAAGTGGGGCGAGGTCGGTTTCATCTAAAATAAATCTCGGTCGGGGAAAACGAAAGTCCCATACGAAATAGGAATTATGAATGTTTTGACTTTCAACTCATTAGGTATTGTACTAAAGGTTTATATGAAAAGGTTTAAAATAACTGATTCTTTTAATCACTTTAAGCAAAGCGGGTAAGGAATGTATTGTAGGAACTATTTCGAAAGAAATAACTTGTCATACAGGTATGTGTAACCTGATATTAAATTATCCCAAAGTAATTGAATATATAAAGAATGGTTCAACTCTGCTACCAAAAAAACTTTATCTATACAACGAGAGACTCAAAGTCGTGGTCAACGAGAGACTGTTGATTGATACCCTGATTACGCGTGTAGCTGGTGTAAACCAAAGACAATATTAATGAGCTCTGAGCACTGTTAGAGTTTACCAATAGGATATTGACCCATACAAAGCTTAACCATAAGCTTTCGTAACTTTCCAAGGACGTAAGTATCAGGTAGTGTGCCCTCATTCGTTGCTTAAGTATGTGTCGCAATCAACTCCTAACTCCTGGGAAACGGTTGGTTTCATTGTTTTCAACATACATTTGACGAATGGTTTCTATTCTTTTATTGTCAAGTAATACTTAGCGTTGACCTTAATTTATGGTATTCATTTAAACGTTTACAGTTTTGTCAATAGTGTTTAAAATTGGTTCAAGATTTGAAATTATACAAATCAATTATTTATATCAAATATCTGTCTAAAAAAGGAACTAAGTCTACTTTTGTATTTTAATAATTATTAGTAAAGAGCAGGTGATACACTATAGTGTAAGTGTGTAAGGGCTTCAATTACCGGTCAGTGCGCAAATTTTAATTAATAATTGTACCATGCTTTCTCTCTTCTGGAGACCCAACCGATCAGCCTTGCGATTCTGTAACTCACTTTTCGAACTCTCACAGCGTTTTTGCAGCGGCGGTCGCGCTCAAATCAGTCGTGAAGCAGTCATTTTACGATTTGGCATTCTGATAAGGAGGGAGCTTGTAGTTTATTGTTAAAGTGAGTTACAGAATCGCAATGCAGTGCTCAGTGTAGCAGAGTTGAAAAGTAAGTTAACACAATAGTTAATATCATTTTCAGTTTATATTTAAAAAAAATCATTTAATTAAATGAACTGATACTGAACATAGCATGTATAAATGACGTGCTCGTAAATCTTAACTATAAAAATGACACTTAAACAACGCTTTTATAAAAGCGAGCTTCTGAGTTACTCTCGATGATTGACGCACGCTTTTGCAAATGTCGAGCAATAAAATGTAAAGTCTCTCTAACGTCTGCTGTTATTGAAGTTTTTTTATTTTTCTGTATACTTGAAATATTATGATACTAGAGTTACAAGCGAAATAATGTTAGATTTATTTAGCCAAGGTCAACCAATGAAAAGTCAACTACCGGGGTTCGGACGTTGCCGCTCATTATGACGACTAATTAGATCCATCGCAAAATGTTTAGGTTCGTCAACTATTCGTATACCTACTGTAAGGTTTGACAACTCGAACGTATAGGTTTTTGATAGGTTCGTTAGGTAACGTCCCCACGTAACCCTCCGTGGGGCAAATGATATTATTTGCCTAATTATTGTATTTATTCTCATGAAATGATTATCCATTTGCTATTCAAAGCAGTCTTGAACCTCTTTAATTCTACCGGCGCTTTATAAAACTCATTATTCGCCCACGTATTTATGTTATTAGCAAGCAATAATGAAACAGTTGACTCACAATAAAAAGCCGCAACTTATCAAGAAACAGTGAACTAATAAAGGATTTTTATTTATAAACTGGCTATGGAATTGACTTGGTCGGCGTAATTCAGAATTCCGTACTGGGTAACTGATTGGATAACGTCAAATTGAATTTTCTTTATAGAAGCTTTGGTTTTCTTATGTATTTGCAATATCTTGACACCACGGGCCAAGTGAGAAGATTGAAAAGGACAAAAACATTTGAATAAGTGAATTTGAACATTTTTAGTGCACATTAGTCTTAAGTGCTAAGCAGCGGTATGTGAAAAAAAAGAGCATAAGAACAGAGTGTCAGAGACTGTATGTTGTGGTATTGGACACTTTCTTATGTTAAATACAGATACCGGCAAACATCATGAACAAATGTCCTTGCCTGCGCAGAGCGATTTTTAGGTATCACTGGAGGCGGCGCAGCGACGGGAGAGTGACGTGTCATTCACTCACTGATTGGTAAATCAGTTGACGTGTATGTCCCGCGATGCGCAAACTTTCCCCCCGCTCCCTTGTTTAATGCTAAGGACGTTTGCCGGTATCTGTATCCTTATTAGTAAATTAGGTTAGACTTTAATTACTTATTCGTCTTTAAAAAAAATCTATGTTCGTTTTAAGATGTAGCTGAAAAATGACTACAGAAATATTTAATATAGTATTTCCATGGTGATTAAAACCTGAAATGATTTAAACTATTATTTAATCATAATTATTGCCCCTAAATACTTACAAACAATAATCCTTACATACCGAACCTGATGTATACCGGCCAATGGGCAGACATCGTGTGTAATACACATATCTATGTAAATGTTACAAGATTAAAGATCACGTTTGTAATATTTATACAGACTATATGCAAAATTATCGCAAGTCCAAAGCCCGCGACCGCCTTGTAATTACGCGTTTGATTGCACGCCCCGCTAATGTTGAGCTGGCATGCGATACCCATGTGAGTTGCATGTGACGATTCACCGACACGTACAAATTAACTTTTCAGAATCGTGTGTCTATGACAGAATTTAATAGCAGTGCAAATACAATGTATAGGTACTTTCATTAGCGCTTTTATACTATTAGATACGCTTTCAAAAGTGTTATGTGGATTATATCGACGGTTTCTGTGTAGTTTCCGTTGATTTAAATGTTTAGTATTGATGTTAAAAATTATTTAATATAGTGAGGGCTTGTTTAAGGTCCCTTAGTTTGTACTTATTTACGTAGTTTTGAAATCTTATCCAATTAAAATGTTAATTGTTTAACTTAAGTATAGAGAGAATGCAACAAAATTGCGATTTAATTCTGATTAGTTTCAGTTGTGTTTTTTCATTGGTTAGGCTGCAATATATTACAATGGTAAATATGTGTACCTATACAAATTCCTTAAGGTTTATGTAAGTTTCAATGCAACAATCAATATTAGCCCGCATTTCTAATGAATAACATTTGTAAATAATAATGAAAAAACAGATTATGATAATGGATAGGAACTATAAAGTTTTTTTCAATTAAGCATATAAAACGAATAGCATTAAAGTGTCACCATAAAACGCACTTTCAATCCGAATACCCTCACCTGCTCAATGTAAGTGAGCGATAAATTTGTTCAATCTCTTTGAAATAGCCCGTTTTGTGGCTTTTACAGATGGGCTTTTAATAAAATGGTAATGGACCGTAGCTAGGACATATCAAATGCTCATTGGGGTTGAATTCAAAAGAATTTTATATAGTTACCACCGTTCGTTACGGCTTACAAAAATACGGATGCAATTGGCCATGTATAAATACAATTACAAATATGTATAAAAAACTGATATTTTCTTATGTTATTAAAAACTAAAGTTTTTATCTTTTCCATCACCTTATTCTGCCGCGGAGTCTAAAATTAATCTGCCACGCTTTAGTAAATCCCGAAATCCCCTCTTGGGCTCTCCAACTATTACCGATCGAATGTCGAGGCAGAATACGAAACTTACCTAGCGGTTTGATGCCTTGACGTTGCGCAGAGTTGTGGGGTCACTCTGCATCTTCTACCGCATTTACCACGGTGAGTGATCGTAGATTTTGTTCGGATTAATACTTGCAGCTGAGTTTCATGTCGGTCGTCGAGACAGAATACGAAATTCCATCGAATCGCTTTTTGCCGCGCACCACCAGTATTTGGAACCAGCCCACGGAAATAGTTCGACTTGGACCCTAAGTCGAACTATACCCTAAGAAAACAGCGTACCAATTCTTAAACGGCCGCAGTGAGTGTGTGTAAACCTGCGGTATCACTTAACATCGATTGCTTCTATCCGTTTTTCCCCTTTAATAAAAAATCCGTGTCTTTATAAAGCTATTCACAGCTTTTCAGATAAAAGCGAAAGAAAATTAGAAGCTAAGTAAGAAACTTGATTTCAATTAAAACTTAGATATAGATGAGTTTGCGAACTTTGATTACAATTTTATTCTTCGTGTCATTTAATCAAGACTGATAAAGTGCAGATAAGGTATTATTTGTTCAGAGTAACTGTTCTCGAACTTGAAATTATTTTTTTATGAGGACATTCGATCTTTGAACTCTTTATGATACAATTATCTTCTAGAGACTGCTATTATACGTCTAAGAACTTATATGTTTAAGATAATTTGAGTTTTCTATTACTATTTGTTAAAAATTAACTGCGTTGCCTGTTGCCATGTTATTTAATGTATTTTAAGACGAAAGCGTTTCTTGAATTTTTGTAATATTGTAGTATAATTTTTTGTATGGATATACGAATTATGTTAAAACCTGTGCTCGACGTCTGAGTATTATTTCCGGGTTTCAACTCTAATGTTTTTGACATTCGCTTATAAAAATGAAATGCTCGCGTGACCAGTATAGCGTTGGTCGTACAACTCGTAGAGAATAATATTAAGCATTTTATGTATTAACTATGTAGAAAGCATCAGTTTCATGAGTTTGTTTCTTATTTATTTTCCATTGTGGCATTACTTGGCTGTTTTTGATTGTTCGTAACAGTATTTATTCTTTGTCCCTCTTGTTATCTGCTTACATTGCTATATATGTCCACTGATACTAAGAGTATTTATGGTAATTCGATGATTTGTTAGAACAATGCCTTATGATCACGTACAACTGATGTTCCAAAGGTTACAAAAACACAATATCACGTATTACGATGCAACAGCTGTGTAAAACGCTTGGTTAGAACATGCGTGAACTTCGGAACTTGCTCTAATTATTTTGCTATCTAAATAAATATACAAATTGCAACCAAGCAATATTTTTACACGAAAATACTGAAGCCTAAGTGAAATAATAAAAACAAATGATTCATATCAATGTTCGCCAGTTTTTATGCATAGCACACTAAATTTGCACGTGCTTTCCTTCACTGTTAAAGCATGTGTAACTTAAGAAGTAAAAGAACATTGCACTGAGGTTCGAATGTATGACCTTGTTGAGGGTTGAGACTCCAAGGCTTTTAATCACTTAGACTAATCCTTACTCTATGTAAGAAGTGAAACTTCTTTATGACCTTATTTTTGAAAAATGATCTACTATATATGCAACTTTACAGAAATTGGTTAAATAAAGTTAAATTAGATAAAGTTTAACAAAAGGCTTTTATTATCATAGACATGAATACAAATACAATTATTTCATTTTAACTTATTACTGTACTACTATTTAGTACTAAGATTATTATTACAGAATTTCATTAATTGTAATAGAATTATTAGTATTACTATCATTGTTATCGTTATTATATATTTTTGTTACTAATGGCTTCGAATCTCTTCGGATCAACCGTGGTAGGGACAAGAAAAAGATGGTGCGTAACCGAAAAATGTGACAAATGTGTGTAAATTTTTTTCCAACGCCGATAAAGAAGTTTGACTTCAAAAAGCAACATGGCGCGTAACCTGCTACAAAATTTCTCCCATACGTCGATAAAGAAGTTTCACTTCAAAAATGGCGCGTAACGGAAAAATGTGACGCGTAACGAAAAAATGTTACACTAAATTTTTTTCCAACCCCGATAAAGAAGTTTCAAAAATCGTATAGGAATATCAAATTGACAATTATCTAAAACATTTTATATTTATTTGTTTTGATTCTATATAATATACGTTTATAGTTAACTAAACAATTGTACGAATACTTGCGTCATGATTGTGTCAGCTTATTATCGAGGCCACGGTCAATAAGAAAAAGTAAATTCGGTTATATATCTTGTTCATACCACTTTTAATTTTAAACCTACTTTAAATAAATAAATGAAATATCGATAATGTTAGATATATATCACTGCTTTAATGCTTAAGTCCTATTGGAATTTGAAATTAAAAACAACGATTTTCAGATTTCATCGCATTTCATTCTCTTAAAAGTAATTAAATTGTTATATCAACTTTGGTACTAAAACAATTGTTCACCCAAGTGATTGGGTATTTGAAAAACGATTTGATGTAGAATTAAATTTGGATTTATAGTGTCCAAATGCAATATTTACTTTGTAAAATAAGACTTACTGGCCACCTATAGTGTTCCATGTATAAATCATTTGATCTTATATTAAAAGCTAGCCATAATTTCTTTAACATATATATAGATATATTAATTTGTAAAGGAATATACTATAAATTTGTAATAATTGTTTAGTAATATATTTTTTTTGATGTCGCAAAACAGAAACTAGCATACACGGCATTGTCAATCAGTCGTAGAAATGTTTTTGCTTTGTAATTGTTTCATACATTCCCGAGAGAATTCTTAGAACTTGTTATCTCTTGGTGAGATATTTTAGCTATTTCAACACGACGCGTATTTTAAGACGCGGTATGTAGTTCTAATCAGACGCGAACCAACGTAAAGTCATCGTCCGTGGATTACTATTCTGCTACGATCTGTAATCAAATTTCTATAAAAAACATCTGGCAAGCCACATACTGTGCTGGGGCAGATATTGCTTCTAATTTAGTTGTTTCTTTTAAGATCAATTCAAAACTATTATTGCTTCATAGGTAATCGTAGTCAAGATGCCAGGTATTTTTACAAATAACATGGTACAAACGAGCAGGAAACTCGCAAGTTCGTTCGCGCCCTTTTTAGAATTAGTACGCTCTATTCTTTAAGTCGAATTAATTCGGAAATACTTCAGTGGATAGCTGCAGGTTACTGTGATCCGAACAACTCCTCTGTAAATGCAATAGACAAGGTTCTACGCTTTCTGAACTTTAATCTTTCTTCTCCACTGAATGTTACATCAGTTCTTTTATATGTAAAAAGCACATTCTTACATTTCCCTAGTTGTATCAGGGGAAATTCAGTTCATATAGCCTGTTAAATAAACACGATATTTGACAGGGGATTTGTCAATAAGCTTTAGTAATAGCCCCTCGTGAAAGATGAGAGGGTAAACAATGAATACCCTTTATTTTAAAATTCACACTTGTTTTTAGAAATAATGATACATGGGGCTCGGGCATTGGTTATTCTTTTTTGTTGTTTTCTTTTCAGGGTTTACAAGTGATTGTTTAAAAGTCTAGTACCTAGTACGTACCTTGGTGATTAACTTTTTGTGTCTGTGCTGTCGCCGCTTTATTTTATCCCGCTTTGAATCAAAAGGCCTAGTACCGATGAGTTTTCTATGTTAGCTGGTTTCCTTACAATGGACTGTATCACCGTGCACATCCAAGAGTTGTGAGTTGATCTAATGAATGAATATTTTCGTTCCCGAAATACCTATCCAATTGCGGATAAGTCTAACTGATGGACTAAACTACTAAGGCGGTTTTAAAACAAAGAAAATACATAATTGTATAGCGTTATTTATTACCCTCTTGATATATTTTACATATTATATCATCATAATTTGTCCATGATACAAGAACGTAGTTATTATCTTATAGACGCAGTGACTTTGTTTTATGTTGGTGATGATATACTCCTCCCCTAACACTGTTCTCGGAAATCCATGTGTTTACTTTGCATAGATATTATAAGATCGTTAATAACACGGAATCCGTTATAAAATACTTTGAATTAGAAGATAAACAGAAATTAATATAATAAATTGATGACCTTTTTTATTTAACTTGATTTTATAATTTTTTGTTAGATTAAAAGCTTTAGATACACATATTATTTCTGTTTTATAGTTAAAAGTAGCCAATTAATGATATTATTGAGTAGGTAATGACTTGATAGTTAGGTATACATTTACTAAATATCTTTGTAACCCATGGAGCAACGGTACCTGTGGCATCTTTTAGTTTAGGAGGCCTTGTGTCTTGGTAACGATAATAGGACATGTTGTTTTGTAAAATAAGGAAAAAAATAACGTGCTAATTAATGTGCTTACCTTTTAATAATATTATTTACACGTATTTTTTCTTATGTATTTTATTACTTGGCAACACATCGCGACAAGAATAAGTTTTCCGGTTTGATAGTTAATTCCGAATTATCTGAAACCGGTTTTATAACCCACTGTGAAGTGTCATGGTGTGTAGTGTTTTTAAATATCTAACGAGCTCATAAACATCTCAAAAGATTATATCAGAGTATGCCCTATTAATGAAGAAAATATCTGGAATCTACTAGACATATTTACGACCTGTCAGTGGAATTATATGGATGAGAATTAAATGGGTTCTCAATAACGTTATGGCGGAATAATTAATTTTTATAGATGTCTTAAGATAACAAATTAAGATTTATATTATAATGAAATACAAAAAATAAAATGAAAAGGGTGGTAGTAATATTTTTATATTAAAACGCTTTTTAGTCTATATGCCTTTAATTGCTAGCCGAAGTCAAAGTGTCTATGATCAAGTAGTAGTTTTACGTTTGACGTTCTCTTAATCTATCGTTTTCCGTTATCTTTCTTCGTTTCGTTTCGTTTCAATATGTCAAGTCAACCATAGACACGGTGTCAATGGTTGCAGTTCCTTACAATTTTCTTGTAGACCAAAACCTTGGCGATTAAAAAGAGTTTCTTGTTAGTTCTTCTCGCCCGCTCTAGGTTCTTGATTTGGGGACTGATAGTAAATGGAAATTAAGATCTCCCATTTTTTACTGTAGATCTTCATAGTGTAGTGTGATCTTCACCAATGTAAATATAAACTCTTTTGCAAAAAAAAACGGGTACCTCAAGAAATTTACGTTCTATGATAGTTTTCAATTAAATATCGTGTCAGTTCGTAAATCGTGTAAATTAATACGCGTGAATTGAATTCAAGGTCGGCAATAAAGACAAAATATTTTTTTAGATAAATGAAGTTACAAATGTGAAAACCTACTAACGAGTGTGACCTCCTCTTTCCAAAATCACAGCTTTTGTTGCTTCCATTTTCTTATATTATATTTCTATTGTTATATTGCTCTGTTTCCCTCGTACATGCATACATTTGTAGTATGTTTTCTCTTCTGCCGTCTAGCCATATAATTAAACCATCTTATTTGTAACAAAGCTATAATCATTTGTTTAAAAAGCCTCATTAGTTATTGGGTATTGTGACCTTCAATATACGTTCTTGATACGCTTTATTACCGATATTTATTAATTTATAAATAAAATTATTAATTTACACGACTGAATAGATAAGCAACTAGGTGTAGCGTAAACAATCTAGTGTTTATTTCTTATGTAATTACTCGTTAGGTGTCGTTAAATGTTTTTGCGCAGTAGTTGATTTTAATACTAATTATATGTTTAGCTATAACTTTGGTATTAATGTATTACGGCGAATTATCACTTAAATTTTATAACTGTTGTTTAACTTTTTTATGTATATGTAGTCAGAGTTGTTCGGATTAAGACAGCGGAGTTTCGGATGTCGAGGAGAATATGAAACTCCACCCGTATCACCTCGACGTCCGTCGTTCCACAACCGAGGGTTTTTTAAGACAGTTTTTGCCGCTCTATGTGGTACCAGCTGCCTCCTGAAGTGTTTCCAAACCAATTAGAATTAGGGTCCAAGAAAAGAACGTAGCATTTCTTAAAAGGCCGGCACTTACTCGCGCCCTCTGGCATTAAGAGTGTCCATTTACCTATTGTATTCAAAAAATAAGTAGTTTTTTAGAGAAATATTTTTTTTAGCTATTTGAAGTAGGTACCATGATTTCATATTTTAGGTACATTTGACTCGGCAGTTGGTGAAACAAGTAAGCTCGCTTACTTTTCATTACGGTCCTTTGTATCAAGAAGACTATTTTTTCCCATTTCGATATCCTTGTTGTTGTTGATTCATTTATTTTTCCTAGTTCAGTTTGAGTAACAGTAGGTACTTATTACTTTTTTCTACGGAAATCGCGAAGGATTGATACAAGCTGCAAACCTCGACAAATAGTTAAAAGTTCGCCAATATTAAATAACAGCCAATAACATGACCGACTTCCTGAAACAGATCCTTATATTGTGTTCTTTTTGCTGACTGCATTCGTTGATAAGTTTTTGTTTTTATTAACATTCCATTATCATTTTGGTTCAGTTAGAATTTAGACTAAGATTTTATCAATTGATTCTCGTTATTTAATATATATAGCAGCTGTTGCTGACTTAGTTAGTTGTTTGAAGTAATTAATTAAAGTAAATTTTAATTAATTACTTCCTATTACTTAGATATCCGTGCTAATCGCTGTAATTGACAAATTTCATCTCTTAAATGATTACTTTGGAACAAAAAAAATATCACTTTTCACGGTCATATTTCTGTACAGTGTAAATGTATTCTATTTTTGGCCGTTTTTCATTGTATGTGATTAACACAACGGGGATACGAACACATGACTTCAAAGTTGAGAATCGCATGTTTAACAACTAGGCGACTCTTTATTCACTATATACAGAAGTAAAAATTCTTAAGTAAATATTTAACAATTAGCGCTCAAGTTGAGGATGAGACCAATTTTAATATTAACTCTTGCCTTAATCTTATTTAAAGTTTAATTAGCCTACTGTACTGAGAAAATTAGTTTTATTTTATAATTAAGCACTTTAGCTCTAGAAACCTTTTTGTTCGAGCAAAACTTATCAAGTTAATTTTATTTTCGGATTTCCGTCGTATTGAATAAGAGTGCTTTTCATTAAAAGTTGATTTAACGTCTACAATTTACAGTTCAAATTCGAATGAGTATATTGTTTATAATTTGTGGTTTTAATATCGCATTCCGCTACGGGAACAAGGATATTATCATTCGACTGCTAAAAGGTCACTTGGTTGAAGAGACCGGTCAGCCTTGAGTCGTATAATTCACTTTCGCACTTTGCGCGGCCCTTCGTGTGGCCTCATTTTATGTTTGCTTTGTTACTTGCTATGCACTTCTTTTAGACTTCAGGGTATATGTTTGTTGCCCCCTTCTATAAGGACGTTTCTTGACCTATGATATTTCTTTAAATCGCATTTTACATGATTGTAAATTGTCATTGAGATCAGAAACCTGTAGTTCACAAGAATAAACCGCATACCAAATGTAGTTAAAAGTTCCAGGAAGCAGGTGAACACCGTGTACTATTTTAGTACATGAAGTACGCAATTAGGTCAAATTCATCTCATAAGTGTCTAAAAAAAAACAAAAAAAAAAACGTTTTATTTTTCGTGATATTCAAAGGAATACATTTTGAATATACGGAAAAATTTTAACGTTCTTGAGCGCCGCTCACGGTATACTTTCATGAATAAACTATTCAATGTTCGACCGTATGAAAGTCAATGTACCTATTAAACGTACGCCCACGTAATTCTATTTATCTGTAACACTCATACATGCGTGTCTCTATCGAACGCTTTGTTTAAATCTACGCGGGCATTCCGTGTCTTGAGAACTCCCTTCTAGCTGTATCCTTGGCCGCATCGGCTCATGCCCTCAGATTAGCATAACCCAAAGCCGTCCACTAACTCGAAGTTCCATTGTGCAATCCGTGCATACTATGTATATTAGATAAACTGTTAAGGCGTTGTTATGTGAAGGTTGGTAAATTAATTCTTGCTGCTTTAAACAGCAATAACGATTAGAATAATGTTATTAGATACGCTTCGTATCTATTAATAAAGTATGGCCCAAATTATGCTTAAACCTTCACATTTTAGAAAATCTGTTGGATTTTGGTAATAAATTGTTACTTAATTAAGACAAATGATTTACATTATCATCCAGACTAATGACTAATTTAAGTCTAATCTAAAATTAGTCCTTTTTTAAATAATATCTCTATATATATAAATATCCCGTGTCACAATGTTCGTTCCCATACTCCTCCGAAAGGCTCGATTCTTATGAATTTTTATGCACAAAAAAATTTCAGTCAGTCTGAGAATCGGACAACATCTATTTTTCATCCCCCTAAATGTTAAGGGTTGTCCCACCCCTAAATTTTTATTGTTATTTTTTAGACAAAACTTTTTGTTTTTTTTTTATGATACAGCATACAAAAATACATATAACCCTTAATTGTCACCCCTCTACGATCAACATCTATTTCTTATTTGTTAGTTAAGAACTTATGACTTGAACTCAGGTTTATATAGAGCAAAAATCACAGAAAAACTTAAAAAGTTTTCATTCCGGAAAACGTAACAGTCTCTGGGGTAGCATAGCAAAATAATTATAAAAAGGTAGGCTAAGTAAAATCTAATTAAGGAGAAACGAAGTTCGCGGAGGCAGCTAGTTTAATATAATCCTATGTTTTCGAACTGTGAATTGCATAGTCGATAAAAATGTATGAATATATCGTGATTCAGATTTTAACCCCTTTATTATTTATAACAACATAATCTAATTACTTTCTTTTAATAAATACACCCTGTCGTGTCTTACTGTTTAATTGTGTTTACGCTGTGATAAAAAGTGTTATATGAACAGACTGAAATTTCTTTCACTTTCTGACTAGATATAATACCTATAATTCTGCAGGCTGGTGAGATTTTATACATGATTATATAATGTCAATTCCTACAAAGCATTATATAAATCTTGTACTTAGTTTCAACTGGAAAATATCGCGGTAACATTTCAGTATAGTGACCGCAGTCAGGTACTGTGTAAGTTAGATGTGTCAGCGCGGTCACGTTCTACATCGCTCGCGGATTACGTTTCACTATTTGTCTTCGTACGCGTTTGCATCTGTTTCGGTCACTTATTTGTTTTTAGTCATGAAATGCATATTAGGACTAACTGACTTGCTCTTTATTATTATTTATAAAGATAGGTTGTACGGCTCGACCGATTCTTGTGATTTTGTTTAACCATATTCAGTAAGTCTTAGAATCGGCTACTATCTATCTTTCAAACCTCGTGATGTGGGTGACCAATCAAAATTTTATTTTTTTATAATTATTTTTAATTTTAGTTTTTTATTATATGGTGTTAAAAATACATACAACTCTACATTTTCACCCCTCTACTATAAACCCCTATTTTTTTGTTTAGTAGATAGTTATTTTTATTGAACTAAAAAATTATTACCTAGAAATTATACAACAGACAAAACAACGTTTGCCGGGTCAGCTAGTAGTATATAAACGAATTATTTTTTTGTAGGAATCCTCGAAAATGCATTTCGGTTTCAAGCATAGACAATGTGTAAAAAATTACTCCGCCTCCCCCCTATAGTGCTTACGTAATACTTGAACGGCCCCAAAGCTTGAAATTGGGATCTGGCATAGCTTAATCTGCCGCTAAATAGTAACCTATTAGTTCTCGAATGCGAGTCACTAATACATCCAAGCAGACAACGAAAAACCAATGTTTCTAATCTGAGTATTGAAACGAGTGCTCTCTGAAGAGATGTAACTTTACTTGTTTTTTTATTACATTTTCGTATCGCTTCCGTACTTACATTTAGCGAACAACACGAGTTATTAAAACATGTTGGAAGTTTATTTCCATTGAGGGTTGAGGGACAATACTTTCAATACAATACAGTTTTGTAACAGTTCCAATCGTAAAATAATTACTATTGTGTATTGTTGCTTATAACTTATGCGTGTTTATTAAACCCAATGCAACAAGCCAGCTGTTGTTGAAGACGCCAACGCCCTATACTGCTTATGAGGGCATTGAGTAATACTTTATATCGGATATTATAACTTTATAAATCTGTGGGTGCGTTTGTAATTAGACTCCTAAACGGCTGGATTGGAATTTTTGTGTCTTCAGGTGGCTTCGCGATTAGTTACATTTACAAATCAAAACAAAAAAAATCATCATAAATGTCCATATTGTTACAGCTTATTTTAAAAAGTTTGACATTGTTGTATTAAGGACAACGTCTGTCCGCTAGTAATTATATTAAAATTATATTTCTAAAGTACCCTATGGTAGTTAAATGTACCTACCCAGTAGTTATTGTATGTCAAAAGATAATATAGGTTTTTTTCAGTTGCCTGACAAAACACTAACATAAACAAATAACAAGACGTTCATTTTTTAATTTTAGTAACGAAATTGTCAGATTAATTTCCATTAATTTGTTTCTCTAATGTATTAAATGAAATTCATGTAGGTGAAATTCGCCTCACGCGTCAGTTAACAGTGAAATTAGTACTGCCGGACTCAAAGGGGACCTCATCCGAAACTAGCAGAGCGAAGTTCCTGTGACATGCCCTGTATCGTAGCATTACATTAAAATAGAGTTGAAATTGTATTGCGGGATTACTTTTTAAGATCAATTCTCCTACAATGTAATAGGTAAGTAAAAGCCTGTCTATTTTCTATGGCCAACTGGCTATGAAATGTCCGTTTTGTCCCCTGATGTAGATCACAGAAATCGGAATAAAACATATTCCGTGAGGAGTTCTTAATAATCATATTTACGAGTAGAATTGCAGTATTCATGGGTTCTTTAAAAATAATAATAATACATATTTAATATAATATACAACTAAAAAAAATATAACTCTATTTTTGTTACCATATAACATCATACTTTTCAAATGTCAGTCGATATAATTCTAAATCTAACTAAAGATATTACACACTTATTTATTTATTTTATTTATTAACACTTCGTTGCAAAAAACAATAAATCAAACACAATACAAAAAAAAATTTATAAGGGATGCAACGGGCGGCCTTATCGCTAATAAGCGATCTCTTCCAGGCAACCCTAGTTAAAGAAAAACTAAAAAAAAAGAAACATGATTCGTGCGAGAAGTGCAGAAACAAATGTTATATAAAAAAAATATATATATATACATAGTACCTTAATCTAAAGTAATACAATTTTTTTTTTATTAACAACAGACTAAAAACTTAAAAGCTAATCTTACAAATACATGGACAGCAAATAGTGAAGTAAAAACTTAATTACTAAACATAAAAAATAAATTCTTATTCAATTAAATATTTATCTTTCGAACGTTATTTGTGTCGAGAATATTTGTGTTTGTGTTAATAATTTGGAAGTCGTATAAACTGCAATTCCGGATGTCTATGCAGAGTTTAACTGTAGTACATATCTGCACGCACTTTCCAATTTGGATGTGCTTTGTTTGAAAATGTTTTTTTGTCTTTGTATTTTAATCTAAGAGAGATGAGACATTTTTTAAATAGTACGCAAACATCCCAGTCATCCTGGTACAAATTAATAAACACATCTTAAAAAACCACAACAGATTGAACTAATAATGAAACTGCCTTTTTAAATAATAATGATCGTGTCTTTTATCTGCATAAAATAACTCTAGATTAATTTTAATTCACCTTAGTGCAAATTTATCAGTACATAATTGTAAATATTTTTAAGCAATAAAAACTTGAAACTCCGTATCTATTTAAAGATATCCGTATTTAAATTCTGATAAATGGAAAATAAGAAATACAGTCGAGCTGTATTGTGGAGCTAAGCAATTTTAAAATTAAAATAAATGTTGTTTTACTTCCCGATATATTTAGAGTTTAATATTTTAGAGGAAAAGTCCAAAGGTTTGATCCAGAGTAGATAGAGCATTATTTTCAGAAGTTACAAAAGAATTTACGTCGTTGATGACCTTCCATATGAACTTTTCATAGATTTTGTAAAAATAGCGCAGATTCGCTTTTATGTAACTGTTTACCCTTTGTTTTCTTGGATTTTTGGTGGGATGCCAATAAATTTGAGTTTTCACGTTTATTTGATAGCTCTTCCTGTCTGGACGCCGGATCGCTTAGCGATATATTTACTACGGTTTTAGTAAAGTGGATTTTGGCACAGGCTAAGAAAACAATTACGAAAATGGATAACTTTAGTAGATTTATGTTATTTTTAACTACATTAATTGATATCTTATGTAGAACTAAATTACTAAACCTATAGTTGTTTTATTAACGACAGTGGTGTCTCAAAAAGTTCTCGAACTTACAGTTATTAGGGTAAACAAGTTGAAAGCGTTTAAGATTTTCAACGTTTCTCGTCTATAATATAATTATGATAGATTATTCGATATTTTCGACATCTGGTATCATTTTCCTTCGTATACGACATACGTCAAGTATTTATGATGAACACTTTTTACTATTTAATAAGAAACGAACCATGTTTTGC
The DNA here is from genome assembly GCF_905475465.1 of Pieris napi. Lineage (NCBI taxonomy): Eukaryota > Metazoa > Arthropoda > Insecta > Lepidoptera > Pieridae > Pieris > Pieris napi. The sequence continues at coordinate 6,709,096 of NC_062250.1, forward strand.
CTATAGTTATTCGTAACTTTGCGTCGTTTTCATCTGTTTCAGTACTACTTAGCCACATTTAGATTACTTTTTATAGCAGTTAGTATTCATATATTATTTCACAACGCAGCGCCTATTCCGAAAGCAGTTTTATGTTGAAGATTGGGCCTCTCGCCAAACTGTTATTACTGAAACTTAGTTGAATTAAATTTTTATGTTATTGTGATGCCATTTTTGATTTTTAATTTTACCAATACCGAGGTATATTATATACTTAACCTGCGCCTTAGACTTCCTTAAACCGACGGAATGAACAACCGTCTAGCATATTTTTTCGATACGAGCCCTAAAACCATATACGATTTCCCACACAAACCTGCTCTGGCATTAGACAGGTACATACTATGAAATTATGTTCTATATCCGAATATATTGGCGACATTATCAACGCCGCAACAGCAAAGTTGCACTTTGACAGCGTGGTTTTACTAGATTAAATCAAACGATTGTTCGCTTTCTACGGAGGTTGCTGCTGTCTTGTGTCTCTAAACAGTTTTATCTCGTTAATTGGAGAGCAGAATGTCGCCGCTCGCTCCACTTGAGCTCATTGTTCGAACCTCGACACTTTCTAATCATATCTCTCTCCGTATCGGCCTCTAATGATCCCTCTGTGCATTATTAAACTACTCAGATATACTGCTGTTCCGTGTTTGTGAAATCTACACTTGTATCTTACTACGTACTGAACGGTGCAGTCACGAAAGAAGATACGGGTACACTGGTATATGTACGGATAGCATCTGGAATTTTAAATTAATATTGGCGAAGTGACTTATAATTAAAAAATATATTAAATTGTTTTAATGACGGTATTTTTCTACCGTAATATTAAACTTATAAAACTCACGTTGTAGGTAGTTTAAAAGTTCCCGTTAATCTGTAATATCTGGCTAATTAACTAAAAAAAAAAATTTAAATGAAAAAATAAAAAAAAAAACATTCCATGTTCCGCTTGAGTTTAGATTATTATTTTATTCAAATTACATTACATTACATTGATTTTGTTTTTAATGTCTTCACTCAAGTTATCTGTGGTGATTCCTGTCGTTAATTTGGCTTAACATAAATATTTTTATCATCTCGTTAAGCGTAAACAGTTACCAATTTATCTTATGTTATTGTACTATCGCAAACGGCGCCTTAACGAATTTCTGACGAAAAATCTTAATGACAATGATAAGCCAGGAAGTGATTTTATTAGTGTTATTTTTTATCACTTTTGGTTTGAACCTAATTGTATTTGATTCAACTAAGGCGTTTTACGGCGCCAACCATGCGTAGCGTCTACATACAGAATGTCTACGTGATTATAGATATTGTTTTCATTGTAATGAATAGATAACATGTATAGTACTACTCACCAACATCATTCACTTCAATGCTACATTCAGAAGTAATATACATTTTATCCAGAACCAGTTCGAGTTGGTAGAAGCTAGTCTAATTGCAACCTTTGTAAAATTCTAACTCGTGAGTCACGTCTGATAAAATGCTCCTCAGCCCATGATGCTTCATTCAATCATAAAGCGTGATATGACTTGCAAAGTTGCTATAAACTTGGTTATGTCCCACAGTAATCCGCTTTCACCTTCTTTTCACGTATACGCGATTGATTGCTGGGAACGTCAGACACAATAGTTTAATAATCTGTTACGCTCGTTAGATTGATAGGTCCGTATGCAGCTTTTGACGAGCGAATATTGCGGAGTACCGATAAATACACAATTATATTGTCACACATTGCCGTCGGGTAAGTGGTACTAACGGTTCACGTAGAAACTGGGACACCACGTAAGTAATCCTATTATGAACTCGTAATCCTATTCCAGCAGCTTCCAAAATCTTAATCCTCAACACGCGCTCCATTCCATTGTTCCTTACTGACCTCATAACCTAAGGCTATCTTTTCGACATGGTTCTAATAATAACTGCACTCGTGATTCAAATTGTCGTTTATTATAAAACTTAAAAATAGAACTACAATCATGAGTTTTTCCAACGAAATGTGGGTCGATTTAAGGTGTAGGTTACTAATAAAGTATTGATTAGCTGCTGATTCTTGGTTTCAAGTAATACGGCGCATTACTTGAAACCAAGAATCAGCAGCAGAATAGTTATCTAGAAGTCACAAAATCAACATCTTCGAGTTTGAATGAATTTAAATACTTTTCCAATACCATTTTTATGCTTCGTTGACACGCAAAAGCACTTATAAAATCTGCAGTCACAGTAATGAACTGCGAACTGTTTATTCGCGATATCGTATCTATGATAGATGACCGTTCAAAACTCCGCCCTTGTGTCTTCATTGTGAAATAATGACGACAAATTATACCATTAAATGGATACTGTTTCCAAATGGTTGCCCAGCAAATTGGAGTGCTTTTAGGGCGTCGGATATACCAAAATAACATCATTGTAATATCTGTTAGGCGCTTTATACTGTCACATCAATTATTCATGGTGACCGTGAACTTCACCGTTTATATTCTTGACTGAATATATTGAATATATTAGCGTTGTTTTCGATTACGATCTATTTATTTGGAACAAGAATGGGATTATGATTGAGATAAATCAGATAGAAATTGTCGTAATACGTCAAGCGCGTGGTGGAAACGGTCTAATTTTCTACGGGCGTGCTCTCGGGCGATAGTATCGCGCGTGGGCGTTGTCACGATAAACATTTCTTGGATCTGAACTCGTTACACACAAACGAAGCTGGATGTTATGTGAAATGAAATTCGTGCACGTCTACTGTTGACTTCTTGGTTTGGTGACTATGGGTCTATGTGTTTATACTAAAGTTTAAAAGAAAAGTATTCATATTGTACTGAAAATTAAATCGTTGATAAATCTAATGATTTTCATTTGTATTGTTATTTCAATTGGTTTCTCAATTTCTAGAGACACACTGATTTAGTTTCTATAAATAATGGTATTAAAAACATCTACGAAGGTCAAAGGTGATATAGTGATATGTACTGGGTATTTAGTGAGTACGCCAATAAGGACCTAAAAATATACATTTTGCATTTCAAGTGTATGATAATGGTTTCTTACGCAACCCGGTAAGCCATTCGTGCCGAGTCAAGGCCATATAGTATACCTATTGATTCGATTGGGATTTAGCCAGAATACGTTGTATTTTACTGAACACACTAGAAGGGCAGTTACTCAATGCGGCCTCGCCACAATCGGAGCAAAAATTATATCCGATGTCAGAAATCGGATGTAAATTTCATTAAACATTTAATTTTTTAAGTGCTTGCCTTGGCTTCGTTGGACAAGGACAATGCAATTGATACATTGAGAAGTAATTAGTAGACTACGCGTGTAGTCGTGTTCTATTAGAAAACACGATAAAAGGATACAAATGTGGAATCGACTATAGAGGCTATATATAATTTGTCCTATGCTGTGTTTAGTTTAAATTTAATAAGGTTTTACGCACTTTACTACAATAGTTCTTAATTTAATATATCACTTATAATATTCCGATTTGATTATAAAAATACATTTTTAAATCAATTGTTACACTTACACTACAATGTCACGTGCACAATATAATAGAAAGTTTTGAATTTTGTCGTGACAAGGCTGGCGTGTGCATTCTCAAAACTTGGATATATAGATAGATATAAACTTTGTAATCTACTGAATCTTTGTAAACTAAATAACATTGTGTGTGCTTTTTAACATGTCATTTATATGGTGTGAGTGAGTGAGTGAGTGTATATGTTATTTAGTGTACAAATAAACAAACACTAAAGCTAGTTTTAATGTGGAAATTCAGGAATAAACCACACGAAGTAAAAGGGATGATGGCTATTGGCTACAAAAAATATCAGCTAGGCACATCGAATGTCCTGTGTCAGTCATTCTTACAGCGATATTTTACCACCACATTTGTACCCGCTTTTGCCTAATTAGGACTATAAATTATTATAAAAAGAATATTGTTATTTTGTATACATAATTATATGTATAAAGTCAAAGAAGTAATTGAGTTTAAATAATGACAATGATCGCCGGAAGAGGAAAATTAAATTGAATGATCGGAAAACGAGGTCTGATGTTGTTAAGGGCGGAACAGATGATGTTCGGTTTTAACTGGTTCTTGTATTACCGGTTATCAGCTGTTGGGAATGGACCAGACATATTTCTGTGACCTTTTTTTTGGTATTGAAACTTCTGTGCGTGTATGTGCGACGGTTGTTGTTTCGCCGGCAATCGAACACAGAACTTCCGGTATTTTGTGGTGATGCAATATTTATTTCTTGCTGGAGTTGGTGACTAACAAAATTTTTCCTGTTATCATTATTAGTTAACATTTTGATTTTATAAGTCATATTAAATAAATATACATAAAAATAAAAATTAGAGTGCCTATATCGGTACTTAAAATTAACTTAAGGTGGGATAGTACCAACTACGATGACCAATATCCATTATATATTAAGCAAAAATCCAAATAATACTGTAACTTATCAGCTGCAATTAAAAATATCGAAATTGGTGTTAATACCAGTGAAAACGCTTATCGGTCGTTGGTACGTGATAAGGTGTTGGAACTAAAACCGTTAAATGTAAACGAGCTAATGAAAACACTGGTGTTACGGAAGTTATTGTAAAAAAAAAACTGTTAGAACGCGTGCATTTTGCAACCTTTTCCTGCCTCTTTTGTGTTTTATTTTAGCGATAATCGCTCATTGAATTCTGTACGAATTTAATTTACAAGTACGAGTCTTGATTAATTATTTTAGGAGGTTTTCACAAGAGTTTTTTTTCTTTCACCGGGAATGCAATTCTGGAATATTAGGGTTGCATCATATGCTAATTAGGACACAGACGGTTAAAGTACGTATTGACTATGATAAAGTTTTGTGTTTGAATTTTGTACATGTAACTTTTTAAAAGTTGTGTCAAGTATTTTATATTATAAAGCGTTAGCTTCTGACTGCGTAAACACAGGTTGTCCATGCAATACTATGTATATACTGTACCTAGTATTATAAAAATCTCAAATAGAAATGCTTTAATTATTAACTTCACATTCATAATAATTTGAATTCCTTCAGCTTTACAAGATAAAGTTAGTAACGATTATGTAACCACACTGCCTCACACTCGTGTGATGACAGGGTTCTTCCTCATTACTTTTGATTTGTTGAGCCGCTTCGGGCGAATCTAACTGCCACGATGCAGAATGGCAAGGTTAAATCGTTGTGTGTAAATATGATAAATATCTCTTCCTTATAGGGTTTAGCACTCTGTAAAAGTTATTACCACAAGTAAGCTTAGATTACGATGGGTGTCATTAGCGGGCGGGCTCAGCAATCCTTCGAGCATTATGGTGAATACGTCGTTACAAGTTTATTCCAATTACAAAATTTCATATCATTATTTGAAATCGTTGATATAACTCTCGATCTGTGAGTCACCAGCAAAGAAAATTGATAACCAATAATATTTTTAGCTGTGTACCTACTCGGTAATTGAGTAGAATTTCATGCGGAATTATATTCCGGCGAAAGTATAATTCAAATAAATCTACTTGCCTAAAACTTGCTTCATCAGACAGTTTAGACGTGTTTAAACACTGACCCAAACACCATACATGCACTTTTAAGCAATTTTTCTTCCAGTAAGCTACTGAAAGAAATCAATAGCTACAAGAGGCTGTAAAGGACACGAAACGACTTGGGTAAAATTTTTCTAATGTAAAAATTTTATAATATACGCATTTTTTTATTATTTATATATATATATTTTTTTTTTCATTTAATACGCATTTACATATTTTAATTGTATGTCTATTAAATATATCATTAAGGCATTCTTGGAAAATAATATCGGCGCTTCAAACGTCTATGTTTTTTTAATTTCGTGAAGTAATGTCTTGTTTAACATATTAAGCCCGGAGCAAGGTTAGCTGAATATTCAATAAAATTATAATATTATAATGTACTATGTAATTTGGTATGTTTTGAAATGTTAAGGTTGCTAATTTAATGTGGCATTGTTCGGTCATTAAAATAAAATTACGAAAGTAGGCCTTGTTTTATTGAATACCACAATGTTTATTATCTTCATTTCCAATATCGTATTTTCCAAGCCTTTGTTAAATATTTTACGTAGATATTTCTTCATATTATATTTTATTCAAGACTAATGTCTTGAAATAAACTGCTAGTAAATACGGCCGATAGTCCTATTTTTTTTAATTATTTGATATGACCACAGTCCATAATAAAAATAGTGAATACTAAATATAAATTTCTTCGTATCGTAACATAGCGACTGAGCATAGATAGAAATGGATATTACGTAAACTGTCGGAGTCAGGAACCCGTATTTGAAAGGCTAGAAAAAATCGGAACGGGCAGCTCCCCTGGGACCCGTATAGAAAGGAGATATCTTAGAACTGCGTTGTAAGGGGTCTATGAACTCAGAAAAATATGTGAAACCTATTTTCGAGACGACATCCGGTATAAAGAAAAGGTAGATTGGATTTCTTTAAATTCACGGGGCGTTAACATGATTTATCGCATACTTACTTGTGTGCGTGTGTGTGTGAAGTGAATATGCAGACTGAACTTTTGATGGTAACTTTATTAGTTCTATACGGCTATATATATTGATGTAATAGAATGACGATGAATACATTTAAAAATATGGAAAATCAAAATACGCTATTTTAACTTTACTACATAAATCTTAGCTCGTAAATAATAAAGGGGATGAGCTCTAAGCTGATATAATAGATGAAAATGTTTGACTTTTAACTATATGCATTCTTTAAAATCCTAATATGAAACAAAACTAATAGACCAGTGCCGATAATTTTTGAAACCAAATAAAATTACAGTAGGATGAAACCCATTAGAAAAGGCGGGGAATATGATCAAAATTAAAGGAAAAATAAATTACGGTCGATCTGAGATCGGGAAGGGGTGGGGGGGTAGTTTTAAGGGTAAAAAACGGTTTATCTCGATTTCCGGCAAAACTAAAAGTCCTATCGAAGAAAGTTAAATGGCAAAGTTTGAGGTAATAAAAAGATCTAGAACTTTTGTATTTACACATTTTTCACATAACCTCAAAATTTATGTGAAAAATTCAAAAAACCAAGTTTTTGGTTTTTTATTTTTATCTTTAACAAAAATATTTTTTTTTTAACGAAATTTGGTGAAAACTTACCTTTCTATGTCCCAAATACACTGTAATTTATTTGATTAAAAATATTTATTTGTTCACCTTATTTTGAATTAATATCGAAAAAACATCCTAATTTTCAATCGAAAATTCTGACGTCAAAATTTCAGCTTTTTTCAAAAAGTTGGTGTGCTTTCAGTTCGTTGAAATCTCTACTTTCCTATGGTAAAAAAATATATATATATTGCCATAGTAAATCTTCTCAGAAAACGCAAAAAATCGTATGCAGTAACGCCCAGACCTGTCATCCCCTTTTTGACGTCAGAATTTTCGATTGAAAATTAGGATGTTTTTTCGATATTAATTCAAAATAAGGTGAACAATTAAATATTTTTAATCAAATAAATTACAGTGTATTTGGGAGATAGAAAGGTAAGTTTTCACCAAATTTTGTTAAAAAAAAAATATTTTTGTTAAAGATAAAAATAAAAAACCAAAAACTTGGTTTTTTGAATTTTTCACATAAATTTTGAGGTTATGTGAAAAATGTGTGAATACAAAAGTTTTAGATCTTTTTATTACCTCCAACTTTGCCATTTAACTTTCTTCGATAGGACTTTTAGTTTTGCCGGAAATCGAGATAAACCGTTTTTTACCCTTAAAACTCCCCCCCTACCCCTTCCCGACCTCAGATCGACCGCAATTTATTTTTCCTTTCATTTTGATCATATTCCCCTCCTTTTCTAATGGGTTTCATCCTACTGTGATTTTTTTCACTTTTTATTTATTTTAAAGGCTATCTGCACTGGTCTATAAACAGTTTTTTGCATTAAACATTACAAGCGTGTGTTACACATTTAATAGAAAATACTTATTACACGTGAAAGCGTGCGTTTATCACAATTTACCTACTATTTATATCGGATGTAATATAATAATTCTGTTCTCCATGCTTTGCATGGTTGTAATAGTTAACGTCATCGTTAACTTCTGCGTGTAAAAAATATAGCTCGGTTCACTTTGTTATTTATTTAAGCCTTTTTACGGTCCGTATAGTAATTTGAATAGTAGTTTAAACACAATTGTCGGTTAAGCATTTCTTTTCTCTACTTGTTATCATATCCAAGTGTCAAATTACATATACTATGAAAAGTGCGCTGATAGTATATATTGAAAAATAAAAAGTTCACTGACCGCTTATCAATCGAACCGCATGATCCCACCAAAAACTTGGGGCCAATCAACCGACTTATAGTTCATAAATAACATATTTCATCATTCATATTAGTTAATTTTCGGAGGCTCTATGTCGTAGCTTAACAGAAAATTTATGTTTTTCATTATTAATACGTCATATTTCTATCGTTATTTATGTGGTTATTAGAGTATATGATTTCCTCTCTTGATTTATTTATGTTTGATGTTGAAATACGTGAATTATGTCAATGTAGAAAAAGTAATGGAAAATTGTTAATACTAACATACGGGCTACTCAAATTATATGCTAATTCGTTGTTATGACAACAAACGCTTATCCTAGAGATTAATCACCAATAATTATTCAAATAGATTTAACCGCGGTTACGGCCTTAGTTAGACCGGAGTTTTTTTTAATGAAGATGAACAGAAGTGGTATTTAGAGTCTTCTTAAAAAAACGACGATACGTATCAATTACGCGTTGAATAAAGATACTGGGTCTAATACAACATCAGTATTTAGTTCATTGTAAAAATATGCCATATATGCAAAGTTCATAGACAATAATATAACCAGATCTAAATATATAAGTCAAGTGAAAGTATTTTCTTATAAAAGATATACACGCGTCGTGAAGGCAATATAAAAATTTTCATATGAATTAATGTGCCAATTTTAAGAAAACCCCCATAGAGGGGCCGAGGTAAATGTATCGTCACTTCGCGGAGCTCAAGTAGGTCGTGACACAAAAACTGTTTCACTTGCGATTTATGTGAAGTGAGGTTTTGTGAAAATTCTCTTCATGTCGTGCTACAGTTTGACGAGCTTTGAATGTGGGTTTCGTAATAGGCAAGATTTGGCGCGCTTATTTCAGCTTTGGTGTAAAGAAGTACTTTGTGTTGTGAATGCTTACATCAAAGTAAATAAAAGATCACAATATTTTAATATGTAAGACATCAATATTACTAAAACGTATAGCAATTGTGTTTGTGACTACCCTCAGCTAGATAGTTCCATTATTATCAATTTAATGCATGAAAGGGGTAGTGTAAACTTGTACCAAAAATTGGCATCATCATCATTATACTTCATTCATAATATTATTACTTGGCAGTAAATATATATTAAGCCTTTTCAAGCCATACTGGCAATAGCGGATCGGCGTGAGAAAACGTCTTCGATTTTTAAACAAACGTATCGATTTCCTCCTCACAGGAAGGAAATTTTAAGTGCTAATCTAGAAAGGCTAACAATACTCTCCCTCATAGACATTATACATAATAATTAGATTTAATGTAATACCATTTCCTTGTGATTTATAATTTATGCATGAATCATGTCGTTCAGATACTACAAACAGCTTATTGAAAAGACTACAAAGCGTGTATGTCCTCGGCCTTTAACATATTCAAGTTGACATCGAGATCACGTTCGCAAGATAACATCCTCAGTTTCAATTAAAACGATTATTCTGTCGTACTGGCGTTTTATATCAATTATTCATGCACGATTAATATTTATTATCCACTGTTAGATGTAAGTGGTACCATAATTTTATTGGTTTTTGTCTATTTTTCATCAGTATATTGGTTGCTTAATATCGAATGCATATATTAATCGATTTTAATTGCCTTTTAAGACCAGATAGAACGATAGCTTTTAATGTTTTATAAACTTGATTAAGTGCATTACCTAATGCACTTATTAAAGTGGGTAATTAAACATATCCGTATTATACCATTTGAGGTTATTTTATATACTTTTATTATTAGAGTAATTGTATGTGTGGGTCTAGTAAAGAATTTCGAGCATTCACGACATTTTAAAGTTATCGTTTATATATTTAATTTAAAATTAGTATGATCGTTACTGATAAGCTTTCGCTAACACCCTTGTCAAATATTTTGTTTTATTTATTATTAATACATTGATTATAATAAGTTGTAGTTTATAGTACGTAGTACTGTACAGTATACATCCGTTTTTCTGTCCCCCACGACATCGAACGAATTTACAACTTATTTACCAATGATGTTGTTTAACACTATTAAATTGTGAGTACTACCCACTATTAGGTATAGTTAAGTACATTAATTAATTAGGTATATAATGCATACGTACAAACTATATTTTAGTGTGCGGCTTACACAATATTTATCATTGCTATTCTTAAATAATACAACACTATTATGACCATTCGTTGGACTGTTGTATATCATTTATTACAAGGGGACAATACATAAAAGTTCAGTATAATATCTTAGTGGAACAGTAGAAACTCGTTCATTCTCGTTAGATGAAAATTAATTGTAGTTTACGGCGACATTCCATAAATATGATTTAAAGAGCCCTCTTCCGCGTGTCGGTGTAGACAAGTTAAGGAATTATGTTCCTGCGGCCATGGGGCCTATAACTCGCTGTTTAACTGTCTCGCGATTTTGCTTTTTGAGCAAAATTTTCCAATTTCTTTGAAATATTTTTGCATATTGTATTAGCTTAGCATAGCTTGATGTGCTGTATGGTTTTAATTATATTTAATATATCATAACCAATGAGTACGCGATCCTTATGTTTAGTTTAATTGTTTTTTCTTGTTTATAATTTAGACTAGCTGTAAGATTACGAATTAAATAAATAACTAATGCTTATTTAAAGGGTGGTGTCAAATGTGCAGAAGGACTGCAAAAATAACCAATAAGTCTATTCTTAACCAACTTAAAATCACCACAGGACTGTCGACTATCATTTACAAACGGCTGCTTAGCTACTTTGGCCATATTGCCAGGAGAGTACCAAATAGTCTCGACAAGTTGGTAATGGTAGGAGAAGTCGGGGTCGATCGCCACATCATCAACGGGTGTTGGTCTGACCAAATAAAGACAATCATGGGACTCAACATCCCTTATGCAAGACAAGCCGAGGATATAGCAATGTGGAGTAGTAGTGCAAGTTGACGTATCGATAAGGGCTTTTCAAGACAGGCACCTTTAGTAAAAAGAAGTCAAATGTGTTAATGTGTTGTTATAATATTGTTATTTTGCTTGTAATAGAAAAGATGTTTATTTCTCATTGAAATTTCAATTCACTTGTAATTAATAGTTCTTCTATTGATGTACTTTCATATAGATCTATCTTGATCATATCATGGCATTTATATCAAAGCATAGAAAGGGAAATGCCCTTTTTATTAACGAGACATGGCGTGCCGCTTGATTTTGATTGGTTAGTGACTATCACAATTAGGCAATCCGTCGTTTTTAAACTAGATATTCCAGCCCTAGGTAATTCAATAAATTGCATTTTGAAAACTTGTCATGTAATCAGAACCCATTAATATGTCACACGCAAATGGAAGGATATACATATATGGTGTGTGGGTTCATGTAAAGCACGATGCTTCGGTGTAGGTCGTAGTGCCGTGACACACAGACCGACTGACACTTAAATGCACTGAACATTGCCGAGATGGTCTTTACACGGTTTATAACTTTAGTGGTTCATTGTTTGAGCTGGACTTTATAAAGTGTGCGATAAATATGTCTCGTATAAGTATATGCTTGTGGTTGTAGAGAATTGAGGAATGTGTATGTTGTTATTGTACATTTATTTGCAGTAAAAGAAATAAATTAATTTTCTGAATTTAAAATTAATAAGGTCAAGTAAGTGGGAACTTTTAAGAATTCGTGATTTAAATAAAAACACCTGAGTGAATATATGTGAATAGCGATTAGCTCATCGAAATCGCTATTTGCAAACATTTTTTAAAGTATTTTTCTATTCCTCTATTTACTTGTATGATTGATGTTATAAATTGATAGTTTAAATGTATAATACTTTGTTAATTAATTTACAATTTGTTATTAAATTATTATCTAAAAAAGTATTAGTAATTTGTGTTAGATTCGTCTATTTCTATGTTTATATGGATTACTTAACTAAATTACTATGTTCGTTATAAATTAAGTTGATTTAGATTTAAGTAGCAAAATCGTGTTAAATTAATTTGACGAATTATTGTTTAAAACACAGCATAATTAAAACCCTGTAAACTCTGCCTTACCTCATTTATTGGTTCATAAATGTTATAACTACGATGTTTAATACATCACGTCATGTACGTTTCGTTATGTTTTTTGACTCAATGGACATTTTCATCTCGTCGAAGCGCCGAAGCTTTTCAATTGAATTCTCCCGTTACGGAGGTGAAATTTCCGATTTCCCATACTAGAGTCAAGTGAAACAGACCTTTTTGCGGAACCGTGCTTGCAAAGATTTAATAATTCTGAAAATTTTAAAACAGTGTTGATTACATGATTTTTCCAGGGTTGTTTATGTATTATCTAGTTGTAACGAAAAGCGCATTGACTAAAGTATCTTAAGTTTGCAAATAGTTTTCGACTAAGTATGTGATAGATTTGCTTTCGGCTATGCGATAGATTTGTTCACAGTCGTCTTATCTTTCGAATTTGTATACATTATATCGAAAATTTGATTTGGTCGTGGTTCCAATGGAATTATATTTGTTATATTGGTACAACTGTTTTCCATTTTGGCGCGGATATTGTATCTGGTATTTAGATTCAATACAGTGCAGTTTTTTGTTAGATTATATCTAGTGTATTTAAATTTTCATCGGACATCGGACTAGGTGTTTGTCTTAAATGTTGTATTGTAATGAAATTTCGTTTTCGAAGTCCCTGGAAATGTTACAGAAGGCTTACGGTGGATAGACAAGGCCAAGATTTAGATGCAGGAAGGATTAGGCTTTTGTGTATTATTAATCGTTTCCCGGTACTTACTAGAGTAGTATGTTATATCGTCCATCTTACTGTGGTTCTATTAAGCGTAGGATAGATATGTAGTAACCGGTGATATTATCGACACTGCCCTAACGAGACATAAAGAGAAACGCCTCATACGTTAATACTCGCGCCCACAAAGGAAAACCCATCGAAAATGTATTTGATTTTTATTAAGTTATTTATTTACAAAAAGATGTATTGCCTTAATAGGAGACCTTAGAGTGCCAAGTATTTGTATCTTAAAATAAAAAATAAAAACATTAAGTAAAAATAACCTGAAATAGATATGTAGAAAGAGAGAAAGATATATAGAAAAAAAAATAAACTACAGTGCACAATAAGCACTGAAAGTTTAGAAAAGGTGCTTCTATCTAAATATGCATTTTATTAACTGGCGTAATTAATAATTTTAGTGTATCTCTCCCAGATATAGGACCCTTGAATCCACAAAACCTTTCTTTCCCTGGAAATAAACAAATATATTTTTGAAGATTGGTTCCTAAAACTTTTCTAGTATTAGAAAGTACGAAACAGAAATCTCCCTGCGATAAATGCGGGGTCGAGGTTGATTCGGAACGGGTTCCTCACGTCTTGTTTAGACAATCTCGTGATTTCTTAATATATCGTAATGCGTTTTGAAAGTACCCGCGCCTCGGGTGAATGCATCGTAATTATGTAAAACGCGAAATGATTGGAGAAATGATGTTGGTTTGAGAAATTGTTGGTTTTATATAACTCGACGTCTGGGAGTTTAAGTTTGCGTGGATATAAGTAGGTACTTCCCTCCCTATACTGATAGTTAATACATTTAAAACTCATCATAAACATTTTTGTTTAATATTTTGAGTAAATTGAAAACAATTGAAGTTATACTTCTTTTGGCGCGTTAGGGAAAAATTATGAGAGTAAATTTTCACAATGCGCGCGCACACCGTCACAAAAAACCGACACCCTGCAGTTAGCATAGTCAACATTTTCAAATAAAAAATGTCCATTTCTTTAATTATGTAGAAATAATTTTTTTGTGATATTTCATAAAACATTATTTAACTAGATACATTATAGAACTAATCTAGTATATAAGTATAACTTCTAACGCGTGTACATAAGTACACACACATGTTTTTTGTTTTGTTTTTGTGTTCTTTCCGAGACGCGTCATTTATCTCCTTAAAAACAGAATCAAAATCTCATGCTCATTTAATTCATATCTTATTCTTGACTAATGATATGTCAATGATATGCCAGTGGCCCTTCAACCTCACCAGCGCTGGTGTTGGCCTCAGATTGTATCCGTTTTTGTGATCACATTCTATTGTAGGTGATCATCTATGACTTACCTATGTCGTTGATTTGATTTATAAGATATGCCGGTAACAATGTTTGTATTCACAGTAAGATACGAAACCGTAATACCGTAACCGTAGATATGAACCGAAACCACCGAAATCCATTGGTGCAAAGCCACTAGGCCAGGCATATCTGGGCAATTACTCAATAAATATTATTTAATGCAGTATATAAAATACAAGGAATTATTCTCGTGAATCACTAACTGTAACTGATCCGTATAATAGTCAAATCACAATCCTAGGTAAAGACTTCCGTCATCTAATCACTATAATCGGGTGATTGATTCATCGATGACAAATAGACGTTATTCATAACCAACACAATGTTAGTTTCGTGAGGCGACGCATTGTTCTATGTGTTGTATACGCAATCAATTATTGAAAGAAAGCTCTAAATTTTTGCAGCTAGTTAAAATCTACAATACAAGTTTAACACTAACGCGAAATTATGGGAAATTAATATCAAATTGAGCAGTGTTGGCCTAGTGGCTTTAGCGAGCGACCCTCATCCCGCTTGTACACATCGCTTGTACAGTTGTTGAAGGAAAACATCGTGAATAAAGCCTGATTCACGCTACACCGTGTCTCGACCGGGCCGTGCCCCGGCCGGGGCACGGTCTAACATTATTGATATACTTTTGTATGAAGTAATTCATGCCTGACCGTGGCTCGGCCGGGGCACGGCCGGGGCACGGCGTTGTAATGTCGGTGGGTATTGTTTCCCGGCTCCGGCACGGTCCGGCCCCGGCACGTCGTAACATGAACGTAGGCGCCCGGGCACCCAACGTCAAATCTTAGTGAGGTTGAATTTTTTCTATGTACGATAAATATGGCTTTTGAAATCTTGTAATTTTTTTGGTTAGATCTGGTTTTAATTTTTCAAGTAAATGAGTAAAGCATTCTTTAGATATTCTAAAATAACCATAAAACTTGCTCTCGTCGTATATTAATTCTTTGTAAAGTAAAGAAAATTCCCCTTCTGCTTCTCGCTTTCTCCAGGTTGGATGTACACCCGATCTTCTTTTAGTACTTTCGCTTCGTTTTTCTAATACTTCGTCATTGATGGCAATTGCAATAGCTGCCAATTCAAATTGTGAAAATTGCATAATTACTTAAGCGTCAAGTCTATCGACAGATGAAATCACTAGCTGACAAAAACAGATATAGTGGTGCAAGCACGTACGTGCGTACACCCAAACAGCCCGGTGTAACATGAATCAATGTCCAGGACGGCGCACGGTGGCCGTGTCCCGGCCGAGGCCCGGCCCGGTCGCGACACGGTGTAGCGTGAATCAGCCTTTAATCAGGGCATGCTTTAGACCCAAAAGTCGAACGCGTGTGTCAAGAACACAAGGCTGCATCTTGCTTATTAAACTATTGATCACTAGTTGAACATATTATTTTTGGTGCCCTAGTGTAGGTTTCTTTGGATGCATGCACAAGAGGCAACAATTATTGTTTTTAGGTGCTTTAGCAAGGTTTTATGTAAATTAAAACAAATAACATTAACATATGTTTATGCTGTGAATTAACACCCGTTCTTAGTACTAAATGCTGTATTTACTTCATAGAATAATCATATTTAAGGAAGTCGTTCTTAATTGTTAAAAACATACTGGGCCGAAAAAGAGCCTGAGAGAGAACAAGTCTGTTATTGTACCAGAGGTGCTGCTGACAAATCACTATGAATCTAAATGCGCCATAGTTTCTTCTCTAGTAAGTATATTCATATATTTGCAGTCATAATAACAAATGCGTTTCTCTTGTTACAGGTAGGAGATGCATATCAGTATTCAATGCATGTGGACTATTTCAATTGTTGATGTTATCAATAAAATGCTATTAAGTATTAGGTACTAGGTACGTATTAATCAGCTGCACAAAATTGTATGCTTTGGTAAATTGTAGCTGATTTTTTATTAACATATTCAAGTGCTTCCATTCTGTAGGGTTTTTTAAAATTCTTGTTATATTTCGTATAAAGATTTATTAATTTGGTTAACGACATACTGATATTCCTTAGGATCAAAGAATGTTGAAGAAAATTCTTAAATACCTACTTGGTAAAATAAAATGACGGTAAACAATCTTACTACCTACCTTCCGACAGGGAAATATATAAGTGAACGCAAATGACAAATTGCAGACCAGACATTGTGCTATCTCTGTTCTCTCTGTTATCATAACATACAATTGGACGAGGCCTTGTGATTGAAGTGCCGTAACCCCCCACCGTGGTGCAAACACAAATGTGTCATTAGCGTTTTGCCTTTATTTTTTCTTGTAGAAATGAACTTAAGATACCCAAGTTGTACTCTGCGTGCATTGATCACTAGCCGCGGAGCCGGAAAGATATATGTATACTGCCCTCGCGAACTTCGTTTCTCCTTAATGCCTAGCCTACCTTTTTAGTACATACCAACATGGAACATTTTGTTCTTCTACCCCAGAGACTGTTCGGTTTTACGAAATGTAAACTTTTTAGGTTTTCCTGTGATTTTTCTCTAAATAAATTATAAGTTCTAACTAAGAATACCTACTACAATATAAAAATATATATTTTTTTGGCATGGGCACCCCTTATCACTTAGGGGTTTGAAAGTTAGATAGTAGCCGATTCTCAAACTGCCTAAAAATCATATTCGTATCGGTCGAGCCGTAACGGAGGAGTATGGGAACGAACATTGTGACACGAGAATTGTTAAATATTAGATATGAGGTAGGCCTAGGAAATTGTATAAAGCTATCGTGAAATACATTAGTACGCTATTTACAATTGAAGTATTTTCTCCATTTCCACAACAATTGCGGTAACGCTTTCTAACCTCCTAGGTGATAAAATGCTCATTGAAATGTTAGCTTTCTAATGGCTTTTTTATTAGGCGTATAATGAAAAGCTTATCGCAGGCATTATCATATTTCAATTAAGTCCATACCCACTACTGCTACTTAGGAAAATAGGTTTCACTATCGCAGTGTATCTGAATATGTAGCTGTTGTATTCAAATAGTGACTAACTAAATCCTCTTATTATCAAATTACACTGAAACAA
This sequence comes from Pieris napi, assembly GCF_905475465.1. Lineage (NCBI taxonomy): Eukaryota > Metazoa > Arthropoda > Insecta > Lepidoptera > Pieridae > Pieris > Pieris napi. The sequence goes on from NC_062250.1 coordinate 6,726,694, forward strand.
AACAAATGATCTTAAAAATATAAGTGTAATTTTATATGAAGGTTTCTTTTCGATGTTATCCTTAACTAAAAGAGCTACTATTCATAGGTTTTTTTTTTAAATCTTTACATAACTAGATTTTCCGTAAACCTATAAAACAATGATTTCAAGAACACAAATTATTTAAAATAATCGGGAAGATAAGCATTGCTGAATAGTTACACGATATGAAATCATTCCTAAATACATATTATGGTTTGTGTCGCTATCTGTCAACGGCCTTTGGATAACCTATATATTTGTCAGTCTGCCTAATCGATTGAAAAACACAGACCACGTACAAAAAAGTTCTCACATGATTGGCCCCGTCTTTGATAAGCATCGTATGATGTCGTATTGAAATATATTCCTTGTCTATATCAATTTATTTTCAAAGTCTGTGATCTTTCGTTTGGAATTCCGGTTATATTTTCTTTGATCAATCAATTCAATGGAACGCTTTTTTAGAATTATTATCTGTTTACGCGAGTACGTAATAAATCTGTGAATAAGTTGTATGATAGCGGCAATATTCTAAATTGTTTGACTTCTATTTAATGGGGATAACATATAAATATAATCAATCGCTTTGCAATGGTATGTTATTTGTGACTGTATGAGAGAGATTTGAGATGTATTTATCAGTATTTAACGCGGCTTATCAAAATAGACGACAGTTTTTCCTATTTAATTCTTTGATGTCTCAGTCAAGAAATTTAACAGAAATTCTATATGTTTGGTTCGACTGCCCTTTTGTCGTAATATACTTACCTGAATAAGTAACCTTATTACTGTGTACATAAAATCCATATACTTCTTTAGCGATAGTAGAAGAAGCTCACGTTACAGCTTACCGTATACGAAGCACATTCAAAGAATTTGAATGAGAGCCTGTATTGCAAAGCTTGGCAGGCTGAAGCTCAATTTTATTCAATTGAAAATCCATTACGGATATTCACCGTTCAGAGTATTACGAAGCTTTTCAAAACTTTCCGTAGGGTTGATTTAACTTCTCGTAGATACCATCCCGTAGATAAGTCATTAACTTCTGACATAAAAATTTGCAAAGCTTTCTAGCTGTGCGAAAAGTTTAACTGGGACATTCAAGATAATTTCAAGGTTTGTTTTGATAATTCGATTGCCATTTCTAAGCAGTTAATGCTTTATCTGTTAAAACTTTTCCATTTATCGATTCGACTCTCGGTTTTAAATTGAATGTGGTTCCCGCCCTGATTCAATGTTTTTTACACCCTAGAGCCAATAAAAACTCCATCATAATACAGCACGTCGCGTAAGCCCATTGGGGATATCGGTACTTTATTGAGGAGGTACTTGGTTTTTCGGTTGTGTGTAACAAAACTATCCGTGACTCGAGTGCTATAATTAGAAGGCTATCTTCCCGCTTGATGTGCTCAAGGACATTACTTTCTCCCGGAGAAAGTGAGGTGATTCACCCCGGCCCAGGAGACCGCTTATCACGCTCAGCTGAACAATGATGTTGAGATTACGAAAGCTTTTTTAACATCCGGTGGAAAATTAATGAAAGTTTAATCTTGTTGCCCTTTTTTGGTACAAACTTCTGTAGTAATCCGCCCTTAAAAGGAAGTGCACAGGATTTACATGACATTAGCTGATCCTTAGTTACAGATAAGATCTGATAAACATTCCAGTATAATGGATACTGGAATGTTGTTGGTGTTGGTGAACCCTAATTGCAAGCAATATCTTAACAATATCTACATAATAAATGTAAAAGCCACTCATAGGCAACACAAAAAAGTTTGTGAGGTGCAAATTCTGACAGGAAATGTCATGTGCGTTTGTCGAATATCTTCATCGTTTTAATTTAAAAACAAGCACTGCTGATGTGTGACCCCGAAATCTAACCAAAGTGTATTAAGCTTATTTTCGAATGTCCAGTGTTTGCAGCTGCCAGGTGCGTCCATAAAAAAATGTTGAATTTGTAATCTCTCGTATGTCAAAAAAAATCGAAATTATTTATTCATATAGTTAACACAATGTACACATATGAACGACAAAAAAAGAAATATATATGAAATGCTTCTAATTTTACATTTACTGCCAGTTCTCAAATCGTGGGCGTAGAACGGAAGAAAAGAACTGGCAATAAACTCTCCGCCACTCTTTTTAATTGCCAAGTTTTTTGTTTTACACAACGTTAGCTGCAACCATTACACCATGTTCCACATGACATCTTAAGTAATTAATAATAGCAAAATAAATTAAAAACAAAGTCGAAATAACAAACATCACCGCATACACGAATTCAAGTTAGACCAGTCACCACAAGTAGCACACGTTCACGAGTATGACGCATGGTCAGCCATCGGCCCCCCTTGCCATATTTAAGGGACAGATACAACCCGACGCATGGACGCCAAGGATGCCAAATCTTATATGGTTTTAACAAACGGAAGTCGCACATAGCGCTAAATCTCGACGAAATATGAGGGTTAGAAACTAGTTTTTCGTGATGCTATTTTAAATAATGATATTTAATGCTTATAAAATCTACGTTCGTGTGTTTAGTTTAACAGAAACCGAAAATAATTATCTAACTTCCGAAAACGTCTAGTACCGATTTATCAAGATTTTATGTCTATGCAGTATGCGACCCAGTGGGGTTCCTCGTCCTATATCTATGCTTCCATTGTATTTAGCACTGATGTTTATCAGACTGTTTATCATACTGATTACATAATATTTGTTATTCAATTCAAATGTAATCTATTTAGAAAACAATACGTATGTACTTCGACTTACGCAACATGAAGTTACATCAGCATTATCTAAATTTTCTTGTTTATATATAATTTGGTTTTAATAGAAAATATAGGAATGTTCGAGAACTCTTATTTTTAATGCGATGTTTCTAAAAATGCGATCTATAATTATTGGTTTATATCATACGTTAGATTTGAGAAACTATTCAAAATTGATATCAGCAAAAGTAATAACTTGAATATAGATGTCTCTCGTGCTAATAAATAGCGGCACATTACAATAATCTGTTGCGTGATAAAGTAACGGTTACCTACTTTATTATGTTAAGATATCATTAATTTTAATAAGTCTGAATAGTCGTATTTAATACGATTTTGATTCATTACCGCTTCTTATGGATATTTAACTATAAATGATTTATACAAATTGGCCAAAATGTTTCACCTGGACAGTGAATTGTAGATTTCAAATTTAATTGGGCATGGGGGTATTATTCTACATTTGTTTTGGTGTTCTGTTTTCAAATATTTTTAACAATGTAATAAAAAAGTTAATCATCAATACGAATTGATGACTTTTCTTTCATTCTAATTACCCTGTGTTCTTATGAAGAACAAGAAAATCTGCAACGCAGAAGTTACCAAACCTTTTCAATGTTATAAGTAAAAATTATACAAAACTATTTTTTTATATTTTATTGATGAATGTTATATTTCAAAGTTTATTAACCTAAGATTCGGCAGAGATTTCAACATGCAATTCTCAAAATACATAATAATAACATCAATATGTATTCGCCCGTTACTTAATACATTATGTAACGATTCTCTCGATGCTTCGAGTAGAGTACAGTTGTTTTTGAAATCTCAAATAAGGATTCGTTGCATCATCTGCTTAAAAATAACTAAGTTAATAACAAAGAGATGTAGCGGATTTTAATAAGAAAAAGCACACAATTAACGAAATTTACACTTACATATTGTACAAAATAAAACCAATCCCAAGGCTAAGACAATTTAATACAAAAACAATTGAGATACTTATACTATTTTTGAATCATAACGATACCGCGATTCAAGGAACCACAGGCGACATCTATTGGTTCAACATAAAACTATAATAATTTAAACATACCGCGATTCAAGGAACCACAGGCGACATCTATTTGTTGAACATATAACTATAATTGTTTAAACATACCGCCCACCATGGACAGAATGTACATCACTTCCGCCCACCGTGAATAAACTGTAAACAAGTAATCGTAGTGGACTGTAATAGAGTTTAAAAAGTTCGTACAAGCCTTTCACAGTAGCTAGAAGCGACAACATACCTATTATATTATACAACAACAGAAAAAATAAAAAATAAAAAACAACAACATCAGATTTACCCAAATATCTTACTTCGTCACAGGCAATACACATAATTTGGTTATAGGACGCTTAACGATAACATCCTTACATTTAAGACTAACAACCTCGTAATATTGTCCGAACCTGCATGTTTATCCGTTATAATCCCTAATAACCATTTTGCTGGAGGAAGATTATCCTCTCGAACTAAAACAATATCACCAACATTCGGTTCTGGTTTTTGATGTGCCCATTTGTAACGTTGCATGAACTGCGTGAGATATTCATTTGACCACCTACGCCAAAAATGCTGCAGCAACTGTTGCGTTAGCTGCCAGCGCTTTAGTGAAGAAACCGATGAGGTTTCATAATTGCTGTCCGGCACCAAAACCAATGGCTCGCCGACAAGAAAATGTCCTGGGGTAAGAGGTGTAGGATCTTGTGAGTTCACACTTAATTGTGACAATGGTCTGGAATTGAGACAGGCTTCTATTTGGTACAGAAGAGTGCTCATCTCTTCAAAGGTCAACATCTGAGTACCTATCACTCGTTTTAGGTGGTGTTTGGTGGATTTTATTCCAGCCTCCCATAATCCACCGAAATGTGGAGCATGAGGTGGAATAAAATGCCATGTTGTTCCATTTGTTGCCAAACTCTCAGCAATTTCTATTGCCAATGATGACTTTTCTTGGGACCACAATGTTTTGAGTTCGCGTGCGGCACCTACAAAATTTGTACCATTATCACTGTATAAGTCAGCGCAATGCCCACGTCTGGCCACGAAACGCTTGAATGCGGCCAAAAATCCTTGCGCTGTAAGGTCGCTTGCAACCTCCAAATGTACTACTCTAGTTGCCATACACACAAACAAACATACATATCCTTTGTATGCTCGATGGCCTCTACCTTTGGATGTTCTTATTAAAATAGGACCCGCATAATCCAGGCCGCTTTGATGAAAAGGACGAATTGGAGTTACACGTGAAGGAGGTAACTGTCCCATAAGTTGGTCTCTTGCTTGTGCAGCGTATCGTACACATCGAACACAATTTCGAACGAATAACTTCGTACGAGTTTTAATATCTAAAATCCAGTATTTGGACCGAATATAGTTTATCATTAATTGCGGCCCGCCATGCAAAGTTTTTTCATGGGCGTCCGCTATGATCAAGTCGGTAAGATGTGATTTTGACGGCAAAATCACTGGATGTTTTTTGTCTATGTTGAAGTCAGCTCTTTCAAGACGACCACCAACTCGCATAATACTTTCACGATCCAGAAAAGGAGTCAATACGGTAAGTTTACTTTTCTTATAAATTGGTTTATTATTTCTTAAATCATTGATTTCCAGAAAAAAGTACTCATTCTGACATGCTTTTATAATAATATGTAATGCTTGATTTAGTTCTTTATTAGTTAACCATATAGGAAAACTCTCTTCAGGTCGCTTTAATTTGTTTATAAACCTTCTACAGTAAGCAAATACTCTCAATGATTTCCTTAAAGTCGAAAAATTTGTCCAAAAAATGTTTTGACTACTATCCACCACATGGCATGCCTTCACACCTTTTTCTTCTAAATTAGTGTCTGGTATGGGTTTCCTTTCGTAATTGATAACTTTATTTTGTAGCCAGGGGGAACCAGTTCTCCAAATTTCCATGTTTACTAAAGCTGATGGTGTCACTCCCCGAGAGGCACAATCTGCTGGATTGTCGGTAGATGAAACATGTGACCACTGAGTTGCGTCTAAAATGTCTAAAATCTCCGAAACACGATTAGCAATGAAAGTTTTCCATCGACTGGGATGGCTACTTAACCAAGCTAGCACAACCGTGGAATCAGTCCAAGCGTGAAGTTTATCCTTTGGTACGTGCAGAACTTCTGCAACTTCTTGTAACAACTTGGCCAGTAAAACAGCTCCACACAGTTCGAGCCTTGGAATACTAACTTGTTTGATTGGTGCTACCCTTGTTTTAGACGTTATCAGATGGACATAAACATTTCCAGAGCCATCAACTACCCGAACATAAATTACAGCAGCATAAGCTTCATTTGAAGCATCGCTAAACCCATGGAGCTCCAGTGTGACATCTGCTTTAGTACTTATCCAGCGTGGGAGTCGAAATTTGGTAAGTTCCAGGAGTTCCTCACGGTAAGTAATCCAATAATCAAGTAAATTATTTGGTAATTCTTGATCCCATCCGATGCCTGAAAGCCACAATTTTTGTATTAATATTTTTGCTTTCACAATTGCTGGAGCTATCCATCCCATTGGGTCGTATAGCCTTGCAATATCCGATATAACCTTTCTTTTTGTTACAGGTATGCTGATTGGAGGTAGTTGTACGGAGTATTCGAAGTCGTCGTTTCGTCGGTTCCAGGTAAGTCCTAAAATTTTAACTATTTCATTTGATTTCAGTTCTACATTAATATCTAAGTCTAAACCTTCTTTATTTATTTCCTTTAGCAGATTTTCATCATTGCTTGACCACTTTTGGAGTTCGAAGCCGCCTGTCTTTAGTAGGTTGGTAATATCGTTAAATAATTGCTTTCCTTCTGAAACTGATTCACACCCAGTAAGCAAATCATCCATGTAGAAATCCTTTAAGATTTTTTCAGATGCGACGGGATACTCTCCTCCTTCATCGTGTGCTACCTGCTGCAGAGTTCGAACTGCAAGGTAAGGAGCAGACGCAGTACCAAAAGTGACACGTAAAAGGCGAAGATGCTGTAAATCTTCTGTAGTGTCTGTGCGCCACACTAAACGTTGATAGTCTACATCTTCTCTTGTTACCCTCACTTGACGGTACATTTTGATTATGTCGGCAACCAGACAAATAGGATGTAGCCTCCATCTTAAAACAATGTGACGTAATTCAGACTGTAGCGCCGGTCCGACCATCAAATCACTATTCAGTGATACACCGTTCTGGTCTCGACAGGATGCATCGAAAACAACTCTGAGTTTAGTCGTCGATTTATCAGCTCTAACGACCGCGTGATGAGGTAAGTAAACCGTTTCTTTTTTGTCAATTTCTTCTATAGGTACTAACTCCATATGTCCCAACTTCAAATACTCTGATATTACATCTGTATATGATTTCTTTAAATCTGGTGATTTCAATAAACGCTTTTCTAACATTAAGAATCGTTTAATTGCTATCTCACGTGAATTACCATATTTGCAGCTCGGATCGACATCTCTGAATGGGAGTTTAACGATATAACTTTCTGATGGATCTCGCTTCGTGGTTTCTTTATAGATGTCTTCACATCTTTGTTCTTCATGAGTGAGGTGAGTTCTTCTAAGGTTAAAGTTATCAGACTCAAGTTCCCAAAATTGTTTAAGGTTAAAATCATCATTGTTAATTTGAGTGTGCATTGTTAATATGTTTTCGCAACCCAAACCATGTTGGTCGTGATGATCGTTCTCAATTTTTCCAGATAAGATCCAACCTAGCCTAGTGTTCTGAGCTATTGGTGTTCCTGGTGGTCCTCTCATTAGACCCTCAGCTATGATTTGACAATAGACATCAGCACCAAGCAACATATCAATATGACTTGGTTTGTTAAAATTTGGATCTGCTAACTTCATCCTTGGTAGATTTGGCCACAGATGGACAACGAATTCCTTTACAGGGAGGAATGAAGTTAGTTTTTTAAGAACATGAGCTGTTACACAAATAGTAAATGATTCATCTTGAATTGATTGCAGATTAATCTGCACTACATATTTGGAATCAAGTGGGGCATTGCCGTCACCTCCAACTCCAGATATGACACTGTTGCTTTTGATTTTCTTTAGCCCCAGCAACTGGACTGCAGACTCCGTAATAAATGAAGCCTGTGAGCCCTGATCTAATAAGGCTCGCAGTGTCATACTTGATCCAGAATTATTGTTGGCCCTTACGAGGGCTGTTGCCAATAGAACTTGTTTTCTGGTATTAGTAAAACAAGTGGTAATATTTTCAATGTTGGTCTCGTCTGGTCTCGATGTTGTTGCCGTTGCAACAACATTGATATCTTCTGGTGATTGGTTGTTAGCTGATACATTATCTGTTGATACACTAGCGTTGTAATGCAAAAGTGAATGGTGTTTTCGTTTGCAAATCTTACACCTGGTGGGCAAACGACACGCCTCAACCGAATGATTAGCACCTAAACAGTTGAAGCATAAGGCGGAACTTTGAACAAACTCACGACGTGCTTTAAGGTTACCCTTAGCAAATTTCTTACAATTTCCTATTTTATGCGTACTATCTGAACAAAAGACACAATTTGATTTTTCCTTAAAAGTTACATGATGAGATTGAGTGCTTTTGACTGGTTTGTTTATTAAAAATTCAAGTGACCTAAACCTTTGCTCTAAAAATTCAAAAAACTGATTTAATGTTGGCAATTCATCTGTTAAATTACAAATTTTAGTTTCCCATAACTCTCTAGACTTAGTATCTAATTTTGAACTTAAAATATATAAAACAATAACATCCCAATTGTCAGTTACTATTCCTATATTTTTCAATGCATTTAAACATTCATTTGTGGTGTCTAGTAATTCTTTAACAGCATTTGAAGATTCGGAAACAATATTCTTTTGAGAAAAAAATCTTTTTAAAATACTATTTGTAATAAATTTCTTATTATTAAAACGTTGTTCTAACATACTCCAACATAGTTCATAATTTTCACTTGTAACCGGCAAATGTCGTAGTAACTGCTCGGCTTCACCGGTCAGGTAACTTTTTAGGTAATGCAACTTTTGGACTGCTTGCAACGATTTGTTGCTGTGTATCAATGACTTAAACAGGTCACGAAACGTGATCCATTGTGAATAGTGGCCAGAAAAAGTAGGTATTGTTATTCTAGGTAATTTTACTTCACTGTTAATGTTGCTTACTACATCACTCGTAACTATAGGGCTATTTTTAAATTTAGTAAGTTTTTCCTTTATATCAATTTTGTATTCACTATATAAATCTTCCGTCTCTCCATATACATCTTTCAAGCTGTACTCCGATTCATCATAATCTTCCTCACCATAGTTACATATCAATTTATTGTGTGTCTCTTCAAATGTTGACCATTGTTTTTCTAATTGTTCCAATCTGGTTTCCAAATAACTTCCTGTAATTCTATCTTTTGGTGTTTTCTTAAAATTTGTATAAGCCCTTTTTATTGTTTTGTTAATATCTTTCTGTACTCTTACAAGTGATTCCATTGTGATTTTTCTAAGTTACACTTGTAAAATTTCCAAGTTCCAAATCGCAAATTCTTCTAAGCGTTTGGTGTACCTAATAATTTCGACTTAGGCAAAATCGGGCATGGATTCCCCGTGGTTAACCACTTTTGCCTTAATTTTTCTAAGTTATTTTACTTGCGTTATTAGACTTCCAATTTGTTAGGCAAAGTTTTAAAGTACTTACAGTTTTAGTCACCTTTACACTTACACACACCACAATCACTTATTTTACACTTTTTATACACTAGGGTTTCCACTCACTGATGTATCCGGCTCGAAGGACCATGTACAAAATAAAACCAATCCCAAGGCTAAGACAATTTAATACAAAAACAATTGAGATACTTATACTATTTTTGAATCATAACGATACCGCGATTCAAGGAACCACAGGCGACATCTATTGGTTCAACATAAAACTATAATAATTTAAACATACCGCGATTCAAGGAACCACAGGCGACATCTATTTGTTGAACATATAACTATAATTGTTTAAACACATATTAAAATAGATAACATTCCTAATTTAAAATTTTATTTTTAAAATAAAGAAATTACTATACTATATTTAATTTAATTTAATAAAAACAGATTTTGTTTCAATTCATTTAAACATTTCTTAGAATAATGAAAATATAAAAAGCCATTATTTTTCAAGTCTTGTTTTCCTCTCTTCACATTAAAGAACAAAGATGCCGTGTTCATGTAGGTTTAAACATTTAAACGATTGTCATTAATTTTAATGAGTTGATTAATATCTTTGACATTTGGCTAATTTTATCTGTAAAACGGTTAGAACAAAAGCGATACATCAAAGTGTAATGAACTTGTCAGTAATTTTTATTAATTACAAGCTGACCTGGCTAACTTCGTTCCGCCCTACAACCTTATAATATCGTTGTTACTTTAATATAACTTATTTTAGGATTTCATTAATGTTAAGTATTACATTAATACAACTTTTTTGCAGATACAGAAATGTTTTATTGCTTGCCATTGCGAAAGAAGAATGGCAGTTTTACACATTAGGCATCTTCTCTCTAGCGTCAATATGGCGATACTGCATGTTAAGCACTTTCTGATAACCAACATCTTTTGATCAGGATCAAAGCATGGTTATGCATCTCCTCATTCACCTCAAGATCGGAATTTCTTCAACTGACACGAATTCGACGTAAAATGATGCGTAGTTTTGTCAACAGATGGCACCATATGGTTTTTGCATTCGTAAAATTAATTTAAAATTAATTATCCGATATTTTATTACTTATTCTGCTATTCGGGACGGAAACAAATCCAACAAATTAAAAACCATGGCAATCGGTCCAGCCGTTCTCGAGTTATAAGTGTTGTAACAAACACGACTTTCTTTTATATATATAGATATAATGGGAATAGTCGCGTTAATTATTTTGCTGACTTATATAACTATACATATGGGATAAGATGAAGGTGCAATAGGATTCCAAAAAGGTTTCGTCGCTGTTTTTCAGTTACCTTCTACCAGCGAAGGTAACGTCTTAAGACAATTTTAATGACCCTTTGTCTTAAACCAAAAAAAAATTCTAATGAATCGCCCTCAAACCTGAGGTCGTGTGTTTGAACCCTTTCAAAGGTTTTCCATTTTTGTTTCGCCATATGCGCAAGGAATAGCATCGTCAAGAAACCAAACAACAAATGAAAGTGTTTTTCGATAACTATACCAACTCGTGACAGCACACACGCATTACACACTTAAAATGTACCTTGATCTTTAAAAGAAAAGAAAAAAATGTTATCTTTAATTATTTTATTTATTATTGTTATTTTTTATGTTTCTGTGTGTGTGTTTTGTTAGTAATAAATGTTATGTCTACGTTTTACCCATAGAAGGCTTTGTCGCATTCTTCATTGATGCACACAATACTTATGCAATCGGGATGTCTGATGCCTAAAAGTCAAGCTAATCCACAACTTCTATGGAATCGCTAGAAATTGGGGGTTCTGATACTGAACGTTTCTATGTGTGTGTTTTGTTAGTAATAAATGTTATGTCTATGTTTTACCCATAGAAGGCTTTGTCGAATTCTTCATTTATATACACAAAACCTATGCAATAGGGATGTCTGATGTCCAAAAGTCAAGCTAATCTCCAATTTCTATGGAAACGCTAGAAATTGGGGGTTCTGATAGTGAACCATATGAGCTCATACTATGTCGTGTGTATTAATTGTGTTGATTACCCTCTAAACACGGTTGTTTACTGACACACATAATTATTGCTAATTACACGTAGTAATGGTCGGCCGGTGATCATTAAAGCGAATTTCTTTACGGGTACTGTTATTTACAACGTTTTTTTTTCTCTAATTTAACCTGTTTACAGTGTTAATTTGCAAGGTGCGTTGTTTAAAACTGGTATTTGAGGATTTTATACACGTTTCAATTATCCAAATTAATGTGATTATGAACTAAAGGTTTAATTTGTAAATCGATATGAGGTTTTAGTTTGAAGTAAATTTAAACTTATCGCGCGTACCAACTTTTAAAAGGACGGCAATGCACTTGCGAGCCTTCTGGCAATGTGAGTGTCCATGGGCGGCGGTATCATTTAACATAGGATAAGCCTCCTGCCCGTTTGCCACCTGTTATATATAAAACAAGTTGATCTTGCTGATGGTCAGTTTTTACTACGACTTTAATTTATCTTTTTTAATCTATACATATTGAGATTGTTCTCGTTTATGAATTATATTTTAGTGACACATACACTCTACGGCTACAATCTCTGCGATGACGTCATACCTTGAAACCCTCTAACGAAGTTATTCCGGCCGCTAAGAATATATACAACTTCTCAGATTTTGCCACTGTGGTCTTTGGGCCTGTCAGTGGTCCTAGACTGGTCGAGTATCGTACCTTTAGGTTGGAAAAACTGTTCACCATCCTTCCTCCACAATATAGGTTATCTTATTAGAGGACTTCCTAGATTTTTTCAAAGCTCATATCATCGAACGACTACGATAGTACTGTGATTATAGTTATCGAAAAACAAACGAATTTAACAGCGCCCTAAACATGATAAATGCGTTGAGACATAATGACGCCCAATGTAAATATTGGCACCCCGTGGTTACGGAAATGTCTCCTAATTCCAAGGATTCCATGATTGTTGATGATACGTAACCCATTTCTGTGTATTATTCGGGCGTTCACCCGACGCAACGATTAAAAACACTTTTTTAATTACTCAACTTCCACGCTTTTATAGTTATATATCTTTATAGTTAAAGATGAGGTATAAAATCTAAATCTTTAAAGCTTGTAATGTGTGCTGTTAAGGTTATTAAATATACAGAAATAATAAAATTATTGAAAATATGTATTTTATAATAAACAGTTTCTATTTTAGGTTTGCGCTTCAGATTTCTTGTATATGTTTCGTGATCATTTTTTTTCAAATAAGGCAACTAGGTGATCAGCCTTCTGAACCTGACACACGATGCTGACTTTTTGTATCTAAGGCATGTCGGTTTCCTAACGATGTTTTCCTACACCGTACGACTGAGTACGCACATATATAGACAGTTCATTGGTACAGCCGGGGTTGGAACTTATTTAACATATGGTAAAATAAATATAAACAATGTCCCATTAGAATATCTATCACGGTTATCTAATAACTAATTAAATAACCGTGTAGCAAAAATAGCGTAGTCCTTTTTGATCTCAATATAAAACAGAGATTGTAATTGCGACATATTTCGAAATACTCAAAATGCCAGTGTTTTCTTCGTTTGTTGTAAAACAGGTAGGATATTACAATGTTTTATAAAAATAAATATAAGGAGGCATGCTGTAGTTTCAAGTATGAATCGAAATAAAAACAGCCATCAATTTATTGGCTTCTTATATAAAGGAATATATTGAGTCATAGAACTACGAGTATAAAGTGATTGTAAATACCAGAATTACTAAGACTAGAATTCGTATATTCTAGACTAATATATACGTATAATATAGACGTTTATATATCTACTTGTAGGCTTTTTTAGTATTCTAAGGCTTAGCTTATACTATTAATTGTAGATGCCTTAACAAGAATGCAGTCAGTAGCACAGCTAAATTATTAGATAAAAACCGGAATATTCCGGTCAACACATTTCGAAATTGTAATCCGACCATTTGTCTACGAATCCCTTAAATGTCGTAATGAAACACGCTATCGACTCGAATTACAATCGGGACAAAGTCCCATTAATTGGGACGCATTCCAATTAAGAAACTCTTACGCAATTAGACATGTACTATCAGCAAAAAGAACGGAGTCTTCCTTGCACCTTTATTGCTTTATTGTTTCAACTAAGTGCTTATAACAAATTTATTTTCGTATTTTAACGTTATTGAACTTAGAATTATTTCACCTAAATGGGAATTTATACAATTTACTAACGGATTGATTAGGAGTACGTGGGACTGTAGATCCTATATAAATCCTTAGAAGTGTTGTTTAATAGCTTGAGCGTCCACCCATCAACCCTGATGCCATGTGTTCTAATGACGGTTGTGCAATGGACTTTTCTTTCTATGTCGACGGACTGTGCCAGATACTTACGGCTGATCATCTACTTTAAAAAAATACCCACGAAACAGAGGAAAAGACGTTGTAGATGTTGTAGGTTTTTTATTTTATAAATCTATATAAATTATATTTGTATAACGCGAAAAATGTTTTCGACAAAATGAAGACGATCGCGAAAAACCTTTTGCTGACGGTACCGGCAGCTCTCACTTTTTAAATGGTACTAGCACAGTGGGAAAACGTCCCACTTTTAATTTATTAGTCCAATTAGAGTATTTTAATGGAAATAATTTGTAGGAGCACTAAACAATAAACATAGCTAATACATATATGGGTGTACATTGGAGGTAGAAGTACTCACCGAGACTTGGAGGAATACATTTCTCGATGTCTATACAAATATTGTTTCATTTGAGGAACATGGGTCTGGACACCTTTAATCTATTTATTTTATTTATTTATTTATTTAGTTTAAGCTTATAACATCACACACAGTACTAAAATTACTAATTATTTTACAAAAAATCTCGCATCTAAAATGTGTGACAATTAATGTAAGCATAAGTTTCACAAAAAAAAATTAAATAGAAATAAAAATTACAATTAAAACATATACGATAGTAAAAGCACACAATAAAATAAAAAAAAATTACAGAAATTTGTTGGCACTTAGAGCAGAAAAAAAAGAAAAATCATCATAAAAAACAGCGAAATTAGGTTTGAGAAAGGCACTTGCAAATGCTTTCTCTAAAACCGATCAACCCACTACCGAATATATCCAGCTCTGGATACGCTGTGTTCAATTTGTTAAAATCGCGAAGAATTCGAACGAGAGGTGCCTGAACTCCTAGGTTGGTTTTGGCAAAAGGAATTTGAAAGATATTATTGATTTTAAACCTAGGGAATGAGTGAGGGACGACAAATTTGATTTCCTGTAAGAGGTCACTGCTCTGTATATAGTTATTGAGTAATTTATGCAAGAAGGTAACACCGGCTAAAGTTCTTCGATTGTACAGAGATATCATATTAAATTTTTTGAGTCGCTGATGGTACGGGTGCCTATGTGAAAATCCTCTGCTTATGAAAGCTAGGTGCCGCGTAAAAGATCTTTGGATGCTTTCCACGCGTTGCGAATGGATCGCATATGGTGGATTCCATATAATACTGCCAAATTCTACATGACTGCGCACCAGAGCGTTGTACAAAATTGTTTTAGTCGTACAACCAAAACAATCCGCATTCCGTTTAAGAAATCCAAGCATTCGTGTGGATGTGGAGACTACTTTATTGACTTGTGATGTAAACGTTAATTTTTTGTCAATAATAACACCCAAGTCACGAATCTCGTGAACCTCCTGCAATGGCGCGCTGTCAAGCTTATACACAGTAACAAGTGTTTTTTTTTTCTTGTGTATTTAATATGAAAGCACTTATTTATATTGAGGATCATACCATTTAAAAAGCACCAATGTTGTATACCATTAAGATCACTTTGAACTAGAGCAGCATCACAGACAGTGTTAATAACTTTATAAATTTTTAAATCATCAGCGAAGAGAGACGCTTTACAGTGCTTTATATGATTCCTAACGTCGTTTACAAATAGTAAGAATAGCAACGGTCCCAAATGGGATCCTTGCGGAACACCAGATCGCGCAATATAGGGAGTAGACTCAGCGCCTCCAACAACTACTGACTGAGGCCTGTTACGAAGATAGGACTTAAACCAGTTCAGCAAATTCTCTCCCATTCCATAACCACGAAGCTTCTGAATCAGTAACGCGTGACTGACTTTGTCAAAGGCATTGCTAAAGTCAGTATATATAGCATCAATCTGGCGCCCACGATCTAATTCCTGACATGTTTCAGTCACAAAAGACATGAGGTTCGTTTGAATTGAACGGCCTTTTCTAAAACCATGTTGCTCATCAATGATACAGCCGTCTAAACATTTTGAGATTACGGGATACAGGACAGACTCAAAGAGCTTGGAAAAACAAGATAAAATACAAATAGGACGGTAATTTTTTACGTCGGTGATATCTCCCTTTTTATACACAGGTACAACACGAGACCTTTTCCATACTTCACGAAAAACACCATCTTTAAGAGATCTATTATAAATAATAGTTAGGGGCAAAGATAACACAAATCTGCATCGTTTTACAAAGATAGGAGGAATCGAGTCTGGTCCAGGTCCTTTCTAACCCAGGGTGGCGTTAAATTAATTTAATAAAACATGCCTAGTAAATAAACTTTGCATTGTTGATCTAGGTGGCTTCAGCGTGCAACCTCTGAGGTCGTGTTCGAATCACGGCTTGATTTTCATTGTGCAGTGTGCACTTTTAGCACTTGCTGCTACGGTGAAGGCAAACATAGCGAGTAAAACCGATGATTTGTGTCAGACACAGAAGCCTGATCACCTACTTGTCTATAAAATAAAAATAATTTAGTAAACGGATGCAATCTGAGGCCAAGACCCATTTTGGGTTGTAGCGCCACAGGTTTATTACTTAAGATTAATACAAAAAACTTTTGATTGGTTGACTTGACCTAATTAATACTTTGAAAATTTAACTTATGAATAGTTTTTTTTAAATAGCAATTGTTGATAGATACATTAATAAAACAATAATATAAATAAAAAATATCTCCAATCAAAAATTCAATTGAATTCAATTTTATTTCAAAGTATTTAAATAGAATAGATTGAAGTACTGCGTCGACTGAAAGGGTTTCAGGATTTCCGATGAATAAGTTATTGCGATTTTTCCCTGGGCAGTTTTCGCATTTTCAAACGCTTCCATTTAATAGGGATCAAAATGGTAATTGATCGTACATCCTATGATTAAATTAAATAACTTTCAATGTTTGATCAACATTTGAACATTGATCTTTAACGTCTTAGGGGAAAAGTTCGTTTAGAGTAGTTCAAGAAAAGATTACATCCCTGAAACGGCTCCTTAATTCAAAGTGCTACATTGCCTTCCATACCCTAAAAAAACTGTTATAGGTGGATGGCAAATGTCTACTATATAAAAATAAGTCGGGTTTTTCTTCCTGACGCTATAACTCCAGAACGCACGAACCGATTTCCACGGTTTTGCATTCGTTGGAAAGGTTTCGGGCTCCGTGAGGTTTATAGCAAAGAAAATTTAGGAAAAATTTCAACAGAAAAGCGGGATCACCAAACGAAATGTTACATAAAACGAAGCCATCTGGTGGCGAAACGGAGTTCGCCGAGTTTGCTAGTTAGTTAATAAAATAAATCAGTGGCACTACAACCTCTTTTTAGGTCTGGGCCTCAGATTTCTGAACCTGTTTCAGTATCATTTTTAAATCTAATAGGCAAGTAGGTAATCAGCCTCACGTGCCTGACACACGCCGTCAACTTTTTGGGTCTAAGACATGTCGGTTTCCTCACGATGTTTTCCTTCACCGTTCGAGCAAATGTTAAATGCGCACTTGGAAAGAAAGTCCATTGGTGCACAGCCGGAGATCGAACCTACGACCTCAGGTATGATAGTCGCACGCTGAAGCCACTAGGCCAACACTGCTCGCGGCTGCTTTAAATGTTAGTTAAAGAATCGCAAATATTACTCTTTCATTTTAAAAAAGTATTTTTTTCAATATGTATATTATACTCTAGTAAATATTAAGCATAGCAAGCTTTACTTAAACTGTAGTCACTCTTAATTTAATTTACCCTTAACAGTTATAACGAAGAGAGAATACGTGTTAAAACGGTATAGCATGTTCTTTATGGACAATAGCTTTACGATGGCTTTGTTTACCGAAATGGCACATGCATAATCAATAATTACGAATATTATACAATACTATGGCATCATCCGTGCCATGTCTCTCATTTAAATATTAATGAGTCAACATTCATCCTTGTTCACCGTTATCATGACCAATGCAGCTTGCAAATAAGTCATAATTAATTAAACTGCTGATCAAAGATTGTCGGCACAGCGATGCCTTTGTCTTTACATAACATGAATTTAAATTGTAAATAAAACTTTAAAACATGGCTCGACAAAATTGGAATTAATATTTTTGAAACAGCTTGTCCAATTGTTAACTAAAATTAAACTATTAGCACTAATCACAGCGTAAATAGAATTTGACTGTGAAAGACGAATTCTTAGTTCAGTCTTAATAGAGTAAGCTAACTAAAGAATATCAACAGAAATCTTTAAAAATTTTTTACTAAATATACTATGTATAATAAAAAATTTTAAACATACAATGCAACACCATGTTAAATATATTTACATTTGTGATGTGAATCGGGGTAGTGTTATTGTTTTCCCGTTACAAAGAGATCATTCGGATGCCAGATTCGGCACAATGCGTTTAACTACGCCCATTGTCCTATAGCCAACAAAAGAGCTGTTTGCATAATTTATTGGCATCAAATTAAGATTCGGTACCTCAGAATTAAGGTCAACCGATTATTTTAAGCTGCTTATGTGAGAGAGATGGAGATATCCGAAACAATTGTCTTAGTACTTTCATTTATTTATTTTATGTTAAAACAGGGGGCAAAGTGTAAAGTGCTAACCGTCGCCCATGAACACCTGCAACACCAGGAGGCGGCTTGCAAGTGCGTGACGGCCATTAAAAATTCATACAATTTAATACTTAATGAATAATTATTATATAGGAAGTTATTAGGTGAACTAAATTAGCAAGTGGAGTAAGAATTTAATACCAAGTTTGAGGAATCTATTTTCGAGTCTCTAATAAGATTATCATCAATTACAATAAAATTTAATATCTAATAATAAGTACACATATATTACCTACGGTGCGTGTTAGTTATACGAAAAAAAATATGTTTTTTTTATATGTTTTGTAAATGGGATTAGTTACTTAACTACTTAGGGTTGAAACTTTGATAATTATAATTGTCCGAGTTAATTATGAATTTAAATAAATGGCTGAAAGCATAAGAAAACTTGTTGACGACAAATATAATCAAAAAGGTATAATGAAACTTACGAATACAGAAATAACTCTAGTTTTTCAACCTTATTTTTAAACTGCTATATTTAGTAACGAAGATTCAAAATACACTGGAATTTTAAATATGGACTTGTTATTGATGGTCTTCCGTATGGACAGCATTGATCTCTTTAGAGGTGATCAGGCAATAACCTTGAATCGCCAGAGATGCGGTCAAACGCATAGGTGAATGCGATTATAATCAAGGTGAATGAAGTGACTTTATCAATAGGTGACTTTACGTGTCATTCTATATTCATGAGTTTAAATATTTACGTAATATTAGATATTCTGAGTTTATATTTTGTAATCAGTATTGCTGGCTGAATGTTTTGATCAATGTACGAAGCTAAAAACCTATACAAAAATCCTTTTTCGATTATGAACTGTCGTCTTTTTAACGGAACACCTTCTAAAGATAGACACGTTACCATTTACACATTAGTTAGTTAAATATAGGCCATTACTTGGAGTTGATCAAGTCGATGAAAACCACCGATATTTGGCCTTATATTAAGGAAACAGTCAATAGTTGAAATTATTTGGAAATAATTACGATTTATAAACATGCGTTTGTGTTTGTTACATGTCACGCCCTCGGCAATGGCCAATTAAGGTGTCAGTTCATCTGTTGTCTGTCACAGTTAAAATTTACAAATGTAAATGCATTTTAGATTTACGTAGAAGACGGAATTTTACAAGTTATTAGTAATCATATTTCACTGGAAATTATGAATACATTTAAGTCTCGAGCTTACAACGACTGCTGTGAAGATTTCGAAACATCGAGCTCAATACGAATTTCGTGTTTATTTCTTAATTCTTAGTAATCATATGTCTTAACTGCATTAAAGAATTCTGCCAATATATGGCAATAGTATAATATGTTGATCCTTATTTAAATATATTAATTGGGAATAAAACCAATGTACCCGATAATTAATGATCTTTAGGACAGGTAGATAATTAAACACGGAAGCCTGAACATCAATTAGCTCACCTAAGCAACAATAGTTTCACAAGGAACCAATCGATTCAAGATTAATGTTTCGATGCATATAAATGAGACTCCGTTGATTAACAAGTGGCTCCTTTACGGTCGACTATTATATTTAACTTTTTCCTTAACTGTACACTTGTACAGATCTAGTGCGCGATTAGTATGTACAAATAATCAAAGTATCGGTTAGGATAAAAAAATATATGGAAAACGTTATTCCTATTAAGTGAAGAAATTTGGAAAATATTAGAAAGATGATGGAGCCTGAGCATTCGTGTGCCTTGGATGTACGTTGGCGAAACAGATAAATTACATAAATGTTATTAAACATTTGAACTAACTTATGCTTATTACAAATTATTTTATATTTTGACAGAAGTCTTTTTATTATGATAAACAAAATAAAATACTAACTAATTACTAGATTTGGTTTAGGGCAATTTTAATTTCGACTTATAAACTTCATGTCCAAAATACATTGAATTGTGAAAATCACAAATCACAAATTATTCATAATATTTTAGATCAAGTTTCAATGTTGATCCGAGATTTACGATCGTTATAAAAAAAGCGTCCTAGCGGTGCTTTAAGCAATTCTTATGCGGCTATCGTCACCATTTAAATAATTGATGTGTTATGCACACGATTAGAATCTATATAAAGCTTATTCTAAAGGAATTTTCCACGCTTCTACGGAAGCACTGACAGTCACATATGAATATAAAGCCGTTGAATATATTTGTTATTCCTATTTAATTATCGTAAGCGAGCTTTATTTGGCGAACTGTATTTACTAGTTCAATAATTCTTGATTCATTTTATATAAATATTTGCGTTTTTATTTTAATTTGGTCAAACTTGCATAATTTTAGTATATTTTTTAGTAAAAAGAAGAGATTGTAATTAATTCCAATGGTTACAAGCGAATTGATTTTAAGGGCCAAATTCTTATTCTTAGTCTCGTCTTAAGCGCAGTCGAATGTGTTAAACTTTATAGAGAACAAATGGTTGAATTGCAGCTTAATGCATGTAAAAGCTCACTATCTAAACAACTCTTTGAGAAGACCTTTCTAGTTTAAGTCTTGAACAGGACATCTTACAACGTTCACTTTCACTAGCAATTTATATCTGGTACCGTTGTATTACATCTGTAAGTAATTATTTATTTATAAAAAATAACTGGTATTTACAGGCCGAAAAGGAACGAGTATTTAAATATAAAAGATACACACGAAATAAGCAAACACAAAATTAAATTGAGAGATCAAATGAATCATATTTACTAAATGAATTGGTTTGTAAGGTTTTTGGAGACGAGCTTTGTTTTTGATTAAGTTAATTACTTATTAGTTAGAGTATAACCTTGGAAATTTATAATTGAATTACAGTTTCAAGAGATTTTTAAGGATGCTTCATACATAATATAATAAATATGTAAAATATACAACCATCTTATCCACGTCGCCTAGTCTACCGATAGCAAACGCGAGTGCAATAAATGATAATCAGCTTTATAAAAACTCCATTTAGTTCATTTCCAATTCCAATGTTCCTCTGATATTGTGATTGTGGTTTCACGATAGAGTGCACTACACGTAAGGTGCAAGTTTACCACCAGTGGTGGGTGATGCACGATTATGTTTTGCCAACCGTCGGCTTCTATTACATCCAGACGAGACCATGCGCTTAGAACTAATTCTAACTGCTGACATATGCAATTAGACACATAGTTGAGTGAACTGACAATAGGACATTAAGTAACATTCATAATAATAGCTAACTTTAAGGGGACCTGAGTGCATATTAAAATAGCCAACTATGATTACTTATTTATATTTATTGCATAATTATTATTCTATTACAATAAACTAGCTGGTTGGTGCCTGCGACTTTGTCTGCGCTGTCAGGATTAGTATTTCAAGTAGCTTATATCAGCGTGGCGTAGAAATAAACTATTAAAGATATTGACAATTAAAGATAATTATATTTCTATCATACATAACATATTATGTGTAACTCTAGCGGTTTTGGCAGCGTACGCCCGAATAGTTCCCAGATGGTAGATTTTTTCCTACTTGCTTGATATTTTGGACAGTTCTCATAATATCTTTATAAATTGTACCTATGTGTTATTTCGATGTATAAGCTATATTATTGTAATGTTTCAATTCGCGTTTATAGTATTTGTAGTGATTATTAACCGCATCATATTCGAGGTCTATTTTTTTTACATAAACGGGCAGGAGGCTTAGCTGACGTTAAGTGATACCGCCGCCGCCCATGGACACTCACATTGCCTGAAGTGTCTTGTAATGCCGAAAGTGCGTTGCCGAACTTTTAAGAATACGGTTAATTAATAAGATTTTGAACTCTTAAGTGGTAATTTTCTACTCAATGTATGGAAGCGTAAAATTCCATATTTAATTGTTCCAGTAGGTTTAGTCCGCTTTTCCGAGCGAAGCCGCAGTCGATATTAAAATGCCCACAAACACCGCTGACACCATGTACAAATCATTACATTGATCGGTGATGGTTGTGTAATCAGTTTTGCAACATGGCATTGTTGCGCCGCGGCCGATGCCCTAGTGAAAGTGTGAAAGTGAGGCGAATGATCTCACGACCATTGCCGTCTGGACTGCATACGCGGTACTCTCGAATTAAATCCCGATATTGTATGTGATTATTATACGTGCATTAAGAATGTAATTTAAAAGATGTCTTTGGGCACTGAAAGTGCCTTGATTACGCCTTCTTCGGTTAGAACAGGTATTAAGTATTTAACTAGAGTTTACTTATAAGATATCATTTTATTATAGACACAGCGCAATGCATAGGTATATACCTATAGCCTTTATATACAATAGACCTTTTTTATCCAATCTATCTTCTTTTGTATTCATCGGAAAAATAATATATTTTCATTTATTGTAGTGTCAACTAGAATTAAATGTAGTAATATTTGACCCAGTCTTTACAGCATGATGAAATTTATTGAAACCTATAAGTGATTTCTACATCGACACTCTTGTCGTAGGTTGCTAATTATATCTTTGATTTTGTATAATTTGAAAATTAATTTTACGCTATCGGGTACGGAATATTATTTAGAGCATAACTTAATGCTAAGTAGAGAAAAATCATTTTGTATCATATCATCATTTAATAAAAAATGTTTATTGTTGTTTAATATATTATAAATAATCTAAAAGTACAACAAGCAACAAAAACAACTAAAGACTTTACCCTTTTAACCTTGGTGTCTGAAAAGCTACACCACAGTAAAATTTAAAATACCTTATAAACTAAAGACAACTAACTACAACGTGTACACTAGGTTGGGTCACTGTAGTTAGGAAAAAAATTAAAGTTGATGAATCAAATTCTAATAGTAATATTATGCTGTAGTGCAGGTACGATAAAAAGTAGGTTTAGCTAAAAACGAATAAAGAAGCATACATCTTCAGCCCGCGCATAAGCTTCATAATGATTAGTTTTTAGAGAAAAACATGTATTACTAAATGGGATAGTTTTTTATTATAAAATACTATTGAAACTTTTTTTGACCCACCCTAGTGTACACTGATAAAAAGAGAACATTTTGATGTTTCTGTGTGCCAACATCTAACTTCATTATTAACAACCAATTGCACAAAGTATATCCATAAAAAATATAGTAAAATAGTTTGTCGTTAATTACTCTACCGATCCAACTACAAAGCAAACTTGGAGTTGGACTACTATAAATATTAAATAGATAAGTTCGTTGTACAGCAACAACAATTTCCTTTATGTGGTTTGTAAAGATATTATAGAGATCGAATTGGTACGCCATAGATTTTCTAAGCGGCGACACGAATGGTGAAGACATGAATAATGATGCGAAATTATCGAGCGGCCTAGTCATGTAATTGCAACAGTATTGAGGCAAATAATACGACCTACATGAGGTTCCGTCTTTCATATTCAAAACATTGTTAGGAATGAGAATGAAGCAACCAATGGAGATTATTATTTTTAATTATAAGGTTTTGGTTTATTAAATTTATCTAGTATGATTAAATTTTCTACTGGCTTTTTTATTTCTCTAAATACGATAAATTATAGAACTATGTAACCTTAAATAATATCGCGTTTGAATTTAATAAAATATATGTTTATTACAGAAAAGTATTTAGAATTCATTTGAAATAAGAATACATTTTACCTCTTAAAATTTCACATGCCACAGTATAATTACTGTAAATTTTCTACTCAATGTAAATATAATTTCAACAATCACAGTCTGTAATTTGCTTTCTAATAATCTTAGTACTTTAACAAGCATTACTTCGCGTATTGGCGTTTTATATGCCGTGCCATAGTTATTATTATAAAATATTGCCACTCAAACTGACGTTTAGCTTGTGAGAGGCATGCAAGTGCAGCTATTAACGCATAATAATCCACGCATCAACTCTCTATTGTTTGTACGTTGGAGTGCAATTTTCAATGCAAGATCCGACTGCCTGTCGACTGTCTCAAATCACTTTTAGGTTTCACGAATTTTGCATGGCTTGTAACTTCCTGTGGTACACACATTTCTGCATATATTTTATTGATTATGTTTGTTTATACGTAAGTAGGTGATCAGTCAAAAACGTCGTTTATTTTTGGGTTCATGGCATACCGGTTTTCATGCAATGTTTTCCTTAGCCGTGCTAGTAAATGTTATTTGCTAACATAGAAACCAAAAACAACAAAACAACAAAAAAACAAACTTAGTTATCATTCAAACTTCTTTGGTCAATCACAGAATAATTTTACTTCCCAACAATTTCATATAACTAATTCTAAAGCTGTGAGTTACTTTCAGCACGACATCAATTTACCTACATTCATCAAAACAATCAATTTACCTTCGACAACAAACGAATTAACAAACAAATATGGTGGCGCGGGGCATATTCCGTTCAACCAATCAGCGCGCGAGGTGCGATCCGTTTCACAATTTGACGATTTCACTTCGATAGATTACAATCTACCGAATAATAATACGTTAAATTGTAAGCAGTACGCTGAGGTTGACAATCTTTCGACAGTTTATAATCTCACGAGATAGATTACAATCTAACGGTGTTTACAATTTTACGTTAACATATACACTGGGTATATATTTAAAACTTCAATTCAATGCTAAACGCGTTGCCAGGATAGCATGCATTTGTAAGCGTTTGTAAAATGTATGTGACACTTATTCCTATTTAAGAAGCTGTCACGTAAAATATTACAGAATTGCATCATTAAGGAGTAAGCGCGGCGAACTCCGACATTAAAAACATAGTTTACCTCGATCGTAAAAAATCACAAACCACTGGATTACCTACATACCATAATGATTGCAGCACGCGCATTTGAAAGACGAGATAAAATGTAAATATTTTTTATTAACTAAGATTGAAAAAAGTGTTAGTGTTGAAAAAAGAAAAAAAAAGTGTTAAATCTAGTGACACGGTTACAGCATTAAAAAATATTCTATAATAATGATTTTACATTAATCCTGGAATCTAAGGTAGACCATGCAGGGACTAAAGCCTCTGAAAAGGCAGCTTAGTCCGAACCCTTTTTAAAGGTGTAGCCTGTAAACGCCCGTTAAATGGAGAATGAAAAATAATGTTTCTAGAATACTCGTTAGTGGCTTTGCGGCGCCAACAATTCAACCCTTTCCTAATGGAGCACCGACAGGATTAGGTATGAGGCGTCGCATCGAACGCTTCCTTGAATTAACCAACTCAACTACTGATTTATAGACAGTTAGGTGTGTGAACGTGAGAACAGGTTTAATGGTAGGTTATGGTGGTTGCTGGCCCTCAGTCGTGATTCACTGTCGATAATCTGCTTGTGTGTGGTGGGCGTGTGAATTACGCGCTTTAGCGTAACGCCCGGTACTTATTATAAATCGAATTCAAGCGGTTGTTTTATCTCGTATCGATCATGTTTCACGAGGCACGTAACGATTTGAAGATAGTCGATACGATTATACCTCTATTAATTCCGTTTGAATATTGTATGCGCAAAATTCACGTTGTGTAACGTAGGGGTTTTACGTAATACTTTCTCTATTTTCATAAGCTGCAACTTGTAACACGATTTATGTATTACCAATTAGACTTTGTTGTTCTTATTTCTATTTGTGTAATACAAGGTGTTGTAGTACTCAGATTATTAACGTCATTAGTGAGCTAATACTGAAATCTTAGAAGTTGATGGTATTGTTAACATTTACGTCAAGTTTTTTAAAGTAGATCATATCACATTCTTTCTGGAACGCCCTGTTAGCTGGTTGCGTTTCTTTACTTTATTTTATGACTTGTATTGTCGTTTAAATTGATGCATTATGATCTAGTTCTTAAATAGTATGTGTAAAATTTGTATAAAGCGTTTTTTTATCTTGAATATTTTTTTAAATGTATTTATTTTTCCTTAGTATTAAATCCTAAAACGGTTTCACAAACACAAAGAAATTTATACAATTACAACAGGAAAACAGGAGAACAGTAAGATAAGTAAACAAAATAATATTTACGAACACTTAAGAAGACAACAAAAATACTAATAATCATTATGTAATATTAATATAGTTTTACAAGAGTGCGAAAACAGATCGTCCGTAGGAATGAGGAACACATTCTGTAAAAGTTATAGGAATGGTAGTTCTAGGAGTCTTTAGGTGTGTTAAATCACGCCTAAATTGTGCTTTAAGGCGGTTTTTTTTTTCAAATAATTCTTTGAATATTCTGGCATTCGTGACATAACACGAGGTCGTGTGAACTTCAAATCTGTAGTTGAGATATTAAATCGCGACAGATCTCACGAATACCAGATTTTATCCGGTTACTTGTTGACTTTTTTAAATCATTCATAGCATAGTGAAATATTCGCTACTTGAATAACAATGAGTAAAGAATGTGATGTGATACACTCAATGAAAGATTGTTTTCTCAATATTCTAAGTAATTGTACATATGCTATGTAGTTTTGCATTTCTTGCGCTCACCTTATCAATTTTTTTTCTCACAGTGGTTTCCTGGAAGGGATCGCTCGAAAGCGATAACGCCTCAGTTGCCCGCCATTTTATTTAATTATTTCGATATTATTGCAACGAAGTGGAAATAAATAAATTTATAAACGGTGTAATATTTGGAATGTGTTAAAATAATTCTATTAATAAATAAATATTTTTAGTTTAATATAACAGCACAGGAATTCGTACCCGTTACCTTGTCAGTAAATCTTTGGAATCAAAATCCAAATCCATCCATCCAAATCGGAATAAGAGACTTCCTAGTTTACTTCTAGAAGATAATCTAAATTTTCTAAATACATCGCGCTCAATGTAGAACCACGGTTCCGCTCTCTAGAATTGGGTAAATGGTACATTTGACGAAATCAAAACAACTTCACTTTTTAATCACGCTAAGTAGAGCATCTCCATAGCGAGAGCTGATTGTTTGCTCGTGATTATCGACGCGTTTCCCCATAAAAGAACGATTTTTACGCTGTTTCGAAGTGGTATTGAGACAGGGGTCTGCAACATTTTTCAGAAGACTCTTTAACACTTTTCATGTTGTATATTTTTCACTCAAGTAGCACTATGCATTTAATTGAATTAGTGTAAAATATAGGCCCATAAAGAAGCCTACGACTGTGACATAAATACGCTCATTTAATCCAGGGCTAATAAATGAAAAAGTTACCTGACCTCGTTGACATCATAACTGTTGGCCACCTACTAGATCCTAAGTTTGATTTTTTATTATTATTAAAGCTATATTAATTAATCCCTACAATTATTGTTTAGTTAACATTTCTTAATATGAGTATTAGTTGCTAACAAGTATAAGTTATGAAGGTAAGTTTGACTTTTGATACAGAATATACATTATTTTGTATAAAGTACAGAATTTTGATCAATCTCTGAAATCCATGATCTGAATATGCAAAAGTCCGCTTTATAACCGACTTAAAAATGAAGTAGGAATGAATAAGGTTCATAAAATAAATTATTTAATTATGGTTTAATAAATTAATTAACAAAAACCATTGTTACATAATACTTTTTAGTGCATTTTGGAGTGTGTTCTAATTTTTTTAAAGAACTTTATTACGTCACTCCAGAATAGCTGCCGTTGCTTTTCATAAGAAATTAATTGGTCCATTGGCTCAGGGTTGCTTTTCATAAGAAATTAATTGGTCCATTGGCTCAGGAGCCCTGTATTAGAGAGTTGGCGATTCGCCACGCGGATTACGGTGATCCGTTCGCACGGATATCGGGACCGAGATAATACAACTGGAGCGGCTAATATTCAAATAAACCAGTTTTAACGCAGTTATTCGTCGTTATCGCGTAGCACCGGTTTTCTAGTTCTCGCAAATTTAACCTTGGATTTCAATCTGAAAAAGTCTAGAGTCTAATTTATGTCTTCTAAAGTGAAAACTTCGTGTGGTCGTATTTTTGGTTGAGTTATGATTAAATCCTTTGTTTTAAGGTGCCACATCGTTGGATGTTTAATTTGAAATGTTATGTATAGATCCTTCTTATCGTTATAGTATTAAATGTTTTATATAATGTTCAAGAAAACGGGTCAATCTTACCGCTACACTTTCGTTTGCGATATGCAAATCAGAGCGTGAGCATTCGGTGTCGGCATCGGCCGTGACGTACGGTCTGTAATGAAATTGGCCTGAGTTACACGACTGCGTTTTCTATCATTATATGGACATTCTTCATAGTTTTACATACAACCCCTTTTTACTTTACATTTTTACACCTTTCAGGTTATATATCATCAATAGTTATTTTTAATAAGGACTCTAGTATGTATTTATTTCTGAGTTTTATAACACCACAACCGTATTACCACTAGTATTGGTATTTATTATTATTATATCATATCATTAATACACAACTAAAAATAGGCTAAATATATTCTATTCACTTTTTTGTATCGTGATCAGTGTTGGCCCAGAGGTTTTAGCGTGGGACTCTCATCCCTATGGTGTTAGGTTCGATCCCCGTCTGTTCACCAGTGGACGTTATGTCAATATGCGTATTTAGCACACGCTCACACGGTGAAGGCAAACATCGTAAGGAAAACCAAAAAGACCAAATTTTTAGACACAAGAAGTCGAAAGCGTGTGTCAAGTAGATAATAGTGGCAAAAAAAAAAACAAATGACGACGAAACAGATACAGATTTGAGGCCCAGACCTAAAATATTGTTGTCCCACTGGTTTCTTTTTCTTGTGACTTAAAATTATCTAGGTATAGTACTAGAAATGTTTCCTCTTTCAATCGACGGTAATACTTGCAGCGAGTTTCACCTTAATTTCAACAATTTCGCAATCATCAGTCCTGAATCATTTGTTGGGAGTGTGGGAATAGTTTTTTTTATTAATTAGTGTCAGATTGTGATGCGCTGTCATTGCAACGCAAAAGTAAGGCGTCTAGCTGTCTCTTGGCCAATTTCATTCTTAATTATCTCGCATTGCCTAGTTGCTTATATGGTGGCACGTTTGGCCTTATAATACAATCTAGACTTATGCTATCTTGCTGTAATTTACTCTATTTGAGATTCAAATATAACATGAGATCATATACTCTGTATTTCTAGTGTTCCAATGTATGTATTTTTTAAGAATAAATTATAGGTATATTGTTAGTCGTACAAACTGATGTGAGACTGATGTAAACTATACACTTTTTCTTTTTCATATGTCCTTTTTTTAGTTTAGTTTTTTTGTTTCTATTTTAGTTTTTTCTAAATAACTATATGTATAATGTATTTTTGCACTTCTTGCTTATCTAATTTTGTTATTATTTTTTCACAGTGGTTGCCTGGAAGAGATCGCTCGAAAGCGATAAGGCCGCCAGTTGCTCTTTCATTTAATTATGTCAATCGTATTATATTTGTGCAACGAAGTGTTAATAAATCAATATGTATTGGCTAGTTTGTTGATTTGATAAATTAACTGGAATTCAGCGGTTTCGCGTGTAATGTTTTACAAGCTTACCGCGTAACGATGAAATCCAATTCGAAGCGCTGATAACTCATATTGAAATAGGTCGTCCTGAAGATACGTAGTAGACTAGCTGAAATCACCATAGGTTATTATCAAAAGTCTATTTTCTCTACGTAGTTTTGGTAGCATAAATGTCTTGCCATAAAACTTTATAGAAACGCAACCACGTGAAGACGCTGACGAGCCCGTATCCATGCAATAAAAATAAAATAGGGACTAATGTGGACTTATTTATATCCCTTTTGGGGATAAAACATGGTTGTTTTCGGTTCATTGGCCGTTGCCTATTTGTCTTATTACTGAGAGACGATTGGTTTATTCCGGGTCAATAGGCTATGCCGATAAATTAATACGGACAGTGCATACTGTGTACATACAAAGTGTAATTTTATTAGATCCGGCATCAAAAGTATGTTATTTTAAGTATTCAAGAGTGGACATCATTAAAATTATAATGTTTATATATTTTGTATTTATTTTCGCAGTAAAGTCGAATATTGTTAGCGATAAGTCGCGATATCAGGAAATATCCTTATAAAGTTTATCGTCTATTATAAATTTAGAATTTTAACTTTTAATGAGTTATAAAAAGACTGTAATACACTAAACTGAGAGAGGATACTTGAGTGCAAGTACCAAAGTAATTAACTATTGAGGCCAACTTTTTATATTTAATTTCCCGGAATGAGGTCGCTCGATTGAAACTAATAACAAATTAACTCATGTTCTCAAGGCTTTGCATAATATCGATTATGTTCGCGGTTATACGTTTCATAATTATTACATAAACTATTATGTATTCAGTACATTGATACTTAAAGGAGAATTTTCGCTTCAAATTTGTTTTCTTATATATTCTTTATTAAACTTAAGACAGTCAGTGGGATCATGATTGCCATAGTTGAATAGACCTTAGTTTTAAATATATAAATCTTTTTATGAGATGGGTGATTTTAGTTTATTAGTTACTTAATGCGGTGTATGTACTAAGAAACATTTATTAACATATTAGATGGCGGCCAGGACAAAAAATACCTCTAATTCAAGATACCAACAAATTAAAAAAAAAATATGTCCGCGATATTTATGATAAATATTACAAATCTTACGTAAAAATATACTTTTATACGTTTTATCTTATTATCTTTACCTAATATCATGAGATTGCCCCGAGGCCTGAAATACAATTACAACTAACCAACAAACATTTAATGACGTCAACCTTTTGCTATTCTAACCGTTTGATAGGTCGGATCGTTCCCATGGGCCGAATATAATAGAATCACATATTTTGTTATTGCGTAGTAAGGGTCTATTCTGGTCTTTTTCTGCGACTTTGTCAATAAAACGTTTCGAAATATACCTGTTAACGATATTATAAGGTTTCATTGTTGCTTAAATAAAGTTTTAATTAATTTTTTTGGGTGGCTTCTCGGATTCAGTTAATAAAGTTTTCTTTCTGAAATACGTTCTCAGAACAGGCAATAATTTCAAAACTGTTTCGTCCGAGTTGAGGTTTTGTTTTATGGAATTGATATTAGTGCTTTCATAACCATTTAGAATACGTTCTATACACGTATAAATTCATAATCTGGCATAAGACAAAGCTACCTTTATTATTTATTTAAATATGAATTTCACTATTCGAGACTCTATTTCTGACATAAAACCTTCGCACTCATTCTTCTACGACAGTATTATATGATTCACTCGGATAAAAGAGTCTTTTGTAACTTATTTATTATAGTATATTTATGAACAAATAATTAGAAAGCCGTTCCTATTTACTATCTAGTTAGTATTGAGATAAATTTAATTTAGCTAACAAGAACAAAATTCCTTAAGCACGCGAATTTACTCATATCGATTGAGTGCGGTCATTGAACTTACGTAATTGTAGTTCTTTGTGCATACAAACCTAACATGCGACGTATGTAGATCTATTGATTAGAAACGACTGGTAGGAAGTTCGCAAATTGTTAGGGGAAATAGGTAGAGAATTACCGAACAAGTACAAAATTTATCTAAGTATCTGTTCTCTGGTTTTGTTAGTGTTGATAAAGACTGTTAATTTAAATTTTATATAATAAATAGATCCACCAATGACTCGAAAGAAGCCCAATTCCGCAGTCATCTGAAAAATAGAGCCAGACTGGCTCCCCAAAAGCTAGGTGTTTTGGGTTAATGCTAAGCAGTATGAGGTACATTGCGTAAGAGTTCAAGAGTTGTTTGGGTCGATCGCTTATGCCTCGTTTCATCACCGTCCGAGCAATTTAACTCCATATTTCCTCTGTTCCATGTCTGGAAGTCTAACACGGTACGCTTCAATATGGAATCCACTCCCGGTGGGAGATACGACCTCCAATTATTAAAAAAAGTGCATATTCCTCCCTCATAGGCCGGCAACGCACTACCGTAATGGGTTTCCATGGGCTTCGATGACTTTTAAGCCTCCCAAAGGCACGTTTGCCCCCTGTCCAATCAAAAATCTATTGCAGATTAATAATACTTTCCCAAAAAATAAAACTGTCAATTAAGGTGGTAGTCGACTATTGTGGTTGTTATTAGCAAAACGTTAAGTAGGTACCATGCACGGTGCAGCAGTGATATTAGCAGCTACTACTGCTAAGAGAATAGACTATACATATAGAATAGAATTTAAGAGAGTCTATCTACATCTACACGACTCCATCTGGTGTCAAAAGATCAAACTTTTGAATCCCTAACGGAAAATTATAAGTTGGTAATATCGTCCCAAGTACAAATAAGTACACACGCATGAGTGCACTGAGTCATCGCCATAACAAGGCAATCGTGGTATGAAACATGTAATTTTTTCTAAGATTTACGAGATGATTTCTGACGGCAAATGATTATAGTAATTTCGCCGGCGGTTGCCGAAATGTGCGAATTAACGATCTGATGGCAGCTGGAACAGCTGTTGTTAAAAAAGATACATAACTGTTTTTATTATATGTTTATACAGGTTTATAATAATCAGTGTTAATCTAATGGATAAGCACCGTACCCCTAAAAATCGAGCATTAGTATTTTAACCAATATATTCTAAATTAATACTTGCTCATGCGATGAAATTTTTTGTGACGAAACCTTTACCCAAAATGGATGACGTTATCTCTGGGGATGCTCCTGTTTAAGTGATAGAAAACCTATTATTGGCCTTCTTAAATAAAATGCATTAAGGATTCTCTGAATTATGATGTTATAACTTTTCTACTTCAATGTTTAAATATATGAATTAATAGTTAGTACCTCCAACTCGCACAATCTGGGATTTTCCTAGAATGTCAGAACGACTTAACCGTTTACCTAGGGTGAGATTCAGAAACGAACACGTACTATGTCTTCCGTATGTTAAAATTCAATACATTTTTGATATCCTGTCTTGTTAAGTTTTATATGATTGAAAAAAATTGTGTTGTGGATTTTCAACTATTGAATAAGATCTATAATATTATTAGGTGCATTAATTGTTTGTAATATTTTCGTATAAATTTTAAATTAACGTTATATATTTTTGTTACAGGTAAGATTTATATATAAACGGGCAAGATATGCACGGCCAAAAGTGCTGTATTCTGGTATGTAAGTTTCTACTAAACTAAAATTAAAAGCTTAGTACAAATTTTGTACGAACGCTCGAGGTATTAAATCTATTTAAAGAGTCATATATCATGAGAAATAAACAAACAGCGAAAATTATTAGGTACCAAGTGCATAACTTAAAGCTTAGCTGCGTTATGAATATCTCAGCAAGTATTAAAAGGTTTTTAGTAGTAAAAGTTTTTAAAAGTATTTAAAGGTATTTCGACGTAGATGGAAATTTGTATAATATAGCAAGAAATAATCTATATATATAAAAATGAAACCCGTTTTCCGTTGTCACGACATAACATGAAAACGGCTTGACCGATTTGGCCAATTCTTTTTTTATAATATTCTTTGAAGTACGTGGATGGTTCTTACCGAGAGAAAAATTAAAAAAATCGAGTGAAAAAGTCTAAAAACAACACTTTTCTATATTCCCATACATAATATTCGTAATAATACTTAAAACTCAATTTGAACTTTAATACCATATCATAAAGTTCAAGTGTTAGTGGGGGGGTTTCCGGGAAGGTAAATTTTTATTTTTTGACATAATGTATTTGTTATCTTCTCAACTTTCTTTTTTTATCTTAGCTAGACCGGTGCCCGAATAGCAGAATAAGTATTTAAAAAAAATAAAGAATCGACTGTTAGGCGGTACGATGTTCGCCAGGCCAGCTAGTAACAAATAATTTCTAATTAAAAAATTTAGAATGTGTTTATTCCGTAGTTCATAGGGTCACATGATAAACATTGATCATTTTCAACTTCATCAGCCTTAAATAGTAATAGGCTGCATGATACACTATTATACAATATTCACAGATTATTATAGCTTTCAACAAGTATTGTACGGAGACGTCGTAAATATTTTAATATATTGCTGTTTTACGCCTTTATGACTTAAAACGAAATAAGTTACCGAGCAAGTTATATTTGGTTTTTTTAACATGATTTTATGAAGGAAGTAAACAAGCAAACACTACTACGTAATTAAAAACCCAATGGCCCTGTATCTATTTCGTGGTATTTTTTTTGAATCCGCTAGTAGTCTGATTTACTTAATTTTGGTTCTAAAAGATGTCTCTTTAGGAGGTTCCGCATCGTACGAGCGCGTGTTAAATTGCGCACACACGAGAAAGAAAAATTCATTGGTCTACTGTCTGTGATTTGAATGCACGTTCTCAGGGTTGGGATCACATATTTTTTTACATAACAAGGGGCAAATGATCATGAGGCTCATCTAATGTTAAGCGATACCACAGCCCGTGGACAATCACATTGCCAGAAGGCTCGCAAGTGCTTTGCCGGCCTTTTTAGAATTGGGAAGCTCTTTTCTTGAAGAACGCTAAGTCTAATTGGTTCGGAAATACTTCAGTGGGCAGCTGGTTCCACGTAGTGGTATAAAGACTAGAAAAACTACCTTAAATACGCTCAGAACGACGGACGTCGAGGTGATACTGGTTGTATTTCGTATTCTGCCTTGACGTCCGATGATGATACTCAGCTGCAGGTATTAATCCGTACAACTCCTCTGAACACTCACATGCTCAAGATACTATGCCGAAATAGAGTCAAGACAATATATAGATGTAATATATAAGAACTAGTCGGTACCAGCTATATATACGTTGATTATATCATCGGTCCCATAAAAAGATCGTTCAACCGCACACTCGTGGGTTAATTCCATTGTATATTCAAAAATAATAGTTAAAACAAACATATGTTTTAATCATAAATATTGATTACATTTTTTGTTATTTTTTCGAAGAGTTTGTCGAGTTACGGCAATGACTCAGCTTTTGAAGTTTTGATAGTGAATTTAAATTTAAAACCATGATCTCATTAATAAACAAATTGTTGGATGAAGATTATAGTTATGAATAATATCAAAGCGTCAAAAAATTTAAAAGGTATTTAAACCATTTATTAATTAAGCTTTTAGATTACTGATGAAACTCCAAAGAGATTTGTTCCGAAACTAATGTATTAAGAACTTCATTGACAAACATATTTTTAAATAAGAAATAACTGATTGTATTTTTTTTTTAATTTTTAGATTATCCTGGACAGTCTTCAAAGCCCGAATTTACTAAATGCACTAATATTTTTAATTTTGTCGGTAATTGCACACCCTCATTGCTTTAATCATTTGTATTTCTATTTAGGGTACATTTTGTTTAAATAAATAAATAAATGAAGCCATTCATACACAGGTTGTTGAACCACTCCTTAGCAGGAACGCATATAACACCGAGGGCGTGATTCTCCACGATACACTTTTTCAGGTTTGGTAGGTTCCTACCAGTTCAGTAGTCTGATCACCTACGCCTGAAAATTAATGTCTTTTGGTTTCAAAGTAATATTGAATAAATATCGTGACCATCTCGGCCACTAAGGCGATTGAACCAACAATAATTATTAAGCCGTAAGCTTTCAGAGAGCTTACTAATTTCGCGTGTAGGTTTTTTGCAGCATTGTATTACCGTTTTGCTCAAACCTTTTTTGCTATGTTCCGGTGCGTTGACACGGTCGTCATTCGTCAATTAAATTAACATGTTTTTTTGTTTCTTTGTTTTGTTTTTTATGACATTATTTAAGTCTTGATTTCTGATTTTTTTATATAAAGCAGAGGGCAATCGGCCAGGAGAATCACCTGATGTTAAGTGGCACTGCCGCCCATGTACACTCTCAATCCCAGAGGGTTTGCGTGTGAGTTGCCGGATTTTTAAGTATTGGTATTCTCTTTTCTTGTAGGCCTCTAAGTCGCATTGGTTCGGAAATACTTCATTGGGTTGCTGGTTCCACAAAGAGATGGTGTGCCGCTTAAACTTCATTAAATAACCCTTAGTTGTAGAACGACGGACGTACAAAATATATAAATAGTAATTTGTTACGTCAATATAGTTAATATTGTTACGTGTGTCTTAACTTAGTTTCGTCTTATACTACTAAAAACCACTCTCTACTAGTAAAAACCAAAGAAAGACTTATAACCAAAATATAATCACTCCTGCTTCTACACTTTTATAAAATATAATATAAAATTAACAAACGTTTTATTGGGAATGATATATAATGATATATAGATATGAGGAGAGAATTTCTTGCAATGCCGACGTCTTTACTGCCGGTACTAATTCTTGTGAATTTTTTTATAACGTTGTTATTTTGGTAATGTAAACATTTAACGATATATGAATGATGAATATCGCTTCTGATTTGCTTCTCATCATCTCATCTCATCGCAGTGCCAAACATAACCCTATGATAATGGCTTAAAAAAAAGTATACATTTGTTTTTTGGTTGTGGCAGTTGACAATTTGTTAAGGCCCAAAAAAGGTAACAGAATATACTTCTCAGACCAGGGCACGTTCTCGAATAGTCTATCAACTGTAGCTTAAGTGTTTTTTATAAGATCATGAACGTGATTCTATAGGAATTAATCATTTGAGTTTAAATTACTTAATGTATGCCTATTGATCATCTTTGAGTACTGTTTGTCCCTCACTTGATGGTGTGCACTTGATGGTGCTTTTTATATAAAATTTTGACTATCGGATGTCTAGTCAAATAGGAAGATGTTTTTGATATCTTTGATGTGAAATCTAATGAACGCGACGAATACACCAAACAGCAATTCGAAATGCGTCCTCAAAAATGTAACCAAGGAGAAACGTATAGTCTTAGCAAACCAAATCCCAATCATCTATATCATTTAAAATTCTCCGTGTATTGTCCATAGAAGTGAAAATATCCCCTCAAATTCTACCTAGCAACGGCTTCATGCGGCTTCCGCGAATCATGTCACGTTTTATCCAAGGCCTAGTTAAAAAAGCAACAATTGTATTACTTGGAAGTTGGCATTACCTTGAGACATACTCTTTGTTATTAAATTTATCAAAATACTAAAGGGAAAAGGGCAATTTTGATAGGGCTTTAAAGCTGAGTGACTTGATAAAACTGTTTTGCTAAATATTAAATTTAAATCTTAATTTTTGAAGGTATTTTTTTGTTTCACTAAAACTTTGTAAGGAAGAGGTTTTATGTTGAGACTTTTCCGGGAGTCAAATGTGCTTATACTGAAACAATTATTCGCGTATAGAACCAAACTAAACTCACTGATTTAATAAGAAATCGTAATCATGCCGCGAGGTTAAAGATAAAAGTACGTTCTCTTTTATTGAAAAATCGACTCGTCACAGGACTAATTTTGTATACAAAACCCCGGACGTTGACGCATCGAATAAACTCCTTAACCACTTAAATATCAAAGAAAAGCAATTATCTAAAGAAACCCAAATAAATAAGAACTAATATATCTCGAAGCTTGTTTGTTTTATAGTGTTATCTTTCCGAAACTCAGCGATGTTTGTCGACGGAATTAGATACGTTTAAATCAAAACGTCTCATCAAAGAGAAACGAGGCGAGCGTGACGCTGTCACAATAATGTCTCTTAATATAGTCTAAAGATAACAGAGGGTCATTCACCCGACGTCTAGGCATCGCATGACACTGATATGATAATTCATAAACTCTAAACTGTACGGTTCATGGTCGTATTTTATTGTCGTATTTATGTTAGGAAAAATTTTATCGTCTAAGTTTTTACATAAAACAAGATACTATTTATTAGTCCGAAGACATAATTCTTTTAAAGCGCGTTAGTAAGACTGGAAACTTTTTGTTCTGGGAGGTGATAGTGTAAACGAAAACGTTGGCGCGTTTCGTTTGATTTGTCAACTGTCTGAAGTTCCAACACGAGACACGCTACGGAATATTGCGTCGTCCAATCACAATCAAACGTTCGCTTTCGTCGTTTTATATTCTGTTCGATTAATAAATACAAATAGAAATTATATTTTGATTTCAAAACGGCATACAGAGTTCAACATCTCGTAGACAATAAATACTAAACGTCGACACGACTATGCGAATAACTAATGATCACTTATTTATGACTCGTTGCTCGACTCGCACAATTAGTTGGACGTGTATAATTCAAAACTCAATTTTGCCGTTTAAATGGTATAAGTATTTTGGAATTTATGAGTAATTAGTATAAATATAATTACAAGACCATTATATATACGTAGATAGTTGATTTATTCAATGTCTGGAATGAATAGTCATATTCCTCCTATAGGAGGTGCGCTGTCGCATTGTGCGTGTGACAGTTTCAGTAACGTTTCGTTTCACTCTTGAAAGTTGCCGCGATTAACAAATTATGACTTAGTATTTCATTGACATTCGTAATATTAAATCATTAATAATTGTAGTAACTTAAATTTAATCCAGCCAGAATGTTCTAGTATACAAATAAAATCAAATTGAAAGAAAAATTAAGCTACTGTCACCTACACCATGCTACAGCGCACATAGTATAACATAAACTAGGGTTGTAAAGTAGAAAAGGCTAATCCTTAAAACTCCCTATTGAGGAAACGATCAGAGAACCCATGCGCATGTTGTCTTATGGCAGTGACAAGATTCCAAATATATACGTATTGTTTGTGTTAATCAAAAGAAATATTGTAAGATATATGGAACCGTGTAACACAAAAAACTTGGCGATTAAAAATAGTGGCGCAGAGTTTATTGCCAGTTCTTCTCTTTCGTTCTACGTCCTTGATTTGAGTACTGGCAGTACATGTAAATTTAGAAGCATTTAATATGTACATATTTCTTTTTTGACGTTCATAAGTGTACATTGTCATACCTATATGAATAAATGATTTTGATTTGATGTCTCACTAACAAAATCATAAATAAATTACTTTAGTCCTGATAAATCACAAACCG
The DNA here is from genome assembly GCF_905475465.1 of Pieris napi. Classification (NCBI taxonomy): domain Eukaryota; kingdom Metazoa; phylum Arthropoda; class Insecta; order Lepidoptera; family Pieridae; genus Pieris; species Pieris napi. The sequence goes on from NC_062250.1 coordinate 6,766,102, forward strand.
AACGCTGAAGCAATTGTTTATAACGCGCTCTGTAATCTTTAAGACATTCTTTATTAATAGCTCCGAGATTTTAGGGTTTAATATCACATAATGTCCAAGCTGACTGTATTTTTTTGATTTTACTACTAATTAAATTTCTTCTCATCTCTTACAAATTTAGATGTACAGCGACGTATGTACGTAACAGACACGGGACTTCACTTTGTATAACGAAAATCATTTGACCCCTGAGTTGCCCAAGTTTAACATTCGCCTCACGATCCTCACTTTCCCTAGCTAACCATCAATCTTCAGTGTCACGCCGGGAAATACATTAGGATACATTAGGCCTTTTTTGTTTCCATTGAAAAATAATATTCGAAAATAACAATAATCGGTCAGTGACCGCTTCTTCATAAGGTATTACATCTATTCATTGATCTCAGTATAAGGATTCTGTAGGAGTATCGCTACGTAATAGTTATTTGAATCGACAGAAATGCAGTACCATCTTATAAATAAAATTCATTTGTTTTTTGGATACTTTTTTATTTCTACCGTTAGAAGTATTAATTACAGCAGAACTGTAATATACAGCACAGGGTACGCATGTACCTGTATGTTAATGTTACTTATTTTCTATGACTTCTATGACTATCATCTACCATGAATTCAATGGCTGTGGAAGACAGTACTTTGTTAACAATTAATTATGTACAAATTCATTTACCAAAATTGAGTTCTTAGGTCACATTACTTAACTTTTCGGTTTAGCATTGTAAGAATGTTTTGTAAAATTATGCCCAGACTCGTATTGTCTGCAGTCGTTAAACCGATGCGGATTTTATTAAGACTTTCAGAAACATAAAGTCTGTACGATCACTTTAAACGAGGAAATAAAACTTGCTACAAGGTATCATAAACAAAGCAGGATACACAATTTTCTCTAAATGCATTATTAATACATACTATTCCTCTGTTATTTTAGCGTTTATTAAGAAAGTAATTGAAACAATTCTTTTTTTTTAATTTAAGTACTACGATAGGATAGGATCGGACCTACTGTAAGTGCCATGGTGCACTACCTAAAATCACATTTCAATAAAGCTTACTTATCTAATAGGAATGTCACGTAGCTAAAGAAGATGTTGGCTGAAATTACATACATTGCTTGGAAGCAAGCTTTCCCAGGACCTTTTGCAAAGTGAACGGTGGCTAGGATTGGACACAGAAATTGAGCAATGAAGGACGTGATCCATTCGTCGTGACTGAGGAGCTAGAGTGAACGAAATCATGAGATTTATGCTCCTCATTTTATAGGGTAATTCTGTTACATACACCTAAGTGATTTCGAAGTTACAATTTTCACAATGTTGGGTAGAGGGAATGTTGATTGCCATTTCGGGGTATGGAAAAATATTGGCCTAATTAACCAATAAATTTTGTAGGCATTTTTACGGCGGCTCTGAGATACGCGGGTTAGCTAAATGGGTATATGACACCGGAAGATAATAAAATCCGCAAGTTTATAAATTTCCTAGGAAATTATTAAAGCAAATCTTCATACAAAATGACTATGTCGAACAACACTTATTAACAAATATCGCAAATTAATTAGAAGTAGCCTGTCTAGCACTAGTGCCAGGCCCTTTTATCAACTAGATAATCGTTAACTTTATAGTAAGCCTTTTTACACAGCTTTTCTTTAATACATTTCTTAAATTTATTAAAAGGCAGAGATAAAAGAGCCTTTGGGATTTTATTAAAGAAAAGTATCCCTTTTCCCATAGAATAATTACTAACTTTAGATAGTCTAGTCTGGGGAAATTGCAGCCTGCGTTTGTTCCGAGTATTAACATTATGCGTATAGAACATTCTAGTAAACTCATCACTATTTTTGTATACATACATAATATTTTCAACCAATCCCAGCGCACCTGCCGTTTGGTTATCGCTTACTTATTACATATTTTACGCGTGAGTTCGGTAAGGTTATCAATTTGCGAAAATGTGGAAAATTTCCTAGGAAATTTATAAACTTGCGGATTTTGTTATATTCGATTTATACACAGGTTTAAGCTATGCATAAATTAAAAGTTACCATTGAAGTTTAGTACGCCATTCCGGATTAGATTGAGCTGACGTCGTTACTTTAAAACACCATATTGACATTCAGTAAAGTGCTTAAATTAAATAGTCTATTGACCTACTGAATATTGACTACATAGATTTCACTGTTTCCGCTAATGCAATAGTAAATCTGATTTCGGTTCGATAATTTCACTTTCTATTCACTGCTTGTGATTAGAGGGTTTTAGCTAGAATCAATTCAGTAGCAACGCTTCTACTTTTATGTACTGATTTCTCTTACATATTGCAAGATAATGATTAAGAAAAAGTGTTAGATATAAATGATTTCATTTATATATCGTGTAACTTTGAGGGGTTTCCCTTGGGGAGTATAAGCTATTAACGCTGAAGTCAAAAATGGCTCTGCAGTTGAAAGACAGATTCGTAAAGACCAGAAGGATGTCTCAGTAGAAAAAAAAATTACGTTACGTTTGTATTTATTTAAATTGAGTGGACTCCCGTGGCTATATCAACATCTGATTCGACTGCCCGAGCCCGTGACAAACAGTAGATACTCATTTTACTTAATTCAAGAGAGAATACTACTCTTCGCCACTAAATGCTTTTTGTGGGTAATAAAAGCTAAGGTCTCATTTATATTGATTTCGTCTTGAAGTATCAGCACTTATATCATAATATACTCATTTATTTTAAGACCTAGACACAGCTTTTGTGTTGGAAGTATTACCATTTCACTATCTAAGTGAGATGGCGATATTTTCACAAAGCTTACTAAGTCTCAGAGAGGTTTAGGAAAGCTGGGTAGTACAACTAAGAGGAGATGATTGGGTTGCAGACGTTATTTGTGTTCACAACTAGCTATCCAAGCGTTTGTGTATACAAATAGCGGGTATGATAACAATTCACGTTGTTTATGAAATTGGTCCTATGAACAGTGAATATTTAGTCAGGTACGAGGAGCATTGCGTGCGTGATATGAATCTACGCCGCAATTGCCTTGTTTGTACGTACGTCAGCATTACTCAGAGCCCTATCTGTAATGTTTCCTACGAGTTAGGGATAAACGTTTTTGGCCACGATATCATTTAATTAACATTTGTATTTGCCTACAGATGGAATGTGTGGTATTTTTTTTTATTGTGAAATTTTGTACTTACAAATGCACCATAGCTGGTATTCTACCACAAAAATTAGTTAACGAAGTAAGATTTTACGTATGACTTTCTTAATATATCGTGATTTTTTTTTGCGATCTTCTTAAGAAAGGAACTATAGCGTAGTTACAATAAAAAAAAATCGTTTCAGAATAGGTTCGAGGAACAATCTTTTTGTATGCCTTTTGTTCTTCTTGATTACTATTGTTCTTCTATATCCAGAACGTTTCGTATTCACAACACCAAGTGTTCCAAACTTTTCCCTAATTAAATGTTTTCTTTGAGATTGCAACATAGCTCATCATTATGTTTTAAAAAACTCATCGTAACGTAATAATTGGACTTTATATTCATGGAATCGTTTCTCGAATTCATAGCTGAAGTAAACATGTTTCTGTCTCTTAATATGCGTACCTTATTAGAGTCGTTTGAGATAACGATTGTAGGACATGAAGCCATTTTGGTCGTCGCAAGCGCACGCTACTCCTTCCATTTGTGTCGTCCGATGGAAGATTGTTGTGTTTACATTTTGCCTACGAATATTACCACATAACGTTTCAATTTGAATTGTAGAACTGGTTTTAGAATGTTTTAGCAAAAAATGTAAGTTGATTTTAATAACAATAGCGCGTGTAATTGACTGCTATATATAGCTAGACAACTAGTCTTTAGTTTTAGTATATATGTTATGTAGTTTTTGCACTTTTTGCGCTCACCAAATTCAATTTTATTTTACCGTAAAATATACCGGGGAGAGATCGCTTGAATGCGATAAAGCCGCTAGTTGTTCTCCTTATTATTTAATTATTATAATTTGTACTGATCTTTGCAACGCAGTGTTAAACAAATAAAGGTCTTTTGTTTTGTTTACTAAAGCGGGCCATAGACGGACCGCATGTTGTAGCCGATACCGACTGCTCTAAGCGGTCGCCGCACGGCGATCTGCAGTTTCCATACTAAATTCATCATCTTCAGTTCCTGAGCAAACCATTAAATATACTAATAAATTTGATATACACAAAATTCAATACGAATATATATGTCTTACTTATTTTGTCTTAGCTAAATTTTTAAGTAGCTGCTATATTTGATATGTATTATTCAGGGAGTTTATTAACCTATCAAGGTCGTGATGAAGCCTTCATAAGAAGCCATACGCATAAAGTACGGTCAGGAGCGTGATAGGAATACGTAACTGACGGTCGGATATTATCTCGACAAATGCGTCCAGCTTAGCAATTGGAAATAACAACCTATGAAGGGATATAAGAAGTGTTCATATCAAGTAGATAGTAATTACCTTTCACCTGTATGTTTCTGTTATATAATGCAGAGTTTGAGAAACCAAACCCTTGGTTCGAAACTAGTAGGTGCTTCCAATAGAGGGACCTGACGAACGGTGTGGGAGGCTTTACTGCGGTGTCATTTACAGCAAGGCGCTTTACCCCAGTTTAACTGGACTCACGTTATATATATACTTCTGCGGAAAAACGGAGCTGGCAAAGAGTCATAGCAAGAAGGAAGCATGCACGGTGTCCTTTACTGCTGCCTGTGTTTTGGCTGGCACTCTACCCTGCTAGTTATAAATCTTAGAAATTTACCCTGCTGTTTAAGAAGTCGAGTTTGGCACAGAGGCTTAAAGCCAATCATTCTATTAGATTCAGTATTTTATATGTCAGATTCCAGCTAGTGCCATACAAGCGTTTTGAAAGTTAGACAAACATAAGAATAACAACGATCTTCACCTTCATCGCGTAATAACTGGTAATTAAATTATGTACCCTTTGATGATTACGCTTAAGGATTGTCCGTGTGTCTGTTAGGATGTGATTGCCTTAACTATTAATTAATTTAGACAAGTCGAACATAAAATAACTTGTTTTGACATAGTCAGTACAATAAGAATTAAATTCCGGTATATATATGTGTTCGAATCAATTTGCGTTTAGATCGAACTCTCCTGAAAATCCCATTAGGAATAAATGTATCGCACTTGATTTACGACAACCATCAAACACTTTGATTGTCTCTTGTATCTTTAAACGATACACGTGATTCAATTCTTGGCATCCTTAGTCTATTATGGTAACAAATAGAAAATAATATTTTATACATTTTACTATCGGGACAGGGGAATAATATTGGTTATGAAGACAGCAATCGCGCCGCGTGATAGACAATCAAATGTGTATTATGGTTAATATTTTGTAACATTTATTCACGACAAACACTATTTGCGAAAGCGAAATGCCGATAGTAGCTGAGAAATGTAAAGTAATTGAATTCCTTAAATAAACGAGTACATTTTTTACTTAACAATTTCTAAACACGTGGTGGATTTTATTTGCTCGGTTGTACATAATGTTGACTACATGTGGCCTTGGCCGTGAACGGACGATGAGCGTGAGCAAGGTATATGTAAACATCTTACATTGAAGTAAGCATTGCACAAAAAATAACGCCATACAAAAATTAAAATGGTAACTCGATCGTTTTAATGGGCACTCGGTAAAAAATTAATCACAAAATTATTATTACGCAACAAAAAGTTATGTAAGAACAGATTTAATATAGCGCTCCGGTCTTAGCAACGTAAATTTTTGTTTCTTTTAATTATTCTAAAGAATATTTCTGAGAAATAAGGATATTGCTGCATCAATGATACGGGTAATCATAGCTTACATTGAAATATAATTTGTTTTACAATAATTATAAAGCTAATTAACTTCATAATTTAAAACCTAACTACCCTACACTAGCTGAGAGTTATTTTTAAATGGCTTGAACAAAATCAATGAAGACTAAGTACAATCGATATATTTATGTCACCAGAATATATCAAAATCCGAAAGTTTATAATTTAAATTTCCTAGGAAATTTAAATTTTATTTTATCAATTTGCGAAAATGTGGGCGTAAAATAATACAATTTAGTTCTCGTTTAGAATCCTACGAAATTTAAAAAGTTTATAGTATAAACTTGTGGATTTTGTTATCTTCCGATGTCATATATATATATCGCCTATGTATAATATACATATGACGACAGCACTTTCAAGGGTTAAGAATTTAGTTTTGTTAACAGTCTGTGAAAACATTACAATTCAATCATTGTTCGCGCCACGTCTTGACCCGTAATAAATATTGAAATATCTTCACTAAATTACATTCGTATTTGGACAAGTAAGGAATCGAGCCATGTGACACCGGAGTTACTTAACAAAATTCTAGTCTGAGACCCCCGCTGCGTTCACCCAAGCGGAGCAACGTTAGTTCTTCATCTAAAATAGCCATTGGTGTGTCGTCATCACAAGTAATTACAATAAAAGTTCGTGACTGAGGCACGCTTCGTCGGCTAATGCATATTTAAACGTTATTACGAATAGAAAATGTCCTACATTTTTCTCTAAAACCTATAAGTGTTAGAGTCTAGGTAAATCTATAATAATCTACGCTTATTGAGCAATTTATCTATATTAATTTCTAAACTTTTGAACCTCAACTTTATGGATAGGTAAAATACATTTGAATGATTTTCAGCCGCTAAAATATATTTAGTAAAATCAACACTCCGGTACTGGTGCCGACGTCATACCTCACAGTAGGCACTGTCTTCACTCATTCCATATGATTTGTGAGATTGTGGTTATGATAAGCTTTCGTTTTCTTAGAAATAGTATCAGTAGAAACGTTTCAAGTTTACTTTGAAAGATCTGCAACCCACTCACTAGAAATAATACCTAGAATAACAACTTAGTATTGATGATACAATGTAATTATTCAATTAGACAACTTTTATTTTTATTGTTATTTCAAAAGTACAGATTATATATTAATTATACCTTTACTAAGCCTGGCTTCCTTCACATTCATGAATATTTTAAATGTAAATTATAGTACATGGTTCGATAAACTTTGATAGTCAGATTTGTATTAGATAGAGAGATTAATATTATCATTTCAAATAAATGCATGATATGCCATTTCAGTTTTGTTATGATTGTAATTATTATTAGCTTGATCTTAAGTATAGATTATATATAAAAATTTATAGTCGAAATCAAACTAGTAAAAAAATTTGATTATTTGCATTTTGAATCTTAGACATTATTTATGTATATTATACCACTATTCTCAATACAATATATATTTGCTTTTATGTAAATCTATTACCTTCGTATGAGACATAGTAAATAATGTTATCTTTTCCTTAAATTTGTTATTTTTAACAATTCCAGTAACGTCATGTTTTGTAGTTACATCATTTTAAGCGAAAATAACTTATTTTAACGATGCTTTTGATAAGATCGTCCGACAATGTCTTTAAACTGAAGATAAAAAGTTTCAAATACTGCTTAAATGAAAGCATTGTATTTAAATAGCTCATTAATCTTATTTCTGAGTACAATGGTGAACATAGAAGCGTAATTTTCATATGACTTAATAAATTTACTATACGGTCATTGACATTTGCTATTGACACATTACAAGGATACAAACTTATATTGACTGTTACTAAGCGAGTCATCGTCGTCCAATCGTTATTGGTATGTTTGTTTGATAAATTTAGTATTTGTTTTGACGTGATAACGTCTTTAAAATCGTTTTAGTCGGGTGACATGTTCAGAAACTTGTGTCACACCAAAACCTCACGAGCGCGATCGCAGGTATAACGAGAGAGAGACGGACCGATCTCCCGTCTCATCTCGAGCGCTGCCAGTCATTCCGTGAATGTATGAAGAAAAATGTATATCATAGTCGAATAAGTAAACTTGTCATTTTACACCCGAAATTTATCATCAAAAGTGTGAATAAAACGATAGCTGATGTAATTTAAAATTTGAAAAAATTGTTATCTTCATTAATTCCTTACTTCCCAAAAACTTATATCACCAAAAAGACGTTATCACGTAAACATCTCGATCGTAAACCTACTTTACAAACATCCAATATTTTTTTTTACTTATATACAATTAGAACAGAGTCAGTTGGAAAAAGCTGGAGAAGGCCTTTACCCGTGAAGGGTTTCCGATCGACGGTACTGAAGAAAGCTAGAATATAGGATAACAAGATCATGTATGAAATGTAAACAATCTAAGCTGTATATATCATTTTTTGTCATGATTTTGAAATTAATCGGGCTTTATTATTATTATTACTTATATTCAATAATAGGATTCCTTTTTTTGTTAAACAAGATGAAAATTAAATTAGGAATCACCCGCGCCAAAGGATACTGGGATGGGACTCGACTCACTTCATGTAGGTAGGTACTCTGGTACTCTGGCCGGGTGAACTATTCCCATCGAGCAGTTACTATACGATGCATAATATCTTAATATATATATTTCTTGTGTGCGTGTGTATGTGACTGAACTCCTCCTAAACGACTGGACCAATTTTGATGAAATTTTTTGTGTGTCTTCAAGGGGATCTGGGAATGGTTTAGATTCACAAATCAGCCCGCCAGATGTTAAGGGTAGTCCACCCCTAAATTTTTATTTTTATTTTTTAGACAAAATTTTTAATTTCTATTTTTTTATTATAAATGATATACATGGCGAAACGACGTTTGCCGGATCAGCTAGTATTGTATAAAATTCTTTGAAATATATAGAAGTTATTGACGTTCAGGTTTTGAGAGTTGAAAACACGTATGGAATCTGTAAATAATAAATATCTGTAAATAAAAGACTCGTAATCTATGTATTTTAAATAATTCGATGAATGTCAGTGGATGTAAGGATGTTTATTACCGACTGGAAATAATGTTGTATTATAATCATGTCAAACAATCATTGGTATTCACTGTGTTTGTATCTCTTCCAACGATGGACTCAATAACTTTAAGAAAACGATCGATTCTTTATTGAGATTTGTAGTCTCTGTCACTTATAATACTTATTCTAAACGCGTTTGAAATCCATGGAATATCATTGATGTTCCAACGCTGATCATAAAACGGAAATATGTCTGCGTATTAAACCGTCTTTGGCATATGCGTTATTGCTTTTGTCTGAATATAGTTATATCCTTGGTGTGGTGATCAAGGCGAAACGGGGCTTCACTCCGTATAAAGCGCAAATTCGGCCCCACATATCCATTCCCCACTACCAGCTCCTCCCGCTTGACTATATTCAACGAAGAGCGATTCGAATCGTCGACGACCAGTCACTTTTCGAGCGGATTGATCCCTTGGCGTTGCGTGTGTTGTGAGAGATGTGGGATCTCTCTGCATCTTTACCATGGATAGTGTTCAGAGGAGTTGTTTGGACTAGTACCTGCAGCTGAGTTTCATCATAGGACGTCAAGGCAGAATACAAAATACCATCCGTATCACCTCGACGTCCGTCGTTCCACAACTGAGCGTTTCTTAATTTTTGCCGCGGACCACAACTATGTGGAACCAGCTGCCCCCTAAAGTATTTACGAACCAATTCAACTTAGGGTCCTTCAAGAAAAGAGCGTACCATTTCTTAAAAGGCCAGTAAGCATTTGCGAGCCTTCTAGCAGTGTGAGTGTCCATGGCTGTATCACTTAACATCAGGTAAGCCTCCTGCCCGCTTGCCTCCTGTTACATATAAAAAACCTAACAAACGTCCATTTAAAAAAAAAACGTTCGCGTAAACTAATTAGTCAGCTAATTATATTTAATTGAGGTTTCGAAAATAATCTAAAACTCGTGCTAAATGTCCTAACTCTTCGATCCTTAAAATTACTAATGAAATCAGCAGAAACGTGATCTGAATGAGCAGTACAGTGTTTATAAATTTCAATAATGATTTCTGATTTTTTGACATCTATCAAAATTTTTGTTGTACACGTTACCAGTAGAGATTCATACAATCTGTCTTTATGCCAAACTTGGGTTGTTAATTTTTTGCACCTCCGCGCTCACGTAACCATTCGTGACTTTGTTTAAACGATCACATCAATCATGATTTAATTATGATGTCCGATGTTCCCGTTAGTTTTATTAAGTCCTGTCAGTGCGTGTTTTTTGCCAACATGATGCAACGCCGGTCATATACCGGTTTGCGGCTCCCTCATGTCTGGTATACACTGAGTAGTCTGTCTAGTATGGGTGAGCTTCCTTCAATACTACATTTTATGTACATTCTTAATATATAATGATTTTTATATATTTGCCTTACCAGAGCCAAACGGTTCAAGTTCCAAGAAGGGAGTGCTGTTCTGAAAATACCGCAAAAAAGTTAAAGAATTAAAACCATATCTTGTCTGCATTTTTACCTGCAATTGTTACATTATTATTGTGTATGTAGCATGGATACTATATAATATGTAATATGAATAGATAGCGTACGTGGCGCATAATACCTATCTCACCATCGCCTATCAAGTGAATCATTTTCTGATGATAGGTGATAAGTAGTAATATCAAAGTATTACCAAAGACTGTAGATTTTATCCATCAAACTTATAAGGATTTCAGGTGACAAAAGAAACTTCAATGTTGATATCGGATTCTCACGGTAGCTCTGAAGAGAGGGGCTTATCTTACAGATCGGAGTGAACAATGTGAAGAGCGTGCTGCCGCTTATCACCTTCCATCTAGTGCTCACCCGACTTTCACTCGTACATTGTTTACGCTCTTGTTAGCAGTTACAGTAGCACAAATTTCATTTGTGGTTTTGCAATTGTACTAAACCTCACTTTTTAAAATCACTATAATCTCCACTGTTGTTATTCACTATTTCGTGCGTATACGTGGCAAGTATAGTGTACCTACAAGTCATAGAAATCACTTACTCTGTCTTCAAATTTTAGCAGACTCATAATCGTAGAGTAAATTTTCGTAATGAAAACAAAATGTACGGAGGTTTAAAGGAGTTTAGAAAGACGAGGCGTTTAATGCCTTTAATATTCAATAAGACGCTCATAAACGAGTATTGTACATATGCTCTTATGATTTAGTGGTTGCAACTAGTGTTGCCCAAATGCAAGACCAAGACGAGACTTAGGTCAGTCTTGGTATTGTCTTGCGTCAATACACCTGGTCTCGGTCTTGGTATTGGTATTGCGCTCTCAGTCTTGGTCTTGGTCTTGATCTTGCAGCAAGAGTCTCGCAAGTCTCGCAAGACTTGCAAATACCTATTTGCCTATTGCTATTTGTGGGGGCTTGCGGGCTATCCTGGAGCATTCAGCAATGTATTGTACATCAACCAATAATAGCAGGCAGGCCACAGGCATTGTGTTCAGATTAGCAGATTTCATTACAGTGTGCGTAGGTACATTTTTTAGGCAATTTGTCGTACTCGTGACTGTCGCGCTTTGCTACGTAGGTACTGTCGTTAAAGTATGTGTAAGTAAGAAACGATGTAGGTACCTACTACAACAAAATTGTATTCCTTAGAAAAATAATCGTCGTACCTACACGACGATTATTTTTATTTATTTAGTAAATCATCGCTGAAGACAATAGTCGCTACTAGAGTAGGTACGATAGAAGTTGATAAACCGACACTGCAATTCTCGATGATTTTAAAACAAAATGCGTAAAGCAATATGACGTCGCTCATATTTGGAGCTTTTCCACGTTTCAAGTTTGTTAAAATCACCCACTTCCAATTTTGCAGTGCAATGTCCTTTAAAAAGGTATAATAGGTAATCTATATATATAAAAATGAAACCCGTTTTCCGTTGTCACGACATAACATGAAAACGGTTTGACCGATTTGTCTGATTTTTTTAAATAATATACCATGAAGTACGAAGATGGTTCTTATGGAGAAAAATTAAAATAAAATTGAGTGAATCAGTCTAAAAACAACACTTTTCTATATTCCCATACAAAATATTCGTAATAATACTTAAAAGTGAATTTGAACTTTAATACCATAGCATAAAGTTCAAGTGTTAGTGGAGGGGTTCCGGGAAGGTAAATTTTTATTTTTTGACATAATGTATTTGTTGTCTTATCAATTTTCTTTTTTTATCTTACTAGCTAGACCGGTGTCCCGAATAGCAGAATAAGTATTTTAAACAAATAAAGAATCGACTGTTAGGCGGTACGATGTTCGCCAGGCCAGCTAGTAATAATATAAACTAGGTATATTTTTATTACTTACAACAATTTTTATAAAATCTACCTATCCTTACGACTACATTCTTCCTTGCGAGGACAACATAATCTATTTGCGTCCGTTCTGAGCACCCGGAAACTTATTTTATTGTTTAGAACATGGGCAGTGGCGGCGACCTTTGACATGAAAGCGACGGCGGCAACACAAAGTCTAGAAGCGGACTAAATGTTTACCTATTTTGGTGGGGTTGTCAATGTTGGCATTAGCACAGAAAAATAAAATTAAGTAAATACAACGTTTATCCACTTTTTAATAACTAGGTATCCACGATAGAATATTTTTTCTACTAATTTCCTAAGGGTCGATTCGACCAAACTTCAATTTATACACGAGTAACTATACCAAGAATAATCTATTCCATGATTTTAATCTCGAGTAAATCCATAGTCGTTTGTGCACGTAATCGATAGTATAATTGCGCTAGGAATAACAATACGCGAATAGCAATAAAATGGTGAACGAAAATAAAACTCGGCAAATAAATGTTGTTCTACAACGGGACAGTGTAAGAGCATATATCATGTCAACTCGATTTTGCCGTATTATAGTGTGAAAAAGTAGCTTTTAACAGGTGTTAAACGACAACAAAAAGTTTTTATTTCTTGTTTGTTTGAGGCTTTCGTCTAAAAAGGAACTTCTGTTGAGCCTAGTTGAATTTCATTCTAATATTATAGAAAATAAAAAATCTAAAAATAAATAAATAAATACTAAATTGTTTAAACGTTTCATTATACAATGCCAGACTATTAATTTAGTGCGTTGCGTTGACTTGAAATTAAAACACAGAATACATATTTGTGAAATGACAGAAATCAGCTGATTGGACTGACTGACGCCATTAAATTATTCTAGGAATAGCTGTTATTCCGTGCGAAACGGTTCGAATTCTTAGAATTTGTAGTTGGTAAAACGTAAAATTTATTTACTCTCGATTAACTGACGATTTATTCTAAGATTAAGATTTACTCTTGTTTGGTCGAATCGACCCTAAGTACTCAGTCTAAATATCTTTTTCATAATTTTTGTTTTTCAATAATATGTTGTGTGTAATTGAATGGTAAACTCTAAATCTTACTAGAGAGCTTTTTTAAAATAAACTTATTGAAAGCACTGACATGGCATATACACTTTTCAATCTTGCTGCTCACATTTTAGTACCTAGGTATCATTCACTATCTATCATTTACCGATATTAACAATGATTATTTCGAAATCAAAATATTCGCAATTCAATAGATGCAATACCTACTTAGTTATTAATTATCATCTCGCCCGACAGCTTTTAACGCTGTAGTGTTCGAATTCAAGCCAGTCTGAGAATGTATTTAAATAAAAAAAACTCAGAGCATTCAATATATACCTACATACTGCTGGGACATCTTCAAGGTCATTTAATTTTATACTCCTATACCAACCCTACCAAAATAGGTAAAAATTTGTGTGCCTCTGTCCGTACTCTTTGTCGGCGAATACGGCGCTCAGTGTCAAATGCTGTGTTACACTTGTTCCAAACCGCGGTGTCTTTGTCGGTAAATTATCAAATAAGTAGGTATTTAATACACCGACTGACCAACAGTTTATTCGCAGAACGTCACATTTCGCCAATCAACTTTGAACCTTAATTCTTTAGCGATAAACTTGAAAATCTGTTGAAGAAATTTGATAGATTGTAGTAGCTTGATGTGCTGGCGTCTGTACCATAGTATTGGCTGCCGTAGAAACTGTTACTAGACCTACTCGACTCGCTGTTAGTTTTAAATTTTGCTAAATAGAAGAATAATATAAACTTTGAAACATAAGTTTCACACCTACATGATGTTTATATAATTTTGTTAACTATAATTTTAAGCACATACCAACCTACGAGTACTAACGTTAGATCTGCACATTAGACATAAACAAGCATAACATATTATTATAGGTAGATACCTACAAGGTATGAACTTTGCTAGAAAGTTATTAGGGAACAGATTTGTGAGTATTAACACGCTACCTACTTAATAAATTGTTGAAATATAATAAGTACTTACCTACCTAATCAATATACAATACGTTTCAGGGTGCTTTCAGACGAGCGGCACGTTGCCACTTACAAATACAACTGCAGCCCTTAGTTTAGTGTTATGATTTGTGATACCTACGGTTTTGATACTGGGGAACGTTTCTCAAAATCGGGATTGAAACCAAATACCTACTTAATAACGCCCAAATCTCAGTTTGTCTTAACTGCAAGACGCAAGAGTCTTGCAGGCTTAAGTATTGTCTTGCTCAAGTCTTGCAGGGTTCAGTCTTGGTATTGGTCTTGCTATAATAAGGCGGTCTTGGTATTGGTCTTGGTCTTGCAAAAGCGCAAGAACAAGACCAAGACTGCAAGACCAAGACCGATTTTGGGCAACACTAGTTGCAACCCACGGCCTAATTACAAAGTGTAATCGGCGAGACGCCTGCACAAAATACATTTAGAACAAATACGCCCATGTAATTGGGCTTTCTTGTGTGCATACAATTTGTATTTGAGTAAAGCGAATATGTAAACATTATTTATGATCGATGGTTTTATTAGAAGTCCAGTTACTGTAAAGGTAGCTTAAAATTAAACAAGTCGTATTTTTAATAAATATATATTATAAAAAATAAATATAGCAAATAGAAATTGGTTATAAGGTATGTAATCTGACTCTTAGCTCCTGATCATCTAGCGTATTTAAATATATATACTGGAGAGAAATATTATAAAAATTATAATCATAAAAGTTGGGAATTACCAAAAATTAAAATCATACTGTCTGGGTGAAATATTTTTATCTGTTATGAATACCTTGAACTGAATTTGTCCTTAAGTAAAGGTTAACGAATGTTTTATTCTTTTACTAGATTAACCGGCGCTAATTGAACATTCTTAAGTGCTAATTAAATTATCATAAACATTCCATTTACTGGTTACAAAATGTTGATATAATTGTGAATAATTCATTTTTTATATTTCATTTGTGATTAATCGATTACACTAGATATAAATTCTTCAAAGGAAAGTATATAAGCCTTTTGTAACCTCTAGATAACACCACCACGCATCAGCCTTCATTCACTGAAAAGCCTTAATTAAAACATAAATTTACGGCTTTGTTAACTGGATTTGAAAAAAGGTAGTCGGTGATTTGTGTTTATGACTAGTGTAATTAACTACTTTTAAATAGTTGAAAAAAATCTTGTGTCAATCGGGCATTATATGTCTCGCATTATAGAAATTTTGACGAGATTAATATTTAACTTCGGAACTGAGAAGCACTTATCTTGTGGGAGATTATACAGCTGCATAAAATGGAAGCTGCTTTAAGATAATATTTCATTCGGTTACTTATTTCGAACTTAAAAATAAAATTAAGCTTAACTTAGGGTTCTTGCATATATTACTAATATTTTTCTTGATCTATATTTAAGCGATGTTAATGTTTAGTTGTAGTAAATTTTCCTTTGCATAGCAGCCAGTCATTGTATAGAAGCGCGACCTTCAAAATTAAAGTAGCCATGATTGCCTTCGAACGGAGATGGCACTATAAGAAATCTTTCTTTGTTGCTTATCACTTAAGTACAAAAACACTTGAGTAGTGCAAAGCATCTCTTAATTATTCTAGATGAGAACAAGTTGTAACACTACTGTGAGTTGTGTCCCGCTATGGCCTATGGATACATGACCATTTTTCAAACTTTCTGCAGGAAATGCTACGAATGTTAGATGTCTCTGTATTTTATGCAAATTTCTTGTATATTTTGTGACTTGTTTTCTCCTGCAGGAAAGTAGATCAACTTTTGAAACAATTATTGTTAAACAGACCCAGGGCCTCCGAGCATGGTACTCAAGCAAATCATTTTCTTATCTACAATATTAGCAACAAAGGCAAAAATAATCATTGTTTTCTAAACAGGACTCCAGGATCTCTCAATTAAAAGCATTCATCTGTGATTGTGCGTCTGTAGGTACCAAGATTTATTATTATACAACTTGAGGTAGCATAATTCTCGTTGTAAAAAATTAATTTCAATTCGTTTATATCGATCTATTAAGATGGTTATCGCTACGACCTTATAAATTGAATGCCGGTGACTGGGGCTAATTGTATTGGCTGCTTCGGATAATATTGTTATAGTGCTCGAATATATATAAAGGTATTCCATATACAAAATTGCCGTGCCATATTATTGCCGTGTATTACTGAACACAAAAAATCACAAAAAAACTGTTGTTGATTTGGTTATGCACTTCTTGCACTTTACCCTTAGTATTTAGTTTTTACTAGGGTTGCCTGTTAGTTAGCTATAAGGCCGCCCGTTTCATCCCGAATAATTTAACGAAATTAAGTAAAAAAAAACAAAGAATTATACCATTTTAGGATTTTTTTATTAAAAGTTCTTGTAGCTGAATATGAAGTGGACGAATTACTGAGTACAGTTTCTTGAACTACTTCTTACTAAGGAGTTATAGCATCATGGCATTCTGGTTTATTTATATATACTATATACTCTCGGTCTACCAACCTTAAACAATTATTGTTCTCATCGCGAGTAGCCATAACCTCCCGAAATAACCACGTAAATGTTATAAATACATACAGTCAAAATCTGTTATATGTACGACATCGAAGGGACTACTCATTTTTGGTCGTAAAAACCGATAGTCGTAACAGCCGATGACGTTGTTATTAAGTACCTAAAACAATAGAATTTTGCCGGGACCTTTGATTTTGGTCAATATAACCGGTATGTTGTTCTAAACGATGTCGTCGTAAAGGATTCTGACTGTAGTATAGTTCGAAGAAAAACTGTAAAACAATGATATATCTTTCAATGATAATTACGAATTAACAAAGCACTAACTAACTTAAAAACATAGCGGCTTTACATTCGTATATAAAACAAATAAGTAGGTAACAATACAGATGAAGAGCATATAAGTGAAACCGTGACCGGAAGTATATAGAAACTTAACGAACTATACCCACGACAAATACACATATACATATTATACATATGCATACGTCTCGGTTGATTAATTCGACAATACCCGACGAGTGGTTCTGACTTGTTTTTTGCATCTTTTTAGTATTGACAGTGAGTATTGTCAAGAGGTTATTAATGACTTCATTTAAACATTTTGTTTTCGTTTCTTACATGGTGACTGATAGCTTCGTTTAATTCTTTATTAAATACTTTGGTCTGTCAACATTAAGATAAATTACCGTAATTTAGATTTTATAACAGAGCACTTTTTGGTGATTGATGATACCGCATTCAAAAAATATAATTCACAACAAAACAATATCATTAAAACAAAGCATCGTATAATACTAATTACGTATAAACAAGCTAAAATATAACTTTTTGGAAATGCAGTTGTTTGGACTTTATTCTTTTTTATAGCAGTGTAACTACGTAGTTTTGATTGTCATTCGCAATATACGGGAATCAAATCTTTTATTTAATGCTCTTGTAAATATATAAAGGCTATAGATTAAATTAAACTCAAACTGCGATTTTTTTACCTTTTGGTCCTGCCTTTTACCGCTTAAGTTATACCCCTATTCCGGGAATTTTTACTAAAAGGTGTGTCTACGTACGTACAACCTTTTTTATTCATCGAATTATCCTTGCTTATTGAAGATATCGACTTTGAATTGATAATAAAACGCACTTAGCGTTAAATAGCCATCCCGGACGTATTATTTCTCGCTCGATTTCACGACAGTTCATAATGCCGAGAACAATACTATACGCTTTTTATTGACGTACGGCTTGAATGGAACATCGAGTAGAGGAGCGGTTAAATAGAAATAGGGTTGTTTAGCCTTAAAAAATATGAATAATGAGTTTGATGTATTTAAGCGAACATTGTTTTTTTTATAACGTATTTTTAGTTGAGTGCCAAATCAAAAGATGTGTTGCGTGTCCAAATGAATACTCCACGTTTCGGCAAACCTGTACAATTGAATGCGTTAACAATATCTATAAGACCCGAGCTCATATCAATGCATTTCTTTTGAAATATAAAAATTTGTTCGAAATTTTGTAATTACGAAGTAGACGTGAGGGGGCAACCCTGAAAAGCGCAAAGTTTTTGCAGTCCACGCCAAAATATGAGCTTCCGCGATGATTACAGATTCAGAACTATCACCGAAGACAATCGATTCGACAATAATTCTTATTTTAACGGTGCACAAATTGCCAGATATTTGATTGATTTTTGAAAATAAAAAGCGTAGAATTATGAAGCACGAATATTGTTTCGTTGAAACGAATCTATATTGATTTTTTCGAAAAAACTCGTTTAATTGTTGTTGGGAATCACCGTTATATCTATGAATTGTTGTCTTTGTATAATTTTAAATTATTAAGTATTTTACTACTGAGAGATTGTGTAGCTTCGAAAACTTAATACCTAACTGACTAAATACCATAAGACTTACCTTAAGTAAATAAAATCCTTTTTTAGAAAGGGTAGAATAGACTCTCCCCTGCCGTTAAGCTTTTAAGCCACATACTAATCGCGTGGTATGTTATTAGGGGTCCTATATTTATATAAAAACTCAATTAAACTTTTTTACAGCTGTTAAACTTTACTCTTATCATACTTGTGAAAAGAGTCTCTATTGTCATATCTGTCTCTCTGTCAATATTCTTTACGTTGCCTTATTACAGCCTGACTAAATCAAACTTTCACATTGTTGAAAAGTAAGCACGTTCTCAGTACTGAAATCGGAAAATAAAATTGGTGATCCACATAATGGCTTACTACAAAGTCATATCACTTATTCTGCCACATACAACGAGCATATTTGCTCAAATAATTTGCGGAACAAATGATACCCCCTATTGAGACTGTTTGTACAGAACTTGGTATATGACTACTATTAGCGAAATTGTTTCATAACTCGTCGATTTTTTTTGTAATGGCCTCTTTATTGCTTCGACTTAAGGTGTATTTCAAATATATGGTAACATATTTCTCTTTGTTTCAGTTACCGCCACTCTACCACCTCAGAGACCTTGGATACCCTTAACGAGACCGAATAGGAGTCGTCCTACTTGTAAGTACATCAGGTCATCCTTCAATATGTGTGCCATTGCCTTTTCATTTATAGTAAGTTGAAATGTATGACGAGCTTATAAGGTATTATTGTTGATGCGAAAATGTATAATTTTAAATTACATGTTGAAAGCCATCGCAAATTAAGAAAATTAATTATTGGATAGTAAAACAACACCAGTTTGGAGGTTGAGGTTTTGATTATTTTTATAGATTAGAACTCTATAAAAGTGTTTTTATTGTGAATATATAAATTATTAGTATAGAGTATGGATTTCCAGGGTTATGATTTTAAAGCAATGTTCCTCCCGGGTCTATAGACCATTAATACTTTCTTGCACTGAGAGAAACTCGATTCACTTTTTGACGTATAATAATAATAATAAACTTAATTCATAACATATCTTAACAGCTATCTTATTCTAACAACTTATTACTTTTAGATAGATTAGATTATCACTCTTGTATATGCGTAGTTATAGGCGACTGTTTAACGCCTTCTCTATAGATAACTACGGTTCCTAGTAATGACATAAAAGCAGTGGAACTTTTAAGGACTTAGCCGCAGATTGATAGGAGAGTAGGAGACCAGCCTTCTGTACTTGACACACGCCATTGACTTGGGTCTGTGGCTCTAAGGCATGCCGTACGAGCGACTGTTGAATGTGCACGTAGAAACATTAGTGTACATCCGGGGATCGACCCTACGACCTCAGGGGAATCGTACGCTGAAACCACTGGGCTATTACTGCTCTCTATATAGGAATGATCCAAATCAATGATGTATCCAAAATGGATTAAGAATCCGAGCGCCGACGTGGTAACGGTCCGTCGTGCTATTTTAAAATTAATACCTTTTTATTTTATATCGGCGAATCGAACTCACGGTCGGTTGACATTAAGGAAATGCCCTTCGAATGCACAAACAATGCACAATGCCAGGCATTGACATCGGCCTCTGCGCATCCGTGAACCCAAGACAAAAGCTTGTTTTGCGTTATCTAATTTATTTAACTTTAATTATGTAAACTGACTTGAGAAGGATCTAGTGTTTTGATTTTCAATAGAAAAGTTATTTACTTGAATAAATTATTTTTATTATTATGATCGTAATGAAAACTTGCTCTTCCGGCGAAGGGCTTTACCTTTTAAAACAATGAATAAATTCAGAATAATAAATAAATATTGATTTATTCAACGACGAATTTATTAAAAAGACATATTTACGATAAAACTGCTGAACATTCTTTGTACGTTTGTATGTATCTACAAGGTTAATCTGTATTTGGTTAATTACTTAATATTTACTGCGCCTGCGAGTTTCTATCAGAATTCAGAGATTAGCTTAGATTTTTTGAATTGATGAAACTATTGGGACTATTAATTTTATTACATACAGTAACACGACTAACAAATTAGTAAAAACATACAGGCGTTGCCCTTTATAGTATATTATGTAGAGTAAATAAAATATAAAATTATTTTTGATATAAAATTATTTTTCAAGAGATTTCCTCGTTCACGGTTATCGAAATTATAACTTTGTGTTTTGCATAAAATATTAAATGGCATTGTATTTTGCCAGAACTGGGTTTCCCCAGACGTCAAAAGGTTTTCATAAAACTGTAGTCGATTGATATCAATATAGATAATTTAATATAGAATAGTAGACAAGAGTAGACCCAATATTATAGAGAACACATGGTCGCTCTCATACAACTTTAGCCGTATGGCGTCCGACACACCGCATTGAAATTACCGTAGGCTATTATGCAAATTACAGTGCCATTGCAGTTCTACAATTGTTTCATGCCTGTCGCTTCGACCTTCCAATATCATTGCTTTTTGTATGTTATTAAAACAAAAAGTATTGTAAATCTTTGATTATACCGATAACAATGTTTTAATTGTAACACCTTTCTAATTATAACAAAACAGACTTATGTGTGTACTGTGTAATTTAAAAAACAAAAGTGCGTAATTAATGACAGCGATGAAATATAGTTTTTTTTAACTTTAAATGTCATTGATATTGTAATTGAGATATATTTTTTGTAAAATTCAGTTATTAATATGTAACTGTGGTGCTTATTAAAACTAGAATCAAATGTATGCTTAAAACTCCGTACAGAATATAAAAGCCTCGCATAGAATTTAAAAAAGTATTTTTTCAATAGATTTTCTGTTTTATTTATTTATAAAAGCTTGCCAACGCTCGGCACACTGATACATTGATACAAGAAAAAATAAAATACAATTTTCAATGTTACAAGCACTTATAGGCAAACATAGCACATAAGAGATAGTGAAAAGAAATTATGCAAAACAATAATATAATTTATGGGTGATTCTCTTATAAGAGGTAACTATGGTGGCAATCTATTTAAAAGTGGTTTTTTAATCTATACGTTGCTATTTTGTGCAATGAATCACATCACTTTAATGTCCTTTATTAAATAACATTATAATTAAATGTCTCATTAAAGCATATTTTTGTAAAACTCGTTATATAGTCTAAAAAAGTCTCTACCCTGGCCTGTCCCCTTACCGGTTTTAGCTTAACTAGCATACAATACATACAATATTTGTATTATTTGCTAAACCAAACTATGTTTACCACAAACTTAATTAAATATACTTAAATATTATTAAAGAAAAATTGAAAAATATTTGCTTATTTTCAATAATTTTTTAAACTTAATTGTTGTCCCGCTTTTTTTGTGTATCTACCCTGGCAATATTCGCACCCCTTAACAACGTGAAGTTAGCAATACTAAGCACAGAATCGGTTAGATCGACGCCATTTGCCAGTTGTTGTGACGTGAACGTGCGATGCAATGGTTTCGCAAGGTCATGGTCAAGGTCATAAAAGTTATAATTATCATTTTATTTATTTGCAATTCCTGACCTAATTTAGTAATACTGTAATAGTCAAAGCTTGCTTGCTTGCTTTATTATAAGTTGAAAACTTTCTTGGATAAACCAAAATAATGTATTATGTTATGAAAACGTCTTTCCCCTGGCGTCTTTCCCCTGGTAAGATTACTATAGTAATTGTGCCACCTATTTATTGTCTGTGTGTTACACACGCCAATATGGATCTGATTCTTACGGCACTATTCCAAGCCAAAGTTACATCAATTTTAAACCATCAAAATCTTTTTCGTATAATTTATAAAAATAAAGGACTTCAATACAAAGAATTTGATATTAGTAATGCAACTTTTTGCAGAAAGTGGCAATCCAAGACTACCAATATAACTGATCCTAAAACGAATAAGACCAGAAAGGTGACTAAATATTTGAAAATGGTTATTCAGATATATCTACGTGTTTTGATTATGCAGTTAGAAGACAACTTGGAGTATTTTCTTCACCATGAACTGAATATAGTCCACCAACATTCTGCTTTTAAAATTAATAAGACAAATTTGACAGTAAGAAAAGCTGTGATTCACGTGGACCTTAGTGACTATAAACAAAATACGCAGAAGAAACTCAAGCATTCCATTTTGGAGGTGCACGTCAACAGATGTCTGCACACAGTTGTAACTTACACGATAGAAGAGGCATCAGGTGAAGTAAAGACAACATGCTATTGTTCGATGTCACAATATTTGTTACATTCGCCTCCAGCTATATGGACATACTTACAGCCAATTTTGAACAGCTTGCCACCAGAAGTAGAGATCCTTATTTTTTGGAGCGATGGACCCGTAACACAATATCGCAACAAATACATGTTTTATTTTCTTGTCACCCATTTAATAAAATTTTACCCAGCTCTTAGAGACTTTACCTGGAATTACCATGAAGCTGGACACGGTAAGGGTGTTCCAGATGGTGTCGGTGCTGTTTGCAAAAGATCAGCCGACCTATTAGTAGCTAGTGACAAAGATAATAATAAAGATATAGCCTGTCTGAGGGATTTGTCAGATGCTATTCAGAAAAAATGTCCTAGCATTTATGTTTTCGTTATAAATGACAAAGATATTTCAGACAAAGACGCTTTGCTTGCTAGTGGTAAAACACACATAAAGGCTTTTGCTGGTACTTTGCGCGTCCATCAGGTGTCATGGAACATTGAAGATGCGACATTGAAAATGAAGTCTTTAAGCTGCTTTTGCAGAGAAGATATACATTGCGATCATTTTAAGCTTGGTACCATGACATAGTCGTCTAATAAAAAATCTCGTCTCCGAGTCGAGGATGTTTACGGCCCCGATTCAGAGTCCGAAAACGAGACTCCATTTGACATTGAACAAATAATAACTTCATAAGATCACAAGCACCAAATAAAGAATATTCAACAACCGTCGACATCCAAAGAAACGCCTAAAAACGGCGCATTTAGTCTGATTTATAATAAATATGATAAAAAATGTTGCCTGATTATAAATTTCAAGAACAATCTTTGATAAAAGTTGATTATTTCAATTGTATTCTTTGTTTTATTGCTTCTAATTATCTCCCCTGGTCAAATACGTATCTACCCTGATCTTCATGTCTCTACCCTGTCTGATGTATTTACCCTGGCCCTCTAAAAAGTGACAAAATATGTTTTAAGTAACTTGCCCTTACGTGAGTAGTTACATAAACGGGCCAAAAGTCATAATATATATATATAATGGAAAAACTCCAACTTTTCTCCTTGGCCGTCTCCTCCATAGACGAAAAACCTCTTATATAAGAACTACCCTTATATAAAAACTAAACGAAAATCGATCTTAAAGTGTGAGGGGAGCAACTATGGATATACAGACCCAGCTCGTTTAACAGAATGCTCAATCTGGACATCGGTGAGTTTTGCCCAAAACGCGTTCTCCGGAAAAGAGGGACAAATGGAATGATGGGATACCTGGGATATCTACAGGGTTACACGAAAAATTATTTTTTAAAAGACTATATCAAAATGACGTATATCGCTAAGATTCAGGACCTGTCAAACCTACTTTTCTTTAGGATTATTTTGACATATTTGTCTGTGCTTAAACAAGATTGTTTTATTTTATAAAGATTCTTATTAACTGCTGTTTTTTTTAAATAGCAGCGCCTCAGTAAATCATTCACGGGCACCAGCTACTGTTTCTATAAAATTGGTGTTTTTAAACGGTCACGAATTGTATTGATATCATCTTACACCGGAACATGACTAAGCCAACAGTTATTGTTTAATAAATACGTCAATTTATCGCGTATTTATTTACGGTCCAGAGACCTGATTCTAGCAAATTCGCATTCGCACGAAACAATCATGCGGTAGCGGTTAAAATAAATGCATCTTAGAAGACAAATAAACTTGAAAAAGATAATGCTGCTTACGTTTTTCAACTGACTGCTTAGATTAATAAACGGTGTGATTCTTTATAGGCAAGTCACCTTCTGTCTTATCTACTTGTGTGAACCACTCAAAAACCTCCTTATTACGGCATTACCACGCAAGCTACGGCTATAGCTATTTCACATTTTCTATTTATAATGCGAGCGTTACTGTGATTTAAAATCAGTGGCGCTACAACCTCTTTAGGTCTTTGCCTCAGATTTCTGAATATGTTTCATGATCATTTTCAAATCTAATAGGCAAGTAGGTGATCAGCCTCCAGTGCCTGACACACGCCGACGACTTTTTGGGTCTAAGACATGTCGGTTTCCTCACGATGTTTTCCTTCACCGTTCGAGCAAATATTAAATGCGCACATAGAAATAAAGTCCATTGGTGCACAGCCGGAGATCGAACCTACGACCTCACCTCACTAGGCCAACACTGCTCTGTGATTACAAAAATTATATGAATCAACTATGGTTCCAAACATGCTTAGTTTTTGCGGTATATTATCGTGTCACCTTTTACCATTGTCTCACCGTGCACGTATTATTTCATCATTGATTTATTTTGAAGGCACGCGTCTACATAACATTACCATTTATTATGTCAAAGCTTTCGACGTGACTCGTGTTACCCGGAGCGAGAAACGTTTCCGAAAAATGATCTTGGTTTAACAAATGAATTTATCGAACTAGTGGTTTTAGACCCGTTAATTTGGTCGTAGATTATTAAATGGTCTTCCTCGATATATAGTCCTACAATATACTAATTAGAAGTACTATATTTATAAATATCTTATATATATATAAGACAATAGTCTGTATTTCAATAGCAAGCAAGAGGCTAAATAAAACTTATATTTGTTTCTCTGTAAATAAAGAATGCAATTTTATTTATCAAGTATGTTACACACTGATACAATCCTTACAAGACTAACACAATCTTACCTGTAAATAAAGAAACGACAATAAAAGTTCATTGTTATCACCTCTCGATGCATATATCTTAATGGTATTAAATTAATTTACAAATAAGATTAAATACAATTCAACAATCTCAGCATATTTGCCCTTTACATCTTTGACAATGTCAGCTAGCTTGACGTGACACGACGCGGCTCACTCACGAAGTAGCAGTGCGCGCGAATATTCAAATTAAAGAGATCATTCTCTTTACATATATAGATTGGTTTATAATTTGTACGTTAAAATATGACTTCTTTTATTTCGAATCGATCAAGTGAGTGTCACTAAAGACCAGGTTTGACTCGAAACATATTGACAACACTAGAAATATGTTGTATAGACAAGGCACTATTAAAAGACGCCTTTTTGGATCTGTTTCTTTTAAATCGACTTCTACTTCCTTATTCGATGGTGTATTGTTTTGTCGTTGGCATGTGCGCCACGTCTCGCGCATTGGGCATACAATGGTCGTGTAAAGCACGTGCTGCGGTTTGTATTGATCAGGTGAAGCTTTGCTGATTAGCATGGCCAGTGTCGTAAGCACTGTTGGTAGATCCGGAGTGACGTACTACAATTGTAAGCTGAATTGCCTACGTCTAGGCACTAAGTCTATACATATATACTAGCTGCCCCCGCGAACTTCGTTTCTCCTTAATGTGATTTTACTTAGCGTACCTTTTTAGTACATACCAACATGGAACAATTTGCTATGCTACCCCAGAGACTGGGGTTTTCTGGGAAGAAAACTTTTTAGGTTTTTCTGTGAATTTTTCTCTATAAACCTCAGAGTTCAAGTCATAAGATTTCAATTAGCAAATAAAAAATAGAGGTTGATCGTAGAGGGGTGAAAATTAAGGATTGTATGTATTTTTGTATGCTGTATCATAAAAAATGAAAACAAAAAATAAGAAAATATCTAAAAATAGTACTGACCATCCTAAACATTTAGGGGTTTAAAAGATAGTAGCCGATTCTCAGACTTACTGAACATGCATAAAAACTTCATAAAAATCGGTCGAGCCGTTTCTGAAGAGTATGGGAACGAACATTGTGACACGAGAATTTTATATATTAGATATAGTAGAGTCGTTAGACACAATTATCCTTATAGACTAGATGAATGCGACAGCATATACAATTAATATTCTTTCAACTAACACATAAAACGAAAGACACCTGAACATATTAGGTCGCTACTATGATGTCGCTCCGTGAAAACATCGACTGTGTTGAAGTAGTAGGCGCAATATTTTTATTAATTAAAAAATATGAATTCTATATAAAATTCTTATACATCATAACTAGAATCACTTTAAATTTGGGTTAAATTAACATATACCGTGAAACCCTCCAACATTGCCCGCTTTTTACAGTTTTTTAACCCTTCCCAAAAAGTTACAGCATATAAAATACCATTGAATCTCTAATACGTTAATGACGCCATTTTGAAGTTGATTTAAATACTTATAAATCTTAATTTCTCCATAATTTCTTTAAAAATAGAAAATTAAGAGGCGGGTAAAGTTAGGTGCAAATGTGCCTAACTTTGCCACTCTTCAAATGTCAAGCCATTTTAAGACATATAACGCTTATTTTAAAGGCCAAGGAAAGGGAATTGGGCAAAGATACGACCAACCTCATAAAAATAGAACTTAACATAATAGTTTATCTTCAGAAACAGTGGGCAATGTTAGGCAAGGATTTTAAGGATTTTTTTACTTATTTTGTCTCTAAGGCCAGGGGTGTGCCGTCAAACAATTAAAATATTTTTTATCGAATTATCAACTTTATTTAAATAAAAAAAGAACAGTTTTTTATAACTTTATCGTCGTTGATACGTTCTATGTTAGATTAAAAAACAAAAAAAAATTATAATATTCTTAAAGTTTTAAAATTTAAGAAAATATTCCGTGTACATAAGACATTATTAGACATTTTGAGAAGAGGACATTATGAGATGAGAGGATATTAGTATGGATTGCTCGTATGGTAGTATTATACATTTAGGTATTTATTAGCTGTTGTCGACGAAACCTCTGTGCAAAATTTTAAGTTTCTACACCAAAGGGTTTGGGCTGTGCATTAATAGGTGCCTCTAGATAATTATTTATTAATATACAAGTAAAAAGGAACAGGTTGACAACCCTAGCACTCAATAATCGGTGGGCAATGTTGGGACTGTTGATGTTCTGCTGTATAACCTAACATTGCCCAACACCATAATTTGAAATCTAATAGCCGTTTCGGTTCCGAAATCGCCACGTGAACATCATTTTACATGCCTTTTTATTTACTGATTGTCATAATCACGTCAGTCAAATAGTTTGCGCCCTGCTGATGAAGTTTTCGAGCAAAATATTTGCACCACGTTTTCACCACGTCATTAAAACAACACTTGCTGGCTTACTAAAAGAGGTTAGAATGTTTTGACACATCGGTATTGCCAGTAGATATTATCAAAATTCATACCACAAAGAAAAAAAAACAATTAAATCGATACTTTTTTATGGAAATCGATTTTAAGTTATTTTTTCTCTCTGGGCAAAGATAGGAAGGAGGGGCAATGTTGGAGGGTTTCACCGTAGTAATACCATTGTGTTACCTTTTCTAGTCATGAATTAGAATCATGCGTGATCTTCCACGATGTTGACATTTGCGTGAAGGGCCAGAGATAACAAATCGAACCTTTTGATTCCGATGTGATGAATGCCGCAAAAGTGTAATTTTCAGAACGTGAGAGATCACAGTCGTGGATTTGGTTGCATAAATTGGACATAATTTAAAACTGTAGAAATAATAATGATATTATGCTAATTAATGTTGTTAATGTAAACATTTTGATAGATTTAGTATTTCTCATGAAATATATTACGTTTTATGACGGCTTTAGAAGTAAAGTATGTTTGGTTTCCGCTGAGTTTCGACAAGTTCGGCGTTTATTTTACTGGTTTATTTTAGCATACAATACGAAATTTCATTGCCGGCTATTGCCCTCCATACCGTATATTTTTCCGGGATCAAATAGTCGAACAAACGAAATACGCGACCAAAATTTTGTAAATATTATAATCTCAATTAAACGCAGTAAATCAAGATTTGCTTAACTATATTTAAAAAAACATTATTGAATTCAATAACGCTTACTCTGAAAAAATGTCTTTTTTTACATAACAAACAGGCAACATCTGATGTTAAGTGATACCACCGCCCATGGAAACTCACATTGCTACAAGGCTGGCAAGTGCGTTGCCGGCCTTTTATGAATTGGTACGCTCTTTTCTTGAAGTACCTTAAGTCTAATTGGTTCGACTAATTAATGTTTATAATAATTATTGTTACTGTATATATTCCCTTTTCAGAAGGTAGAGTTTCTGATATAACAACTATTATTTTTTAGGGATATATAGTATCGTAACTATAAAAGCAATTTGAACGGGTCGGTTTCCTCGATGACTCTATTTGCCTATAGACAAGCACCTATTCGCACCCGAGACCATTTAGCTTATCTACTCGTCAGCACCGCACGAACATCCCCCGGCTATAGCCGTTTACGGAATACATCATTTCCTGTATTTTCGAAGAAATTATGTGATAATGTTATATTATCTCGTTTGATGCGGTACTTTTGAAATGAAAATGTTACAGATGAAAGCTGTGATATTCTAATTTGCTTTTAACTGTAAAATGCTAATGCTATAACTCTGGTATCTATATCTCTTGCTCTTACATAAATTAATGTATGTAGAGATAGAGAGATATAATATTTAGTGTGATCGTAGAATTGATCACTTTATAAATTCAACACCTTTTTATGATAAAACCTATTATTTTAATTAAAAAAACTTACCTAGACCTACCCGATATAGTATTAACTTTAACATATTTTCAACTAATAGACAATCATAATTTTCCAGGTATATTCACGGTGATGTGCTACAACGTGCTGTGTGACAAATATGCGACGAGACAGATGTACGGGTACTGCCCAAGTTGGGCGCTGGAGTGGGACTATCGGAAAAAGGGCATATTGGACGAAATACGACATTATTCTGCGGATATCATAAGCTTACAGGCAAGTAACATAAAATATTTTTTTTGGGATAAAATATCACTGTTATCTAGTAATGTAATAAAGCTGATAATAGCTTAGCACAACAAAGCAAGCATATTGTCCAGATATAAGATATATCATTCTACATTTACACTATATTCATAAAATATAAATAGGCAATTAAATGGTTTGCCAAGCCAATTACTTATTGTTGTGCTCTGGAAGGAACCTACTACCTACTGTGCTCTAGGTGTGAATAGGTGAACCTATTGTACTGTTATACATTTTTGAAGTTATACTACTTTTGGCGCGTTAGGGAAAAATGATGAGAGTAAATTTTTACTATGCGCGCGCACACCGTCACAAAAAATCCGACACCCTGAATATCTGCTCAAACGTCGGTAAAACAGTCTGGGCCGCTAGTTGGCGCTTGCTCTGTTTTGTCGACAAGTTGCATTGTCTGCCATGGCGTAGTGTTTTTCAGAGTAGTGTTTATTTAAACCAAAATAATGATTTTGATTTTTCAAAGTGTTCGAAGAAAATTATGACGCCAAAAAAGTATAACTTCTAACGCGTGTACATAAGTACACATACGTTTTTTTTTTAAACGGCAAATGCTACAATCTAAAATAATAAAGAATAGCTAAAATGATTTCTTTCTAGGTATTGTATAGATTTTTAACAATAAGTCGACCCTGCTTAATACCGACATTTATATTTCAGTAGCGCATACAATGAACAAAGGTCCATTTATATGCCGTTATTCGCATGTATAAAGTACGCTTTATTAGCCAAATCAATTTATATAACATGACGATCAGTATTCACAAATAGTTATTTTCTTCCGCACAACATTGAGAGGTCGTTGCGCCGGCAATTGTTAGCTATTATATAATACGTCAATGTCAGGGTTGTAAACATTGTATAGTGGTAGCAGCGTAGATTTTAATACAATTTGTTACTGAAAATTATTTAAATGGTTTCTGTCTTGTCCTGTGGGAAATAAACGTTTGTCTAACGTTTAAGTTATTTGTTATTGGCCTCAAATATTTGCATTATAAAAAACCTAATCGACACATCGTGAAACACGTAAGAAACACAAAAATAAATAATCTAATATTTTTCGTTTGGATTGATAAGGTTATTAACTAGATACTTACGTTTGTAAATCGTTACTCAAATTTAATAATGAGGTAAACTACCTGGTAAATCTTTAGATGAGATTTGCATTTTGACATGCCTAAATTGATAGCGATTAAGAAACCATTGTGATTTGAGAATTTTTTTTAATTCACCAAATAAAGTTTTCCTTACATCAAAATTTATTTTTGTAAAAATATTTCAGGAGGTGGAAACGGATCAGTTCTACAATTTCTTTTTACCGGAGTTGAAACAGGACGGCTACGATGGCATCTTCTCGCCAAAGTCTCGCGCCAAAACTATGGCGGAGTCTGAGAGGAAATACGTCGATGGATGCGCTATATTCTTCAGATCTGCTAAGTATGCACAACTACAATGAAATACCTGACAGGAAAGGCGGTCCGGTATTTCAACTTTTTCATTTTGTTCCACTGAATTGATGTTTTTACATTAAATACACAATACACATACATCAATAAATTACATAACAACAGGTATATAGTTTTAAAAAAAATCAGTGGCGATACAACCTCTTTAAGTCTTGGCCTCAGATTTCTGAATCTGTTTCAAGACCATTATTAAATCTAATAGTCAAGTAGGTGATCAGCCTCCAGTGCCTGACACACGCCGTCGACTTTTTTTAAGACATGTCGGTTTCCTTACGACGTTTTCCTTCACCGTTCGAGCAAATGTTAAATACGGACATAGAAAGAAAGTCCATTGGTGCACAGCCGGGGATCGAACCTACGACCTCAGGTATGAGAGTCGCACGCTGAGGCCACTAAGCCAACACTGCTCTTATAGTTTAAAAAACTAAACAAAAAATAATATGTATATATATATTTATAATATAAACTTCACTCACACACTCCACAAATACATTAACTGCCAAAAGGAAAACTTCCTCATTTATATTCAAGACAGCTGTCTTTTCATGTCGATTTCATCGCTTTGTTGTTTAATATTAATGTTTTTTTCTAAGGTTTTCATTGGTAAAGGAGCACTTAATCGAATTCAACCAGCTGGCTATGGCGAATAGCGAAGGCTCAGATAACATGTTGAATCGAGTTATGCCGAAAGACAATATCGGTCTGGCTGCCTTGTTGAAGACCAAAGAGGCAGCGTGGGAGAATGGTGAGAATTGTAATTATTTTTTTATATCCCTTTTATTAGATGTAAGTATAATAAGTTTTAATAATATAGCGGGTATAATTATTATTTGGAGAAAAATAAATCAAATTTAAATAACTATGAATTGAATTAATAGTTTTACATTTGCTAAACATTATATATAACGAATATTAGAAATGATATTTTTTAGCGTTGAAGGGACTATATGTACCCCACAGTTTTTGAAGCGGTCTTTATATACCCGGTATATTAGACACCAGTCACCACACAATTAACACACACTAATACAGACATTCTACACAATGCCTCTACTTGGCTGAAATAAAACTAACGGCTCATTAATTGCCGGATTTCTATGTCTAAAAAGCAGTGATAGAAGAAGAAGATTTTCCTATAGAAATTCTTTTCTAGACATTCTTCTCTGTTAAATTCGCTTTTTATACAAAAGGGGATGACCCGTAGTGATGGCGAATGGTTTTATGGATATCAGAGTGTTAGGGATTTAAACTGTTTGGTTTGTAAGATAGTTTCTTTTGAAATTACGAGTCATATAAAATATGTATTTGAAAAGCAATAGAATTAGATTTTGTCCTTTGTCCAGTACAATCCAATTTGAAGGTCCTAGGTTTGGTTCGCGGGGAAACATAAATGTTCTGGTATGAAAGGCACATGGGCCATAATCCCCGCATTGAGCTAGTAAAGGATATGGCACAAGTTGGAGGTTTAGTTTCTAGTGCCACAGAAATTGTCTCATTTTAGAAGGCACGAAAGACTGGACAGCTACTTTTCTAAAAAAAATATAATTGAAAGCGCTGAGTTACATTACACACACCCACTAATTTTGACTTACAGATTTTTTTTTACAATATACAAAGCATGTGACACTCTAGGTCTACCAACGGAGACGTCGGCGCTTTCGCAACCAATCCTAGTATGCACGGCTCACATTCATTGGGACCCTGAGTTTTGCGATGTGAAGTTGATACAAACAATGATGCTGAGCAATGAACTGAGATCGATTTTGGATGATTCTGCGCGTACGCTGCGATTGACCGGACAGAAGGACAATGTTCAACTGTTGTTGTGTGGAGATTTTAATTCGCTGCCTGATAGTGGTAAGTATAAGCTGTGCCCGTGGTTTAACTTTCCTTATAATTAATAGGCGCCGTAATATTATATGGCCTAACTTGTTAAATCAATTATCAAAAAAAAACTAAAATCGGTCTTATATATTACACAGATATTGTAAGTGAAGTAATTCGTCTCTTTCTTTCAAATTGTATTTTAAAACAGCGTAATTAGATTAGATATATAGATATCAGAGTGTTAGGGAATCAAACTATTTTGGTTTGGGTTTTTGTTGTTTTTGCTAAAATTTCTACAGCAAAAGTATGTAAAACACCAAAACATAGGCCCATAGACCTAAACTACAAAAAATATAACCCAATATTCACGATTCGAAATGGATTGTATAGCTCTACAGAAAAAGTATGTTAAACACTAAAACATAGGCCTCTAGATAGTTAGACTACAGAAAATGTAACCTAATTTTCCCTATTCGAAATTTTAATCAATACTGTTAAGAAGTAAATAAATTTTCCATTTCCAGGTGTAGTCGAGTTCCTCTCGGCAGGGCGTGTATCCGCCGATCACCGTGACTTCAAAGCGTTAGCCTACGCGAATTATCTCCGCCGAATGCCGGGTTCAGATCACGAGTTCACGCACAACTTCAAACTCGCTTCCGCCTACAGCGAGGACATCATGCCTTACACTAATTACACGTGAGTGATAGATTTTTTTTATTTTATTATTATTAAAGTATATAAGTCTAGAAGAAGAGCTATGTCAAAGGACAGCTTGACGAAAAATTTATAGCTGTTAAAACCTTCACTTATATATGTATAATTACATTTATTTCTTAGAATAAATTAGTTTTGTAAATAGAGGCTTATAGTATATGATGATATTAATTTATCCCTAATGGGAAAGGTAAAGGACTTTAGTCCATACAGCCAGATCTTGTTCTTGGTAATAATTGGAGAATGTTTGTAGTTCGGTAGGTCCGATCAATCACGGTTTGATATTCTAAAACGATCAAGGACATACGTGTGTCATGACGTAGGCTGTACACAGAATAGAATAAAGTATATTCAGTTTATATTACCAAGGAGTTTTCATAGGTTGTTATCTTTTGCATGGAGGCACGTAAACTCTTTAGTTGAAGTAGATGTCTATACCCCATGGTATATTCCTATATTGTCACATTGTTTTTAGCTTCAATTTAAATTTTTAAACATAGATAAAGGAGCGTTCGGTACTTTTAATACCAGATACACGCTCGTTTCTGTTAAAACACAGTGATGGTTTAATAATATTCATTAGACATCAGTTTCATAAGCTATATTAAAAAAACATTTTAAATAAATTCCCGCTTAAGTCAATTTCGTAATGGTGTATAGAAATATCATAATCGATAAGTTTAACCTAAATTTGTAAAATACAACATTCTAAACTAAACAATAGATTTTTTAAATGTATTTATTTAATGTTCTTCCCTTTCTTCAAGGATAAATCCATCTTAAGGCTTACAGAAATTAAACATTTTTACATACAAAATACAACTAAAAAAAAAATCTGTGTGTCTCTTATTCCTATGAATTGGTACGAGATTTCGCAAATTGAATAATATTGAAATGGTTCCGATGTTAAGTGCTAATAATATAAATTGCAGGTACGACTTCAAAGGCATCATCGACTACATCTTCTACAGCAAGCAGTCGATGACCCCTCTGGGTCTTCTGGGGCCTCTGTCGCAGGACTGGTTCCGCGAACACAAGGTCGTAGGCTGTCCGCATCCGCACATACCCTCAGGTAATTACTTTTATATCTGGGGATATTTCTTCATGAGGTCCCGTTTTTAATTTGTGCAGTATTTGGTATTTAAGAGAGTGTCAAGTTTATCTTCGGAAAACGCCGATACGGCAAATTAATTAAAAGGTATTTCTAAGAAAAGTTAATGTTAATAATGGATTAATGAAAATCAGGAAGCGAATGAAGAACGAAAGCTAAGGATAGAGATATTTGAAGAAAGCTGAAGGAGGCGTTTGCCGGTGAAGGGGGTATATCGAGTAACAAGATAAACAATGTATATGACGGTTTCACTTCGATAGATTACAATCTACCGAATAATAATACGTTAAATTGTAAGCAGTGCGTTGAGGTTCACAATCTTTCGACAGTTCACAATCTCGCGAGATAGATTATAACGGTGTTTACAATTTTACGGTGACATATATAACAAAACCAAACTGTATATTCAACATTTGTAAAGATTGGAAATAAACAGGCTTTATTAATATTAATGAAAATCTGGAAAACAAAAAAATAGAAGTGTTTTTACACTGTAACGGGCGCTTTTGTAACTAAACAGAAGCATATCGCCATCTTTTAGTTCGAAAATTGAATGCAAATAAGTACGTAATCTACAATTTTCCATTTTTAATGGTACGACTTGAGTATATTATATATAAAATATTTTACATTTTGTTTAGATAAAAAACATTTTTCTACGAAAAAGTTTCACAACACAGCTATGTTCCTAGTGTGGGAACCAGCGTCTGTATGACATAATAGTGTCATTTAAAAATAAATATCGTATCGATAAAAATATTTTTATACAAAATAATCCATATTTAAAATTATTTTTTTTTGTTTTCAGATCATTTCCCTCTACTAGTAGAACTGGAGATGTGTCCAACGGCGAGTACCAACTCGAACGGACTAATTGGACGCAGGTAGCACGCAATCCGCCGACATGCGGCCGCACATGGCGCCAATGCCATCCACAGGAATCCTACCCTCTACTTCAAAAATCAAAACCAGAAGCTGGACAAAAATCCAGTACAGCCACCGACCCACAACCAGAAAGATTCAGCTAAAAATCGTAAACTGGATGACCAACATTCAGTTCCTCACCAACCGATAGACAAGAATGCAGTTGGGAATGATAACCAACCAAGCCGCAAGGACATAGTAGCCTACCAGAAGAGTCCAAGAAACCAAACTGAAAATCATCAGCTTCTAAAATATCAAGTTGACCTTAATAAATGTGAACACCCTAAATCAGTAATCCAAGAAAGAAAGCGACACAATGTGAACAGATAAAACTTAGTAATTTAGGTATATGGAAAATCAAAATCATAGACATCTAGAACTTGACAGTTCGTCACATTAGCCTAAAGCGGTCTTGACGTTTTACATCAACGCAGAAATCACAGTACTCAAAAATTCCCAAATTACCCAAGTTAGAAAATTAACTTTAGTCTAATCAATTTTAGATAAATTTTGACGTAGACGCTTCATTCAGCTAGGGTGACGAATTTTTCACAATATTTAGAATCCAAATCATTTTTGTAAAACACTTATAGCGAACAAAATATAGATTTCTTTATGTATAGTACTTATTAAGTAGAAATTTGTAATATTGGTTTAGATGTGCAGATTTCATCGGTTTGTGTGCAATTTTAAGTTTTCAAAATCATAAGTTGTATATGTCAAAATAAGAGTATGTAAAAATCGTTTTGAAGTACTTAATATTACTAAATTCATTTTGCTGTACTACCTCCGGAATTATACAAAAGACATAGTACAGTACATTTCTTAGAGCGTCGATTAGGTATGTGTAAAATTTTAATTAATTAAATACTCAAATTTATATTTTTCTTCGCAAAACAAAAAATTTTAAAAGATTCTTCCAACATCCTTGGCGATTTTCTTCCATCTCTCTCAGTGAAGTATAGTGATGGAAAATCCATATTTAGCTTCTGTGCAATTATAGTTTCCAATCAGAAAAAATAGTTTTTTAAAATCAGCTTCGTATTAATGAAATTTTTAGCTTTATTTCTTCTGCAAAACAAATGTTTATATATTCTAATTTCAGTTACCATGGCCGCTATGAAGTTCAGTTGCCATAGTAACTAGACGGTTCCAGTTGCCATGGTAACCAACAAACATGGCGATTTATACCCGCCTCTTTAATGCTCAGTAAAGTACATTGATGGAAAATCGATATTTAGCTTTAAGACTATTGTCTGTGCAATTATAGTTTTCAATTAGAAAAAAAAATATTTTGGCAGAATCAGCTTCTTGTTAATGAAAGTTTTAGCTATAATTTTAATTGTCGTGAATGTAGCTACAGTTGAGGAATATAACGAGGTTACAAATATTTCCGTGACGGGTCTGTTTATCTCGGATTTTGAAAATATCAGACGTCCATTTACCAATTAGTGATAAAATGATTCCTCCACTGTAAATTGTTAGAATAATGTGAATATGTTTAGTTCTAGATGGTGTTCGAGGAGACATTGGAACAATATATTTTATTTTTCACAAATTTGAATTAGTTTTTCACGGTATAACAAAGTTCCCCGGTACTTTTATAACTTACATTTAATATATTTTTTATTCAACCCTAATGGCAACTTTATAACCATAGAAATAATTGTTTAAGAGGACAAATTACCGAGTTAAATCATTGAACTTCGGCCTAAGTCATTTTTTTTAGTTTTAGCGGGGTTTAGTTGCCGCATTTAACAAGTTCATTGTATGGTGCAATCAAACCATTTCTTTATAATGAATGTGTTTAGTCCACAATGTCTCCCCGATGGGTGTGTGTAAATGTCGGTAGTGCAGTGGACGGTGAGCTATGGTTAATTGAGGTACAGAGGTTAACTGATATGGTTAAGGTTAACTGTGGTACGGTGTTGGCATTTAGAACAAAGACGAGCGAATGCTCGCCGGCGGCGAAACTTAGGTTAATGTCGCATATTGTGTACCAACAAACTACTCAGCGAGACTTAAAAAAGACCTTTATTACCCCTCCTTTTTATCCCCCTCCGCTCTCCTCAAACCCCTTTTCCTAGTATTTTTATAATCTCTTGTAAGTGGAGTTTTGTATTGTCTCGTTTCTTTACAATTAAACCGCTCGCTGCCGCTCATCCCCCTTTTAGCTCTAAGTAGGTTATATATTGTGACGATTGGAATCCCATGAGTAACTCACGAATTGAATTTTGTTTAGTTGTAAGTTTTTTTCGTACGATTCAGTATTTGCAGCGCCCTAACGACTGCTTCGAACCCAAATTCAATGTAAATGCATTTTTATTAGTTTAGTCCTTTATCATTCGGGGAATGAGAGACAGCGACCGGGTACATTTAGAATAGCGGGTAGCATACTGGCGTAGTACAAATGGACGTGTGAATGTGTGATGCGGTGTGGTGCGTACGTGCACGCTATCTCAGGATCGCTTGTCGTTTGACAAATGCGCGGTGTATTTTTGGAAGGATGCGTGTTACCATTTAATTGACGTTTCGTGTGAAACAGTTAAATGGTCACACCCCTGTATGCATTGGTCGTATGCAACCTCTGATTGTATGGTTGTGATCTTATCGGAATCGATTCGTGTAGTTTGTCAGAAAACTAGTCATCGACGGAGGTTGACAATTTTGCTCAGGGATTATGGATCTGGAGAGACTAGTACTGCCCGTATCTTACAGTATCTATTGATTAGATGTAGTCTTTTTTTTTAGTGATATCTGAATTGTGCTCTGCGCCCGAGTGCAATCTGTCAATCTCTTGCGTCGTTGTAGAGCGTTAGTTGACATCGGAATGACGTTATATTTACTTTTTACAATCAAAAATTGGACCACTTCATAGTTGAATCTACGCTTATTTTTTGTCCTTTCCATCGGAATTATATAATTTTTAAATATTTTTTATTAATCATATATTTATATCAAACGATAGGTGCTGTTGTATTTAATTTTAATATTACACACGATTGTGATAAG
The DNA here is from genome assembly GCF_905475465.1 of Pieris napi. Classification (NCBI taxonomy): domain Eukaryota; kingdom Metazoa; phylum Arthropoda; class Insecta; order Lepidoptera; family Pieridae; genus Pieris; species Pieris napi. The sequence continues at coordinate 6,804,969 of NC_062250.1, forward strand.
GCGACTCTCTCGATTGTTAACGATGAGCCAAATCATGTAAAGGGTATATTTGAATTACTTTAGGATAATCGTGGACGAAGTTTTATATCATACAAATTTTACAACCGACGCTGTATAATTTTTCTAAGTACACAGGTAAAGTCATATCATGATTATTCTGCGATTTTTCTAAATTACTCTAGATTGTTTAGACGTTCGTCCGTTTTTGAGATTGTTCTACGTGAATGCACAAAGTAAGGTTTAGTCTAGTTACACGTTGCGATGTTATTTTATACGTCGTAGGATAATTTCTGAAACGGCTTTTATTGTCGATGCGCGCTTTGCGTAGTACACAGTTTTTACGTTTCGTGTTTAAATTATTTCGCGTAATTATTGTTGCATTTATTCGTTGACAGATATTTTATAGCGTAAGCTGATATGAAGGCCTTAACTGCTTCACTGTACCTGTTGATGAGATTTGGCTAATTGTGTAAATTTATGACGTCATGATTGCAATTGGGGTTATTTTGAGGCTATTTTTTTGTAAATTCTGAACATAAAATATATATTCAAGTTGATATCGCAAAATTTGTAGTGAAATAGTGAAACTTATTATTGGTTTTTTAATTCAGTTTAATAACGGAAACATTCAATTGATTGATTAGGAAAAGATGAATACGTTGCTACTGATTTGTGATATTCATCTTGAATTAAAGGCAATTCTCAATTTTTAAAACTGACAGTTGTCAAATGGACATTATAAATATCAGAAACATTACAATAAAATTCAATTGAAAAAAATACCGTATGTAATAATTGAGCTAATCGTATCTAATAATTGAAATGTACACTGTCAGAGTTAAAATATATACATAGTACCAAAAACTTATACGATTCTGGTTTAAATTTACTGCTAGTTTCATAGAACTGATTGTATGAACACCTTTATTACGTCGTGCTTAGATTTTACAATACACGGAAAATGTTAATCAGTCCTACTATGAAGCAAATGGCACTACCGGATCACATAAGCGTTTGGCACTACGGCTCGCATCACTAGACGCTTGATAGAAACCAATAGACGCGCTGAACGCGATGCAAAACGAGAGCTTTATAAATCTAATTTGTAGTAAGACGTGATCTCTTTATTTTAATAGAATTTTGATGGACAATTTTACTTAATAGATCTAGCGGTGTAGCGAAATAGGATTGTATCGCACATTTTATTATACTCTATAGTTTCGAACTGATGCCCTCCAAGAAATTTTGACATGCATCATTAAAACCCTCGAGCCCCTTTAGCGCCGTTCCGATTGGAAGTATAACTTTGTGTACATAATTGTATAATTTTTTTATGTAAATATTTTTTGTATGAAATTCCGTTGCCCCCGTGATTGGGTTTTAATGATGCGATCTATTCGATACCGCAAGGAGCCTTCAAGTCTGTGTATTTATTTTGTAAATATGTGATTTCGATTACAATTAATGCTAGACAACGAGCGTTGTATGACAGCCGTTCGGACTTCTGCGCACACTGTCAGTTTTGTTAGGACTGAAGTGGCTACGGCGTATAAACTGTGTCTGACTACCCTCCTATTTAGGTAATAGAGATTTATTTTGTAAAATGTATAATAATTTGTGTAAACTTTTTTATATTTGACTATTGTATTGTAAATTTGAATTATTTGTGTCAGATGTCTGTTTATTCATTGTAGCCATCAATTTTGCGATGCATTGGCGTTAAACACGTTTAGCAGTCACGTCTATACAGAAGTTAATGCATAGGAAAACAACTAGATGGCGCTATATTTAATATCAGTATTTTTAATATGCAATTGTAAAATCTCTTGAACAAATATGAATGGATGTTATCTCTTAATACTGATGTAAGTATAGAGTCACTGAACACAGCCTGCGTTCGTTCTAGGTAATAAGCCTTGCACTAGCCTCGAATACGAAGGATCAGACATTCCACAGGCCCTATCGAATTAGCTCAATGCAAAAGACTGTATGAGACTTTAAAAGAGAAATATCATGAATAAAAAAAAATATTTTCTGAAGCACCTTAACGACTTTACAAAACGTGTTTTATGGTGATTTAATGATAAGATCGCAATGTTTAACTCACTAGTATGTAAGGACAAATGCTTTACGCCACTGTGATAGACAATACAATTATACCTGAGAGAAAACACCATAGGCATTTATGTGAAATTTATTATTGTCTTATGAAATGGAATGTAATGTACCTACTCTCAGTTGTGATGCTGACGGTACTCTATTTGAGTGCGAACATAAAAAATGCAATAATAGCAACATTATGACATGTTCTATTATACAATTTTTATTTGAAGCCTTATTTATAGTTTAACCACTTCATACTACAAATTTCTTATGAGTACATGTTAGAGTTAAGGTCATCATTTTCCATTTACGTCTTGCGTTATATTGGTATACAATTGCATGTTAGTTGAGAAAAAAAATACTATTGCAAATGTTATTCACTAACTCCGTGGTTTTGTACTTTTTATATTCATTTCTCATTACTTTTGTACCCTTCATTGCCTTAGTGTTAAAAGCCCAAACTAGAGTACCATCAGTAATAATTAAAAGTACAAAGCGTATGTGCAGAAGTTTCGCGGCTCGACTGTTCGAGTGTTCGCGGTGTGGGGATGTGTGCGTGCGCGCATGAGTGTGTGTATGTGTGCGGCCGCGCGGCCCGCGTCTCGCTGCTCTGTTTGTTGACACATTATGTATATTTGAATGAATCAAATTATAAGAGAATATGAATTTTGACATGACTTTTATTTTGTTCTGACTACCATAAAAGATAATTATTAATATAATGTTAAAACAGAAAATAATGAACACCGCATTTAAAATTTACCAGCACTTTTTTTTGGTGTCAATTAATTCTTCTTTAAAAAGGATTTAGAGATTTTAACTTTTCCGATTGATTCAATAAAGATAGAAAAATAATATATGGACAAGTTTACTTCTTTCTATAAAATAAAACCAAAATACAGCTAAACAATCTATTTACACTAAAATAACTAATTTATATATATTTAAATACAACATCCTTAAAACTGTCAACTGTCTGGAGTTCTAGGGTAACAGGGCATTGTAACCAGTTTGCCATGAGCTCTTCTGAATAGCCTAGTAAGAAATACATCTTAGTTGGTGAGACAGCTCTTCGAATGATGGCAGCTACACGGATATGATTAAATTGCCGTTTTATGATTATCTGCAAAAGCAAGAGCTTGTTACTTTTATTATATATTGCTATAATTATTATATATTTTTAGAGGGATCAATGTGAATTTTTCAAAAGATTTGGGTACTGTCAATTGGGGAAAAGTAATTTTTATTATTTCATTAGTTTATTTAATACATATTAGATACATTTCACCTATAAACTGATTTGCACAGCTTCATAAATTTAACCAATGGTTAATGCATGATGTTCTTTAATATTTTGCATCATTAACATCTAGGCATTAGAAACATATTTAATTAGATACATTTTACTTAAACACTAACAATAATAAAAATTAATGTATACTATTGTCTTGACTCTAGCTTTGGATATTATTCAAATCTGGTCTCGGAATTTTAGTAACTCAACTTCAACATCACTAATAATTATTGGTATACTTACTTCACTACAAACAAGTCCATGCCAGGTTCCATTCATAAATCTTCTTATGAATTCATCTTCCAGTGCTGTTTCTGATCTACGGATTCCATCTTTTAAGTTAGCTAAAAAGCAATAATGAAAATTTAAATAATAGTAATTAAAATTGATAATGTTGATTTTCTTTACAGTAATAAAATAAATATCAGCAATATTATATACTAGCTCCAATACATAAGAAGAAAGAATGTTTAAGCAGTATATGCTGTATAATAAAAATGTTGTCCCTAAATTATATATCAACTAGTATAAAGAATATACCCACAGGTATTCCATGAATTCCAAGTTTTTCTGTGAGCAATATAATGTGGTGGATTAGCCATTTCGTAAGTAAGGGGTTTGTCCCTCTTTTTTGTGATTCTGTATTTTCCGGAGACAACTCTGCATAATGCTGTTGAGGTATGAAATTGGGAAGCCAATATAGGAGCATTTTTGGTTATAATAGAGGCATTCTGTAAGAGATATAGATTTTAATATGGCCTACTGTATACACTGCAAATATTTAAAAGTACTTTAATCAAGTTTACCTGAGCTAATTTAATAACTGAGAAATTCATAATTTTATATTAATAGATCATAAATTTAAATAACCTCGCAAGTGAAATCAAAACACAAATAAGCACAGATCACGTAAGTTAGTTGGGATTCATTATTTGGAAAATTAATATCAAATTCACAAATGACATTGACAATTATTTCACGTCAATTATGCGGGACAAAATCACTTTGCGACAGGTGTGACTATTGACTAAACTACGATCACCGAATGAATTTATGTATATGAAACTGGTCACGTGAGCTATGTCATTCATGTTGTTATACGTTAAATGTTTATAACTGGGGGGTTTTTTAACTATTACTAAGCAATAGAAATCCGCAGCAACGGAAATCACATTTTACAGACCATGCATTTACTTGGTCCTTTTATGTACACATTCATTTCATGCCTATCCATACTCATGGATACCCACCTACTCCAATTACTATATTTTAACTGCAAAAAGTAATAAAAGATAAAACTAAAGTGTGAAAGTAAAATTACAGAATAGAGCGGGCGACCAGTGTCTAGGGACGCTTTCTTAAGGACTTAGCTTGACGTGATTTACACCTAAAAACTAAAGCATAGGAACCACGTAAAAAGAAGACTGTCTGCCTTATCTACCTGACCTTGCTCTTTTACTCTGAAATAAATGTCTTGGTGAATGAGATGCCATTTCCTGGTGCTTTTATTCCTTTTAAATACCAACCATTAAGTTTCGTTCGTATATATTTATCAATGTCAGTCAAGTGACAACGTTATTTTAGTCACATTTTAATGTCAGATGTTATTCACGATAGGTACATTATTGTTTGAATCTAAAGTGCCCTGTAAACGATCAAATTTGCTTCAAACTTCACGTTTTCATCAAACAATAGCTTAGACGATCAAACCAAATATCTATCAAATTTGTTAAATTTTTAGTAGATTCTCCTTTCGTGAAGTGACGTCGCCGTACCGAGCGATTCAGATGACGCATTTTTGGCATTGACTCTAGCACTGTGTATCAAGACAAAAAAAAGAAGACGATGGAGTCGAGAATGGTTGAAATTAAAAGATAAATATACCCACGAGAATTTGCTACGGGAAATATTGCGTACATAACCTGAAGACTACGCAAACTTCCTGCGCATGGACTATAAAACTTTTGAAGATTTACTGACTATACTCCATACGGTTTTATTTAATAATTAAAATAAAAAGCCTTTTATTTCTTGCTAAAAGATATACAAAATAACATAGGTTTACTAAAAAGAAATAGGTTTACAAAAAATCAGGATAAACAGATATGAAATGCAACATAAATTCTTTGTTAGTAATCTTGACACTCATATTGTCACTGAGCGTAGCGTCCTCCTTGATGTAACGAGTGAGATCTTGTTTCAAACTCGACATCAATCCAGATTTTCATCAAACACGACAAACACGTAGAATGTTTGACAAACGCGTCAAACACAGCAGTACACTATCAAATAATTTGACAAACACGTAAAATTTGACAAACAATTTGATCGTTTACAGGTCACTTAAGAACAAGAACTAAAGTATGTACACCACTCTAAAATAGCAAACAAGGTAATATCACCTTTTTTATTTATTATTTATTCTTTATATTCTAACGCCTTCCGAATACACTGAAGTAGATAAAATAACGTTTATCCGTTTACGTTTTTCCCGTTTTCAACGAAAACAGTTCATTCAACAATCTATACTTTTTAGTTGCCTTCAACCGTTCCCTTTTGATTTATGTAGATACTACACTCCGAAAAGACGACAACAATTTTTCTAAATTTATTGCCATTTTATGATAAAGTAAATTCAGCAATTTAATGCAAATCAATCGAGCCGATATTTCGGTTATAAAACCTTTTTAAAATTCTCATAACATAAAAATGCCGCTTTCGTCACGAGAGTGTTCCTTCACCGTTCGAGATGTTAATATCCTACATAGATACAAAACGCATCGATGCACAGCTGGGTTTTGAACGCAATACCGGGTTTGATAATCTAATACCGCTCCTTATCATAATAATTAACCCCAGTGGTGCTACAAATCTTGTCTCAGATTTCTCTATCTGAGACATGCCGATTTCCTCACACTATTTTGTACGAGCGAGTGTTCATTACGCACATAGAAAGAAAAGTTAATTAGTGTCTAGCCGTGATCCGAATGTATGACCTATGGGTTGATGGTCGCTCAAGCCACTAGGCCAACATTGCCCAGAATAAATAAAGTTATCATTGAAAAGATCTTTACATTGCATACGAATATTTTAAAGTTTGTGTTTAACCACAATGGTTTCTAATTAAATTGCCATCAAATCTATAATGAACAGGTAAATTGGCTATTAAATTAACAACAGTTTTATGATAATTACCTTCTAATATTATACGTACTTTTAAAAATTCTAACAAGAGAATGCGGCAGTTTACCATTATCTTTCTTTCATATTTTGCGATAATTATAAAAGGTAATATGATTTGCTAAATACATCTCTTTCATTCAATAATTATTGTTATAAAATTCAGATTTCATCCAATAATCCATATACCTTAAATTGGATCAACTATTTACCCATTAAACACATTTTAATAACAAAATACAAAAGCTTATACAGAGTAATAAATTATTATTGTTAAAGGTGACGTGTCAAGCAAACTAGAATCGCGCAATCCCCTCATTGATATAATTCTCAAGAAAATTAGTAAAATATCTTCAGAATCCGTCCAAAATGGGACATATATTGACGATGACGATGAGTTTAATAAAATCGAGAGACAACTCAAAAAAGCAGCAGAGCCTTTAGGAGAAAAAGGCGACAAATATGTCAAACTGATTATGCGAGGAATCCGATCCGGTAAAAATAAGATCAAAAAAATAAATGACATTATGAGTAATTCTAATCAAGATGAATTACTAGCAAGTGATTTACATGAAAATGGTAAGAAAGTAGATCTATATGGGACACAGGTCGTTATAATAATAATTTAAAATTGTATATAAATTACCAATTTTAAAAATATGGCGAGTGAGTTCGTCGTACGGATGTACGAAAATTTGGTTTAAATTTATTGTACGCTTAAAAAGTGCCCAGTATAATTCCTTTGTAAAGCTTAATCTTTGTTTATTTATATATCTATATATTACAATTTCTTATACTAGCGTGCTCGCGTGCTAAGGTGACGAACCTACCTCCGTACTAGTTTAAAAAAATGTTACCGAATTAATCGTCAAAAAAATAGCGGTAAAGAGAGAGAAATGAGAAATTGAATTCCATTTTAGTACGTAACTCAAACAGAGAGGATCTTGAAGCAAATAGAATGGATGCATCTTTGCAAACAAAATTCAATGTAACGAAGGGTGAAAAAGAAAACATTTTTAATTCTATTGAAGATAGGTTACGAAAAGCTGCAGTACCACTGGGCGATCAAGGAGAAAAATACGTCAAAATAATTATGCGAGGAATTCGCAATGGCAACAAGAATATCAAATTAACAGTCAACGATAAATCATTAGATAAGAGTAAACATTACCTAATATTAAATTTACACTATCACTCCAAAATTTTACGTTTGTAATTACTTTTTATACTACTATTTGCAGATATTGGACACGGAAAGCCACGTGATACTATGTTACATTATATAATCGAAAGAATTGGTAAGTTGTCTCTGGATTCAATTCGTCAAATTAAAACTGACTCTGAATTTGAAGATAAACTCAAATCGGTCGAAAATAACTTGAAAATAGCAGCGGAGTCAAAAGGAGAAAAGGGAAAGAAATACGTAGACTTAATTCTGCGGGCTTTACGTCGCATTTATAGACAGACTCGTGATGTAGATTATAACAATAAAGTAACGATGTCTGATGAAGTTGATAAAGTCGTTGATCATACCTATAAATTACATAATATGATTAAAATTGATGAGGGTAATGATAGACTAAGAAACCAAGTAATTCAAGACATAGCAAGTACTGTTAAGAAACTCATAATAAAATATCATATATCTGGAAATGATACAACATTATTACAAGAAATCAAAATGAAATTATTTGAAAGTTTGAAGCATAAAGATTTAATAAACACCAATGATGATATAAGGTCATTAACTAACTTGCTAATTGATGGAATAAATGCAGCGATTACAAATTTAAACATGAATAGACGATATGGTAACAGAATTCAACATAACATAAATAGCATATTAGAATTTAAAAGACCTCAAGAAAATCCATCAGTTTCTTATAAAGAATGCAGGGATACGGTCAACAAAACTTGTTCTAATATAAATTTAATAAAATCCCTAAAATGCTCTAATGAGAATAAAATAATCCACATAACTCAACTTTGCAATGGAAATGCTGATTGCTCTGATTATTCAGATGAAAAGTATTGCACAGAACAGGGTAATTGCGAACTATTTTCTTATTTATTATTATTGATTATAAGTATAACATTATTATTTGACTACACACAACTTGCGAATCCCAGAACAACAAAATATTTTTCGTTTTGCGAAGCAACAAAACACTATCAGACTAGGGATTTTGCGCATGGTTTTGTTAAGTAGCTACATATGTTCTAATCTTGTATATGTTCATAAACTTTTAAACATATAGTAGTCGTTATAATTCTGACATGTATTCATATTGTATATATTTATATCTATTATGTTTTGACAAGAACATTTCAATGCGATATAATAATGGATACCAATAATTTTAGCTATCAAAAAGCTTCGATTTGCACATAACATTCTTACTGGCATAAATAAACCATTAGAAAGCGGTTGCTTTACGGCTGCAATGAATCGAAACATACTTTCAAGACAAAATAATTTTTTACAAGATATATTAAATTCCCAATTAGAGTTTATTGAAAAATATAAATCTGAACATCGTATTAAACTTGCAACAAATGGCAATACAAGAAATCGTCTAATAAATGAAATTACTGATGTATTAAGCACTTTGACAATGGCGCTAGATAAAGCTTTTTGTTCCAATAAAAATACTCGAAGATTTAATGAAATACTGGACGAAGAAGATCCTTGGCCAACAGATAAGTGGCCTCCTACGTCATGTCCCTGTCTTCAAGGACCATGTCAGAATTGTACCTACCCGTGCAAAAGAATATGTTGGCACAAGAGTAGTTTAATAAATTGGAACTGCGAGTCTGTAAACCAGTCATCTATGGTACCTTTAAGTGTAATTTGTGATGGTAAAATTGACTGTTTTGATGAATCCGATGAAAAAGGATGTTTTTTAGGTAAGTAATAATTAAGTTCATCAGTTTTAGCAATAGACTTAGTGATTCGTTTTTTACATCCAAAATTAAAATATTTGTCTTGCTTTCGAGTCCGTATGATTTTCATGAATGAAACGCAGTACAAAATACGTATTAAAGCATTATTAATTACCAAGTCTGTATGTTATTCATATCTAATATTACCGTATCTAATATATTTTGTTCCATAGAATTATTATAAACTAATTCTTATATAAGTATACATATTTAACATTATAGCTACAACACATGGTAAATTTGCCGCTCACAAGAATTTTGTTGAAGTAACAGATGCTTTAAAATTGAAAGCATCTAAAGATTACAAAGCTGAAAGAAATAAAATCTGGGTACTTATCCACGCAGTGTATGATCTAGAAAAGATAAGCCTTAAACCGAATCCTAACCCAGCGTCACTTAAGAAACATCGAAACGAGTGCTTCAAATTAATCACAATGGTTTATACTGAATTATTAAAGCATACATCTTATGCATTTGAAGCAGAGGAACTGTACCAATTTCTGTTGAATATAAACCAACAGCTGGGCACGATTATTAAGCAAATTGGTACGGGAAACAAGAAAGTCATATCAGGCGGATGTTTCTGTAGAGAGGAAAAATGTGCAGTTTCCTATTGTTCTAGAAAATGTAAGAAGGCTTGCGCTGTTGAACTTAAATTCACTAAATATTATTGTTTGGGTAAACTTAATAAATCAATTGATATTGATAACATTTGTGATGGAACTCCCGACTGCCCATTAGAAGATGATGAACGGGACTGTAAAAAAGGTAATTATTTGTCAATCTTGGAATGACTTTTCTCACTTTAAGTATATGTTCTAGATTATTATATTATTATAGTATTAGGTAAGACGACGTGGGATATAGTAGATAGAATATTAATAGATCTTCCATATGTAATATATTTTCAGATTCAAAAAAATTCAAAAAATTCAGTGAGTGATAATATCTTTTGTTACCAAATAATGAACGATAATTATACATTATATTTTCAATTAATATATTTGTTAAGACCACATACATGGCTGTAGAATTTATATTTTTCGTAACGAGAAAATGTGATCTTTTGGAAGATATTTCGTTCCAATCTCTGGCAGGAGTACAAAGGATTCTTACTCTGATTCTTTGATAAAGGACCAGTCCAACAATATTTTTCTTTTATTCAATACATTTATAATTTACAGAGATGTGTCGAAATCATCATCTAAGGTTGTTACAATTTAAAATTGAAGATGTTGGTGTAAAACAGAAAGGTACTTCGATGGGTGAAGTTCTATCTACTTGGAAAGAAACGGTAACCAAGCAATCAATTTTAATATAGGCAAAAGTATTGTTAATAAGGGCCCAGCTAATATTAAATAAAATTGCTCCATTACATATAGCAAACCTACCTATTATTGAACGCGTAACACTTATGGTGCTAAAACAATTTATATCAATATCTAATAATGCGAAATATTAACTGTATCTTAAGTTAAGTAACTTTGAATTTCAACATATACATTATACAACTGTTACTCAAATTAATAAAACCTTATTTGTAGGTCATAAATACCTTAAAGGTAGCTGAAAAATCTGGAAAACCAACGCCTAAACTGATCAAAGAAATTGTAAAGGGTGCCCTAAGAGATCTCGTAATGACCTACGGTTCTGTGGAGGAGTACCGACGGAAGAATAACAATTATGCTCTAGATGAGTTTACTTTAATAGCTCAAAATGTTCTCGATGCTGTACGATCTTGTAGCAAATAATGAATTGAGTAAAGAATCATTAGTCAAAGGAGATTTTTATTAATAGGATATTTATAATTTAGTCCAAGTTCTCAGTCTAAATTTTAAAATACCTCACAAATTAGCCAATATATATTTACGACATGTCATATATTTTTTTCTAATCTTATAATTATTTAACAAAGCCTCCAGATTTTGCGTCGCGCTCACGCCCCGTTCGCGTCCCGTTCCGCCGTACCTACTTTATTGAACAATTAAAAAAAATTGGGAAAAACCTTATGAACGATGTTAAATAAATATCTACAGACATTTCATGGTGTACGAAAAGGAAACAATTAAAAGAATTTGCGGGCCTTCTATTCAGCTAAACATATTATATTACAAACATAACTCCAACGGGACATCCTCTTATATTAAAAACAAAAAAGTTAATAAACAATTTCATTCATTGTAGTACGCGACATCGACTTCTTCACTTCTTCATCGGCACTTGGTCACAATTCTTGTTCCCAATGATAACTTTAAGTATTTTTACATGTAAGTAATTTTTTTTTTAAATATCGAACATAAACAAAGGAAACGTATTAGGTGTATAACATTAAAGCTCCTGACTGAGTTAATGTGATTAATCCAACCATTTAAAAAACTTGCTATATTTTATAAGTAAAAATTTGTTTTACGTAGTAAATAATAAAAAAAATAACGCTATTCATATAAGAGGTCGAACTTCGAGCTCTTTAAATAATAAATTTGCATTTACATCCGTTTCTTATGGAATACTTGCAATAAAAATCAATATTATTTTAATTTGTTTTATTAAACAAGCATGTTATTGTGACAATTTTTGATACCTTTCGAGTACAGAAATTACTTAATCTTATCCAATTTTAAATCCCCAACTAGGCATTTTATTAAATTGGCTGACTCCTGGATTAACGAAGAGCGAAATAGAATCTGAAAGTTTTGAATGGGACCGTAACGATCGTTCATTTGACTGTATAGTTGGAATAGAAGTAGATAAAAAAAGAGTGGGGCAAGGTGTTATTGTCAACCTCCGAACTATAGTAACATCAGCTAACCCTTTAAATGCATACATAAATAACAAGAATGCAGTCAAAGTATTTTCTGTGGAGAAAAAAATATTTAATAATTCAGTTGATTATCCTATAGATTCAATTAAAGGTAATCAGGTAAAAAGAGAAAGTGTTTGGATCCAAATTGGCGAAGACCGTACTAATTCACCCATTCATGATATAGTACTGATTATTCTCAGCAATAATGTATCTGAGGCTCATAAAATCGCAACATTTCCTTTTTCTGATGAACTATTTGAAGCTCCTCTGCCCGATAGCGGATGGATTGTTTCTGGGTTTGGATATGCTGACATACAACATATTAAGAATCATAGAATTTTGGAGATAACGACTCTACCTGGTAAGCTTTTAGATTGTGATGAATGGTTTCCACGTGACTGGGGTAATTTTATATGTATTGATAACGAGGAAAATCTTCCTGGAGTGCCATCTGGCGGGCCTTTATTTCACATTGATCACGGCAAAACTTTATTCGGTGTCGGATGTTTTTCATTGAGAAAGGGCAATGAGAGTATTCTAGTATTTACAAATCTTAAATTATATCGATTTGGATTACGAGGGTATTTTTTTAATCCTACGGAGGGCCCTAAAAAGAAAGAGGAGACTACGACTATGCCAAATAATAAGTTAAATATTACAAAAAGTGATATAGTATTGTAATATAATAATTATAGCCTCTTTTGAGACATGACAGTATTTTCTTTATTTTTCGTATATTGTTCTTTTGTTCCACTTTTGCGTGTCCGTTTGCCAGGTGGCAAAGGCCTCCTCCAATCTTCTCCATTCTGGCCTTTCTATGGCCACTCTACCCCATGTTGTTCCCGCGACTTGTCTAATGTCGTCGTCCCACCTTTTTTGTGGTCTACCTCTCTTTCTTTTTCCATCTCTTGGGTACCACTGTGTGATTATTTTACTCCATTTATCCTTTCCCCTGATCATGTGGCCTGCCCAATTCCACTTTTGTCTCCTTATTTTCAAAGTTATGTCCTGTACCTTAGTTTTTCTTCTGATTTTGCAACTCCTTACTCCTTACCGTCTTTTCTTTTGAACCCAGTCATGCTCCTTTCCATTGTAATATATATTATATGTAAACATTAATGTAATCTACTTCATAAAAAAATAAATAAAAAAATGTTGGTTTATTATTATCGATCGATAAAATTTCTTTGAGGTGCGGAGATTGATAAAACTTATCAATTAGACACATAAAAATACCAAGAACCTAATATTCTTGGTATTTTTAAAATATACATTTTGTAGAATATGATGTCTATGTAAATGCCATCCTCTTAATTATGTTATACATATATATCGATATATCGATCGAACAAATTTATGGACATCATATATTACAGTAAGTATGTTTGGTACCAAATCCAAAAAAAAATTAAGTTAATATAGTTTATGAATATGACTGATATGATATTGGTGTCAATAAAACAAATCCATGCGAAATTAATTAACAAATGTATCTTTGATTTTGTAAAATTGTATCAATTATTACACGGTATTTTAACTCAAGCTAAATCCAACTAAATTGACCCTAATCGGTGGCAAATTAATTACAAAAATTTGTCTAACAATTTCAAGTTATCTAGAAGCTTTTCGCTACATTTTTGCCTTCGACGAATTTTGGAGTTAATTACGTTTATCAGTTATATGCATTATCTTGTACTAATGAGTCAGGTGGCGTACATAAACGTACCAAGGACGACGTTGATATCAGTTGGTTTTGATACATCGTTCGAAATGGCTGCAGGTGAGTCTGATAACATTAGAAATACACTCAAAGCAATGGCCTGATTTTATTATCGCATAGTATAGTATTTTATTTTTTGTACATACTTTTGATTAACTACGTAATTTCGTTAGATATGCCTAGTTATATGAATATTATTCCCTAATCTAGTGGCTAGCTGGCGTAGCCCGAGGCACAACGGAAATTGAATCGTCAAAAAGTTTAATTGTGTCACATTTTTTTAAGTTATTCTCAAGTTTTGCAAGGTTTTCAGCATGACGTTATTTTTCATGCAAATGATGCATGTGTATTATTATTCGTAGAGGAAAGTGACCAAATATGGGATAGTATCCCTAATATGGAATACCCCTATTTCTCCCAAATGCAAACTCACATACTCATTAAACAATGATTTTCTGTCTCCTCTTACTCCCGTTTACGCGTACAAGTTGTCGCATGTCAGTTGAGCAAGAGCTTTCGTCATTGTGACAGTTTTTTGTTTTGTCGCTACCGCATAACTTTCTAAGGTATGTTAAAAATACGTATTTTTCGTAAAGAAAGTGCACACAGTATTGATTTTATAGCTTTAAGAGACCGTTTAGACGTTCTTTTGTATGTTTTAGCGGTATTAGATGATATTACTTTCTTAAATATAAAAATCTGAATGTCATTTTGAAATCGTTGGAAAATCCAAATATGGACAGATCACAGTATCCAATTATGGACTATTCCATAATTGGTTCTCTGAAGTATCAGCTGACATGATGATTTTGTTAATTATATTTTTTTTAAATGTTTTACCAAAATGGCGGGCGTCAACTCAAAAACAAAGCGAAAAGAATGGATTCAGAGCATATGGCGGAAGTAATAAAATTAGTAAGAGAGAAACAAATGGGTTATTTAAAAGCTGGAAAATACTTTGATGTGTCAAGATCTACTTTGTTTTGATTATGTCAGAAAAACGAATTTTCTCCAGAACAAGCCGCAGCTACTACACTGGGAAAGAAAACTGTCGTGTTGGCAAAAAAAAAGAAGTAAGAATGAGAAAATATCAAAAGGAAAAAACCAAAAGAGAAGACTAAGCCTAATTCAGATAATGAGGAGGTGATGCTATTTGATACTGACAGTGAACCCGATGCCTTGATAGGATATACAGCTCCAGAATCTGAAGATTCGGAGTGTATTTTCTGTGGTGTGCTGTTTTCGAATGATACTCATGGGGAAACATGGATCAAGTATCTTATGTGTGGACTCTGGGCATGTAATGATTGCGCTGTGCCAGAGTTTGATACCTGGATTTGTGACTTTTGTAAAAAAATTGTGTACCTTTCTATATTTTTACCAAGTTTCCAAAGAGTCTCGTGTATTTTAAGGTTAATTTTTGATAGTGTTTATAGTATTCCATATTTGGGGTACCTATTCCATATTTAGATACCTAAATCTTTATTTAGTTTCTTAAATTTTTTCTTACCTTAAACTAATCAATAAAACCTAAACTTATTACAAACTAAAGTGCAAATATATGATTGTTAATAATTACCACAAAAAGTTTTTTATTTATAACACTTGTGGAAATTATGCCTAAAAATCAAAATGGTATTCCATATTTGGTCACTCTCCTCTAGTATTGTTACGCAAATACTGTAGTAGTTTCTCGAGAAATTACTGTTTCTTTATAAATGTAGTTCTGTTTCTAGAAGTCTATAAGTATTATCTTTAAAGATAAAACAATTAAATAAATCTTGTACGTTTAATGACAAAGAGAAAGCTAGATAACGTAAGTAAACCCTTCAAACAAGAAACCTATAAGTTTTTTAAGTGCAATTCTTATAGCCAATAGTATGCACTATTCTAAATAAAACTGGTTATTACATATACATATAGCTGACGAATAATATGTATTCGGATTAAAAATAATAAAAAAGATAAGCTTTACAGTATCTAATCTTATCAATAAAAATAGCGACGAAAATATTTTATCGATATTTCTTGGAAAAACAGCTATCCGGTTTTCGAAAATTATTTCAATCGTTGATAAGCGTTTTCGATATTTTAATACTTCCTTAACGCAACCTATTATTTTATAGACAGATATTACGGATACGGTCGTGGTCCATATGGGTACCCTGGTCCGGGATCTGGGTATCCCCCTATGGGTTACCCTGGGGGCCCAAATATCCCTTACTACCCAGTACCTCCTTCCTATTTCTATCCCCCTCATGG
The DNA here is from genome assembly GCF_905475465.1 of Pieris napi. Taxonomy (NCBI): domain Eukaryota; kingdom Metazoa; phylum Arthropoda; class Insecta; order Lepidoptera; family Pieridae; genus Pieris; species Pieris napi. The sequence goes on from NC_062250.1 coordinate 6,821,274, forward strand.
AATGCCCCCAAGCCATCCAGGAATCGAAGTAGCAGTAGTTGACGATGGCCCAATTATGGCAGGGGAGACTGTTGAATTGCCTTACAGTAAGTTACTTCTGCCTGCATTCTGGACTTTCGATACCTTATAATCGCAATACTCATACATCTTTTGATGCCTTATCAAAAACTAAGGTTACAAGAGTAATAAGGGAATAGAAACAAATCCTGTTTGGTTGAAACCAAGCTAATATGGATTACTATACCCGTAACGAAAGTCAAGATTTCAAGTGTGTTCAAGAACTTCGGATTACCAAGAAAGTCCGCAACTTCCAGAAATTATAGAAATTTCTTGATGATGTGGAGATTTTCTTTGTGATCCTAAATAGAGAGATTTGGTTGGCATTGGAAAACAATCGTGCCGCTTATGCTGTATTAGGTTTTTTATTTGAACCACAAAAAAATCAGGTCAAGCTTCAAGTAGTACGATTGTTGTGTAATCGAAACAGACAACACCGTTATAATTACTAAAAGTAATTATAATATGTCATTAACTAGTTAATTGCGGTTTTATTAGTAATTTATTTGGCATAAAAATATCATATTTATTATAGAAATGTAGATTTTATCCTTATTCATCCTAAGAATTCTATCTCAATGTTACCTTGGTTTAAGCTACATTTAGAATCACTTTTTTTAAATAGTTATAGTAACGAAGGTGTAGTTGATTGTCATATTTTACTACGGTGTTGTCTATTAAAATTTAGTAATGTCCGCCAATGTTGGGCCAATTCTCTCTATGGTTCCCATCAACCCTCTAACGAACATTTTTTTTTCTAGTATCTATTGTTTAACATATCTTTTGATGCTACCATATAGAGTTTTGGCCATTGCTTTTTGTGTTGTGCAATTATTACATATGTATGATGTTATTTGAAATATACATATATCTATTTTGGAATAATAATAGTTTAATTATAGTATTGGAATACGTACGAATAGTAAATATGTATACTTATACATATTTTTTTTATTAGTTGCTCAATTCAATTCAAGGTATGTTTAGGATGAGTTCTTAATTATTTTCAATTGATTATTATAATTATGTGGTAAGGATAAGATTGTAAGTATAAATATTGTTAGAATAACATCATTAATTATTAAAAAAACCTGTACTCTATTAACGACACCTTCCGAATTTAAGATAACTTTTAATGAATATTTTCAGGCACATACCGTTGGGTCCCAGCATGTCTGAGCCAGAGGAGTCTGCCCATGGGCGCTCTAAGGGTCGGTGTAGATGTTGATGGCGATGAAATTTTCGCGGGGAGATCTCATCATAGTGGAGACCTTCTCCCAGCTAAGGTCATCCCGGCCAAGAATGTTGCTTACGTTTGCTACTGTGGCGAGGAAATCTTGGTCGACCAGTTTGAGGTAAATATAGTTCTTAAGAAATAGTCTATGTTGTTAATTTCGAATGCTTGTTGTAACATAAATATTGTCTTCTAGCAGTAACTCTAGTTTCACAGGAATATTAAATCACAATCGTAATAATTTTTCCAGGTTCTGGTGCCATCCATGTTCTCCTGGCAGTTCGCAACTGGCGGCAATGTCCCACCTGGCGCTGTCGAAGCTGGTGTAACCGCTGATGGTGAGAAGCTGTACTTCGGACGTGTGACACACGATGGATGCACCACACCAGGAAAAGTGAGTCGACATCAACAGGACCAGTATTCTGTGAATCTAGATTATGAAACTCGCAACAAGATCAGTTCTTGAACCTCTAAGTTACCCATGAAAGTAGGTAAACAGTTTCCTGTAAAAACATTTTTTTTCAGATCCAAGGTAGTCATGGAGTGTGCTACTATCCCTTCGATGGTGAAGAGAGAAGCTCACCTGAGTACGAAGTTCTGGTCCTTATGTAAATTTAAATACAATACAAGGTATTATTACGTATTTATTGCCAGCTAAATTGTAGCAGTATTCTCTCAGTCATTTTAGATGTAAGTAATATTGTCTTTGTATGAAAATATATTTTACATAAAAAAGTGTTTTTCATTTAAAACCTTTAGACTGTGAGGAATTGATAAATAACAGTAGGCACATAATAAGGAAGTAGTTAATTATTAGGTAATTAACTACTTCCTTTTTTTTTACTTATTACTTTTTAATTATTAAAATCGTTACAGTTATTATTAACGCGATAGATTATAGAACTATTATTGATAGTAGAATATTGTCTATGCCTACTGTGACATTGGCGCCAATACAAATAAGATTTTTTATCGTAAACGCAGTGCTCGTCGCTAGACAAAATTGTATTTTATTTACAAATAGTGCTAGTATAGTTGAGAATTAACGATCGTATTCAGAGTGGCCATTACCGTCTCCTAAATTTTTTAAAAAGCAATAATACACAATCACGCAACCATAAACAAGAACTCAGGCGCGCATTTCTGTGTAAATCAAGGCTTCGTCGATTAAATATCGGCATTTAAAGGTTGTAATTGCATTGAGTTGCACGTTCGTTTACTTATCAACTTGTGTAGAGAGCAAACGATGTTAAAAATTATAATTTACGGATTTCTGCTTTTAAACGTAGGTAAGTATCACGAATTTAAACTTCTACAAAACTCAATTATTTAATAATAATTTATCGTAAAGGCGAATGGGGAATAGGATTTTTTGCGTAAGCGACACCACTATAATACTATTGTTTAGTACCGTTCTAGACGATGCAAAACATTTCCATGTATTTTATTTGTAATAATACATTTTATTTAATATAGCTTATGTACGACAATGTTATTAAAAATCATTATATTGGTTATCTTTTTGACAAGATTTATTTATTTTTCTGTGGTCTTTGATTGACAGTTTCCTCATAGTAACAGTATATATTATCTAGATCATGAACTTTAATTTAAATAGGTTCATAAGTACTTAATTGATTTAAACATTTGAATGTAAATAATTCACACCAACTATATATATTTAAAAAAAAATCAACAATTGTTTATCGTAGTTTTCGAGCTTTATATGTACGTAATTATATACCGAATTAGGTACATATCTAGTTTTTAAATTCAGTATCAAAATTTTAACGAAATATATTTTATTACAAATACAATCATAGATGACAGATTCGATAGAGCAAAATTTTCAGAAAAAAAGGCGCGCCATTTTTTACCTATGGTAGCGCCCGCTTTTACGCATGCGCGATAATGCGATAACTTTTGGCGCCATACGCTTTGTTGTAGTGTTGAAACTTGAAAGTTTTGCCGAAAGTTTTGGTTTTAACGCTAATTTTCTTTTTCGTACATATCGTTAATATGTGGTTAAGAGTAATCTAAATTGTTATTGCTAAGTCTTACTTTACTAGGTTGATAGAAACTTATCGGTACATGTCACATAGAATAGAAAGTGTTCACGATATAAAAATATATTTTATTATGCTATATTTAGAATTCAAGAAAATATTGCGTTTACGTGGTCAGTTGATAAACTAATACTTCAGTTTTCGGATTCTGAATTTTTATTAAAAGTAAATTCTTAGTTTTTATAAACATATTAAATTGCTTTCGTGATTTGTTAGTTAGTTATGTTATCAATGATCAATTAAAAATATTTAAAACTGTAGACATACAAAACGCATTATCTTGTTTAAGTGATTTTTCTTGTAAATGTGTGATGAACTTTATATCTCCTAATCAGTACTTCAAACTTTTTCTTTTTATTTGAACCATAACATTTGGAAACCCATTCATTAATTTAATTATTATTCGGAAGATTAAAAAAAGTAAATAATAATATGTTTATTATGGAACATAAGATACATGTATCACTTATTCCACGCCATTAAATTTGAATTTGTAGGCATCCCTACTCATCGGCAAAGAAGACAGAGGGTGTAGGCCGAGAGAAAAAGCCAGCGTAAAAAACTCTCGGTACTCTTTTAAAATATCAAAATCATCAAACAACACTTATTTTAAAACAAATATCGCAAATTAATTAGAGGTAGCCTGTCTAGCACTAGTCCCAGGCCCTTTTATCAACTAGATAATCGTTGACTTTATAGTAAGCCTTTTTACACAGCTTTTCTTTAAAACATTTCTTAAATTTATTGAAAGGCAGAGTTAGAATATTGTCAATGTTCTATTCGTCCTCACATCTTCTTATTCACATTTGAGGTCGTCTTATGTGCTGCTCGTTTTGTCCATCTTGAAGCCTAGACACTTGTCCCGCCATTCCATTTTAATATTTTGGCCTACTTCACTGGAACTATGGCTTTTGTTGTCTCGTATTTTTTTCAGGATACATACAAAATTAAAATGATTAAATAATACCAATAAACGAACGAATCATTAAAAGACAAATTTGTGTTATTTTAAATAAAAAAACTATTTGCAGTACACATAGTATGGGCAGATACCGCTGGGGAATGCAATATGGCAGGCTTCTACATAGAGCTGGGCTGCACACCTGTACCGGCTGTAGATAACGCAACGACCTGCCCCGAGTCTTTCATTTGTCCAGACTTACATCCTGACCCAAAATCTTGCTACTACAGGTAAGAATATAATATCTAAAATATATTTATTTATTTATACTTTATTATCTTATTCAAAAACATACACATAAAAAATGCCTTATCGCTAACAAGCGATATCTTTCAGGCAACCCTAATGTGGAACAATAAAATAGAAACACCTACAGAGAGTAGAGTACAAGTGCAAAAATTTCTAACAAAAAACACGTAACTATGACTAAAATAAATTAAAGTAAAATCTAAGGAAAAAGTAACAATAATAATAAATAAAATATATATTTAAAAAATTAAAAGCCAATCAACAGGTTAACTGAGTCACAATAATTAATATATATAAGCAGAGCTAATTACGAGGCAGAAAGAAAATGATCAAAAAGAAGCATTTTAAATAAATTTAAAGACTGAGCTTGTCTAATATCAATTGGTAGGGAATTCCATAGCAGGATACTTTACACAGTAAAGGAGGAGTGGTTGAATTCAGTTTTATCAGTAGGAGTTAGGAGCCAGAGAGGAACATACAATTTTGCTAAAGTAACTAGAAGATATAGGATTAAAAAGAACATTATAGAGAAGTTGTAAAATGTGCACTCATATAACTATATAAATTAAATATACCCTTGAACAGTAAGAAAATAAGGTAAACGCCTTGATAATGACCTCACAAATCAAATAAATATCAACGTAGGAATAACGTTTTTACTAAATCAAACATTGTGCAAAAAGCGCGTGTCCTCTTGAGCAATCATTCGGAAATTCCGTTACCTTCGATTCGTCTGTTGTCTTACTCACAAATTACATGGCTTCGTAAGCTGTGAAATTTAAAATTCCATTTTTAAATGTGTTGCCAGTCAAGGCAAAATAATTTAATAAATATTTGATGAGCCGAGATTATTTTTATTTACTTACGCAATAATCAAGTTGCAATGAATGCAATATAAAGCTTCCAGTTTACGCGTGTTTGTATTTAACACTGACAGAATATAGTATGTTTAGTTGCGCAATGCGCATGTTACTAGTAAATAGAGCTTAAAGCGAACTTGTTTAGAATTTTAGAACATGCTATAACACTATACTTATTTATATATAATTTAACATAGGTGCGTGAATGGTTCTGCTTGGTTAATATACATAATGCCTTGGCATATTAATTAAATATTATTTTAAATACATGTAATAAACACTTGGCCAGATATGAGATACTGTTTGAAGTACAGCCTTGCGGTTTTCACAGCGGCGGTCGCACTCAAATCAGTCGTAAAGCAGTCATTTTACGATTTGGCATTCTGATAAAAAAACCGCTGTGCGAGTTCGAAAAGTGACTCAGAGACTCGCAAGGCTGCGGAGTAATTTTATTTTTCATTATCCTGAACACGAGCAGTTATTACACGACTTTTTTGGCTTCATGGTATGTAGGCCAAGATTGGATTTGATTTATTGATTTTATTTTATCAAGATCATGTCCACTTTTGTTAAGTTCAAGTTAAGTCAATCCATATAAGCTATAAATATTAATAAACTAAACTATAAATATAAAAATGATCCTTAAACTCCTAGAGAGTTCCGTATTTGGTTCATAGATCATTTTTAAGTAATTGGAGGGCTAATCAACCCTCTGTATGCCTTATCAGTTTTACTAAATTAAGACATGCCGGTTGGTTATGTATTTTTCGAGCAAGTTTTAATTCTGTGTTCATTGTAGGTAAGTCCTTCAAAGAATATTTTAATGGTCTTTGCAAGTCCGTCTCCTCACCGTTTATTCTTCATACAAGTGTTAATTTAGTACATAGAAAGAAATATAAATCTCCGCCGCAGTATGTCTCCGCCTTATTTCTCAGTACGTAATATTGAATTCATTTTCAGAGGTAAAGCCTACCAAGACCGTACCACGATACCTCAAAGGCTGATCAACAATCCATGCTCGCAGGCCTGTAGTTGTAATGTTGGTAACGAGCCGCGGTTCGATTGCGCGGCCGTTGACTGCGTTGAAGTTTTCGATACGGATGTACAACAGCAATGTATTAGCACTTATCAGCTAGACTCGTGTTGCAGTACCGGAAGCGTTTGTGGTGAGCAATATTTGTACAAATAATTTATTTTTAAGGTCCCGTGTCCTTGGTCCTTGGCTTAGTTGGTTTATCGTACCCTATATATAAACGATTTTTTTTTATTTCTATTCATTTATTAATTTTGTGTAAGAAGGTCTAATATTAATATCAGTATATAATTAATAGTATAACAAAATGTAACTGTAGCCATGAGAACGAATTTGCACATAGGTGGCCCATTATATTTGCAAATGCGCAGTTTATTGAAGGTTATAAATGACTCAAGGACAACTACTCAATATGAATTATTTGCATGTTATGACTTATGCATTGACTCGACAAACCGATTATTCCCGAAAGAAAACAGAGCTTTTCTATAGAAGAATCAGTACGCAGCTGTAACGTCTGGTAGTTTGAAAAAAGAAATAGCGAACTTTCGTACTTGAATATAATACATTTTACTATTCCACAGAGTTACAACTTTTATCAATACTAATATTTTAGTACTTATTACATGGATTTTCGAATTAAAAGATTCTATACTATAATGTCAATGTGGTCACTTTTGTATTAACCATATATTGTTAGATGTCATAAACCTTTTGATTTTTGTGAATATGAATGAAATTGGCGTATTGGAAGCTATTTATTAGGTATTATGTATCACAATAAACTATAAAATGTGTGCTTTGCGAATAATAAGTGTTGAACCGGAAACACTTTAACGAGCTATTGTTTTGAAAAAGGAATTTCCTGTTAAAATATACTTGCTTGTATTATTTACAAAGGTAGTACTCGATGACAGAAATAAGATTAAAAATTACAGTTACAAATCAAAAGAAAGTACTTAATTTACTCCTATAATAGTAGTAGCAGGTAAATTTGAAAAAATAACGCTGATAATTAGTAGAGCACAAAAAGTATATATAATAAGTTAAAGAGGATATATTTATTTATTACACACAAATATACAGTATTAACAATAACTTACGTAATAATAATAATAATTTAAAAAATATAAATAGAAAAATATGTATCGCAATACAGCGATTAAAACCAGCGTTAAACTTAGGTATAGGTACCTCAGGGACCAAACTTTTTAAATTAGTTTTAATTTACAATTTATAAATTTTTAATTAGTATGATATTACTATTTGAACACTTAATATAAGCCTCAGACAAAATCTGACTCGCTGATTCAATATAAAACTTTACTGTTTGTGACATTTTGAATAATCACCAATCAATATGAATCGCAAGTTAGGTGGTAGTGGGTCAGTGGTAATATATTTTGTATAGCGAGCTTACCACGTCATTTAGAAGCGATTCCAATTAAAATAAGATAACATTTGAGTTTGATTGTGAGGAAGTTGCATGGATCTGGTCTGATCTGGTTAGCGCTGTGCCTTCTTAAGTTCACCTGTTATTTTGACACACGTATAGGATATACGTGTGTCAAAATATGTCTATGAAATAATATATTCATGGATATCTGATTAAAATTCCAAATGCGCAACATTCATTTCAGCGCAACTATGAAAATCGAATGTTTTTCGTCGTAAATCGTGTTAGTCAATTGAAATCACTATTGAAGATACGCGGCTAACTTGACGGTTGTCAACATCTTATATAATTCCCTTAGATAAATTCATTTAATGTAACTTACAAATGTAATTATGTTTAAGGCAAAGATTATATAGCGAAACTTAAAACCTGTGAGGTTGATGGCCAAACGTATCTAGAAGGCCAAGTCTTCGAGCCAAAGAACACAAGGAAAAGTTGTATTTGCACACCGCAGTGGAACGGCTCCACTGATAACCCAGACTACTGTAGAGAAATCAACTGTGGTCTCGAGATCCACTACCAAGACAGGATATTTGACAACTGCGCGCCAGTTTTCGCTGGCAATATGAAGGGTTGTCCCATTGCTTTTCAATGTCGTAAGTATTTTATATAATTGTACATCTATTTTATTTATTAATAAGTTCTTAAACAATAGACCGTATGCTTGAAAAATACAAGAAAATATGACAAATTTTACACACATACACATAAATACTATTAGAACATTACAAAAACAGTCTGCACCGTTTCATAATACGCATGTGTCTTTTTTCATCTCAGCGTGAATACAATATGACAAAAAGAGACGAGGATAGTTAAAAGTTCAATTAGAATTTAGATTGTACGAACCCCATCAACTTATTATTATTGTTACGAAACTTATCATTTAATAAAATCAAATACACCACTACACGCAATACTCGTCGAGCGAGTTTGCTTATCTTGCCAAAGCCGCGCACAAATTATTTAAAGAGATCTATTAGGTATGAGGGTGTGCAATTGTTTAATCGGTTGCCGTCTAAGGTTCGTAACATTAGCGTGTTTGATCAGTTCAAAAGGGCATTAAAGACACACATCAGAATGGGTCCATTAGAATAAAATTGGGTTAGCTGATGACGACGTGTATCTCGTTCGTATATACTTAATATTAAATTTCTCATGTAAATAAAAAATAATTTTTGTAATGAGAAATAAAGTTCTTTAAACATTCCACATACTCTAACGTGAAATACTACGTCAATCATTTGTAGAAATCTCTTATATAATTCATTTGATCAGCCTTACATCAACATAAACGTTCGAAATGAAATATTTAGAGCCCCAGAATTTGATTTATAAATAATATTATTTAAGGAAATTTATTATGTTAGTTTTTCATACGAAAGCGTTTTCACTCGCAAATTCAAATCCCAAAATCAGTAGTCCTAGCACGAAATATGATTTTTGTAAGAAAAACTTTGAAAACTCAAACAGTAAAACAATTGAATGGAATATTGACACAGGAAGTAATTTTTTTTTAATTTTCAGCCTCATTACAGTCCAAAGTGGTCCGAGGTTTAAATCTTCGCAGCATCAGCGAACAGTGTACGTTCGGCAACATGACGTTATCCGTCGGTGACGAAGTTACCGTTGACGAGAAGTGCACCACTTGCGCCTGTGACGTACCACCTTTTGTCTCTTGTTCTAGGAAATCCAGCTGTTAATGACCAATTCTTTTATATAAAGACTAGCTATTATGTATAGTGGTTGGCATTTGACTGAGGCTCTGGGATCAATCCTCGGCGAAAAATAATTGTCGGATTAATATTAGGTTCAGACTGGCAAAGAAAATTGTTCTTTGCAGATCTGAAGTCAGTTTTAGTATCACTTGATTTCATGTTGTGTGATATCAGCGCTACTACGGACATTGTCAAAACTATATCGGAATTAAAAACAAAAGGAACAACGAAGCTGGGGGCGGGAAATTGTGAACTTATTAAGTTTTTAATTAAGACGCATGTAATAAGGAATACAATTTTACCATCTCTTTGCCTAATGTAAAAAAACAATAAAATACTACCTAGTTCTTAAGGACTTTCGGAGGCGATTAGAACACCTCTTGCGTGCCCAATGCACAAACTGAACAATCAAAAACATCTCTCTCTTTCATTTATTTATCGTAATACTCTTAATAGTTCGTAATATAGTTAGTAATTTAAATATACGATACTAAAATAAAAATTATTTATATTTTAAAATGATTTATTATTCGTTTGATTAAAAACATAAAAATTCTTAATTTTAACACCTCTCCCTAATATATCACTTTCTTATTAGATAATTTTATATTACACTTACATTTTATTTTAAGCTTAGAACGAATTAAATAATGACGTATTTACATTATGTATACAGCCTTATATTTGGACCTTTGTAATTTAAACTAATGTTGTTACAATCTTTACAATAACAAAAGTATTAAAACTTAAAATATCTATAATAGGATACACGTTTACTAATAAATGCTCTTGATATAATTTTATTTATTTTAAAATAAAAAAATTGTTCTTAAAACCTCATAAAAAATATTAATTTTATCTACTTATTAATTATAGAGTTAAAAGTAATTTAAGATAATTTCTATCGTTATAAATTAATTAGGAATTATGGTAACAATGTAACAAACATATTATCAATCTTTAAAATCACTATTTCAATCTTCATTCAAATTCAGTTACAAATGCTTTTAATATATATAATATACGAACAGTAAAAAACCACCCACAAGAAAAGCTAATAATGTTTTCTGTGATAGATATATTATATGTTACGACGCTTGTATATTATACTCGCCGAGACATCAGATCGGCCTAGTGCTATTATTCGCTCGCTATATATCGAGTTTGGCCCGAGACATAGGTTCTAGTTAGCGAAAGGGTCTCCCGAGAGGTCGATACTCTCGAAGAGTATATACAGCCGTCATACGCTAGATAGATTTATGTGAAGCACGCTAGTCCCAGCTCAATCCTGAACATTTGGTTATTTCTACCAACATCCCTCACCGCGATGTCCAATAGTGGGAGGCGATTGGGTTTATCTGTTTCATATTGCACTATTGTCTTCGCCCAGTCTTGATGCTTGTGCTGAAAATATAAATGTATATTAAGCAACCAAGTAAGCGATGGAATGTCATCAAGCCACAGGTGGTCTTTGAATGTCTAACAGGGATGTCGAGAAGTTTGATGAAGGCTTACTACCGACCAGATGCGACATAAAAATAAAAATACTGCAACTATTTGGTTAAATATGTTCAAGTTTTGGTAAGTAGATCGGATCAGCTTCTATACATTTCGAATATATTGGTATTGACTGCTTCTAATTCTGTTTTTATTTTGTAACCTCGAGCAACTTCATATCCCATAAACCTTAACGTAAATTGGGAAAGTTTATTTGAAGTAAAAAATAGTTTTACCATAGATTTAATAAAGAGTAATAAAACAACAAAGGCCGACCTATGGAATGAAAAATCTTTTTTGTGCATTGAAAGTGTTTCAGGTAATATTGGCTGGCTAAAATACAGTTTCCTAAAGAGTTTAAAGTAACATTCATACCTGACATTCATCCAACAAAGCCTTATACCGTAGACGATTATTTGCTTTAGGCAGTATTTCAGCGTCGTTATAAGCGAGAAGTTTAACACCATGTCTGTAGTTCTTAGAGGCCGGATCATAATACCCTATGGTATTCCGGCAATGTAAAGTAACATTTTGCACCGCGTGTAACGATAGAAGTTGCAAGTATGTCAGTTGGCTGTTGTCTGCTTTGTAGGAAATCTGAAAATAAGTTTTTCAGTAGTAGCACAAATTATAAGACGTTTTTATTCATATTTTCATTATCATCATCATGTGCCTGCATAAAGATTAAAATTTCATATGGAATTTACTTTGAGAGATCTGGAACCGAGTTTTTTGGTTTATAGCCTAATTCTGTTTTATTGATAATATAATTTTTATATGCAGGAGATTTTTTTTATTGTAACACCGAGATATAAAGCATGCTTACAGTGAATCCGTCTTCCATCTCGCTTAGCCAGGCTTCATTCTTTCCATGGTGGGTGATGTCTTTAGATTGCATAGGTTTTGGGAAGACACAACTGGCACCAGTCGTCAAATCACAGTGTACCAGGATGGCGTCATTTGCATCACCACCGTTAGGATCGATCCAATATTGACCTAGAAGAATTGTCAATTGTCTATTCACTGAGACACGATTAGTCTCTAGGAACTAACTATATGAATACGTATTATATTTTAATAAAAGACAACTTACTTCATTATTTACGCCGGAAGGTAAAGAATGTGAAAAAAATACCCATCAATTACAAATTACGTAGTGACTATCCTAATGTTATATTATTTAATTGTTCGCAATCAGCATTTCCCCGCAAGGTATAGAAGCATTGTAAAAATCCAGCATAATTTTAGTAGCAGTTAATAAAGCTTATACGTAGTAAAAATCAATTACGCAGAAATCTATTCCACGCCTCATACAAAATCATGTAGGTTTTTTAAATTGTATAAAAGAGAGAAAGATTTAATCTATGAAAAATATTACCGCTTGTGAACTCCGGATGATGGTACTTAATATCTCCACAGGTCTTAGCTGGGGCTTCTTTAGAACCATCGGGCTTCAAGAATTTGTTCAATGACACTTTCAGGCGTTCATAGGCCTTCATCACAATTTCTTTTCTTTCAGCAAGAGGCATGTCATCTTTGAAGAACCGAGGTGGTATATTTGGATCATCACCCATAGGGTCTGGTCCTTTGATTGAACCTATCGAAGTTTAATAGTATCTTTACTAGCATATGGAGCATTACATGAAATTGCTGCATTTTCTTTTAGTCACAATAATATAATGTAGGTGTAGCAGTTAGCTAAACGTACATTACGCGGTACGCCAAATCCTTAAATCTAGCAATAGATCCCAATAGTGCTGCACTATATATTCAACTTTAATTTGCTATAAAAAATTAAGTAGATAATTATTTGTGTAAACTAAGTAAATAGTTCCGAAATAAATAAATATTATTAGCGGTTATCATACTTTTTCTAGTTTTTGGATTATGTTATTTATAAAAGATCAGATACCTTGTTGCAACATTGCAGCAATCGCAGCAGCATCATATGCAAGTCCTTCTCCTGGGGGTCCAGGCGGTCCAGGTGGACCTGCTGGACCCGGGCTGCCGTGTTTTCCCGATTCTCCTTGAGGGCCACGAGCCCCTGACGGTCCGAGGCCTCCTTGTAGACCAGGGCTCCCATCACGACCGGGGGGACCTACAATTATTTGGTTTGTTAAAATCATGTGAATAAAGATTCTTACTTGTAGAAACTAAATATATATATACATATATATATTTTTTAAATATTTATTATATTTCTGATTATCAAGTATACAAATAATGTACAAGTTTCGTTAATCTTAGTTAGCGTTTTAGTACAACGATATACGTGATATTGTTGAGCCATTTTCATATAATTTTGTTACTTCTCACTTAAATATATAATTAACTAGCTGACCTGGCTAACTTCGTTCCGCCCTACAACCTTATAATATCGTTGTTACTTATTTTAGGATTTCATTAATGTTAAGTATTACATTAATACAACTTTTTTGCAAATACATAAATGTTTTATTGCTTGCCATTGCGAAAGAAGAATGGCAGTTTTACACATTAGGCATCTTCTCTCTAGCGTCAATATGGCGATACTGCATGTTAAGCCCTTTCTGATATCCAACATCTTTTGATCAGGATCAAAGCATGGTTATGCATCTCCTCATTCACCTCAAGATCGGAATTTCTTGAACTGACACGAATTCGACGTAAAATGATGCGTAGTTTTGTCAACAGATGGCACCATATGGTTTTTGCATTCGTAAAATTAATTTATTTATTTATTGTTATTCGATAACTTATCCGATATTTTACTTATTCTGCTATTCGGGACGGAAACAAATCCAACAAATCAAAAACCATGGCAATCGGTCCAGCCGTTCTCGAGTTATAAGTGTTGTAACAAACACGACTTTCTTTTATATATATAGATTTATGAATTACCTCTTGATCCAACATCACCATCCTTTCCAGGAGGACCCATAGGTCCGGGTAATCCTCTATCGCCAGATCTACCTGGCGCACCAACAATCCCTGGTAACCCAGGTATTCCCGCATGGCCTTTAGCCCCGTCTGCACCTGCTTCCCCTCTTTCACCTTTGGCTCCGTCTAGGCCAGGAATGCCTTGTTTTCCTGCAGGGCCTTGAGGTCCTTCAACTCCAGAAGGTCCTGACTCCCCTCTTGGACCTCTTTCTCCACTCGGACCAGGTGGGCCACCTGGGCCAGGAGGTCCCTAAATTTTAAGGTAAATAAATCATCTTAGATTGTTGTAGAAGATTATTGTGTATTATTGTTTATGACGAAGAGAATGTGAGAAGAATATCAATTACTTTTAGGGAATATCACATAATAACAAACCTGTAATCCAGGTGCACCAGAAGAACCGGGTTGGCCAGATTGTCCCATTGGACCCTTGTCTCCCATACGCCCAGGTATACCTGGCTGGCCCATTTTACCAGGACGGCCCTCAGGCCCTGGCTCACCCATGGGTCCAGGTGATCCTTGTGGCCCAGGACTGCCTACAGGTCCAGGAGCGCCGTCATTTCCAGATTTTCCCGGAGAACCACTTTCACCCTATTTTAGTAATTCATAAGTTTTTATTACTTATAACGCTTTCTCAATGTTACTTTATAAAAAAAAATTATTACATGCACAAGAGCATGTTTTAGTCGCCTTTTATCCTCCTTACTGTGGTGAACGCATTAAATATTTATGTTTTAAAAATTTCTCCGCAATACACGTCAAAGTTGCGCCTGAGAAGTAAACGTTAGCTTTTTGTGAACTATCTAAAAAATACTGGTATATGAATAAATACTGGTATAAATACTGGTGAAATACTGGTATATTAGAATTTTCAAGATTTTCAAAGATTAGACGTGCTACGCATATGCATAGTACAGACCTGAACTCCACGTAATCCTTGAGGTCCTGGTGGTCCAGTCAAACCAGGTAATCCAGTTGGACCTCTTTCTCCACTCACACCCGCTGGCCCAACTGGACCCTGCATTCCAGGTTCTCCCTCACTACCTCTTTCACCTTTCACTCCTTCAGGTCCTTGGGGTCCAGTCAGTCCATTAGGCCCTGGAGGACCTGGTCTACCGGAATCCCCAATAGCACCCTTAGCACCAGGAATACCAGGAATTCCAGAAGGACCGGTGCTTCCTTGAGGTCCCTTTAAATTTAATTTAAATGTATTCAATGCCCTTAATCATCAAATAATCCTTACATAAATCGTATTTTGTATGACAATACTTACTGGTGGTCCTAAATCACCAGGTCTGCCAGGAAGTCCAACTCGTCCTATTTCTCCTTTGAGGCCTACTTCACCTCGGGCACCCTTTGCACCTATTGGGCCCGAAGGTCCTTGTAGTCCAGCTTCTCCTTGTTTACCTAATAATACAAAATTATAAATTGATACCCATTTAATAACTTTCGACATGGCACGTGACTATGGGAACTTTTACTTTTATATATATAAATTCAACAGAATCAATACAACGCACCTGGGCTGCCTGCTGATCCTTGTTGACCTTTCGCGCCAGCATAACCTCTATCTCCCTTAAGTCCCGGCATTCCAGTAAGACCCGGAGGTCCATGCAAACCGGGGACACCCTGCATTCCTGGTTGACCTCGTTCTCCGGTTGATCCTGGCGCCCCCACTTCACCGGGAACACCGGGAGTTCCTGGTTCTCCTCGTTCAGCTGGTTCACCGGGTGGTCCAGAAGGACCTACAGGTCCTTGGGGCCCTTGCTCTCCTTGGCGCCCTAAATAAAGGAGAATGTGATTATAAAGATAAATTAATTAAAGCATAACCAAATATAGTTAGAACACAAAAATACTGCTAACCAGGAGGCCCCTCGTTGCCTTGTGGGCCAAGAGATCCTCGTTCTCCTTTTTCTCCTGAAAACCCAGTCAACCCTCTGGGTCCCGGAAGCCCCATGGGACCCATTGGGCCTTGATGACCTTTGGTACCTCGAGGTCCTTCAAGCCCCTACAAAAAAAAAATGTGTGCGTGTACTAGTGTACACACGTTAGAAGTGAAACTTCTTTATGACCTTATTTTTCGAAAAATGATCTATATGCAACTTTACAGAAATTGGTTATATAAAGTTTAATTTGATAGTATATCAAAAAGCTTTTATTATCATACACAGGAATACAAATAATACAATTATTTCATTTTACCTTATTACCACTAAGATTATTACAGAATTTCATAAATTGTAATAGAATTTTTAGTATCATAGTTATCGTTATTATAAATTTTTGTTATTAATGGTTTAGAATCTCTTCGAATCAACCGTGGTAGGGATAAGAAAAAGACGCGCGTAACGGTCAAATGTGACGCGTAACCGTCACATGTGACGCGTAACCGAAAAATGTGACGCGTAACGAAAAAATGTTACACAAAATTTTTTTCCAACCCCGATAAAGAAGTTACACTTCAAAAATTAAGAATCCATAGTAATAAGAAATTAACATTTTACAAAGATGTTTAAGATTAGATATTCGGCCAATTTATTTAGTAAATTTTCCTACGCTTTCAACTTACAGGTAGCCCATCAGTACCCTGTGCTCCACTTTCCCCTTTCTCTCCTGGTATGCCTGGTGCTCCTGGCTGGCCTCGATCACCCGAAAAGCCTCGTTCCCCACGAGGACCAACTTGACCCGTAGGACCAGGAGGGCCGGCAACTCCAGGTTCTCCTTCTTTACCAGGAGTACCTGGTAATCCAGCAGTTCCTGGCATGCCCTGTCAATCATTAAAATGCATTATAATTAATCTTATGATAAACTATAAATTATTTATTTTGCTTGAATGGATGTTTAATAAATAACTAACAGGAAAGCCTGTAGGGCCTGTTGGTCCCGCTGACCCTCGTTCACCAGATGGACCTATTAAACCCGGAGGGCCTTGAACACCTGGGCTTCCATCTCGTCCGAAATCTCCCTTTGGACCTTGTGGTCCCGGCTGGCCAACTTCACCGTCTTTGCCAGGTTCACCCTAAAAGTTATATAGAAGAATACATGAATTTGTTAAGTGTCCAATATTTATAAGATACAATGTGCTTAATGAAATTTAAAAATTCACCTGCAATCCTCTTTCTCCTGGACTTCCCATTAAGCCAGGAGCTCCTTGTAATCCTTGGGGCCCTTGTTCACCAGGACGTCCATCAGCTCCGGGTATACCTCTTTCTCCTGATGCTCCAGATTTTCCTGTTATTCCAGGTCTTCCCATCATTCCTCTCTGCCCTGGAAGTCCTTGTGGACCTGCTCGTCCTGCGTCACCGACACTACCTTTAAGCCCAGGTAATCCAACATTTCCACGCTCCCCTGGTTGTCCTTTTAAACCCATGGGGCCATCTGCTCCAGGTAATCCTCGCATACCCAGTAGCCCTCTTTCTCCTTGAGGCCCAGTATTACCTGCCGGTCCTCTTAAACCTCTTTTTCCTCGTTTTCCTTCAGGCCCAACCACACCTGGTAGACCTCGAGGACCAGGGGTTCCAGATTCACCTCTTATACCCATTTCTCCTTTGAGACCTCTTTCACCAGGTTGTCCCTTTAAAAATTAAGTACCAAGATGTTATTTTAACTATACGAATATATTAATTTTTCTTATTACTAGGTATGTAAGACTTACTAGAATAAGATACATTCATAGATGGTCATACAGAAAATATAATATTTTATTGAAATTAAAACAAACTTTAATTGAAACTCACTGGCATCCCTTTTGAGCCTGGAATTCCGGGGTCACCAGCTACACCAGGGGTGCCTCTTGGTCCCTGAAATCCTTGAGGACCTGCAGATCCAGCTTGTCCCTGAATTCCCTTCTCACCAGGAATACCATCTCTACCAGCAAGCCCTGGTGGTCCAGCCTCACCGGATTGACCCGGTCTACCTGGTTCACCTCTAGGACCTTGAATACCTTGACTACCTTTGGGCCCTTGCACGCCTATTTCTCCCTTTAACCCAGGCGAGCCTGGAAATCCTGGAGAACCAGGTTTACCAACGTTTCCCTGAAAATGTGAATAAAATGTCACTGTTAAATATAATTGTAAGATTCAGTAGCAAATTTAAATTAAATTACAGCAGCTATCTGTTACTGTGATTAAGCATAATGTACAATAATTATTAGAAATATAAAATTTATAATATTTGTGGTCTATTATAAAAATCACATCTTCATATACGTATGTAAAGAACATTTATTTTATTTTATTTTTATTTTTACATTTAAGGAACAGAAACAGAAAACAGATTGATGAAATACATATAGTTATTACACACTAAGCAACATTTGTAAACCTGAATTTCCAATTATATCTGTACACGGCATTTTAGTGGAATCTTCAGTGCTGGTTTACTAAATATTAACAATTAAATACAGTTTATAATATGTACATATACTAAACTTAATGACAAAAAAAAATTGAAAAATTTAATGACAAAAAAGAAAATAAAGTTATTCTGGTTGCAAGTCTGCACCGCGAATAATCCTTCTAAATTCAAAACTTCTATTGTGAAAAATATCAACATGAGAACACACAGAATTATAAGACTTGCACATTCTAGCGAGCGGACCATTCTGGGATACATTGTTATTACTTGTGGGTATCATAAATAGTTGTGGCTTACGCACAGAACGTGTCGGTACCTTGATGTAAAGTTCATTCAAAAGATAGCTGTCAAGTGAGCCATTTGCTATTTTATGCAAAGTACACAGGTCGCTCATCCATCTTCTCTTTTCAAGACTAACAATCTGAAAGTGGGCAAGACGCTGGTCATATTGCTTTAACTTGCGCCTAAGACCATACTTCGAGCATAAAGCTCTAACAAACCGCCTTTGAATGGATTCCAATCTATCTGTATGAACTTTGTATATCGGGGCCCATACAGCTAAACAGTACTCAACCATGGTTCTCACGAGAGAGCTGTATAAGACAATCAAGGAGTCGGCTCGCCTGAACGGTTTAGCGGTTCTAAGAATAAAGGACAACATCCGGTTAGCTCTACTACAGATATGATCATAATGAGGTCGAAATGACATAACAGAGTCAAATATTACTCCCAAGTCTCGAACCACCTCAACTCTATTCACAAGAATACCCTTAACATTATAGTTATACTGGATAGGGTTCCTACTTTTTGTAAATGTTATAACCTGGCACTTCTTAATATTCAGAGCCATAGAGTTTTCATCGCACCAAGCAGATATAGTATTAATATCCGATTGAAGGGTCACACAATCTCTTTCATCAGATATACGTCTGAAGACTTTTATGTCGTCTGCGTATGCCAAACATTCACTACTAATTTTGCTTAGCAAGTCATTCACAAATAACAAAAACAATAAAGGACCCAACTTTGACCCCTGGGGCACGCCCGATGTTACTAAAAATGGCACAGATTCATATCCACAAAGAGCAACGAGTTGTGTGCGGTTCAACAGGTAAGAAGTTAACCATCTATATAAGTTCCCATGGATTCCCACATGTTGAGCCTTCACAAGCAATACAAAATGGTCCACTCTATCAAAAGCTTTTGAAAAATCGGTATATATAGCGTCCACCTGCTTTCTATTATTGAACGATGAACATAAATAAGTAGTATAGCATAATAGATTAGAGTTGGTTGACCTTCCAGTAACAAATCCATGTTGTCGTGGGCTTAATATATGTTTGAGATGGTTATACATTTGGGTAAATATGAAACCCTCGAATATCTTAGCAAATAAGTTTAGAATACAGATAGGTCTATAATTCAAAACATCACCCTTGTCTCCAGATTTACATGGTAACAGTCGTATAAAAATGGAAAGTGTACTTTTCGTTCTACAGAAAAATGCATGTACAACAAATACAATACTTACCATTAAACCAGGTGTTCCTGGGGCGCCATCAACTCCTCTTATTCCAGGCGTTCCAGATGGTCCTTCACGACCACGCTCTCCTCGTGGACCAACTGGACCCTAAAAAGACATATTTTTCAGATGCAGTATTTAATAACAATTTAAAAAATGCTAACTGCGATAACACAGATTATATTTCAGAACGTATCAAAGACATACCACTGGCCCAGCTGGCCCCATGGGCCCAGTTAACCCCGTTGGACCCTTTTCACCAGGTAACCCTTGGTCTCCTTTTGCGCCATCCTTCCCGTCAAATCCCCTATGACCCTTCAATCCTTGAATACCGGGAACACCAGGGGACCCTCTGGATCCAGTTTGACCAGCAGCCCCTGGTGGCCCTGGCTCACCATCTTCTCCAGGCAAACCCTGCATAATTTTACGACAAGAATATTTTATTATTTTTCCAATTAACTTGAACACAAGGATATGGAAACATGATTCTTACATCCTTTCCGGGTACGCCGATCGGTCCCCGTTCTCCAGGTGGCCCTAGGGGTCCAGGTGATCCGGGTTCACCTGGTTCTCCACGGGGACCTTGAAAGCCCTGCGGCCCGGGCGGACCTTGGGGACCTAGATAATATTGATAATATCTCATACAAAAAGTCGGTTTTTGTTTTTGCTTTTAATGAGTCCTTCACGGTAAAATACAAACACAATAAGCACGATAAGAGGACAACTTGACTTTTACAAAACACAATAGATTCAAGCTAAGGTACCCGGTATTCCTCTAATTCCTGGTGCACCAACAGACGCTTGCATGTAATGGTAAGGGTCGAAGGCTGGACCTTTGTCTCCTCCTGCTGTCGCTGCTAACTGGGCAAGATAGGCGTTTACCTGAAATATAATATATCTCGAATGATGTTGCTAGGAATATTAATTATGAATTGTGTATATATTTACACTTCTATGAGTATCTAAATAATATATATACCTGCTTGCCGATTAATTATTAGTGTTTATTTTGAATTTTAGTGTTAATTTATTAGTACTTCACATTTTTATGTACGAGTATAAGTAGTACAGCAATAAAGGCTTTTATTATAATTATTATTGACATATGGTGCAGTCGGTTCAAAGAAAATATTTTTTTTAAATATTAATTTGATAAGTTGTATTTGTATAATGAAGTAGATTTCAAATGTTTAACTAATGCTGCTTAGTTTTCTTCATGTGTAAACTTACGTCTGGCATAGGTCCTACGGGTCCTGGAATTCCAGGCGCCCCGGGTATGCCACCGAGTCCAGGTGACCCAGGAAGACCAGGCGGACCCTCATCGCCTGGAACTCCTTGTACCCCACGTACTGTAATAGCTGGTTGAGGTGAAGTAAACACTGGCGGGCGACTAGTGCTTGGCGCTGGATATAAAAATTGAGATTTGAGCAGTAACTTAAATTACTTAAAAAAACTTAGCTAATTCAAAATAAAATAACACACTTTATTATTAAGTATGTATCTCATTTTATAAGATTGATAAAAAATAACACGTTTGTTAAAAAAAATGTTTTCATTAAACAAGTCTATTGTCCTAGTATCCCTACTTATTGTTATTTACTAAAGCGTTACTTAAATACGAACTATATTACTCACAAAATACATGTATAAACTGTTTAATGTAGTGTTTTGAATGCAAATTAAAATAATTGAAACTATTGGATAAACAAATAAACATGTAAAACCGAAAACAATATTTCTTGGCTCTTTGTAATTAACTTAAACTACAGACATAACTTACCAGATAGACAAGTAGGCAACACTGAACAGTTAACCCTCCCACTAAAACACTGACAAAGAGTACAGTTGTCTCGTTTCCAGGTGTCTCCATCAGACCACGATCTTCCCACGTCAAGGCATTTCACTGGCGGAACTGAAAAATAAATATTATTTAAAACATAAAGTATAGGACATAAAGAATGTGGTGTCACAGTTATCTATGCTGATATTCAGAAATGTGACGAGTATGAATAGTGTATACAATATTTACCGTTTTACATAAAGTTAATTACTTCAAAGTTCAAAAGAGACCAAAGTGCTGCTAATAATATTGAGAAATTCGCTGAAATTCTAATTAATTACGCAAACAGATGGGTTTCTATAATCAGGACTAAGAATCTATAAATAATGATGCATGTAAAGGAATAGATGTCCTTAAAAATGTTTTCGAAAATATCAATTGACAATATGAATGGTTTATAATTATGCGATAACAGATTTTTCACTCTTCGACTTTTATTAAGTGGGTACGGACTTCATATTATTATGAAAAAATAAAAATATGAAAACATGCAAGATATGATAATAACATCACCTCGGTTAACCTGCTGCTGCGGTCTTCCATACCCACGTTGATCTATGAATGAAATTGTAATGACATTTAAATGGTATTTGTTTAAACAAATGAATGACGATCATGCTTTAAAAATGTGTGTCTTACTCGTCGTAGAACCCCGAAAATCACGCTCCGCTATCACCGCTGTAAAACATTAATAAACATATAATATTTAATATATAATTAGTGACAGTAAGGTGTGGTTTAGTGTGTTCGAAAGTAGTGGTTCGAAAAAACAAATATTTTAAGTCTAATCTTTTATTTTTATCTTTTAACATCATTCGTAATCGTTAGGTACGAAGGTAGTCGCGTTATCTAGTTTTGGATACTCGCATATTGGATAAAGAACTCGGGCATTAATCGTACAGAGGAAATGGGAAGTGTTAACTTCGAAAATCACAGAAAGATTTACCGTTCTCATCTTCCCCAAAAGGGTTATAATCGTCGTAGTTGATTAGATCTGCCTCCTGAGCTTGAGGTGCATCAAAATCGTCCCTTCCATCAGACAACTCCTTACTGACTACTGGAGTCAGCAGAAGAGCCAGGCAAGCTATTATTGCTTGCCACATATTGCCTGTACATTTCAATTTATTAATTCACAATTGATTAGGTAACCATCAACTTATTATAACAATAATTAAATATAATAATTTAATTATTGTTTTAATAAGTTGGGTTAGACATAATTATAAAAGCTTGGAACATCAACTCATTCCATTCATATAACATACATTCAACAGATGCAATTCATTGCAAGTATTTGAAATTATCCTACACATATAAATAGGGCATAAGAATCAAGATCACACCGTTCTAAATTACGTTTCTAAAATGATTCTATGAATATGGCCCAGTAACCTTTCTTCAGATATAAACATATATTTCTATCACGATGACAGCGAATAATTGGCGCCTATTGTAATTAATTTCGAGATGTTGTCACTTAGTTAATAGCCACTTTCACTTATGATTGAACGACCATGAACCGTGTTTTGTTTTTACGAAAAACATATGTTGGCGATTCAATAGTTTCTTTATAATACAACATAAACAACATTAATTTAATTGAGTCTTCGTATAAAGTATGGAAAAGAAACAATAATATTCAGTCTCTTGTACATATCTTACCAGTTTAAAAATTAAAAAAACAAATTTCTGTATAATATAAAAGCACAATATTATTCATCGCTGTAGTGTAGTAGGGTAGGGCGGGGCTAGTTGAGCAATTTTTCACTTGCTTGGATATAGCTCCTCAATGATAAGTCTCAATGAGTTGTTATGTGTCCTGATGGATTAGTAATTTATCCCTTAACAAAAGTGTCCATAGTATTTTTTTGTAACAAGTCCAATATAATAGCTACAGATGTTTAAATGCAGAAAGTCAAGTATGCTCAATGTACCCCATAGGTGGGGTAAGTTGAGCAAGGGTATGGGGCAAGTTGAGCACTAAGAATGTCTAGGCCAAACCATGGGTTCTATGTTAACTTGAGATGGAGTAAAATATGTGTTAGACAGTCAGATTTTTATTTAGTCTTTTATTGACAGAACAACAAAACTTAAAGAAATTTTCTTTGTATAATTACCCGAAACTAGAATCAACAAAACATGAGCATCCATATTTATCCATTACTTCCGATAATTTCTAAAAAATATTACCAAGGCTGGTGGGTTCTGGTTTCTGTATGGATAGCTACGATTTTTTTGTTTTAAAAACATCATCAACCATTATGCGGCCATTTGCAATTCAGCTGGATGGAATTTCAATGCCAAATTTAACAGCACACTCTTAGGCAAGGCGATGGTCGTCTTTTGGAGAAAAATTCCATTTGTAGCAAGTATATTTTCAAACAGTCCTCCTGTGAGGGAGGATATACTTCCCTCGGTGTTGTATAGTCCATAAATGAACCATCACCTTCATTTAATTTATTTAAAAGACAACCCATCCCGAATTCTTTAGCGGCGGTATTTACACTTTTTCCCTCATCGTGGACAACCTTTGCAGCATTATTTAAGTATTCAGTAGTGTAAGAACATCTCCTCCTCTTGTAAGCATCCAAACAAAAATAAAAGATTCATTACTCATCAGTTGTTTAAGTCGTGGAGTTAGTTGAGCTATAGTTGCTCAACTTACCCCAACCCAGAATTTTGAAAGAAAAGTGGGATTGTAAAAAAATGCCTAGAATTAGACCCAAATCCTATTTACAAATCAAAAATACAATAATCTTCTGGAAGATTAACACTGTCCTGATTGAAAACAGAGAACATTAGACAAAGACAGACGAAAACTTGCGATAAACAATGTTTTTACTTTTTGGTCACAAAATAAACAAAACGCCGTGACACTTCACTCACTCGTCGAGCTGCCACTAGCTATCGTGCGATGATTACCCCTCCTACGACTCCTTCTTTTCGCTATTTGATACTCCCGCGTAAGGTGAATAGTTTCCGAGATATTTCGATTGCCCAACTTGCCCCTATGCTCAACTAGCCCCGCTCTACCCTACATTTTAAAGAGGTCGTGAGTTCGAACCCGGCTATGCGCCAATGTATTTTTCTATTGATTTTCCCAATAAATACGTGTTCATACGGTGACGGAATATCGTCCGAAACTACATCCTACGTTACGTCCAAGACAGAAGGCCGATCAAGGAAACAGTTACATCATTTATTTTTATTTCGTAAGATCAAGGGTTATGGCGCTATGTTTGCGCTGGCACTGTATATCTAAAAAAAACAACTTTTTCAAAAGTACACTTTTCCTGGAACGTCATGTAAAACTTTTATCAAAAAACATCCACGAAATGTGAATTTTTTTTCTTGTAAAATTAACTTGACGTTTTAATCTTAAGACTTGAAAATCAATTTTTAAACTCGCGATTAGAACGATAACATAAAGGATTGAAGAATCCAGTACCCATTTCTCTACGACTTAATTTCGATTTCGGTGAAATCGTAAAATTTTATGATAACTGTAAATCGTAACTCTATTGGTCGATTTACAGCTATCATAAAGTCTTTATAAAGTAGTATTATCAAAAGAATTGCCTTTTTTATAAACTTGTTAGTTAATTCTTTAAAAAATGTATAATACCAGTTATTTCAACCAAGCATAAGACAGTTTTAAACTAAAGCAATTGATTATTGAGTACCTTAAAGCATTTTTACTATCGTGGGCACAATATTTTTTTTCTACCCGCTGAAGGTAACATTTATTTATTATTTTAGGTGATAATTTTTACTGACGAGAGGAAAATTCTATAATTAACACGTTTATGGACTGAGTAGGCGCAGTGCCGGCATGTAAATTTAAAATTTCATATATAATATTTCACATTTTTAACTATTTAACATCAAATAAAAATACCTTACCTTATAAAATACAAGGGATGCGGCCCGCCCGCGCCGCGAGGAATAGCAGCCTAGACCACGGGATAGCAAATAAATATGCGTGAACGCATGACCTACGTCTACGCATTCGGGAAGACAGCGCTTGACAACCTTAGGCTTACAAACCTTTTGTTCCCAGAATTATTCCATTTTGTGATTAAATCGCAACATCATGCTTAAGATTACAATAGATCCACAATATCTATAATCTCTGTGGCTTAGTAGTAAACTCACCAGTGGAAAGTTCGGAGGTTTTAATTGTCGAAACAATAATAGTTTGATCAAGTACTTGCCCTACAGAATCTTGTAAATGTGTGTGTAAGACATACTTGTCTGTCCCGTGCCATTTGAAATGAACTTTTCTATATAAGAGTATATTTTCATGCAAAATTTAAGGAATATGTTCCTTTCTGTGCTATTGCCTATAATTGCTTATTTTAGTCAAGCCCGCCTTATGTAATCCTGACTGCATGAAAACTGAACCTTTCATGAAAGGTTGGCGATCTCTTCTATTCTAAATCTAGGCCGCGAAGTAATGTGTAGCGATACATTGCGATCATAACGCACCAATTCTTGGAGCAAACTTTTTAATTTACGGGTCAACGTGACACGCGCCTCCCTATTAGTGCACATAGACTAATCGTGGCATAGTTACTACCAAGAATTCTTTATATACTTCATAAATAACGCAAAAGTGCGTATGAAAATAAGATAGATTTATAGCTTTTATCTAAAACTACAAGCAAAACTTTATAACAATACAAAATAACACCCACTTAGTTACAACAACTTTAAATGTACGTGAATTGAATGTATAAGGAGCAGCTCTGAACACGCTTTTATAAGATATCCCGTGAGGAACAGCATCGAACTGCGTTACACGTTAGTTTTATTGTATTTTTATATTTAAGCTGATACAGGGAATTGGTGACCAAATAGTTTCAATAATTTGTTTGAATAATACTTATCTATTTCTCTTTCAAAAGTAATTTATAACAGTCCTTCTTGCCAACTTAGTTATGTACATACATAGACAATATTCCGGAAGAATTTTATGAATTTATTTTTTATTGATGATATGAAGTCTCTGTGCTTGTTTACTCTATATTAACACATAAGTTCGGTATATTTATTCAGAGAAATGTCTTCGAGTACAGATTTGATTCTCCTTGTTCCATTTGACGCATATTTGCGTACATTATCATGAAGTCATTTAGAGTTCATTTTGCTGAAACATTTAGTACAATAAATTTTTATTATTTGTTTTAGTCGTGTACTATATTAGTATTATTGTTGTGTGTATGTATTGGTGGTTTAAACGGGCTCTACAAAACGATAATCTAAAAGTTATCAAGTGAAGTAAAAAAATATTCTCGCAATTATTCCATTTTCGTTCACGCGATTTTATAACAATAAAAATTGTTATAAAATCGCCACTAATCGTGCCTAAGATTAAAATAGAACCCAACAGATTTTTCTATCGGCCGATTAGATCTTATGGCATTGGCGAAAAAGCGCTAAATCTTGTGGAATCATACCTGAGCGATAGAATTCAAAAGGTAAATGTAAATGGAGCTATATCACAGGGATCCTCTGTTACTATGGGAGTACCGCAAGGCTCCATACGGGAAGGCGGGAAGACTCGAATTTTGTTTAGGTTGTATTTAGTATTATTTATTGTTTTAAATATTAAATTTCAGTTTTCTGTTTATAGTTTTGTCTATTGATGCGCTTATTTGTTTCATTTTTCGTATGTAATATTGTTTATCTATGTAATCTGTTTTGGCTTTTTGTACTGTCTAAGTGTTTATTTTGTAATATTATGTATGTTAGCTGTAAGATTACTTATAATTAAATAAATAAATAAATATAAATGACCTACCATTTCTTGTAAAGGAGCTTCACGAGATAGTACTGTTTGCTGATGACACTTCGCTTTTATATAAAGTGAAACGACAAAATCCATCACTTGATAACGTAAACAGTGCCATCTCCAGCGTAGTTCACCGGTTTAATACAAATAATCTTAAGTTAAACGAAAAGAAGACAAAATGTGTTAAATTTGTAACTACAAATGTAAAAAGTAGTCATTCTCAAATAATAATTAAAGACGAGGAAATAGACTTTGTTGATAATGCGGTGTTCTTGGGAATTACTTTAGATAGTAAACTCCAGTGGGGCCGACACATATGCCATACACATATGACATATATACGCGACACATATGACATATATACGCGATCTTACGGATGAGAACACAGCAAAGCTTGTTTATTTCAGCTATTTTCATAGTATTATGTCATATGGTGTTATTTTGTGGGGTAATGCAGCTGACATTAAATCGATATTTGTAGTGCAAAAGCGGGCTATAAGAGCGATCTGTGGGTTGTCCCCACGGGAGTCGGTCCGAAGCAAATTTAAGGAATTAAATATTTTGACTCTGGCAAGTCAATACATTTATGAGAATATTTTGTATGTGCGGAAAATTATAGTACTCGTAATAAAGACAAAATTAGCGCACCAACCAGAAGGCTGCATAAAACGAGTAATTCTTTCCAAGGCAATTGTATACGTTTTTTCAACAAAATCCCTAGTGAGATACAAGCGTTGTCAATAAATAAATTGAAATTAATTAATTCCTCATATATGTCCCTGTGGCAGTGATGTCGACAAGTTAGGACATCACGGCCTGTCATGCCAAAAAAGTGCAGGCCGCTTCTCGAGACATGCCGCACTTAACGATATCATACGCCGTTCCCTTGCCACCGTCAACGTGCCAAGTCTTCTTGAGCCAAGTGGTATTGCAAGAGACGATGGCAAGAGACCGGACGGTATGAGTTTGATTGCATGGAAGATGGGTCGGGTACTGGTATGGGATGCAACCTGTTCAGACACGCTGGCCCCTTCCCATCTACATGGAACCAACTACAGAGCTGGTGCGGCTTGTGAAGCGGCTGAAAAAAATAAAGCATGCAAATACAGGGGTCTGGGCTCTGAATATGATTTTGTCCCATTCGGTGTCGAGACCCTTGGTCCGTGGGGTCCTAGCGCTTTAAGGCTTTTAAAGAAATTTCAAAAAGGTTAGTCGACATCACAGGAGACCGAAGATCTGGCAGCTACCTCGGACAAAGAATTAGTCTAGCAATTCAAAGGGGGAACGCTGCCAGTATCTTCGGAACCTTGCCTAAAGGGACTCCTTTTAATGATATATTTTAGTTTATGTTAAGTTTCGTTATTTATTTCATTTTGATTTTGTATTTTTATATTATAAAAATTATTTGTAAAACATCAATGTCTATTTTACTAATATTATTAAGATATTTGGTTGAATATGCTAGTCCTATAATTGAAATCGTACATTAAAGTAAAACTGCTTGCTAAGGCTTATTATACATAATATAAATGAATATTTAAACGATCCTAGTGCTTGGATATGAGTTGCTCCAGTATATATTATAGGTAACACGACTGAATCTCTCGGGTGCATTTCCCATTTATCACTCTGGGGCGATCGTCAACATCCACGACTGTTTTAATGTAAAGTGGGAACAAACCGTGATCCATGTGGTATCCAATTATTTCAGTAGGTACTATTATTATTTTCTTATGTAGCCAAGTCCACATTTCAAGGATCGTCATGCTCGCTTAAATGTCATTGCTTGTGGCGGCGTCCATGCGTCGGGTTGTCTCTCTCCCTAAAATATGGCGAGGGGGTCGATGGCTGGCCATGCGTCATACTCGTGAACGGGTGCTGCTTGTGGTGACTGGTCGTACTTGAATTCGTGTATGCGGTGATGTTAATTATTTCGACTATGTGTTTGCGTGTTGTTCCCACTAGAATGTAAGTGCGTGCTCCTATTTCACCATGCCTCCTGCTGATAGGGGACAAGTCCTTGTTTTTAATTTATGTTATTATTATTAATTACTTAAAATGTCATGTGGAACATGGTGTAATGGTTGCAGCTCCTTACAAATGTTGTGTAAAAAAATAAAAAACATGGCGATTAAAAAGAGTGGCGGAGAGTTTATTGCCAGTTCTTCTCTTCCGTTCTACGCCCTTGATTTGAGAACTGGCAGTAAATGTAAAATTAGAAGCATTAATATGTATTTCTTTAATGACGCATCACAAGTGTACATTGTGTTACCTACGTGAATAAATGATTTTTGAATTTAGAATTTTTTGAATTTTAGAATATCTGAGTATTAGACTCAGTCACGACTTAATTCTAAGTATGCCTCGTATCTCAAAATCCACTGCGAACTTCTTGTCTCGACTGCGAATGTTAGGGTCAGATGCAAAAATCGACTGTCGGTAACATAAAGGTAAAGAAAAAAGAAATAATTAACACTGAAGAATGTATGTGACATAGACAGAAATCTACTTGCCCCATGCCATACTGATGGTATTGTTACGAGACTTAATCAATACATAACAAATAATATTTGTGTGCAAATAAAAAAAAAACTGTGCAAAGTTTCATTTGCTTTCCGTGATAAATGGTTTTCATCAATGTCGGCAACTTTTTAATTAGTTTACAACTTGCGGTTTAATGCTAGTACAAAGCTTCATTTTTAAAATACTGTATATAAAGTTAAACACAGTCAGAATTTTTATGAGAATATAATTTTATTTGCACTCATTATGACATAATTATATATTGTATGCAACTGCCGCTTGGATTGTCTTTTTTTCCTAATCAACGCTGTAACTTTATTATATTCTTTTGATTTAGTATTTTTTATGGAATTCGCGAAAGGAGGGGTTACCTCTTCTCCGATAATATTGCTAATATTGATAATTATGTCTTAGTTACAGTGAGTGACGTACTTTTCAATTACAAATTATATTGCAATAATATTGCGATTTGAGTCTCTATAGAACTGTTGCTCCAGGTCGCACCCAGAGACTCCCATTATTAGGCATTATATATTGAGAAAGATTAGTCTGTCTTGTTTGCAGGTTGCACGTACATATCTGCCTTGCGATTCTGTAACTTACTTTTCGAACTCGCACAGCGGTTTTCGCAGCAGCGGTCGCGCTCAAATCAGTCGTGAAGCAGTCATTTTATGATTTGGCATTCTGATAAGGAGGGAGCTTGTAGTGTATTATTTATTAGAATACCAAATCTTAAAATGACTGCTTTACGACTCATTAGAGCGAGACCGCCGCTGTGTGAGTTCGAAAAGTGAGTTACAGAATCGCAAGGCTGATCTGATTTCAGATTAAACCTGTACACGTATTGAACTAACGCCTCATATGCCACAAGGATCATATTTGCGGAACAATAAAAAATTGCTAAAGTCTCGTTTCCAAATGCAATAAACAATTAAATTTAGTCTAGATCCATTCAAAAGATGTCGGGACACCGCTAGTGTCAACATTATAATATAGTAATGGCGTGTTAGTTAGGAATACAAGAGAACATCATTTAAAAATTCCGTTTTGTAGTCACAAATTGATGTTATCAATGTTGACAAAGTGTTGATTAGTTTCTAGTTGTCCTGTTGATCGACTATGATACAGTAGTACAATGGCTCCCAGGGGGCTTATTAAATAACAGTTATAGATTAACTGCCATAAATTTTAACAAGTTGTTTAGGTTATGAACTACCTTGTCATAAACAAAATTGTTTGTTTTGCCGAATTCAATATAGTGCAGGAATTTTAGAATAAAAAGCATTTTTGTGCTAAGACAAATTTTCGTAATTCGAAAAAGAATGAAAATTTAAATATTTATTTATTTACACATTGTTAGTTTTGTCTTTAAACATACACATAAAAAACAGGTTACGTAAATGACCGTACGGGTGGCTTTATCGCTAAAAAGCTATTTATTCCAGGCAATCCTAGGAAGGAAAAAGAAAAAAAGAAAAACCTACTGAGGATAAAGTGCAAGAAGTGCATAACTCAATTAACGAACTATAAAATTACCAGTAACACTAGAATTATACAATCGGAAACCAAAATCTTTATAAAAAGAGAAGAGAAATGCTTAAATTATTAAATAGGAGATTCTTAAATGTATTTACAGATTGAGCCAGTCTGATTTTAAGAGGTAAGGAGTTCAAAAGCATGGTACTTTGTACCGTGAGGGACCAGAAGCATTCAGTATCTTGAGTAGGAGTTTCATGAATTAGAATGTCACGGGAACGCAAAAAAAACTTAATAATTATTTTCTATATAAAGCATTAGTGGCACTGACATTAACCCAAATAGTTATCATGTCCTTGGTTTGATAGAATCAGTGAAACAATAATTAAGATGATTCCGAACGTTGATTGATATGAGATCATACATACGTACCTCAACTAAATACTAATACTACTAAAACTTTGTAGTTCTTACAGATCTTGCAGTTTCACTAACAAATTTGATAAAAATCTTTTTTAGAGTGAAGGTAAAATCATGTTGTTAATTTGTGAAATAAATAAATGTAAAAGTTTCGAAT
The DNA here is from genome assembly GCF_905475465.1 of Pieris napi. Classification (NCBI taxonomy): domain Eukaryota; kingdom Metazoa; phylum Arthropoda; class Insecta; order Lepidoptera; family Pieridae; genus Pieris; species Pieris napi. The sequence continues at coordinate 6,853,412 of NC_062250.1, forward strand.
AAGGTGGTCGAAATTCCATTGAAATCTTTATCCATTACGAGTAGGTATTAAAGTTTTATGTAGTAAACTGACTCTTTCAGAGATTAAAAGAGACACAATTTTACTCTCTTTTCAACAATTCTCAGAGCCGGATGGCACTGATTCCAATAGGACCTGATTAAGGATGCAAAATTGTTGAATTTATTGTTGTTATATATGAAAGAAAATAATTTATTGAAGCCGAAATTTTCAATACAACTTAATAGTATATAACGAGAAGTCGTTATTGCAATAACAACAACTTATATATATACGCCTTATCACGTACTAAGGTGACTGAATTCCCTCCGTACTGGTTGAAAATGAAACGTGTGTGTTCTTATTTACACGCATTAGAAGTTATACTTCTTTGACGTAACAAGATAAAAATCGAGAAAGAAAAACGACACTAACAATACAAAACTAAAATGTTGACTATAGCTAACTTCAGGGTGATTTTGTGACGGTATACGCGCGCATCGTAAAAATTTACTCTCATCATTTTTCCCTAACGCGCCAAAAGAATATAACTTAAAAAACTTACGGTATGAAAACCTATCTCCTACCCAACAAATCATTAAATTTTTTGTACGAATAGAAATCTGAATAAAATAGGTAAGAAGTACCAACAACAAGAAGGAAGTATATTATATGATTCCATCTCACGCTAAGTTAAATAAGTTTGCCACAGGTAAATTTGTTCCTAGTCGATAGGACAGTCTTTTTTGAACTGCTTATAAAAATGGTTCCGAGTACCTAAATAATTCAATTAAAACCTTTCCGATCTTTATTAATGGTTAATAATTATATGACGGTTTTTATTTCAAAAAATCTACGGATATTTTACTCCTATAATATAACAAATATTTGTAGGTACTTATTTTACTGAACACAATTTATTATTTATTTCTGTCTATCTGGAAAACCTGAAAAGAGTCTGATCCAATCTTAAAAAGGAAAACGATAAGGTTTAATAAAAACTTAAAACTGAACAGCTTCGCATTTTCATACCATGACATCAAATAGCCTGGGGGTTAGAATTTGAAAAATATTAATAACGAATTGTGAAACGATTGTGCACTCCGTTCGATAGTGATTGGGCAACAAGATCTTTGAACCAACACGCATTTATACGCGACATGATGCGTCATACTACGTCCATTTCCAATGAAAATCAAAGGCAATGTTTCGTCATGCCTTTTCTTGCCCTTTCTTTTCCTTTTTGCTTTTCACGTGGCCTCAAATGATCATATTTCGTATTTAATATGTATGACGATACATATTATACAATTCGTCAACGAATAGTTTGTCCATGTTTAAATTTATTTCCAGAAACAAGGTGTGTCTTTAAATCAATTCACCGTCGAAAAATGAAATCTTTCACACAAGTGAATACAAATAAGTACATATAAGTTAAACAATCGCTAAATATTTACCCGAGTTGAATAGTAAACAGCGCGTGTACGATATAAAATATATAATTTGTAATGTTATGAAAAATTCTGTACATTGCGAGAGTTATGTAACCTAACTTTAGTTAAGTTACATATATATTTTTTAGTTAATAATTAGAAGCGTAAACGTAATGTAAGCAATCATCGGACACTAGAAGCCAAAATGAGCCCTTTAGTTTATACTACACTCATTAATTCAACATTATCGTTTTCGATAATGTCCAATAACATAAGTGTCACTTTAATTTAAGAACTTTTCAATAAGTCAAGTTAGTTTTTTGTTAATTCTGCGTTGCAACCTCTAATTAATAAATTTTGTTTGAAGCTCATGTTTTAAACAATTAAAGCCACATCCAGCATCAACCAAAGTGTTTCATTTAACAAATATTTGAACATATCGACGATCACCGCATAACTACTACTATCGAAAAACAACCGCCACCGAACTTAACTCGAGTTAAAAAGAAAAGTTCAACCAAAATATACTCATAAAATCCTCGATATGATTTTGTAACTAAGCACTTCTCAAAAAAATGCATAAAATGAGTTTTATTCAAATTAATTAATCAATTTTAAAACTACAGTTGTTCCAAAAGGTTATTAGTATCCTGTTTTTGTTGCCCACATATAATCGTTTCGCCAAATGAAAATAGAAAAATGAAAAACGAACAAAAATAAAATTAAACAGCCATGTTACAGTTATGATTAAGTTTGTTTAATTTAGATTGCTAACTTAGATGAAGCGAAAAATATCTAAAATATTTTTATTATTCTTATTATTACTAAGTTTCAATTATTTATATTTTTTATCTAGATAGCTTCGAATAACCCCATCTACACCTATTTATTTCTCATTCGAAAGTATATACATATTTGTATTTTTAGTGACTTTTCATCAACTCAGGACCACAGAAAACGTTCGTAAAGCGTATTAATAACATTAAGGCGTATTCCAATTACCATTTATAAGGCAGACAATGGTAAAATAAACATTTATATGACATTGTATTTACTAGACAATAGCATCCCCTTTTACGTTTAGTTTAAGCGCGAAAGCCTTCCTGGGCACTTGTCTCTTGTAAAAAAAAAAAAAATTCTAATCATGTATGGAATGCTACTTGAAAGTGTTCAGCATTTTATAGTGGTAAGTAATATAAAGCAATTTACGCAGACTTTATATAATAATGATCCAATTTGTGTATATAACTAAAATAATAATACGTATTGGACTACAAACTATGAAACTGAAAGTCGTACCGAGGTGATCGACTATTTTGATTAAAATCTGGTATAAAATTGTATATATTTTGGACACGCACTTCTTAAATATACGCCTATAATAAATATTAAGTTACAAATTCATCGGAATTGTCATTTGTAGTCGGTTTTATGTTTATATAAACTACTTTTATTTACAATTCAATTATAATATGTAGAATAACTCGGGTGTTACATTTATACAAATACACACTAGTTTTAAAAAATATTGCTCTTCTATTTTAAGTTGGATTAAGAATTACAGGTTGGCGATAATCACAGCTGTCTTCAAGTCATTTGTGGTACTAACGTTGTAAGGTATTTGTGTATGATATAATGAACTACTAGTAAATTTAATTGAGATTTGTTTCGACGTCATTTAATAACTGTGATACAATATAAAGAACTAATATACTAATTTTAAGGATTTTTTCTCTTTAAAACCACAATGCCGCTTATGTACCTACGAAAATAATACAACACACAGTTTGAGTTAGTAAAACATATTTTCGGTACTTGTACAGAAATAGCGACAACTTATATACAAAAAAAATATCGAGACAATAGTAGAAATTTCTACTGCCGTTAGAAAAGTTATGGTATTCATTATGCTGTCAAAATACACTATACATTTCCTAAACCCTTTGAACTCATGGTCAAGCTATATATAATATATATATAAACATTTCGATAAAAATAGGATAGACCATTAACACATCCTATTTAAGTTTTTAACGGCCGTTAAGCCAAATTGAACAACAAGCAATAACTAATTCGCATTCGTGCATAACAGGTGACATTAGACATGAAGGTCAATGTTTGGGATGTCACGTACGGTTGCTTAATGAAAATAAACTGACCTAGTGTACATCATAAAGCCTATGCAATATATAATTCGTATGAATTGTCTAACTATTTATTATTATTATTTACTATATAAAAATAAGTCGGGTTTTCCTTCCTGACGCTATAACTCCAGAACGCACGAACCGATTTCCACGGTTTTGCATTCGTTGGAAAGGTCTCGGGCTCCGTGAGGTTTATACGAAAGAAAATTTTAACAGAAAAGCGGGATCACCAAACGAAATGTTACATAAAACCAAGCCATCTGGTGGCGAAACGGAGTTCGCAGAGTTTACTAGTGATATATAAAGCTGGATTTACCACGTTTCATTCATTTGTTCAAATTTAATGGGGTGGAAGTTTTAGTCCAAAAAACCCGAAATAAATATTGCTGCTGTAATATATAACGGATAATACGATCCGTTTCTGCTTTAAATGCAGAATGCATTTCTTTTACTGCCCTGCGATTCTATAACTCACTTTTCGAACTCACACAGCGGTTTTCGCATCGGCGGTCGCTCTCAAATCAGTCGTGAAGCAGTCATAAAACTGACTGATTTACAGAAGTGAGTTACAGAATCGCAGGGCTGTCCGGTATCGGTCCAGGCCCGGTCGGTTTAAAATTGATAAAATAAACAATAAGAATGGCTAATAAGCCCTGTCCTAATGCTGAGAACTTCGCTAGATTGCTATGCTTGCTGTGCTTTCGTTCTGCATGCAGTAAATACTAGATTTTCCCGACAATGCCGAGCGAGTACAGATACCCGTAAAGGCGCGTTAGAACCGGAGCCAATTCAGCATGATTGGGAGGATGCCATTAGGCCCGCTCTACTTATGAATGTCCAAGGAAGATAGAACTTTGCGGGTAGCACGTTGCCGGAATATAATTTCAGGCATCAAAGTCCGAAAATCCGAAATAATGTCGGTGGTGACTTTAGTAATGTGTAGTTATAATAAAACTAACTGTAGAGAGATTATTATATATACCTAAAAACACAGGACAAATATTTTCATAATGTGATCTTTAATATTGTCTACAAATGCATTGCAGCAAGAATGCGGAGAGGAAATATGGGAGACTATTCTTCAAGAAGCGGGAGCCAAGAATACAGTTTTCATGACTCGACAGGTAAGTCTAGTTAAAGGCCGAATCTAATAACTATACAATGTAATTAATAGATTTTTAAACCAATTCTTATTTGACTTTACAGCAATATCCAGATGCTCTTATGTTGCGTTTGGCTTGTGCTCTGTCACGATTGCTAAATAAAGATCCAAACAGCCCAACAATCTGCGCACCGGTAACTCCACCACCAAGAAAATCATCTCTCAAATCCAAACCAGCTTGGAGAAGTGCCTCAGTCCATGCAGATAACAGAAGTCAAACCTTCAAATGTCCCTTCTCTGCTGTAAGCGCTCTGACAGCAGTAACAAAGCAAGAAATAGAGGCTTATAACTCCTCAGAAGAAATAAAGTCAACCACACAGAGTACAATCTCAACAGAGAAAATTTGTGAACTTGAAGAACTTGATGCCACACCAACTCACCAAAATAGAGATAGGAGAAGTCTTGGTGTACATTTGGAAAGGTTAAGAAGTGATGATACAAAATCAGTGACGGTTACAGAACTGCCTAAAGATTCAGAGCCTACATCACCAATTTCAGAAGCTTCGAAATTCAGTTCACTGCCAAAAAACACTTCTTCACCTTCAGATTCTAGAAAAGGTTCTCTCAAACCTAGGAAAGTGAGCATCACTGTCGCTCTTGATGTGTACAAGCGTCGGGGATCCGGAAACACTAGTAGACAAAGACTGAACAGTCTCAGTTTATTAAGTGCAGAGAGACTGAATGTTCTAAAAGAGAAGTTTAGTACGCCTGATAAAATAATGCACTTCTTTGGAAGATGTTTTGTAAAGTTCTTCTCAAATTTTGGGTAAGTCGTCTTATGATCATTACTCAAAATATGGCATGCGTTTAAATCATCTCGTTGTTTATTTATCAACAGAACCAATTTAAAGGTAATTGACACAAATAACCCACTTTAATGGAGACCCATACAAAAGAAAAGGTATGAAGTTACTTTGAGTACTTATTGTATTTAACTAAATTGTACTCATTCAATACAGGTACGACACAATGATTCGAGCAACTGGGCGTTACTTCTGCACTTTTCTTCAATCAGTTGACAGCATCCATCAGCGTATGAGGTTCACCTTTCCCCAAATGAAATCTCCAAGAATGCAGCTTACCAGAGCACATATTCATGGAGCTGAACTGGTGTACAGTAGTGCAAGAACTGGATACACACATTATCTTATGGGTTAGTCAATTGATTGCGGAAAATATTATCTTGGTTTCACACGAATAGGTATTTAAATCAAACTTCTGTATACAAATAATCGTCTATTTGTTACATTATTAAATAACCTGAGGTATCTAAAGCCTGTCAGCCAAAGCCTTCCTCTTATTTTAACTAAAGTAGTCGCATCGTTTCAACTAAAGTACTCTTTAGCCTCTGCAAAACTGCGGTTACGCTGTAATATGACGGATTAGTTCTTTGGTTACTGACAACTGCAAGTGTATTACATATAATCAACTATTACTATCCTAGTTATATAATTTCCGATATGGTCACGCATAACTAACCTTCGAGTAGTCTAAAATCTTTATAACGTTAGTATAAAAATACGCAAATGGTTTGCCATTTGACGTGAAGTTACCTCCTTTCCAGCCCAGCTTTTACATTTATTTTTCATCAAAGGTATGATTTACTACGTATAATATTACACACGATCCTTTCTGTATAGATTTACAAAGAAACACTCAAATTTGCTAACCTTTTGATTTAAGCAAGAGGTAGGGTAGACCGAGGCGAATCGGATCACAGGGCGAATCGGATCAAAATTAGAAATCTGTTGATAATTCAAATATCACAATCACATAGAACGCACTCAACCGGCGTTTTATGTCTCTTCATTTACTGAGCACCTCCCGACATAAGCAGTATTTCGATCGCGCTTGTGGATCAGTGGCAATGCCGATCGTCAGCCACTCGGTTTTTTGTGTGTGTCGCAATTTGGCGCTCATCTAAGGTACGCGCACTTACGATTTCTTGGTGTCATATGACGGATTTGTCTTAAAATTCAACTACATTGGCTTATATTGTTAAGCAAGGTGTTTATATTAAAGAACCAATTAGCTTTTAAGTTTAATCTTAGAGGTTAACGTCTAAAATATTTATTTCAAAAGTCCTAGTTATGGGGCTAATCGGATCATATCCTTAGGGGCGAATTGGATGATACTTTTAAACTGATTTATTACATGTTTGAGGTTATTGATTCATATTTATGTCATGACCGCCGGAGAATGGTCTCAAGAAAAAATGAAAGAGGCTGTAAATAAAGTCCAGAACAAAGAGTTTACCTTACGTAAAGCTGCTAAGATTTTTTTCACCTACCGTTCACGAGCTTACAGAAAAAAAGGACCATATATATGTGAATTATGTGCCAATAATCAAAATTGATCTTATTATTATATATTTTTACTGATTCCAAAGTTATTTAACACTATACCTTAAAATTTTGTTATAAGTTGTGTACGATCCGATTCACCCCGAAAGTTGGGGCGATTCGGATATTTTCCTTTTTTTAGTTTTTAATAGGTAATTAAGAGAATATATGTATGATTTAAGTTTTCAAATGTTTGTTTCATAGGTTATTAATACTTCTTACGATTTTATTAATAAAAATAACATTATATAACACTTTAGTATGATTTACTCAACCTCAAAGAAAAAGTGATCCGATTCGCCTCGGTCTACTATATACCTTTGCTGGTGTTTCAGCGTAACATCTTAAATGACGAAAGTTGACTTAATTATCGACATATTAATTTGTAATCTCTCTACCGAAGCTCATTCAATAAGTTTAGTTACTAGCCCGCAAATAATTTATTAACGATTAGATGATGAAGATATGAGATACAGAAGGGTAGTACAGAATATATTTATATATTTATTTTTATTCATTTAAATTTTTTAATCTTCAGGTCAGCTATATGAAATTGCTGAAGATATATTCTCTTTGAAACTGAAAGTGACCATCGTAAAGGAGGATTTAATGGAGGGAAACAACCATTACGTTGCTGTTTTACGACTTGAGTTTGATAATAGTGATTATGTAAGTTTATACGTGGAAAAGATATACTAATATTTTATCCTCCTATGTCGCATCGCATACATGAAGAGTGCAGACGTTTTTTTTATTATATTATTAAATGTTGTCATGGGGATGTACTAGTTGCAGTTCCTTATAAACTAAACAAAATTTGGCGATGAAAATATTGGCAGGGATTTCTTGCCAGCTTTTGTCATACGTTCTACGCCCTTTGAGAAGAATGATTTAATTTTTTTTATTGATATATTATGTTTACCTAATGATATCACTACTACTACAGATATTAATTTGTACTAAATTCACGACACGACATATAGGTGCAGTCATTGATGGCAAAGAAATCACTACCTTGTCCTCTACCTGCCGTACCAGCCACTCTTCTGACCCAGCTGTTTCCGTTTGGGGTGCTTCTAGACAGAAAAATGAAAATACTTGTTGCGGGTGATAAGGTAATAGAGCAAAGCTTTTTATTTCTATTGAAACTAATATAGACTAGATACACGACAATAATTTATAATTCGAGTTAGTTGACTGCCATTATGAACCCTTGAGGCATAGGTATGGTATACCTAGGTTATAGATTGGCTTTACACGGCAGAAAACCCTAACTTTGTTATAACAAAATGGACGCATGAATACGCCATGAACGCACAAGTTATTTGAAGAGTTTGTAACTGTCACTAGTAGAATATATCAATAATGATATGTATAAAATAAAATAAAATATGTTTATTATGGAACATAAGATACATGTATCACTTATTCCACGTCATTAAATTTCAATTTGTAGGCATCCCTACTCATCGGCAAAGAAGACAGAGGGTGTAGGCCGAGAGAAAAAGCCGGCGTAAAAAACTCTCGGTACTCTTTTAAAATATCAAATCATCAAATAACACTTATTTTAAAACAAATATCGCAAATTAATTAGAGGTAGCCTGTCTAGCACTAGTCCCAGGCCCTTTTATCAACTAGATAATCGTTGACTTTATAGTAAGCCTTATTACACAGCTTTTCTTTAATACATTTCTTAAATTTATTGAAAGGCAGAGATAAAAGAGCCTCTGGGATTTTATTAAAGAAGAGTATCCCTTTCCCCAAAAAAGAATTACTAACTTTGGATAGTCTAGTACGGGGAAATTGCAGCCTGCGTTTGTTCCGTGTATTAACATTGTGCGTATGTTCTATTCTAGTCAACTTATCACTATTTTTGTATACATACATAATATTTTCATAAATATATTGCGAGGGAAAGGTAAGTATATTAATTTCCTTGAATTTATGTCTAAGAGATTCCCTACATTTTAAATTATAGATTGCACGAATAGCCCTCTTCTGCAGGATGAAAATAGTTTCGACATCAGCAGCATGACCCCATAATAATAAGCCATAAGTCATTAAGCTATGAAAGTAACTAAAATAAACAAGTCTAGCTGTATCGACATCAGTTAGTGAGCGAATTTTTTTAACCGCGTAGGCTGCAGAACTAAGTCTCTTCGCCAATCCGTTAATATGAGGGGACCACTGAAGTTTTGAATCCATGGTGATTCCGAGAAATACAGTTGTATCATCCAGATTCAATTCCTCATCGTTTATATCCATAACCTAGTATCCTAGTATCCATAACCCTTGCATTTTTTGCAGAAAATTTAAGGCATTTTGTCTTTTTTGCATTATAAATAAATAGATGATATATTTAGATACCAACTAAATATATACATATGTGATTTACAGAGTCGACAAATAATCGCATTTTAGAAATATACTTTGAGTATACTTCTTAGTATCCAGAAACTAGATTTAGTGCGAACTATCATGTATGTTAAAATCATTTGAGATGACGAGTTATAGCACTAAGTCTGTCCAGTGATGGAGAACTTTTTAAAAACAACCCACGTTTTTATACAATTTACATTAATCCTCGTACTCAACCTAAAAACGAAACAATAAGTATATGAAAAGAAAATAGGGAAGAATAGAAAACAATATTTGCAATACATATTTGAAAGTTATACATATTGAAAAATAAATACATACAAAGAAAAGTTAAGGAATATAATCATTTTTACAAATTATTAGCTAATTAATAAATATGTTAATGACCTAATGACAGCTATTTTATACTTCTTGAACGTATTTTTAATTCATATTTGAATATACCTCTCAAACCAAGAATACAATAAAAACGTTTAAGTGGTTTTAGTAAATATTTAGGTTTTAATTTGTAGTTGATCCTAGTGGGAATATTTTGTAGGAGTTGGCATCACTAGTTAGTGAATCTCACCCTTAGATGCGATCATGCGATTGCGCGAATCATTGTTGAGAACCAAATTTTTGCAAACCTTACAAATCCCATTAAAGAGAACAAGTTCAAAAATATCAATAATTACATTATAATTAAAACAAATCGATTTGGTCTTTTTAATAGTCGCAAATACATGTGTTTAAAAAAAAATTATATTGTAATCGATTGGTCGGTATTGCTGAAATTACTACATATAGACTTACTATATGTTACACTTACAATATGTTATTTAAAACTAAAATTACCTAATAAACATAATACCAGTAACACCTCTATTATATTTGATAATACTTTACTTAGAACTCAAGAATGTCAATCAAACTAACACGTTTTGACTTGGACTATAAATTTACAGCTGATAGAAGCCTGGGGAGGTCCTTACAAACGAATATATAAAACACAAGTCAGCGAAATCCTAAGACTTAGGAAGCCAAAGATATCATTCACATGGGATAAGGTAAGTGTTTTTTTATTCGCTTATACGTTACAGGTTTTATTGTTATATAATATTATAAATTTAGTCCAACTTAAGACATAGATAATTTTAATACTACTATTTAGTGCAGTGATTTTTAGTTAAATAGTAGTTGAGTTTACATTTCACCATCTTTTTATTTGCGCCGAACCGCAGTAGCTCCAGCAGCTAGGCGCGTGATTAGAGAGGTTGCAAGTAAACGCTCGCACCCCGGCTGTGCACTTTGGATTTTCTTTATATGTTAGCAAGTAATGTTTGCTCATACTTTTAGGAAAACATGTTTAATGAAAATGCAAATTAATTACCTAGAACTATAAATAAATAACGGCTTTTATTTCATTAATTTCGTATTCATATGCATAAAGCTATGCCTAAATTGCGATGATAAAAACTTAAACTTATTTATATATAAATGAATTGCTGTTCATTTGTCTCGCTAAAACTCGAGAATGGCTGGACCGATTTGACTAATCTAATCTGGCTGGCTAATCATTCGAAACATTTGTGGAAATTCGTCAATTTCTGAGAAATATTTGATGTCTTTTGTCTATTTACATATAAATAAAAAATTACATTTGGTTGTCATATATTTATGTTTGTGTTTTATAGCTGTAGTATGTATGAGCTGAAAATTTATGTAGGTGATACGAACTTCACCGGGTCTGTTGCCGGCTAGTTCATTACACCACCTTTTTAGTTACAGACTCACCTGTCTCTTTTATCACAAGTTTAGAACACAAAAGCAGAAAGAGACGAAAGAGTATTTTTATGAATAAGGGGATTAAATTGACGCATTTTATAATGGTAACATTCACTAAACAAGGATTTTTGGGAATTCGTTTTTATTGAATAAAATAAAGGAATATATGTTGAAGTCCGTCATTTTAAAGTTAATAATTTGAATTCACACTGAATCAAGTCGCAGTTATACAACAGTTAAAACATTTGCTTATTTTAGGTGGTGTGCATGCAAAACATGATGTTTGAATTGGAACTAGTGCGGTGGCGGTCACTGAACCTCACAGATTCGAGACGAGGCTCCCAGGGAACTCGCTCTATTCTTCTGAAGGGACCTATCTATTTTCTTGAAGAAATTGATGCTCTTGTTTTTCTGTGTAGCCCCATGTAAGTATTTTATCTAAATCCGAGTAACGAAAACTACTATATATATGTATATAATCGAGTTTTGTTATAATAGTATCTTTGTAATAAAAATAAATAATCGCTTCTATGGCTGAATAAAGTGCGTAGGCTTCCTGGAGAAATAATCATACACTCCGGTTTGAAGGCCCTATAAAAATATTACCGAAACAAACAATAAAAATGTGTCTACCCTATGTACAGATACCGGCAAACTTCTTAAGCATTAAACAAGGGAGTGGTGGAAAGTTTGCGCATCGCGGGACACAAACGTCAACTGATTTACCAATCACGCGATCGACACGTCACTCTCCCGCCGCCCTCCCTCCCAGTGATACCTGAAAATCGCTTCTGCGCAGGCAAAGACATTTGTTCAAGATGTTTGCCGGTATTCATACACCATATGACACTTTTTTACAAATATAGGGAGATGTCTAGTTTTCATTAAATGATGCCTTTTATGTAAATCCAAATAATTTGAAGCGCAATGTAAACTTCGTTTTGCAGATTCAACAACCTAGACGAACTCCGATTAGCTGGCTTATACGTAGCTGATATGAATGGGCATGGCCTCTCCAAAGAAATGCTTCTTCAAGGCTGGCAACACCTTTCTCGATTGGAGTTATTATTTGAAAAAGCAGAAAACCGCTCTTTAACGTTGGAAAAGTCTTGGAAACTTAGAGATGAATGGAAGAAGAAAGGTGATCAACTGCTCTACTCGATGATACCAAAGACAGTCGCTTATCAACTGAGAGCTGGAAAAATGCCGGAGGCTGAGGTAATTAAGATTTATCGTGTATGTAAATCACTAGTTGATTATTTTCATATAATTATTTATAGTGAAAGGGCTTTAGTATGATGCAGTAAAAACACTCTTTTCGACAACTTTTATTCTAGGAGTAAAATTTTAACACATTGTGCAATACTAACCATTTTTAGTTGGAAGCTAACTATTTATTAATTGTGCTTTATTAATGTAATAGATAGTTGGGAAAGACAGCTTACATTACGATGTATACTTTAATTAAGATATATTAATAACAATTATTTAATTGTAGGTAAAAATAATCCCGTGACAGTAACAACCATATAATACATATTCCATTTTATTTTAGCACTTCGACTGCGTCTCAGTTATGTTCTGTGGATTTCAAATTAGACAGACTGGTACTAGAGAGGATGTGATGGCTACCGTGGGATATATGAACAGTGTTTATTCCAGAATTGACCGACTTCTTGATTCGCATCAAGTTTATAAGGTGGAATATTGAACTAATTGTTTAGAATTTTAAATTTATATTTTAAAAAAAAGACTTCAAAATTCAATATGAGAGGCAGACTTAGCGCTGAGTTTCTTCTCTGACTGGCTGGTTATATCTTAACCATACTTGCTGAAAAGTAAGCGAAACATGGCAACATTTTACTATCTTATGTACAAAATAAGTACCAGTAACTATGAGATAGCTATACACGTTATCATTAATTGAATTAATAGTTTCTTTTTTACCGTAGACCACTCCAATGAATGCTATCAAGGCAACGTACGATTAAAAATTAAATCTTATATAGGTACTAAAAGTTTCATTCTTTGTTGACAGGTGGAGACAGTAGGTACCGTGTATATGGTCGTAGCAGGAGCCCCGGAGAGACGGCGAAGACTAGCCCATGCCGAGTGCGTCGCTAGCGCCGCCCTGGCTGTGTCTCGAGCTTTGCCTATGCTCACTATTGGTATTTGAATCCGACATACTAACAAATTGCTATTAATACAGATATCTGGACGACTTTTGTATCCAAGTTTATTTCTATAGCTAATTATTTTCTGTTACCCAAAATCATTGAATACTAGTGCATATATTGTCTAAAATGTGTCCTGTACATATATGAATCATTCGACACTAAATAATATTTTTTTTTGCTTAACGGTATTCCTACAGCTACTTACGAGTACTATACAATATTCAAAAAATTACACTATACACAAAAGCCAAAAACGGAATGATGTGTACATTGATAATACACATAATACAATTTTATATTGATTGTTTTGTCTTTTATTAGGAATCCATTCCGGACCTTGTCAAGCAGGTGTATTGGGTCATAAGCAGCCCCGATATTGCCTCGTTGGGGACACAGTTAACACAGCTTCTAGAATGCAGACAACAAGCGAAGTAAGAGCAAGAAGTATTTACTTCAAATGGCCATATTACATGTTTGAATTAATATCCTTTTTATAATAGACAACTTTCTTGGTGAATATTCATTGATTTCATTTTAATTGAATCGTTTTGATACCCTTTCACGCTAAAATTTTCTACTCATACTTTGTTTCTCGATCCATCGTTTTGTTTTTCGATTTCCATGTTAAATACGCGTTCCGATTCCTTTTGAAATGCTAACTTTTAAATACAGCCAGGGCGTATACAAATATCAGCTCAAACAGCGGGAGAGTTACCTTCAGGCAAGTTCAGACTTCGACAAAGAGGATTGATAAAAGTAAAGGTAGGTTTATGGTCATACTACATGCATTAATCTATGGATTAAATATACGATTTTCCCAGGCGCAATATTTTTTTATAGCTAAGTTATTATCGAATTGGTCGAAATAGTTCATTTAGTTTGTTAACAAATTTTTGGAAAGGAAAATATCTTTGACGATTAGAATTTTTTTAAATACTCCTGACGATACAAAATCTGCATCAAAACGTTTAGTTTACGTTTTATTTTTGTCTTAGCAACTTAATTATGATGCATCAATTGTGTCGTGAATATTATATTGTGATAAATGTGACCACAGGTGATTCAACCTAGGCTATTTTACAGGGTAAAGGACAAATGGAAACTTTCTGGCTCGAAGGGGAAATAGAAGAAGATGAGCAAGATGAAGCTTTACAACTATTTTCAAAGCTATGCGAAGAGAATGAGTAAATTAAGCGAAATCATATCGCATCGGTAATTAATGGTTTACATATAAGTTGTGTTACTAAATACGCTGTCGATATTTTAAGTATTAAAAAATTGTCCCGTACCGAGCTTAAAATATCATGACATTCTCTACAGTGTCCATTGTTACAATACGTCATGCCTGTTTAATAGTTTCTTGTCTAGGGACCTGCGATTTATTTTTACTCTGTGCCATAATGAATGTCAGCGTAGCGAATAATCATAGTAGTCTGTGTGGAAAGCCGGTGTGGCAGTTTTATGAGAAGTAGCGTCTGGTCTATTAAATCTTTTAAAATACGTCATTTCATTTATTCACAAAATTATATACTCTTTTATAATTTTTTCATATTAAGATTCAAGATGATGGCTGTCGAATCACAATCAGTGTTATCAACATTCCAAAAACGGTACTTCTTTTGCACTGTCCCGACCTAGTAGTGGGTTAGTACCCACAATGGTTTAGTACCGCACTATATATAACACTTATAATCTATCTTTGAAACATTATTTAATTACGAAAAAGTATAATTTAGGAACTTTCAATCATTCTATATGTTTAAGTATAATCTAGTTTAGCGCATTCAAATGCTATAAGGGAGCGTTCAAGTATTACGTAACGAGTTTTATTTGGGGGGGTTTGAATTACACGTTATTGTTAATATTATTTTCGACTAACACCACATAATAGTCACTAGGTGGTCACGAAACATTTTACTATACTCGAGTACAGTACTGTACTTGGGTACTGAAAAACGTTACGGCGAGTTACATGGGTCGCCGGGGGTGAATAATCTCCAAAAATTGCGTTACGTAATACTTCAACGCTCCCTGAGTGTCTGGATAAGTCACAAGTGTGGTTAAGACACAAGGAAATATAATTTATATTTAAATAATTTCTCCTGTCACCCACAGCTGGCAATTACTCTTGATCGTTAAAATACCACAAACCAAAGATAAGAAAATAACCGTATCGAATCCGTATCGTAAGCGTAAATAGTTTTATAAGCTGTTGTAAAAAATATTGTATGGGTAATCTTCAATAACCTAGATTATATAATGAATGACATATTCTTGTTTGAATTTAAGGTAATGTAATTTCTCAAGGTCACCCAGAAATATTTACTTGCCGCCATTTTATCTAAAATACTAATAGGCGTTTTCTATCCAAATGTCTTCATAACGTGACACGCTATTAAGGGTTCAATTGTTTAACTGTATTGGTTTAAAAACATTACCAGTAATTATTATGTATACTAAAAAGTAATGCATGATATACCCTTGATTTAATGATATTTACTAGTTTTTTGTCTGACAAAAACACAGTATTCAAGTTAACTTAAATTTTTAAGATCTTTAATTATTAAATTCGTTTGCAAACCGAATTGTCTTTCACACACTTCGTTGCAGAAATATAAAACTATAGATATAATTAAATGCAGGACAACTACCTGTACTTAGGTAACTAAATCTAATACGTTTTTAGCGCTAACTTAGACCTAATATAAGTCTCTGATCTGGCTTGATTACCTTACATCTATCAAAGGTATTAATAGATAATATAAGTAGAATAAAAAACATATATTACTAAATAGTTTAATATCAACATGCGAATAAATTCGAATATATTTTGTAGGATTCCTTAATATCTCGTATCACTACAACAAAGTTATCTACGATCCTTAATTAAGTAGTTTTAAACTAATTCAAAAAAAAAGTTATTTGAATATGAAACGATTTATAAAATTAAAATATTTTTCCTTTTATACCTATAGACTGCCAAGTTAAAGTTATTAAAAGAGAACGCGTATACATTAAATTGCCCACATACAAAAAGATAAATCTTTTGTCCATATCTCTTTCGTGTTACTTCGAAATAAATAAAACGTGATAAAAATCTTTAACCGTTTGAGATTCCTAGTATGTTTACTAAACATGCTGAAAAAACTTTGGTGTTCTATACACTGTTTCGTTGCTTTGATTTATTTCACATACAAAATGTTTATTAAATATGATTGCTTTATCACGCTATATCCATTCCAACACTATAATTTATCTATGCTGTAAATAATAACATCAGTATTTATAAGCGCGGGAAAGGAACTAAAACTCACCTTTATATTCAAATACGGAATATATTGACCATAAACAAAAATATGAGCAGAAAATGATCAAAACCATTTTCACTATTTCCTTTTCAAAAAACAACAACTATTGTTTATTTTCGGGCGCGTTCCCTCTTAACCAAACATACAATAACCAAAACTTTCGTGTTTCCTATATTATATAAACAAGTGATGTAACGGGAATAAGATTAATCACCAACTTTCGTCAAATTTAATAAAAGTGGCCAATTGTGAGCCATATTTTAACTAAAATTTTATATCATCTACTTGGACACTTAAACGACGTTACTTTTATATAGTATTGTTATTCGTAATTTATTATTTTCTATACCTTATACTAAAATAATAGAATATGAGATATATAATTCGTAACTTACGTGCTTACTTGGCACTAAAATACTCTAGGACGGTTACAGAACAATGCAGAATTCAACATTTCAATACTAAATTTTCTGCATGAAAATTTATGTAAATCATTATTATAGACAAGCAACTATTTTGGTATGTGACGAATATATTTTTGTTTCGCTTTATTACACAATACCATTATCTTTTTCTTAATATAAACATATTAAATACATAGTTTCAGCGACTAATTATTGTTATTATAATACGATTTTAATAATACTGTCTTAGCTATGTTGTCAAATATGAATAATTTGAAACAGATATTAAAAAGCTTAGTCATAAAGTCAAGAGAAGGGCATATAAATAAATTCGTATATAAATTTTAATTTAATCATAAATTATAATATTTTTATAAAAGTGAGAAAATCAGGAGAAAATGTGCTTTAGTTCAATAGTACTTTTGATGTGGTATAACAATATCGTAGCTAAAGATTAAGGAATAAAAAAAATATAATTGTATAAAGTATATTTGTATAAAAGAAAATATATTTAGTTGATCAGTTTCATTTGTGTTAAACGGACCCTCAAAATAAATTCTAAATTATTTGGTGAATGAGTTTGGATAGAACTCAAAATTCGAGCCTAGCTTCGAGCACTCCAAAAACTGACTTTGGAGTATTTCAATATAAAATGCGTAAACTTAACAACAGCTTTAAATTCAATATGAAATCAACAAACTAAGCTAAGGCACTGTGATTGTAACATAATAAAAATCTATACAAAGTGTAAAAAATCAAAAATTGTGCTCTTAAATAATAACAATCAAAACATTGGTCCTCTACACCCAAACAAATTCCGGCAAGATTGAACGAAAGATACACTACGCAAGTTACGAGCGTAATGGCTTGCTGGCGCTTAGAACCCAACTTTACACTTGGGATTATTCACACGAGTGCACAATTGTAAACAAGATTTTTTTACAATTGTGCACACGTATGTCGCTTCCTATAGCGATTGTCTCAATAAACATGTCTGGATTAGCAATTGTGTTGAATTATAATGTGAATAGTGCTTGGATTTCAGTTATACCTATACCAATGGTTCTAAGCAAAAAGCAATATTACGAACGTAGCCCAATAGACATTTCCAGTATCCGAATAAGTACTTCAATAAATATAAAGATAAGTAAAGTTCAGTCTTCCTACAAGTCTTACGACTCAAGAAACTGGGAATTAAAAATATTTCCAATATATAATAATACAGTAACTATCACAATTGGTTATTTAACTTATTGCGAGCTTAACACTAAAGGAATGTGATGCAAGCCGTTCAGCCTGAATGGCCACTTCGAGGGCGTACAGATTTGATTTCACTCCTCGTTTTCTGGCAGTTGTTTTGTGTCTTAAGGCCGCTTTATAATCCTACCGAGACTATTTCTTGAACAACGCTGTCACTTCCTCTATTGTTCGGTTCTTCGTCTCAGGTAATTTGAAGTATGTAAACACATAGAACAATATCAACAGCACAGTAAACGGTACAAATACATAGTTGCCTAATAGGTCAGACATGGGAATGAAAGTCAAACCGACTATGAAGTTCGCTAACCAATTAACAAAAGCCCCTACACTAACCGCAGCACTACGACTACCCTGACCAAACAATTCTGACAGTATCATCCAAGGAATGGAACTAGGACCAACACCAAAGAACGCGACGTACATTAGGGTAAATATAACAGCAAAAATACTCATTGTTCTGTTGTTTTCGTATGTAAAGAATGCTATAGTCATAAGCACAGAGAAGACTGCCATACCGCCCAGACCACCCAACTGCAAAGTTCTCCTTCCAAGACGATCCATTAGGGGTATTGAAACCAAAGCCATGATAAACAACATGCTACCAACCCCAATAGATGCCAAACGGGCATCTCCTTCAGACAAGCCAGTTTTGATAAATATCGTTGTAGAGAAATACAAAACTGCATTGATTCCACCCAACTGTTGCGATAAGTGCATCACAATACCAATGATCAAAGGCGTCCTCAAAGACTCAATACGCAACAAATCACCAATTGTAAACTTTTGCTCCTGTTTCATTGCGTGATCTTCGTCATTCATATCTTTTATTTCATCATCAATTTCATCGGTTCCTCTTATCTTGGCAAGAACACTCCTTGCTTGTTCCTCATCTCGCTGAGATAGCAATAGATATCGCGGGGTTTCTGGTGCAAACGGTAACATAATAAACTGAACGGCCGAGGGTATGATAGCCAGTCCAAGAAGCCACGGCCAACCTTCATCGCTGCCTAGAATAACATCAATACCAAGAACTTGTCCTCCAACCATGCCAAACGCGACGGCCAACTGGTTAACAGTTCCAAAAGCCCCACGTAAACGTACTGGAGCCATTTCTGATACATAGGTCGGTGAAGCCGTCGTAGCAAATCCACAATTTATACCAATAAAAAATCTGCCTATAATGAGCATGGCCAGCGACGTGGACGTCTTACTTAATGCCATTAGGAGCGCTCCTACTACACCGAACGCAGCATTGATGAGTAAAGCAAACTTCCTGCCACGTTTATCAGCCACCCAACTTGCTAATGGGCATCCAATCATACCTCCGACGGCGAATATACTAACGATGACACTGAATATGGTTCCAGAGTTGACATCATAATTTTCTTTGATGAAGTTCTCTATAAATTGCCGTGGTGCATTGATGACACCGGTGTTAAAGCCAAATTGTAGCATGCCAAGTACAGCCGCACAGACGGCGTAGAGCAGCGGCCTAGTCGCACCTCCCGACATTTTGGCAGGAGATAAGTCTGAAATGAAAGAATATAGATTAAAATGACTGCTGCTGTAAGTGATAATGTCAATATTGAGAGGGATTAAGCTGCGATAAAGCGTTGGAAATAAACCTAGGTTACGTAAACTGGATTTATTGATTGACATTGGTTTTAACTCGTGCCTATCACAACCGTAAGGTCTCTTGGTTTTATGTTTTTCTAAAGTTTGAGGGTTATTATTGTTAAAAATAATGAATGAATGATAAATGAATAATATTAATACTTTTAAAGGTACGCTTATATCAAATAATAAAGATAACAATAGCCCCAGATGCAAAGCACCGAAAATGTATACACTAATAGTAATAAAAAATGAAGTATCAAATATTTATTATAACGCTATATATATGTATGTAGCTATAGAAGAAAGTAAAAATCAACCTTTTAATGTCTTAAGTTTGTCAATTATATATGTGCCAGAATAAGTGAAGTTTAGAATGTACCACCATAATATTTTTGTGTTGCAAATAAATTAATATTATTAAAGAAAATTAACTTACAAGAGCGATGCGTAGGGCACTGTTGGAAGAGTTCAACAAAATAAAACTAATAATCATATTTACTGAAGATACGGTCTTGATAACGATCTATAGTTTGATAAATACTTAACCAGTCAAGGTCTTGATTATCTGAGATTCAAATAATTATAATGCCGATTTGACTTCAAATACGTCATTGTCACTTATTATTTATATATATAAAAGTAAGGGTTTTCCTTCCTGACGCTATAACTCCAGAACGCACGAACCGATTTCCACGGTTTTGCATTCGTTGGAAAGGTCTCGGGCTCCGTGAGGTTTATAGCAAAGAAAATTCTGGAAAAATTTCAACAGAAAAGCGGGATCATCAAACGAAATGTTACATAAAACGAAGCAATCTGGTGGCGAAACGGAGTTCGCCGAGTTTGCTAGTATTTAATAATAATATTGATGAACTCCTCACTTGATTCAAATTTAATATTTGTTATTAAATAACTGTAGTTTATGCAAGTTTTATCATTAAAATTAATGATGTTGACTATTTATAAAATGCTGTTATTTTATAAATCACCTTATCGTATTACAATTTTTACATTATTTAAAAAATATATTAAAAGGTTTACTGTGTTCTCGAGTATTACACGCACAATACTTTAATGGTTTAACGTAACCATGCATCCACCTAACAACCGTGACCATGCCTGCCATATACTTTGACCATCTTATAAAATAAATAGTTACAAAATGTTATGAAAAACGAGTTACAACCAGGAAAAAGATTCTTTGAAATGAAATGAATGAAATGAAACAATAGATTGTTTAAACGGTGTTATTACTGGAATGACAAACGAAAACGAAGAACAATCTTTTTTATATTCCGAATAAAAAAATAAGTATGTATTGTATTCTAACAAGTGGTTTTAAATAAATAAAACATTTTTATGTATTTTAAATCACTGTTTAAGATCTTTATGTAAACATCACGACAAGAATTAAGATATAAAATAAAAATATTGAGAAATTAAAACAAACAATGGGTAATTAGTTGGACATTGAACAACAATAATTTAAACATAGTGACAAAAGTTAGTTTTGTTTAATCATAAAATACATAAGATCTTAAGTTTTGACTCAAAAAAAAAGTCAGGCGCAATTTGATAAATTCCGTTTTAACTTCATTTTAATCCAGTATTGAGTTAAAATATATTTTTTAGTTTGTAGTTAGTAAAACATACCAGAATGACTCATGGTATTGGTTGACCGTAATACAATGATAAGCGAATAAATTAGTAATTAAACTGTCGTTGACTGTGACTTGAATGAAATGCTAAACAAGGATAACACCTTTATTCATAAATAGCTATTTAATATTTTGTCCTTATCACTCTCGTGATTTGAAATTCAATAAACGTCTATATATATGTTAACGTAAAATTGTAAACACCGTTAGATTGTAATCTATCTCGCGAGATTATAAACTGTCGAAAGATTGTGAACCTCAACGAACTGCTTACAATTTAACGTATTATTATTCGGTAGATTGTACTACACTAACTTAGTTATCATTCAAACTTATTTGGTCAATTACAGATTAATTTTACTTCCCAACAATTTCATATAACTACCGAATAATAATACGTTAAATTGTAAGCAGTTCGTTGAGGTTCACAATCTTTCGACAGTTTACAATCTCGCGAGATAGATTACAATCTAACGGTGTTTACAATTTTACGGTGACATATACACTACGTATAATTTTACGAATCTAAATATGTATTTCGGCTTATTTGTAAAAATTATAGCTTGTATCATGGATATCGTATTTATTTATATAGGACGAGTTAATTAAGATTTAAAAACGAGACATAGTGCCTCCTGTATGACAAAATTCCAAAACGTTTATAACGTATTATTTGTCGCTCAATCTCGTCCCTGTATGCAATGACACGCCTTCCTCATTACCTTTGCCGAACCTATGTTAATTGCATCATACATAGAAATCAAATTTGTAAGGGGTTTATACGTACACTAGGACCAAACGGAAATACTATTTAAAATTAACAATCATAAAAGATCAATATAAAAAAAATTAAGAAGAATATTGCACGAGCTACGCACACAGCCATGAATATATGAAAGTTACTCGTGAGTAACTAAAAAGGTATTGTCGATAACACTTGTAAGAACCTATTATGAAGAAAATTTAAAAGAACTATAAAAGTAATTAAACATCTTTAGTTTTATGTTTGTAACGTGAGACTGCAATGTCATTGAATTTATACGACAAACCAGTTTTTCAAGTACTAATAATACATGAGACCTACTTACGTGTGAACAAATTTTCTCGAAGTTTCAATTTCGTTTTTACTAACCGTAGAAAGTAACGATTGTACAACATTGGCAAACTTATTAATTCTAAACAAAAAGTTTTGCTTAGTTGTGTTGTTGTAATCGGAATCAGCGACATTTAATTTTTAAACGGATTTTGAAGTTAATTTCGGTCAACGTTTTATAATAGCGATACAATGGGTTGCAGTATTTTTTTACGCATTTCATAATTGTAAAATTAAAAACTTTAAATTGTTTAGGCATCAAGCACAGGTGGTGATTGATGCTTGATTTCGATACAAATACATTGCCTATGTAACATTTAATTATACAGATCGTAAAATCTACATAAGGCTCGGCTTACTGAGCGATATAAAAATAATAAAAAATAAACACGTTTCATACACGTTCTAGGTTTAATGTATAATATTAACCAACCTTCAATAAAACCCAAAATTAACCAATATTTCACTTGCACTAAATTCACTTATTTCTGCGCAAATATAACATTTTATAAATATCTATTTTACACTTGCGACGTCGTCACCGGAGCGAGACCAACTGGTTTTGTTCATTTCTTGAGACTTGCATTACGTTGAAGCTAATTAACATTTTATTTATATCAAAGTAAACAACATTTTTGTTACGCCCGGCTTTTCTTATCAGCACCTACAAACGCTTTAACAAACTGAGTTGTCCTAAATTTATGCAAATATTTTACTTATTGTTTTACTCAGATCGACAGCCACTGCACGGCACTCGTTTTAAGCAGGCCTATAGTCCCTAAATGAGGCATGGGGCAGACACTAATATTTTTTTATAGATCAGTCTTGTCAGCCTAAATGTATATTTCTTCAGTTTCAGTTCAGTTTCAGTAATATTGAGAAACGAGACAAGGCGCCGTCCAACTCCCGTACGGCAAAAAAAAATTGACATAAAGGTTTTAAAAAAAATCTGTGGCGCTTCAACCTCTTTAGGTCTTGGCCTCAGATTTCTGAATCTTTCTTTTTCATGATCTTTTTTTTACAGAAGGTCATAGTTCGTGATAAATCTCTTTCTGAACGCCACCTTTAGTATATTGATGTACAATTATATTTCGTAACATACAATATGTATTTCTCAGTATTGGTGCACCAGCCTTATCGCAGGTAATTAATATCTTTTAGGCAGAGCGACAAATAAAAACATTAACATATTAATTTTATGAAGAATTTCAACCAGTGGCGCAACCTTTAAGATCTGGTTTCTTACTCGTTCATGATAATTAGTTTATTCTAGGCAAGGCTTCTATGCCTAACATACGCCGTCGACTTTTTGGGTTTTATTCATGCCGGTTTCCTCCATCGTACGAGCGAGTGTTAAATGCGCACATAGACAAAAAGTCGATTGGTGGTGCACGCTGAAGCCACTAGACCAGTGATTCCCAAAGTGGTCTATATCGACCCCTAGGGGTCTATGACAACCTGCAAGGGGGTCTACGTCAGCGAAAAAAAATTTGGGGGTCCATGAGATGAAAATGGGGGTCCACGATAGTGGATCTCAACACATACACTGATAGTACCTATTTACTTACATTATACTATCTTATAATATCAAAACATATACATTACAAACAAACAGATACAAAATTTTATTTTGAGTAGTTTTAATTTAGATTCAATTGATAAATGTATAAATTAACATGTGTTTTTACTTTGAGTTTTTAACACTAAACTTCACCACAGTTAGAAATTTACAGGAAATCAATATCAGGTAAGTAGGGGGTCTACCCAACACGGAAAAACATGGCAAGGGGTCTACAACACAAAAAAGTTTGGGGAACTCTGCACTAGACCAACACTGTTCGCTTCTATGTTAAAGCCAAGTCAACTATTATCTAATTATTAAGACAATTGAGTCCCGCAATTGAGGTTACATAGTAAGGTTGAAGATACACGTAAACGGCCACTTATACTTAACAAACATTAGCCTTTAGAAATTTTGACAGTACAGTAACAGTGTTAGTATGTCATTTATAAGTGTAGTCACAAAAGTTTTCTACAGCCTGCAAAGAGTCTTTTTTGTAAGATACTGTGTGTTTAACTTGTCTTGAAACTAAGTTGTCTAATGTATTAAACTGATTGAATACATTGAACTACTATCATTTGTATGGAGGACTTGTTTGTATTGTATTCTATAAGACGCGTTGCGTACGCGATATACTTACTGGTATTTTTTTCACTTCTTGGGTTACATAATCGAAATTTTCAGACGAATCCCTTAACTTACAAACAATATTCTATAGCCTTGGTCATCAGGGATAATGTATGATTCTAATGGTGCAAGAATTTTTCAATTCGGTCAATTAGTTTTGGAGCCTTTACAAACAATAAAATCTTTTCTTTTTTATTAAATAAGTGAAATAGAAATAAGGCATTTTAGCTATTCCAATGAGGTAGGTACAGAGAGTTTAGTATCGGAAAACAACTTCGGTTGTCTATGCAATGACATTTCTAAATCAACCGATGACCATGCTTGTTAAGCACGTGAAAAATAAACTGTTAAATTAAATGACTGACTTGGATAATAAATCCAAAAAATATTTTCCCTCAGGAATCAATGCTTCGGATTTTACGCACTCCCACAGATAGTAGTTCCTCTACATTGTTTTTATTCACAAAATAAATAATACGCAATAGAAAGTGTTGTCATTAATTAATCGATATTCCTTGTCACATTTGATTTTCCCGTCACCTTGAGTGACCTCAGTGAAAATTATAGTATAATTTCACAGTGACAAGTGTGTCATGCTAGTGTAACATTAAAATTGATCTAGAAAAAGGTCAAAATCCTATGGCATGTTTCCTACTATTGTAATTTACAATGACGGTCTCAGTTGCCGACCTCTAGTGTATTGCGGAATTTTCATACTTGTTTAGGCGCCATTTTTTTAAAAGTATTATAATAAAAAATCATTTTTTCGATAGAGAAAAATATTCTAAGCTAGAGTAGTGTTGGCCTAGTGGCTTCAGCGTGCGACTCTCATCACTGAGGTCGTTGGTTCGATCCCGGCTGTGGACCAATGGACTTTCTTTCTATGTTTGCATTTAACACTGGCTCGTACGGTGAACTAAAACATCGTGAGGAAACCGGTTTGTCTTAGACGGCGTGTGTCAGGCACAGGAGGCTGATCACCTACTTGCCTATTAAATTGACAAATGATCATGAAACAGATTCAGAAACCTGAGGCCCAGACCTAAAAGGGTTGTAAAGAAATTGATTTATTTATTTGTAGGTACATACTTGATGTGTTAACTTATGTCAACAACTATGATTCTAGATCTAATGGATGCTTAACTGATACTTCGTGAAACTAATTTATTAACGTCTCAAGTAAATTAAAACATATTTCTATTCACCTATTATGTGGTCCATAATGGCTTGTAAGACTCGGGATAATAGACACATAACATATCGACATGATGGCGCCTCTGAAATGTGAAACCATCCTACATAAAAGTCGGGATAATATACACGTCACTCAAGCTTGTAACTGGGTCACAGAACCTAATATATCATCTTATAATTTTTTTATAAACAATCAAAGCTATATATTATAATTGATTTATGTGTTGGTTGGAAATAAAACGAGCTTTATTATTATTAAATAATAAATTATTTTTATTTTTAAATACTGGAGCTATATATGATAATTATTAAGAACAGGACCATAAACGTACATTACAGATGCTGCATTTAGGAGGTTAGGATTTGTCCTGCGGAATTCAGCTGGTCTCTCGGAAACAGCTGCGTCATATGAATGGTATTAAAGGGTAAATATTAAAAGGGTGCAAAAGAAATTCCTTAGAATCTTATATAAATGAAGGTACAACTTCTCTCCTTTATCCTACTAAGTTCTTGATGGACGTTTACGAGGTTAACTTCGAAGGTATTTAGATTTTATTAAATTTGGTTTAAGAATAATAATTAACGAAACTGAAAGCGCATACTTGCTGGGAGAGATTATGAGACTGGACGTTCCGTACAATTATCACCGCTGCCGAAAATATATCCTTTTTGCTGTGTATTCGACTCGCTTTGTCCAGGGTAGCGTCTTCCCCGCTTACTCTCACAGCTTATTAGTTTTCTCGACTCTTCGCCCGAGAGCGACCTATTTGTGCAAGCGTATGGGTGTACTATACTATGATTTTAAAATATACTTAGAAATTATTCATGGAGAGTTTAGCTTTTGTGTAAATTTGATAAAAATACTTAATCTTAGTCTTATATTATTTTAGTTGAAATTTGGCTGTAAATAAATTACGTAGAGTAGAAATATTTTTCAATTCATCATTGTTGCCATAGCTACCAAAACATATGATAACTCAATATAAGTACTGTTTAATTTTTAATTTTAGAACATCATTAATAATTGAAATACTGAGAGCATGCCGATAAATTCCAATATCTGAAGTTTATGAGTTTATGACCTACGTCTATCTCCTATGCAATAAGCATCCATCTATTATAAGATAGGAATTTAATTTATAGGTAAAGGGTTGATATATTAACTCTTCTTTATTTTATAAAAAAAAATATTGTTCCTAGCGACCTTTTTCGATTTCCGACTGTGCGTCAATGGATTGTTTCTTCGTGTGCAATTGACTTGCTTGTGGGGCAAGGGGCAATCATCGTGAAAAAACTATCACGCATTAGACCCAAATATCTTTAACGTGTATCAGATGATAACTTGCTTGCTTACAACGAACAATAATCAAAGAAATCGATGCAAAATTCTGAGCATAAGTACGAATTATTGGAATTTTTGGTTACTGAAACAGTGGGCGACAATGGCCGATACGACAAAAATTCTATTGCAGAAACAACTTTGATTGATTTAAATGCACATTATTTTTAATTTATCAAAAACTCTAATTTACATGGTTACAGAACCTAATATATAATATGCAAAGGAACATATTATATGCATGTCATGATTACTAATGCCAGTTAAATATTACTAATGTTAACTTGATACAGATTATCCCTCATCAAGATGGAATCTAAATCAGTCTTATTACATTTGTAATACAATTCCTTCTAAATAAAATCAATTAATTAATGAAATCAAACCATAATTATAAGGCAAAGTTAAGTAATTAGTATATAAAATGGAATAACTGACCAGTTAAGAAGCCTGATAGCATCTACCTTTTTTATAATTATTCAAAAAATACATTAAAAGTGGTAATTTTATTTATGTAGCTGATTCTGTTTGTAGGAAACTCCTCTATAATATAGCATGATTTGTGTATAAAGCACCTTGATACACAAAAGGGTAAAATGGTCGCTGTATAATGATAACCTCGTATGTCCAAAGAACCAAACATTACAGGAAACGAAAATAATGTTTAATTTCATCAATGTTTGTTAAAATATTATTATGTGTTTTTGTCCATAGTTTTGGATGGTAAAAAGGACTTATTTATGATATAAATAACTTACTTCATGATTATACCAGTTAAATGACAAAAGAGTCTAAGAATAAAAAAGGGTTGTTTTACATACAAAGTTATCATTCTACAGCGATGAAATGTTTTTGTAAAGTCCTGAACCATAAACCACGAATATTGAGTTAAAGATCCAAAATATGTATGACAATATCTTTATAATTAATGTTCCTCTGCATCAAATCCTTAAAACTCTAGAAACAAGTCCCAATCAATCAAGTTTTTAGCATGATTCTCTTTAGACTACTACTAGAACCTAGAACCGATATTGGCATCAAGCTATTTAATAGTCCATAAGTGATTGTAAATTAAATTTAAACAGTTCTCATATAAGTGATTTTTTGAAAACTTTCTTTTAAAGAAATGATGAGATAGATTTAAAAGAATGAGATGATGTAGTATTAAGTATCCGTCAAGAAGGCTTGCCTGTTTCTTTGAATTTTTTATCCCACAAAAAGTACATGCCCAAAACTTTCTCTACCACAAAAAAATCTAGTTACTTCTAGTAAAGAAATATATTTTCTAGACAAAACCATCTACTTTAAACAGTATGTAACAGTAAGGTATAATAAGTTTTTTGTATAGATAAATCTGCACATACCTTGGTTTTGTAGTAATGATAGACTATTATCTCTATTGTCATTTTGCATGGTTAGAGTTTGAAATTAATACCCATTAAATCTAAACCAAAGGACAAAAGATAATTAACAGGAAATAAACTTGCACAGCATTAGAAGTAGCATAGTTTAGTTCATCTAAAATAAAAATATAACATTAATTGTTGAACCAGCATATAATAACATCAACTGGTTTAATTTAAAATGATTCAATCATATTATATATTTAGTATTCATTCTTGAACATCAATTTGAAATATAATTAATATAAAAATGGTAAAACCTTCTTGATTCCGTTTTGAATCAATGGCGCTACAACCTTTTTAGGTCTGGGCCTCAAATTTCTGTATCTGTTTCATGATCATTTGGTAATCTAATAGGCAAGTAGGTGATAAGCCTAGGTGCCTGACGCCGTTTGAATTTTTAGGTCTAAGGCAAGCCGGATTCCTCACGATATTTTCCTTCACCGTTCGAGCGAATGTAGCGCACATAGAAAGAAAATCCATTGGTGCACAGCCGGTGAGCACACCTCAGGGGTGAGAGTAGCGAGTCGAGTGGAATTTATTGAATACTTAACTTACCTTTATTGAATAAATAATTTCTCAGGTAACTGCATGTAGTGGACGACCATTAATTTAATTTCAAACAGTAATAATTACAAATCGGTATCTAAAATTTAAATTTCACTACTTTTATCAACAACATTTTAATAATTACAAAAATTGAGATTCTAATCACGACATAGTTTTCTTTGAAATTGAACTATTTTTTAAATATATCAATAATCAAAAGAATCCACAAATCACAGACTAATCACTAAATCCACAGTCAAGAAAGCCTATAAGTTATAATATGATACAGGCAATAAATTTTAGAAGAACCACAGAATCTTATTGTATATTCCCAATTTTTGGGTAAAATTATTACATATTATTACTTTAAATATGAACCATTAATCATTAGCTTAAGTGTTAAATTTTACGGCCAAAATTAATATAATGTATCCTCAATCTATGATTATAACCAATCTTGGACTGATTCATATCTAAAGACCGATCTCTAATCTGCATGCCAATAAACATTTCTGCTATCCGATTGTTTATTTGACAAAAGATTGACAGCAATCTTTTGCGTGATCCTTCCCTCTCGACCGCATTTCGTTCAATGCAATATGTTGTGTTCAAGTATACCAAAAGTTTGCTGTTTTTGGAACGAAATAAAATAAGTAGACGATGTAGTACGATGCGCTGCGAGAAAGTTTTCTTTCCTAAACATTTTTTATCTGTAATATTTCTGAAGTTATACTAATTCTTTTGGCGCGTTAGGGGAAAATAATGAGAGTAATTTTTTTAATATACGCGCGTACGCCGTCACAAAAAAGCGACACCCTGAAGTTAGCTATAGTCAACATTTTAGTTTTTTCTATGGTTAGTGTCGTTTTTTCTACAAACGTAGAATAAAATTTTCTGAAAAGATTTTTATATTGTTACGCCAAAGAAGTATAACTTCTAACGCGTGTACATAAACTTACACATACGTTTTTTTTTCTTATACTAAAGCTTACGGGTAAATATATTTTTAAGACTGGTCACTCAGGTTACTATTGATTTTTTATTTGTAGGAATGTATTAATTTGTTTGTTGCGCAATATTGAAAACAACCAAGTTCTTAAGACAAGCACAACATCCTAAATAGTAAATAGTAAATTCTTGCCTTGGACAAACCAAATTCTATTGCAAAATTATTATTTCAATTATTTAAGGAATTTGAAACCCACTTAAAGGATATGAATACGTTTATGGACAAAATCAAATCAATTTTTGGATTAAGACCAGAACCGCCTAGAAACGATTTTAGAAACCCTATTTGGGGCTCAGACGATGATGATGAAGACGAAATATATTCGAGGCAGCAATTGGACATATACCAAGACCCTCTTCAATTACAACAAGAATTTGCCAAACATATGCAAGAAATGTTTAAAAGTTTCGGCAGTGTGTTTGGTGACATGAAGTCATTTTTCGATGACGATCCTTTAAAAAACTTTCAGGCTGTACCAGATCTACATTCATTCGATTCCCAATCACAGACAGAGGATGCCGATAGCAATCGTATAAGAGATTTCTATTTGAAACCTGGCTATCATCATAGACATCATCCAAAGGAGGATATAGATTTAGATGGAAAAATATCCTCAAATGATATCTCAGACTTATTTAAAAAGAAACCAGAGAGCCATATAGTACCTGCAACTCCTTTTAAT
The DNA here is from genome assembly GCF_905475465.1 of Pieris napi. Taxonomy (NCBI): domain Eukaryota; kingdom Metazoa; phylum Arthropoda; class Insecta; order Lepidoptera; family Pieridae; genus Pieris; species Pieris napi. The sequence continues at coordinate 6,884,514 of NC_062250.1, forward strand.
GGAAATATGGTGCCAGGTAGGTCATTTTGTCAAACAATTATAACAACAAGTGTTAAAAAGCCTGATGGCACAATAGAAACTAAAAGGATTGTTAAAAATGGCAATGAAGTAGTGGAAGAGACCATAACCTCGACAGAACCGACATCAAAAGGTCCTTACCCTGGATTTAATCCAATAGACACAACAAATATCATGTTTTCACAACTCTCATCATTACTGAAAAATTTTTACTAAAGTTATAGCTTACATACAAGGTCATATATTAGAAGTAGAAGTTATCTTAAAAATTATGTTAACATACCATCCTTGTAACATATAGGTACTGTCTTTAGTATTTATACTTTACATCTTAATGTTTGTTGATTTGTAGTCTGACTTACCAAAAATAAACCTCTATCTGAAAAATGTTTCTTTTTTTCATTAAGAAGATTTAAAAGTAAAACCCTTTTTTGTTGAATAAATTGCAGCTTTTATTACTAAAATTAAATTAATAAATTATTGTCATTCTTAGTTAAATAAATATTGGTTTTGCAAAAATAATTAGGTTTTTCAGGAACCTTCATTAAAACATAAAAGTCATTCTTTAAATAATCATTTGTAATACAATTGTCAGTACTTCCTTATGAAGTTTGTTGGTCAATACATAATGATTCAAGCATTCACTTGAAACATAGCATATTATTAAAAATAACTAATACAAAATTTAAAGGGAGCCTAGGATATGCTTGGTGTTTTTTATTTGTGTGGTGTTCCTTTTTTAACTAGTTCCTACTATAATTGTTTTCTAATTACAATTGCCAAAAATAAATATATATTTTTTCTTCTATCTTATGGGACCGACTGTTAATTTATTGGCAGTAGCAGGCATCTCTTGTATTGCTTTTGATCCAACTCAAGTATCTGTTTACTCTTGAATATACACCAGGACGGCCTGGTCGAGCACATCCTTCCCCCCAGGAGACAACACCTAGAAAAAAAGCTAGAATTATTTTCATTTTAGTGCCTATGTGCAGCTTTGACCATGTGGCCACAATGATTATTGGTTAAGCAAAAAGTTTTTGAAGTTATACTTCTTTAGGCGCGTTATGAAAAATTGATGAGAGTGAAATTTTACGATGCGCGCGCACTGTGACACAAAATTATCAGTATGAAGTTGCCCACTAACGAATTCTTTTTTAACCAGCTGGGCGCCTAGCGTGCGCGAGCGAGATGGGAATAAGACAATCTACGAGTAAAAAGAAATAGAATATGCGTGAATTTAGCAGCTATGCCAAGAATTTTGAATGACAATAATTAAACAAATAAAGGAGTTTTAATTATTTTTTCAAAGAAATTTAGCAATGCTTTTTCACAAAGACTTGTGTTGTTACTTAGTTAAAACTTAAAAGGTTATGAAACATACCTAGTTATTAAATTAAATGAATAAAATAATAATTATTAATATTAATTAATAATTGAATAATATATTAAATATTATTAAATTATTAACGTCAAATATTTATTATTAATTATTTAATATTTAAAAAAAATAAAGCAAGCCAAAGAAGTATAACTTCTTACGCGCGTACATAAGTACACGCACCCTTTTTTATGCTCTACAAAATGTTTAAAGATACATTATAGAAATTTATAAAATAATATTATAACTTATACTGACCAACAACTTCATAAGCTTCAGTAGTAGTATTGCGTACGTGTAGTGGACCGCCAGAATCACCCTGACAGGCATCGCGGCCTCCCTCATCATATCCGGCACAAATCATGTTTTCTGTGATTCGGCTTCCATAAGTGGTTTCACGGCATTCAGAGTTTGATAATATTGGAACATGGACCTGGTAATTAAAGATAATCTATACAAATATCATTTTTTGATTGACTTGTTCTTCAGATCCTGAACAGATTGCGTTGTATTCGTGATTATTTCATAAAACAAAACATCACAGTTACATGGTAAACAAAATATATTGGCAAGGGTTCAAATATTTCAAATAATTAATGTTTGTGATCTATAGAAGTATATAAACAGAGATTTATTGGGTGTATTATTTGTTTCAGCCTCTCTCTAAAATCCAATACCTACTACTTTCTATCAATGTCTAGTGCCTCAGTTACGTAGTTAACGTCTGAAATATTAAAAAACTTAGGTCATTAGTACTTTGTACTTAGATTGTAACTTTACCTCTTGTAAGGTACTAGAAACTGATCCGCCCTCTTCCGTAGTGCCCCATCCAGAAACCATGGCTGTTTCGTTACTAAATGACAGGTTTGCTGGTGGCAGACAAACAGGGCGGACACCAACGTCGCTAACATCAGATTCATCTTCTCCTAAACCAGCACGCTTTACGGCGCTGCTGAGATCAATCTGAAAAAATAATATGTCGATTATTGGACCCTGCTGAAGCACATATAACGATACGTGTGCGTTGGTATAGACATTTTAGGATTTTTTATGTAAGGCCCTTTCTCCACTGCTCCGGTCCGGCGTCGGATACCGGAATGAGTCATGAGAAAAATATCGGAAGGCCGGATTGCGCTTCTCCACTATATCCGATCCGACAATAATCGATACTTGTAATACACTTGTTAAATACTTGTTGATATATCATGCAACACCTATTTTAACTAAAACCCATATACTTAATTTTATTAATAAAACGTTCTAAATTCTGAATATTTTATTGCCCTGGAGAGTTTATTACTTTTTTTATATTGTCTGTCTTAAAATATTATAATCTACTTAATAAATAGTTCACTAATACTATGGTATAAAAATATAAATAAATAGCAACATAATTTGGTTTGGTCCAGGTTATCCAGATGCTTTCAAATTAAACAAACTATAAATAAACCTGTGAATAATAATTTATAACCTCTTGGATACTTGGATATACTTGGACCGATAAAACACCGCGTTCTGATCTAGCAAGTTATCGGATCGTTAAAAACCGGATGCCGGAGCAGTTGAGAAGTACGTAAGTACTGTCGTGAGTTTCTAAATCGGATCGGTAATTAACGTTTGCCGGACCGGAGCAGTGGAGAAACGGCCTTATATTACAATAAAATCAAAGAATATGCGGTTGTAGGAAAGCGAGGGAAAAATAAAGGTTTGACAAATAACTTGACCTAATTCACCGCCTAATTTCGTAACGCCTTCTGTCTTAGGCTTAGATGTCTAGGATTCGATACTTTAGGGTTCAATATTTTTTACTTTAATTTAACGACAAGTTTCTCTTACTTAATTAATTCAAAAAAGTGTTTAGATTAGAATTAGAATAGATTTATATTTCAGTTACTTTATTTACTTACTCTCTTATCCAGTTTTAGTAAAGCAATATCATTATCGTATGTGCTTGGGTTGTATCTAAGATGTCTGATGATACTGGCCACTTTTCTTTCAACAGTCTTGGTTTCATTGACCGTGCTTCTGTCATGTTCTAGTAATCGAACTGTGATCTTCTCCTTGCGGAATCTATAGTATTGATAGGAAATATTTTAGAATGGAATTTTATTTATAATTTTTCTGCGCATATATTACACAGATTTATAGGCCTGATTTTATAATTTTTCTTGTTATATACGGGTACGCTGTATTTGTTACCTCACTTTTACTTAATATGTAGGTACCTAATTGTTAATGTTTATCATGTTGTCTTGGTTTCGTAAAGCGTTATTAACGAAAACATTTAGTTTAAAGCATTCCATTATATTATATAATCTAACTAATCTCTAATTGTATAATTTTAACTAGGCCCAGTTTACTACGAGATTTAGCAGAGACATATGTATCAAGGGTATTGTGTCGATCTATTATATTTTTTTAAATAATACTTACCCAGAAGTACAATGGGCAGCTGTAGCTATGTACAAATCATTTATGACGGAGCCTCCACAATAGAATCTTCCACCATAGAAAAGGGCTGCCATCCATGGCAACTCTAGTTTTTTGGTTTCGGACCCACCAACGATGCGCCTTCTTGTACGTGCAATTCCGCATTCTGTATACATAGAACACATTGTAGGCGTAGGCGTACACTATTAGAGCCAGTAATGTTAATGAGAAACATATTATTAGATCATATTATTTCCTGATTTAAAAAAGGCCTGCCACATTAAAGTAAATATGAAACCAAAAATATTAAAAGTTTAAAGGAGTTTATGCCCTCAACAGTAGTGTTGTGTACGGACTCCGCAACTTCATATTTTATATCTTTCTATTAATCTTAATCTCTGTATTAATTGTTCTTATTCCCTCCACATATTTATTATACTATACATGAATAGAACTCATTGTCTGTAAATTTAATACACTTACGGCAAGGTGGGCAGTCCTCGGGTGGATCGTTTGCCGGTATTACTATGGTCGGTAGAGTGGATGTTGTTCCGATCCAGTTATTTATCCAATCTATCAGACCTTTTTCCTTTGGATCTTCAGGCATCTCAAGAGTGTGAGCGCTAGCGCCGATCACGCATATCATCAATAACATGAACTGCATTGTTATCTCTGAAAAAGGCAATTCTTTGTTCTAACCTATGAACGAGCAGTGGTTCTTTTAAGGGTTTTTTAATGTTTTATATTGCATATACCGCCTTGTATGGTTCCCCGGTTAACTTTGAAATTATAGGAGAAAATATTAATGATCTAAGGTTATAATGCCAGAAAAAATATTGGAGTATCGACGATGTAAAGATACTTCCCGTTTTTTTGGGGCTTTGTTACCAGATAACATTAATATATTAAATACATCAAAGGTTTATTATCATCGAACAAAATTTGCCTTCCATAAAAAATTAGGGGATGCCCAGTATTAGCAAAATTAATTCATTATTTGGAATACTCGTAAATTGTAAGATCAGCTTACTGAAGAGTTAGGTATAATTTGTAGTCGAAATTAAAACTGTTGTTATGGCACTTTAGGCAGAAAATTTATATCCCGTACTCCAGAAGAGGATTACAGGACTTGACTCGCTTTCTTTTAATAGGAAAGAACTTGTAAAGAAAAAGTTATAAATAGAGGCAAAATATTAGAAATCGATGTTATACTCGTAGATAGAATGCCTAGCCAAGAATTGATTAGATGCTTCAATCTAGTAAATACGCACACCGGTTTGCACAAGTGCCTCGATTCTCTTAAATTAACTTCTACAGGATTAATATCGAGTCAATGAAAATTGAACAGAATTTTATCGAAATAAAGTTCATATTTGCTAACTAGGTAACTAGCAACTCTTGAAGACGCTATGAGCCTTATCACCTTATTCACAAAGACCAATTTTCTCATATCTTTAGAAACTGAAATGCTATCGTTGCTATTTACGAGAATCAGACCCTGATGACTTGCCTATATACCGCTACATCCATTCATCTTAACATTAAAAGTTACATGCGAATTTTATCGTCCGCAAAATTGACCTCAAAACTTAAATTGACCGCATACTTCTTTTATTAAGAATTATTACATTTAACGAGGTCTTAAAAACATTTTATTTTCTTCTCTGAATACTCTTAAAATTTATGATGCATAGGTAACCTATAAAATTGGTGAACAATTTAAAGAAATTTTAACGTAATTTATTACTTTTAGGGTCTATTTCACAATGTATGGATAAAGTACCAAATAGGTATGCAACACATAAATTATTTGTAACATAAATTGTGCTATTTGACATTCATCGGACTCATAGCTTATGATGGACTTTATGTAACGAATAGCGCTATCTGACAGTCGTGAAACGCAACAATAGTGTTTATCCTACAAATAAGTAATAAATAGCTAATTTGGAACTTATGTAGACTTATCCGTACATTGTGAAACAGACCCCTAGAAATATTGCTGTAGGTGCTACAGATAAATCCCTGACAGGATTAAATATACTTCCATTAAATTGTCTTTACAATGACTGCTGTATAGCGCTCAAATCATTGAGTTATCTAAATAATGTAGTAAATTCGTGTTTATATCCGTTGTTAACTACTTTCTAGTCTCAAAAAAATAATAATTGTATAATATAATTTATTATAAAGGTCCTACTTAAACAAGTTTTGAGAAAATACAAAATTGACCAAGATTCAGGTCCTATAACGGACTTTTGTATATATTTGACCTTGATTGCGCATTGGCATGATAAATTAGCGTTATTATGTCCATATTACAATGAATTAATGGTATACCATCATACTGATTACGGATAATTCAAAATTAATTCTTGAAACCCTTACGGATTGTACTGTTAGGTCTATCAAAACCGGCATTTTATATCGAAATGATGACCGAGTTTTCATGATACGTTAATAGGTAAGGTTTAGGTTTAAATAATACAGCGCTTTCCTGGATTTTTAACATACATAGCGGTCACCATTCCTCAGGTCAATTCATGACTGGGGGGGAGCTATGGATAATGGGGGACATACAATTTCTTAGAAAAGATCCATAAGGACGCAAAAATTTGTCTGACCTATATAATATAGCCTGCCTTGTGTTGAAATTCGTAGATGACGTTTGCTCATGCAAAAACTACAAAGCGTGGGTGTTTGAACTTTATTTTAAAACGTGTTAAATATTCTTTTCTATTGATTTTGATTTACGGGTTCCTGAGAAGGAAATTATATTCTTGTACAAAAGACGTTGCGGTATTCGTATTTGTTTATTATAAATTGAATACATTTCTTGGCTCGATCTTACTCTTGAAATGTGACTGAAATTATAATGTTATGTCCCTTTTATTATGCCACAAGCATGCTCCCGATAGCTAGAAAGCTTCTAGTTTTCCTGTTTTTCAAACATTAGAAATCTAACGTTAGAAAGCAAATAGATACTTATATGAGAAATTATAGTGAACTAAGGTTATTCTACCTTATTAACAAAATAACTATTACGAACAGAAAATCGTCTAAAATAGTGAAAAATTAGGCATTTGCACTTTTGGGAAACGTATTTAAACTACTTCTACAACTTTTACGTTTTTTTTTGCGTAACGCCAAAAATGTTACCATTGCGGCTCTATGTTATATTGTGGAATCTATACAACAATATAATATATCTGATTTAGCCGTTTAAGCATAAAAAAGTTACAAATTATATAATATACGAATTTAATTTAGTTTAGCTAAATCCTAATTTTAGAAATAGAATACCAAAAATTACCTTAATCTTCCAAGCACGAACAACACTTAATTAATAAAATTACGTACGCCAAGTCGCAGTAAAGGAAGACGAGTGACAACTCGCAAATACGCGAAGCTCGTTAAGGAAAGAGAGAGAGCTATCACTTTCACTCCGCTCCACATAATCCTGGAGGCTTAATGCATCAGAAACCAGCGATTGCGCAGTTATAAGGGCCTAGAATCGCTGTAACAAATACCACGATAGTTACAAGGTAATTTCAGTAGAATCATTATCGGTTATTACCATTTTTTCCTTTATGTGGGAGATTGTTCGATGATCTTTATGCGTGAATCATTTTATCAAAATAACATTAATAGACGACATACGGGAGATTTTTTTTATCTTGATTTAAACAAAATATAGCCTCCATATTATATTTGGGCGAAGCATTTTTATTTTAACATAGTGCCGGTCAGTAATTATTTTACTATATTAAATTGCAATACAGAAATCTAAGGCTGTTTATTATTTAAATAAATAATAAATATGCCTTAAAAGAAAGTAAAGTTACTTAAAATAATTCAAACCTATGTTAGTCATACTCATGAATTTAAAATATACATCTTCAAACACGTCACACATAATAATTTATTTATTTATTTAATAACGCCTAAAAGAAACTCTTAGCTAATTGGCTTCAATTAAAAGGCAAGGCGCATTTATTCTTTAAGTATATTAAATTGGATTCAATTTATGAGCCGTTAAGCATTTAAATTAAGCAATTAACTTTTAAATTAATCAAATTTATAAAAACAGAACAGTTATCGTTTTTTTGTTTGATTTAATACAGAAACATTTAAATGTTGGTTGTCTGTCGATACTCTGTACGTTGAAGAAACATAAAAAATATTACAAGTATTAATCTTGACATGCATATGATAATGACGCTAAATTAATTTTTGATTTGCTATTTAAATCTCTGTTTTACTTAAAAAAGTTCATTTATGTGAGTTTAAAGCAACACAGATTAGCGTTAGAATAAGCTTAACAAATAGAACTAAAATAATAATTTCAAATTAGTTAATTGGTTTTAGTTATAAACCAATTTTTTTGGAAAGTAGAAGAAAAAACATCATTATGACAAAGTGGTTAACTTTAGTAAGCGTCGAATATTTCTATATATATCTCAGTTTGGCAAATAACCTGGGGCGAATAAGATTTTTCATCTAATAAAATTATACGCGTTTAATATTTTGTCAAACTCATGAGAAAAAGAACAGTAGAAAATATTCTATACTATTGGAATAATGTACCTACAGATAACGCAAAACCAGGAGTGATAGCTTGTTTCAATAATAATTGTTTCCTCCTTCCTCGTACGGCAATAAATGTTTATTTCTTGACCTCTTATTTCTCTAAATTGGACATCAAACATGAAAATTAAGTGTTCGGTTTTTACGATGATAAGTTCTTAATATTTCAGTAAACAGTTAACTTCAAGTCATCTGCGGCTTGTTAGTGATGGAATATTTTATTATTATGGAGTCCCGTTTACCTTTAGTGGGGCACGCTGCAACATAGTATATTTTTTCATGAGTTTTTTATACATATGAAGAAGAAGAAAAGAGAGCAGCGTTGGCCTTGTGGCTTCAGCGAGCGACTCTGATCCCTGAGGTCGTAGGTTCGATCCCCGGTTGTCCACCAATGGACTTTCTATGTGCGCATTTAACATTCCCTCGAACGGTGACGGAAAACATCGTGAGGAATGACATGTCTTAGACCCAAAAAATCGACAGCGTGTGTCAGGCACAGGAGGCTGATCACCTACTTGCCTATTAGATTGAAAAATGATAATGAAACAGATTCAGAAATCTGAGGCCCAGACCTAAAGAGGTTGTAGCGCAACTGATTTATTTTTTATATGAATAAGAAAAATATTTTTAACAGCACCATTGTCCGTCGATTCCACTTACAGCACCTCTCTCTCCTCTCAATTATAAAACATTGATTTAATTACCAGATATGAATTATGATGTTATTTCTGGCGAAATAAGTGTGTCTGTTTGCATTTAGATTTTAGATCATTTGCTAAGCAGGGCTTTAAAAACGCTGCAAACAATCATACTAAAATAAAGAAATTTGTTTATAGCGACAATTCTCAAAAAATATATAAAATTCTCGTGTCACAATGTTCGTTCCCATACTCCTCCGAAACGGCTCGACCGATTCTTATGATTTTTTTATGCATATTCAATAAGTCTAAGAATCGGCTACCTTCTATATTTCAAACCCCAAGTGATCCACCCCAAAATTTTTTTTTACTGTCTATAAAAAAAAATGTTTTTATTTATACAAAAATACATAGAACCCTAAATTTTCATCTACCCTCTACGATCAACCCCTATTTTGTTAGATAATAACTTATAACTAGAACTCTGAGGTTTATATAGAGAAAAATCACAGGAAATCCTAAAAAGTTTTCATTCCGGAAAACCGAACAGTCTCTGGGGTAGCAATATGTTCTATGTACTAAAAACGAAGTTCGCGGGGCAGCTAGTAGAAAATAAAATATTGTTGACGTAACAAAAAATATTCTTTAAAACTTCAGGTTTTTTTATCTTAACTGAGGTAGACACACAATTTTAAAAAATGTGGAAGTGATCCTGTTTTTGACCTTATACAATTGTACACAAAATACTGTCTGTTATGTTTGTGTAGGTAAATAAGGCTTTAGCAAGGCCACACAAGGTAACATAGTAAAACAAACCTTGACATGAAATCATGATCATACTGAAAATGTTTACTGCATTCAGATACAAGGCAGATCTTCCCATGGCCCACTAATTAGACCACGGTCAATATGTATAAACACCCTGATCTTGTTTTCAATGGAAATCATGAAATGCTCTATTTAATACCTTCGTGATGACTTTTATTATAACAACAACAATAAGTCTACATTTCTGCTTTTCCATATGTATCTAAATATTCAATGAAAAACCAATAAATTAACTATTTACTCATGAAAACGTCTTTATGCATCTAGTAGTCTGTGGTGAGGATCATTTTCTAAATCACAAAATAATATATTTATGAGCAATTTATAGTCATTTAATTAATTACAATATCAGAATCAGTAATTAATCTGAGTATCTTAAGTATCTCAGTAATTTATCTGAGAATCTCATTCAAAGTTTGACGACTATTGCGGTAACAATATTTAAGATTTACATGAAATAAGGATTCTTAGTAAATGACGACATAATTACTAGAATCAGTAGTTTGTAAGAGAGTGTCAATCCCGTTCAATTAAGTCATTGCAAATAAAATATGTATAATTGGTTTTAGAGTTTCCCTGCTGAGCCTATAGCGTGACCGCTATTAGCAATTTACTATCTTGTAAATAGTGATGAGATATTGATTAGTAGTATGAATGAATTTCATGTGGTAATATCAAAATAAACTTGTGTCGATCTTTGACGTTCACCTACACTCTATGATCCATGGTTGAATGAATGTCAACTAACTTTCTGAATCCTGTCATTCAGGCACGTGCTAGTTATATACGTTATTAGAACTTGATTAATTTTTATTTCGAAAAAGCATGTTTTTTTTATTTGAAAAACAACTTACGTATATCATAAACCTGCTATTAAAACGTAAAATGTGTCTACCCCATATGATACTGCTGGACTACGAATCAAAACTGAAAAAGTATTTAAAAAATCTTAGTCTCCATTTCTTCGAAGTACAGATTGTGAAATGATTTCTTACTACAATTTCATCAACATCAAACCTCTCGTTTATCAAATAAACCACGATATAAATGGCGTCATTTGGGCATAAATTCTCTAATTAATTATGAGGAAAAACTTGTAAGATCTTCCAAGATTTTCCACGGTGTTTTATGCGTTACATTAAACATTTCTATTTCTTACTTCATAGTTAGGGTAAAGTAAAGTTAAGGGGTAGGTAAAAAGCTAAAATGAAAATAAAATCTCATACAGATGACAAACTGTCATGTCTGTGACAGTTCAAATTATACCTATAAAAAGTCGATCACAAAGACCTTTTTTTAGGAACATTCACTCCGAAATCGTCACTTTGCAACAATGAGTTATGATTTTTATTTATTGATTTCGATACAAACGATCACTTCTAGTTGAGTGCTGTCAGAGTACGGTACAATTTTTAGTTTTTAACCAATGCAATAGTTTTTGAAATAAGAATACAAATATGCAGCTTGTGTGTTAACAAGGTGGTATTGTAGATGTACATTCCCTAGATTACCCCCTTATTCATAAAAGTCTTGTTACACTCATGTTTATTTCGCTCATATTCTGTTTAAGCTGTAATAAAACGACCTGACAGACCAGTACTTTTTCATAATAGTGTAATGGCTTTTTTTAATGGATAATTTAAGAGACCATTTGTATTAGCAATATAGTGTATTTACCCTAATTCGATGATACTGTTCGTAAAACAGATAATAAGGAATGGACAGACGCAGTTGCATAGAGGTTGCATTGTTATCTTCATACGGGTGTCGCCTTGGCACACTTGTCATCATGCCGAACTGTAGCTCTTTCCATACACACCCACTCAACAAGGCCATATCAAAATTTAACTATCGAAACCTTTATTCAAAGATTAACTTTGACCTTAACAGTAACATTGAAAAGATTTCACTACTAACACTTAAATCTTTTCAATGTTAATAATGTTTGAGAAGTTGATAAGAACAAACTCGTATTTTATTTTTAGTGATACTAGAGAGATAAAAGAAGTTGAGTCGTATTGAAATAACCAATACGACCTAAAACTCTTAGGGTGAGATCTATAGTCCGCACTTGGACTTTACTCTGACTTAACTATCGAGCTAAGACACAGTCGGTATTTATAGAGCAAACTGCGAATCCCTCCCTAGTGTTGGCTTAGCTTAATCTCAAGTCCACGAAATCGACGACTTACCAAAAACTTTGACTATAAGCCTAACAAAAATAATGGCCTAAAATTTGCTCTACCATCATATCTTTTACTGGACTTTTTATTTTTGTCGGTTTTTAATGAACGGTGTTGCCATTTGGTATCAGAGTTCCATAGACTTTGGGAAAAATAGAATTTGAATTCAAAGAAATTTTAAATGATCTTGATAAATACCTATGAAATGCATGAAATAAAATAATTATACATTATTATGGTATCTATTGTTGTTTATTTACATTATTTATATAAGTGTTCAACCCCATTTTTGAGAGATCTTATAAATAACTGGTGTGATATCGTATCTGTCACCTGGCAGCCCTGGCATATTATAGTGACAACGAAATTCAAACTATAACCTAACCGATGACTCTCGCTTCACATCTGTTATTTTCGTTTCCCTAAATCTTCTACCATTTATTACCTGACTACCCTAAAAAATTTGAGATAGGAGTGGAACATATAAAATTAAAAAATCTGTTAGAAATAGAATTTCTTCAACAAAAATATAAATTAGTATTAGAAATATGTATTACACTCAAAAAAAGAATCAGAAAATAAATGTTTAAAATGAAACAAGTTTTGTTTTGATATTCTTTATTACCGAACAAATTACCTAGTTAAATTGTGCAATCACAGATTGCCGGAATGCTAGACCTGTAGGAGATCTTTCATTGTTTCTGTGTTACTCAACTTCTGCTGTCAGCAAGATCACCATCATCATAAGCATAGGGGATGCTTATGACTCTATATACCTATATTATGCAATACAGCACAAGCTATAATTATATATAACTAGTATATTTTGTCAATTTTGACTGTAGTCCTAGCTGTAAACATGGAAATTTCCTTTTCTACACTCCGAAAACCCTTTCAACAATATGCCTAGTTCTTATTTGAGAATAATTATAATTATTGTCAGCTCTTGTCGTTGGATATAAAAGTGTTGTTAACATGAAGTTAAGTGCCGGATAACCGCTGTCACCTACTAAAACTCCTTCTAGTTCACCATTTAGCAGCCTTGCATACGCCTGGCAGTTTCTAAATATCCTGCTGTCGTGTGAACTGCCAGGCCACCTGGTCACTATATCAAATATTTCCATATCAGGCCCTATTATTGCTTGCACATTTACAGAAAATTACCCTTTTTTATTTCTGTATGCTTCAGAGTGAGCGATACCTTTGGGTCTATTAATTTTTATATGGGTGCAGTCAATAGCTCTGATTATACTGTTTAGGTCATGGTGAGTATTAGATCTTATTAATTCTTCAAACTTCCTTTTGGCTGTGTTCATATTTCTTGGAAAATTTACAAATCTAGGAAGTAATTTACTCAACTCTGCAGAGACTTTATTTATAATTAAACAGACTGTAGATTGGCTTATTCTGTTCAGATCACCACACACCATCTGTAATGTCAATGAATTATTATTAGTTACATATATGTTATGTTTCTGAAAGTCAGAAGACAAATGTCTTCAACATATAATGTATTTAAAATCATTTGAGAATACATAGGTACCTATAATATTCAAATCGAAAAACCATACATATTTATGAATACAATATTACCTGAAAACATCCAGTTGCATTTTTATGCCTTAATGCAAAAAGTATTTGCAATTGCGGTAGGTTTGGCGATCCTCTGTTGTTATAAGGTTGCAAGTTTGTAATGATCAGTGGCAGGATCACATTTAATACCGTGTGTTTCAAAATACGGTTCCTTCTTTTGAATTCATTCTCACCGTACAGGATGGAAGGATTTTGGTTGTATTCGTTCCGAACATATACAACACTTTAGGCAAAATTTTCAATTGTTGATATTTGATACAAGTGCTCTGTTGCTGTTGTCAAAACAATGCGATCCGTTCTACGTAACAAAATTATTGTCATCTTTAAATAATTAATACATTTTCTAAAGGTTACTCGTAAATTTCTAGTTATTGCAATAATAAAATAAATGAATACATAAATAACAATAAATTGAAGATATATGTGTACCGTTTTAGATGTTTAAATATTTGTTATTGTTTACTTTTTTAAAGGATAATAAACAAAGTATTGCATGAACTGAAACATCAATTTGTATTTTGACATTTGCTGTCTTAGCTTGGGCTTAGCTTAATCTCACCGTTAAAATGTCTATAAATACGAAATCATAGTTTAACCTTAGTGTACACTAGGCAAAGTTTTTCGTAAGGTAAGTCTGAGCAAAGTCCAAGTGCGGACTATAGATCTCACCCTTAAATAAAAGCGTAAAGAAACTTTTAAAAGACCTGAGCCACCTGGCAAGCTGAGTATCTATGGGCTAAATTCATATTAATTTTAAGCAAAAATTGCTAAACTAAATCAAAATATACAAATCTTTTGAAATAAGAAGGAATTCTTTTGAATAGCTGAAGATATAAAGGAATTTAAAGGGACAAGCAAACTATACAATAAAACTACTTACTAATCTAGTAGTAGTAATTTTTTGATTGATTGAAACGTATCAATAGTTTATTTATTTAATACTCTATGCGGAACATTCCAACAAATCCCCACTGCCGCTTGTTTCTTTTTAACAACATAAAGTTCAAATTAATTTTTGTTGTAAACTATATGAATCTATGGATTATTGTATTATATACATCTTTCTTTATTCTAATCTGTTGCATCATGACAAATAGGGCGTCGGGTTTTTATCGTATAATATCAATACAATTTTCATAATAAGCAAATAAATTACTAAGGAAGAAAGATGGCGCCAGTGAGTGTCTCTACGCGTTTTATATAACATTAGCAGTTGCAATTCAATTAATCTGATAAATATATTAAATTATTACTTAGAAACGTGTTTTACATATAAGTTACCATTTCTCTTACTTATTTGTGCAAAGAGTTTTAGAGGCAATTGATACGAAATAGCATAAAAACTTAATCATGCCTTACAAATTAGTTTATGCTTCAAATACCCATTGAATTACAATTTAAAAAGAATATTTTACAATACATAATACTTACTAGTAGATTGTCACTATTTTTTAAATTGTCTCGTATTTTATCAATTTTAAGTGGAGCGAAGGATTCGTCACTCGAATTTAAAGCAACTGGAGTAGAATTATTATAAATTCGAATTTTAAATACCAATTTTCATATAATGAAAAGAGACGTTAGAAACCTTGTTTAAACTTGATCCGGAATTGGATCAATTATTGACAGCCAGTAATGTTGTCATGCTATATTCGCTATCATCCATATTCTAAATCTAAATTACTTTTAATCAATATCGATTAAAAAATATTTATCTACTCCTACTTTACAGGGAACCAACTAATTCGATTTAAATCGAAGGGGAAGAGAGGTTATTGTACTTATGATTTTTTCCAACGCACAAATATACAGTATTTACAATATTCTTAATCGACATAATAATAATAATAATTGAAAAATGATAAATAAAAAATTAAAATAATGACATTATTATTTTTTACAAATTAAAAGCACTACTTCGTAATGATATATTGCCGTACGAAAACGTATTAGATGGGTACCTACTGTTATGCCTTAGGTATGACACATTTAGTATACATTTTTTTTCTCGGCAACACCCTTACGAGAATAAATAACCGGGTTTTTGTGGGGATCTTGAATATTTAGGCAACAAATGTTAAATTCACCACACCTGTGAAAAGTTACCAAAGGGTAACAATGGTGCAAGGTTTTTCTGATTTATTAGATATTTTTAACTTCAATCAATAAAAGAAACTGTAATATTAACGTCACAATATATGCGTATCTACATATTGATTTTAAAGCGGTTATGAAGTGTCAAGACTATATTTCTAAAGCGCTTTCTCTTATTGGGAAGCACTTTAGCCGCTTAAATCCGAAAGTTTTATGGTAACTGCGCAAAAGGCTGCAACGATATACAAAATTGCAAAACACTGCGCGTCTCTTGTCCTGGAATTATGTAACTCTTAAGTAAGATTGTCCAAATAAAAGAACTAGCTGTACGATCCGGTTTCACCCTGGCCTATATTTGAAAATAAGGCTTTTGTATAAATTAAATCAATGCAACATCACCAGAATAAGAGTCAAAAGTGTAGCATATGTAGATAGCCGGAATTAATTTGTTGTATTACAAATATTCGACACGATTCTTTCTAATAAATATATGGTTTCTAAAACATCCTCAGCTGATAGATTTATATACATTGAAAGCAATATATATGTTATAGTTTTTATAATAAACAAATCACCTAGTCCATCCGCAGTACATTAGTCTCAAACATCCAAAGTTGCATAAAACTATCGACGCCTTATAAAGGTCACAGTTCAGATACAAAATTATTATATGTATACATTAAAGTATACCACTTTGATCCGGCATCGCGGTAAATTATGTAAATAAGATAAACAAACCTATAGGCGTCCTAACCGCGGGCGACGGTTCATCAAAATATTACCCAATTTATTAATGCAAATAGCTAACTCAAATGCAGTGACCGACTTCGACTTCTACTATCAATCATATACGTTCTTATAAATCAATCAAAACCTGTACAAAATATTTTATAACAAATCGCAAGCTTAAAAGATAGATGATAAACCAGCTTAAAACCTGCGGCTTCGGGCGTTCGTGCTTTACCGCGTGAATGTCATCGAAATCCATATAAAGAGGTATAAACGAGTGAATTGTTTATGTAGCATTTAAATCTAAATTCAACCCGAAATATATAAAAAATCTTAAAAATTAAATCGTGTATGTGTTTTTTATATTTCAAAATACCCAAAGTATTCCGATTGATTTAAAAGATCTTTATCTTGCCTCTCCCGTTTCATAAATTGCAAGTAACTATTATGTTTTTATCAAGTACTTGACCAGTTTTCATATGTTTTAAATGTGGTATCGAAGTTATTCGATATGTCACTAAACTGTAAGTAATCATAACTGTTAATTCCACTACAATACGATAACAAAGTTATACAAATTCTGATGCAATTTGACAGGTTTCAATGTTTTTATCAAATTTCTTACAATAAGAATTGGCATGAATTAAGAAATTCAAAGTGAAGTTTGAGAATTGGATTATATTAATAATCTTAAAATACACCTAAAGCATGACAAATAATTAGGAAGTTTCCTGTTTCCGTATATCCCGTTATTCCGATAAATTAATATGGGTCGCTCATGAATAAGCATCCTTTAATAAATTCTCACCATACGTGTGATGCAAGTGTTGTGACGAATGTAAGGCACTTATGATATAAATCCGTCACCGTCAAAATTAACACTGCAATAAACCCAATACGCCACAATGTCCTATAATTAAGCGAAAGTCAACCATTGACCCAATGATTTGGGGTCAACAATAGTCATGAAGGTCACTGTCTAATCCTACCGATCCTACCACTTTTTGGACTATGGCACAATCCCGCGTGGCTGGTGGGGTGACGCAGCGTGAAGCAGTGTCACTCGCTCAGTCGCCGCGTACCCGTGAACTTGGCCTGGTCCGATTACCCTGGCCCCGAAGCCTTATCAGAGGCGCCGCCCACGGCCTATAATAGCTGGGCCGGCGTCTCCTCCTGCCTCCAGAGTGGCCTGTGACTTCGGCAGACATGTTTCGTGCTTTGTGCCTCCTAGCTGTGCTCGCCGCAGTTCGTGCCTGCAAAACCTGCAGTGAGTGTTTGATATTATGTGTAAAGGTCATAGTGTAGTAATGTGTATTATGTGTTTACATTGAGACGTTCGGTAAGTTACCAGCACATAATGAAGCGAGGCAAAAATTGGGTCAAGAATATATCCAGATTTGCGACGAAACAAAAGTAAAAACGCGTAAAAACACATAGTAAATAATATTATCACGTTATCTAAGATGCGTATGGAATTTAGCGTAAAATACGCGCGGAACATTATAATCTATAGTCGTATTTTAAACGCAAAAGGAAATTATGCTAGCGATTTTGTTTTCAATCTCTATTGGTTCCTTGTATTATGTCATGTATAATTTGCTAATAGATGAGAGCTCTTCAAATTGTGCATTATCGTCTCTGTCGAAATTCGAAATATAATTCGTTACATGACAATAGTATTGCAAAATTATCTATATGATTTTAGATGATAATTTCAATGAAAATAAAATAAGTGATTCATAAAACGACCACAAAGTCCTATAAAATATTTTCTTATATGTTTAAATTTGGAACAACGTGAAAGTGCGTTCCGCTTTTAATTAAGGCTTTAATTTTAATCTTTGTTTTTTTCACAAAATATTTAAAACGTTTATAATTAAAATTTAAATATTTGAGTTGCAAATAAATGTTGTCCTCAAATTATATAAGTGGTTTGTAACTCAAAGTGAACAAAAGTGCGTCATATATCAAAATGCAACGGGAACAAAATGGTCCGCACTGCGTAATCTGAAAGAAAATATAGTGATCATAACAGTTTATTTTAACTTTTAAATTACGTAAATTTACTGGAAAATTAATCAATAATTAATATAAAAATTGCGTTAAAAAATCTTCATAAAAAGGAAGAATGTGGAGTTTGTTGTTCAATCAATTGTGATAAAATATTAGCTATGATCAAAACCTTTTTAAACATCCGACGTAAAAATGGTATCAAATACTTCCAGGTTTACTCTTTGCTCCTCAGAGGTGAAGATTGCCCACTTTAAGATGTTAAGATACCATCCTTATTAATTGATTTATTTATTTGCAGTAGTATTTTATTACCAATATCCGAAGATAACATAACCATATATAATTACATACCTTTAAGCCTTTTGTGTTACTTAAACCTTAAGAATCTGGAGAAATAAACCATATTCACTTCAAGAAGAAAGTGATTTGCAACAATGTATTTAAATTACACTTTATATTTATGTGTTTCGGTTCGTAAGTAAATCTTTCAGTAGATAAGGTGTCTTCGTTTCCGTTATCAATTACCGCTGACCCACATTTGGTACACTTTAAAACATTTCAGTTTCTTTACCTTTATCCTGTTAATTTAGTCAATTATAACTATTATTTATGTAAAAAATAATTTATCTTAGCATCTAAGATGGCAAGCAATTCGAATTACTCGTGTCTATGGAAATAAATAATAAGATGTCTCAGTCTGTCGCAGTATTGTTTCGCAACGCACCCTTTTTAGGTCGTGAGAGTTAATTTATTTTACTTAGATAACGAGTAAACCTAAATTTGATGTGCTTATTATTCTTCTCTGTATCTACTTTCTCCGCCTTTTTCATACTTATAATGAATGTGGTTTTTCCGTTAAAATATTATAACAATAATTAATTAATTTAAAGCGGTTTCGAAATATTTTTCGTGTTGTTTCCATATATGACACTACGATTGCGTCTGTCTGCTACACACAGAAAAGAAAATAGAAGAAACAAGCTTTTAAATTTTATTTTACTTGGGAAGTTAATTAATGGAATATATAATATAATAATAATAGAGAAGTGAGGTTATAAAAAAAACACGATAAATGATAACAATTGTGTTTTTGTTGACATGTGTATAAAATTATTAATTCGTATACCGTATCATTACAGCATGTGGCGTGGTGCGAGGTGCACGTGTGGTCGGCGGTGGGCCCGTGGGTCCCGGAGAATTTCCCTGGCTCGCTGCCCTCAAAAGAGACGGAAAACTCATTTGCGGTGCTACTGTGGTTGCACGGGACCACCTTATAACAGCCACCCATTGTATTTTTGAGTAAGTATTCAGGCATGATAGTTACAATATTTGTAGGGTAAGACTTAAAAGTACTCAGTGTGGTTTTTAGCGGCAAACAAAAACAACTAGTCCCGAGTTACAACATCGAAATATTTTGGCTCGCAATGAAAAGCATATCTAACAAATATAAATCTAATAGCATAGAGTAATAAGTTATTCTGTTCCACTATTAGAAAATAATTCAATACGCAAAAAAATCTTCTCATCTAAGCTGAGGTCTCTACCATCTAATAATTTAATAAATCCACAAAATATACCTCGAAATTCTAGCACTCTTTAAATTTTATAAGACTAAAGAATTTCTTGGATAGTATTTTTTTTCTTCGAATATTAGGCTAAAAACACAATGAATTAACGCGTATGAGACCCAGGTAAACATTCGAAGCTTGTTCCCTTAAATCAATAAAAGTTAACGCTTTTAATGTCCTGACCCCAAACCAATTGTTTTAATTCAAAAGTGTGTCAGTACAATAAAAGTGTGGGTCAAATTACTGGCTATAAGATCAGTGTTTACCACAAAATACTATAAAATACAGTCACTTTACGATATTTAACCTTATTTAATATTAATAAAAATATTATTATATGACGTTTTTGGGAAATGTGTGTCAATTGTCAAAATGACACTCAATATTCTTAGGGTTTACACTTTACAGACATATTTTGACCTAAATACATGGAGCCTTACTGGAGGTTTTCTTTCTCTTTCCTTAATTTACTGATGCTTAAAAGTTGGCATGTAACCGGAAATATCCCTTAATATATTTTTACATATAAATTATATAAATAATGTCTTGACTTTTACCTAAAGATTCTTTAAAAAATAATTAATTAATTAATTAGTAAGGCATTTGATTGCAAGCCATTAAAACAAATGTACAGTAATAATATTTCCCGTAGAATAAACAAGAAACCATTGATTTACTATTAATATATTATGATAGTAGTATGTTATCAATGCATGAGATTTTGAGTGCAGCGTCAAAATCTTGAAAAGTATCTGCAGATAATAGCTTTTTGTGTTAATAATGTTGATTTTTTCGTCGACTAACATATCTTTCGTATATCTCTACCCAAATAACCTTGTCTCACTAAACTTAATGAAATAACGTCGCGTAATTTTACGTATAAGTGAAATTAATACTGTTACTCCGAAAGTAGGTGATGACATTGTATCTAAGGAGAATGACATACTTTTAATTAAGAAACTGTAATAAAATAAACAATTAATGTCGGTGTAAGAATTATTTTAATCGTTTGAGGCAAAACTTGGATCGATGTTACTATATCGGAAATATTCAAAAATCATAATTTTGGAAATACGGTACGATTTTAGTTTACCAATTTAGAGTTTTTATATTTTGTTGTTTTTTTTAGTATTTTAACTTGTCTGTCACTATCAAAACATTATTGATTGTATTGTTCGTATTTTTTGCTCCTTAAATCAATATCAATGACTCACAACTTGAATTATGCAAATTAATTACACTAAAGATAAGAATTTCAACAACGTGGGATGTCAAATTGGTGAAAGTCAATAATTGAGATACGCCATTATGTCAACTCAAGTTGGCAAACAATCGACTGTTAAATAAAATTTCACTCAACTGTCATCTTCACTTTTTAAATTATATTCGTCACGAGTTTAAATTAGAAAAATAACGCTTTCGAATCTTTTAGTTACGAAGCTGGTTTAAAATCGTAGCAACATAACATAAAATACAGTCCTAGTGGATTTAAGCGCGTTTTGACAACATGTGTACCTACATGGTTTCAGTGCAGCAGCTTCTTTGACAAATTAATAATTATAGTAAGCTGTAACAGATACGAGCTAATTTTGTATGTGTAACGATGTAGTACATTATTTTAGAAATAGTAATATCTTCGCTAAAAATACTGTTACCTCTAACATTTAATGAGTCTGTAGGAATTTCGATAAGGAACATCACATGTAACTGATGAAACAAGGGCATTAATCGTCGATTTTACTAATGATTCGTAACATTCTTATAAATCGATCATAAAACTGAATTAAAATTAAAAAAAGGCATATAATAATTAAATATGTTTAAAAAAATAAAAACATCCTTGTGTGAATTGGTTATTAAAATTATGCAATTATTTTTCCTCTTAAAAATTTCCACGTATGAAAGGCGCAAACACCTGTCCACAACTACATTTGTTAAAGATGACAGGCAAGGTCCACGCAAATTCTTGCATACATTCGATTATGCACATGGGCCGTTGCGCAACTTGTAATGCATACATTTATAAAGTCCCTTCGGAGTTCGAACACTATTAATAATTCATCACCAGTCAGAGTATTAATAAGTACAAAGATTTTCAATCTTTGATAGAATAAATGTAAACTTAATGGAGCGTATTTTTTTCGGCGAATATTATTTTTGTTCAAATGTAACTTTTTTTGTTCTTTGGCTAATTTAGAATAATTAATGTTTCTTCCTGATCAATACCGCAGGGATGATTATGCGTGTTAGTGATTGGTCCACGGCATAATTGTCCAGTTACAGAAACGTTTAACCGATTAACTCTCTCAGCCCCCAGGACCTCGGCCTTAACACATCCTTATCTCATGGTAAGCGAAGCCACGGGTAGGGAATAGTAAATGAAAAAATATGAACTTTATGATATTAGTGTAGCGTATGTATCTGCAAGGTCATGGCACAAATCGGGTCTAGGTCAATGATGGATGCGCTCACGCATCTTTTGTTTTGTCACGCAATCGATTGTCTCGCTCTTTCACAACGCGTCCTGAATTTGTAATGTTAAGAAACAGTCACAATTTACAGTATAGTTTGTGAAGGTAATGAAATTTTTATATGAAAATACTTTCTCTGCTCTCAAAGTTCTTATCGTTCTTGTTTTTGTTCTCGCATTTTAAATGTTATTCAACGCATACAGTTATTATAAAAATATTTTCTAATTTAATCGAAACACTTTACTTCATGATTCTTATTAGTTATTTAAGTTAATAAAAACAAAATCTTAGAAGTAAATTGAAATTTTCTGTTTCAGGGTTGAAGCTTCACGCTTGACAGTTCTAGTCGGTGAATATGACGTAAATAATTCAAGATCCGATGGCTTTCAAGTTTCACACGTGTTCCAGCACCCGGACTTTAATAGATATACATATGACAATGATATCGCTGTCCTAAGACTTGCTGAACCGCTGCCAGACAGACTTTATCGGCCTGCCTGTTTACCTGGTACATTTTGTATTCATATACCGCTTGTCAACTCAGTGGCTTAGGGAGCGTTCAAGTATTACGTCACGCAATTTTTGAAGATTATTGACCCCCCACCCCCCATGCAACGCGCCGTAACGTTTTCTGTACCCAAGTATAGTAAAACGTTTCGCGACCACCTAGTGACTCTTTATACCTAAAAGTTACCATTATGTGGTATAAAGTACTGGAAACTTGAAAATAACATTAACAATAACGTGTAATTTAATCCCCGCCCCGCATCGTAACGTTATAAAAGGATCCCCCCCCCCGAAATTCGTTACGTAGTACTTGAACGCTCCCTTAGGTGGTAGCACATACTAAAAAAAGTTCTAACGATATAATATTCAACTTAAAACTAGAATCAGTCTTACCGATTTGATTCCCATCCTTAAATATTTTACAAATTCTAATATGTAAGATTGTTCTAATATGTAAGATAGTTCTGATCCCTTGAATTGGAAGTAGCCTATGGTATACAGGTATGGTTTCTTTCAGATGACGACGATTACCTTGATGGAGGTGATGCTATAGTGTCCGGATGGGGCAGTACTGTTGAAAAAGGACCACATTCTAATACTCCCATGAAAGTAAGATATTGTCCACTTTCACTTTCATAGTCAATCTTAAGTCTTATTTATAGCTCGGTTCAGTTGCATAATTTTAACGGTAGCTTACCACTAAGTAAACACTTAGGTTGTACTGGTTTTTCTCTGTTTCGAGGTCATAGACACAGGCTTGTATTCTTATATGATAGCAGTCATTTCAAAACAGTTTTTTTAAGACTTAGATTAGTAACTGTCCCATGATCAAATAAATAGGAGGTTGACTTTGACAGCGTCGGTTCGCACTCATTTTAAATGTATTTTTCTCGATATTATGTTAGTAAAATTTGTTCTAAATTCTCATAAATTATTTAGATTACTGTTTTAATTAATACTGAATCAATAATTTTTTTTTATTTAGAAATGACTTGTAAAATTAAAAAAAAAAACAGTAGTTAAACAATTTAATTTTGAATTATTATATTAAAATAGATTGGTGGTGGAAACGGAATATAAGAACATTCCGGACTATATCTCCTCGCTTTAGTGTAATTAACAATATGTTTCAGGCTGAAGTACAAATCTGGACGCAAGAAGAGTGCACTAATGCTGGTTATGGCCGTAGGAAGGTGACGCCACGGATGATATGTGCTAATGCACCAGATCGTGACTCTTGTACGGGAGACTCTGGTGGACCGCTTCTAATGTCTCAACCGTACTTTACAGTAGTTGGTGCGTATAATGTACTTTGTATAGCTAGTTAGACTTAGTATCTGTAACTTACTATCGGGTATTTAACAAAACTATCATTAAAAATATTCAAATCAAATTTTATAACAGAGTAGTATTTTTTTAATTTCAATTTGACATTTTAAATTACTTCGGTAACGGTCCGAAAGGTCCAAATAAAAATTATGTTTAATATTAATTATTATTTAAAGGTATCGTCTCGTGGGGACGCGGCTGTGCAAGACAGGGATATCCCGGAGTTTATGCCCGAGTTGACAGATTCATGCCCTGGCTCAAAGTTGCGTTACGGCATGCGTGCCTTTGTCAACCACCGTCTTTTAATTAGCCACATGAAACATTTTATTAACTTATCAATCCGTTAAACAAAAGCTTTTACCTATGACATGGAAATGTTGTATTAGAAAATGTTTTCCAATCATCTGTATTTACTAAATGTAGACATTTAGGCTTCCACATCTACCTAAAAATAACGGTTGTTTAACAATTTTTCTAACGTTAAACTGGTCACGTTAAGCAAACAACAAAATATGACGCTAAATTTGAAAGGTACCGTCTTACGTAATATTTTATGGGACTTTAACATTTGAGTAATTAATAATTATTATAGTATTGATAGGATAATTGTTACCTTATAATCATTAAGTATAATTAAGTACCAGTGTATTTGCAAGTTAACCATGAGGCTACATGATAATTATTGCCGCAGAGAGCTTTAATACTATTTAAGGTGATTTTCCCGAAATGTTGCCATTAGAGCCAAAGCGGTATTGCAATGGGTAAAAATAAAGGCGTTAAATAATTTTTATTATTATGTACATCAGTATTAAGGTGTTAATGTTAAATTTTATAGATTTTAAATCGAGACGTAAAGCAGGAAATAAAGGATATGTAACTGGGAATTGAAACATCTCAATATTTCATATGTATCTATTTTAATGTGACTTTTGACAGTTTTGACACATAAAGCACACAGATTACATGTCTTTTTATTCCTTAGAATAGGCTTACAATGGCTGTGATTAAATTTATATTTGTAAGTAGTAAAATTACATTGTTACCTTTTACAGTTTATAAATAAATATTGTTTGTAAGAAGAAGAATTATTGAAGCTTTTATGCAATTTTATCAGATACATATACTAGTTCCTTTAGAAGTGTGTCTTAGATTAAAAACTATATGTATTAGGAAACTTAAGGAAAATAAATTATTTATTAAGGTATTTAAACACGATTTTTTTCTTTAACTTTTTATTGAACCTACCTTAGGTTTGGTCGTAATCTTCTCCATTATTTTGTTGAAAACCTTTTGCAACCATTCTCGCTTCATATACATTCAGTGGTGGTCATATAATAAAAATTGTTTATTTAAATCTAGATTAGATAAATAATTGTTTATTTAAATCTAGATCATAAGTTGCGTACCTACTGAAGAATATCTGAGCATTTAAATTGTTCTGTTAAGAAAATTTTAAGGCATCATTATAAAACACATGGAACTGTTAAAAATGATCCTAGAAAAGCTCGGCCAAGAAAAATATCTCCCAGATACGCTAATCGTTCATGTTGCTAAAAAAGACCCAAGTAAAGGCTCCAACCAGATTAGAAATGAAGTTTTTACGCCTGATGACCCGCGAAACATCTCGTCAAGACTGATACGTCGAAGATTAGTGGAAGCTAAAATGTTTGGAACAATCTCTCGAATAATCTTTCGGAATTGAAAAAAAAGAAATTTCACAGTTGTCACTTCGAAAAAATTAATA
Source organism: Pieris napi (assembly GCF_905475465.1). Lineage (NCBI taxonomy): Eukaryota > Metazoa > Arthropoda > Insecta > Lepidoptera > Pieridae > Pieris > Pieris napi. Next base: position 6,910,627 of record NC_062250.1, read on the forward strand.
ATATATTTATGTTTTATTATTATGTCCGCCGCGCCGTTCCAATTTCCAAAGTTATGTTACTAGAAAAAAAAAGAAATGAAAATAATAATAAATGTTGATGAGGTGTCAATGTCAATTGCATCATGAGTGTTCCATAATCTGTCGCCGTTATAAAACTAATAATCTGTTAATACGTCAAAACGTCTCAAATGTCAAAGAGTCCGTTGGTACATACTTAGGTTAAAAACATAAAACACCAAACAAATATAAGACTGAAGGGTAAAAGTAAATAAAGTTTCCCCCCTTAAAAGCACGTAGCGTAAATACATGCAGAATAGTTAATAAAATTAAATTTCAAACCGAAATATCAATTGCCGACCGTTTATTTAATCATTATAATCATCTTAGATATTATAATTATTGTTACTTGATAGATTATTAACATTCTAATTTAGATTGTTTAGTAACGCCACTGGATAATCCTTTAAATATGATTTTCTCCGAGAATGAAGGAGTAAGTACAAGAGCTTATAAGATATTATATTTGAGACATATTAACATTTATATTGAATGTAATTCAATAGGTACCTATAAAGATTACCTTTTTATATTGAGATTGAATTTGTTTAGGATGATACCTCAAGTGTTGACAGTACTTCCAACACAGACAATACCTCTCGAAGTGAGACACCCACCAATACTAGAGTAAAAAAACGCAGAAGAGGAAAGAAACCAAAAACAGTAAAACCAGTTAAACCTCCTTATAAGTTCAAGTAAGTCATACAATCTTTTTGTTTCCAATTTTCATTAAATCTTTTGTATTATTAATATAAACACTGTTTACAATTTAAAATTGTAGACAGGATGGTAAAGATTAGGTTTTAATCTTACATTAAAAAGTCCATGGTTAGTGGTGAATTAGCATATAAGCCATGATATATACAATATATTAAATAATTACTTACAGCTTCTGGCTTACAGGCTCTAGGAACAACACCACCAAAAATATGTTTTCTAGTCATTACATTAAAAAGTAACATTTAAATTGACTAAAGTGTGCATAGGTATGCATCAAGTAGTCAACTACTAATTATATTACAATCATAACGAAAATCAGTTTCATTTTTTGATAATTGTAATTTAGTTTAAGGACTGTAAATTTCTAATTATCAATCATAGAATTAGATATCAAAATAAAATAATAATCTAATGTTAAAATTAATTGGAAACTTCTCTTAACAGTTGCAGTGCTAAAGAAGATCACGGCCAACCTTTATTTGGATGTCAGTTCAACCACAATTTAGGTGATGGGGAGCCCCAGATTTTTGCCGTTGTTGGCAGCAACAGAGTGTCAATATACGAATGCCCAGAATCTGGTGGTTTTAAATTCCTACAGTGTTATGCTGATCCAGATGTAAGCCCAAAACAGATGCAATAACATTTTTGGCAGGCATGACTTTCCACCATAGCCTGCAACTATGTGGAAAAGTTAGATATTAATTAATTACAAACTTAATAATTAGTTAATAGACTTAAATTTGTCAAGTAATCTCTCATCAATTAACTTGACCTATTGTATAGTTTCACTTTATTTAACTATTGTGTAGTTACTAACAATATAAAAGTTTTAATGCTTAAGAAATAATTGTTACATTTATATACAGTGTTAGCCTAAATTTAAAAGCAATCATGATTTCAGGTTGATGAGACATTCTACACCTGCGCATGGTCATATGAAGAAGAAACCAACCTGCCATTGCTTGCCGTAGCTGGCTCTCGCGGTATTGTACGAATTTTCCAACCTTCTACACAGACTTGTATTAAACACTATATAGGGCACGGACATGCCATCAATGAAGTAAAATTTCATCCCCGAGATCCAAATCTACTACTCTCAGCTAGCAAAGACCACGCTCTACGCCTTTGGAATATTATGACCGATGTCTGCATAGCCATATTTGGGGGTGTAGAAGGACATCGAGATGAAGTGCTCAGTGCAGATTTTGATTTGAAAGGTGAACGGATAATGTCATGTGGAATGGATCACTCGTTAAAGCTTTGGAGGTTAGATAAACCGTCAATGCATGAAGCGATTAAGCAGAGTTATAGTTTTAACCCTCATAGAGCACTGAGGCCATTTAATTCGTTAAAAGAACATTTTCCAGACTTCTCCACACGAGATATACATAGAAATTATGTAGACTGCGTGCGGTGGATGGGGGATCTCATTTTATCTAAGGTAATATTGAAATAATGAAATTCTTTAACTCAAATAAATTTACACTATATATTTGTGTATAAAATTTCCACATAGTAAAATGTGAAACCTTTAGTCCAGTTTTCTCAAAACAAAATATTTTTTTAAACCATTAAAGAAAAAACATTTACCTAGACAATAAGCAACTACAATACCTAATGTCTAGATTTTCGCAAAGGTTTCATAAAATAAAAACACAGGTTTCACAAAATAAAAATTTATTAATTGATTGTTAATGTAAAGTACTTATAATGAATGCAGGGATATTCTTACATCGTGGTCACCCAAAAATGATGGCTTTTAACTTTCAGTCATGTGAGAATGCGATAATATGTTGGAAGCCAGGTCGTTTAGAAGAAACTGAACTACGCCCAGGAGACAACTCAATTACTATTGTGCATAGATTTGACTATAAGGAATGTGAGATATGGTTCATTCGGTTTGCTGTCGACTATAGCCAAAGGGTAATTTTTTTTGTACAATGCTTTATTATTTTCTAGGTGGCAATGTCAACAATTTGGGCAATTTTATTGCTGTGAAATATGACACTGGCAATGTAAGCCTGTAAATTTTTTTACTGTATACTTTCCTATTTTTATGATTTCATTGTTGTCTTTGAATCCTAAAAAAATTACATTTAACCATTAACTTTCCATTCTAATAACTCCTATTGGGTTGTCTTTGTACTAAAATGTTATGAAATTTGCAAGCAAGTTTTGCTTACATCGGTTGTAACCTACCGAAAATATGTATGGTCTTTGTTATCTACTTGAAAGACAGCTTAGCATTGTTTTCCTTCATCTATAAAGTTCTATTTGGTGCTCAGGTAATAGCGCTTGGTAACCAGTGTGGCAAGACAATGGTGTGGGAATTGGGCAATGTTGCTGGGGGGTCGAAAGCCTCGCAACTCATACATCCACGATGTGTTGCTGCAGTGAGACAGGTTGGTTAAATATTTATTTATTTTGCTTGTTATTATTTCATTTACATTTCAAATTTTGGTTCACATCTCTTTAAGTTCGAAAAAAATTATTTTAATTATATTTTAAACTTAAATTCGTTAATAATATACTTATAACTACTATTTCACTTAATTGATTCCTACGTATTACTCTTTTCTACTACTTTAAGAATCTTATCTCTCTTTCTAAATCTTACTACTTAAAAATGTTTTTTCAGGTAACATTTTCAAAAAATGGAAAAGTTCTTCTCACTTGCTGTGACGATGGCACAATATGGAGATGGGATCGAGTCAACAATAACAACTAACAAATACTACTAATTATTTTTATTATACTAATACCTTAAGTGCATCCAGTGTTTTATACTCCACTGTAAATTTTAATTTGTGATAATAAATATTGATCCTACATCATGTTTCAATTCATTTCCAATTACTTTCATTTATTCCAATAAAAAAGGATTCCTCTACATAGTATCTAAATATTTCAAGCAACGACGAACAATTAGTCCTTCGAGCCGGAATTAACCAAGCGTTAACTACAGGGTAACAGGAAATAAAAGACGATTTACAAAAGTCATTTATTGAACAACGAATTACATCTACATTAACAAATGAATCACAGGGGCAAAGGTGTTATCTCGTCCTACACGTTACGTTGTTACTAAATTCGTGTTTAAAATGATTTGGTCTGAGAAGTACATGACATTTGATGATAATACACGATGAGGTGGAAAATCCCATTTAAGTCGATGCCAATGATAACTTTTAAACACATCATGAATTTGACTTAAGGTACTTGCCACCTCACAATGTTTGGATAATCTGTTTGAAGACAACACAAAGGAATTCTTTACGACCTAGGAAGTCTAGCTGTCTAACATATAAACAAAATCAAAAGGTTTACTAGCTTTGTATTCCAAAAGAACTACAGACCAAAATATGTAATCAAATATATACAGAGTACAAGTAAACAAATCTAGTCTAGCTAGCACTTGGCTAAACACTAAGGGTGAGAAACAATGTAGATACAGAAAACAGGACTAAACAAATACTAGTCTACCACTGACCATATATTATAGATAATTCAGCATATTGTTTAATGTTCAATAGTGAATTGAACGTCATTGTAAAAACGATACATTCCCAGGTTGCTACACCACTAGCTCGCCTAAGTTTTAATCTGTTCCTTGGCGGCCATTTTCTTTTTATTAATATCATAATATCTCTCATACCAAACTAGGTCACACGGTATCTAACACCATATATTTCTACCAGAAACATACTACTTCTACTCATAAATGACGCTGTAATTGAATTTAGTCCATTCCAATAAATGTCAGTCTTTAAAATTTTTAATTAAACATTCTACAATCATTCAACATAACCAATGTATAAAAAAGGTCAATTTTATTTCGTTTTTCAACTATTAATAAACCAACAAATGTAAACTGATTATTCTAATATTTTAATATCTCAACGTTTAGTTTGAATAAAAATTAGTCTTGTTTATAACTTGATTACTAAAACAGAAAAATAACTATTTTAATTTTTGTATCTGTTAGCTCTCGCTACACGTACTCGCTAGGTACATCTAGAAGTCTAGACTTATGACGATTTTATTACTAATCAAATACTACAGAATATTTCATATACATAAGTTTATATCTCCAAGAGAGATCTTGTTTCCAAATTGTTTAAATTTTCTTCGATATAAATTTCAGTAGTTTTTATAATATATCATTGGGATGATATATTAAAATACTAATAAGTTTTAAAAGCCAATAAAAAGCTATTCAAAGCATCTTTAAGAAGCCAGAAAGACGAAGAACAGTGAGAAAGAATGATAACAGTATATATTGAACAAGCATGTTAATATATTATGTGCACGGTGTCAAAATTATTCAGCACATCTTTCAAGCAAACGAAAGAAGTAGAATACTTAAATAAAGTTATAATGCCCTCACTCGAAAATATATCATAAAAAGCTCTGATATACAAGAGTTTAAACTCAAATACGGAAAAGTTGTATGACCAAGATAAAATAAATTTATAAATGGTACAGTGGTGCATTTATATATGTATTATGAAATAAGTGAGCAATCATACAACAATGGTAAATTATTTAGCATAAATGATATTCGAATGCCCAAAGAAACTCCATTGAAGGAGGATGTTAAATGATAGTCGACAATTATTATGTCTTATTATATCCTCAAAATTAAAAAGTCTTAAATTTGACTAACGTTTGCGGAATTGGACATAAGAATATGAAAATACTAAATAAATAATGAATAAAGCCGGCATTGTAAAATTATATTTTGTAATTTTTAATTACCCCTAAGCTTTATAGCAGGACTATTTTAAATTGCTTTTTTGTCGTAGACACAATTTAACCTACAAGAAATGTCCCTATTTAAATTGGGCAACAGTCCCAAAAATCATTTATTGCGCTAAAAACTACGCAATAAAGTACTGCTATAAAGTTTATGTAAACTAGCATAGGAAACAAACAAAAGCCGATAACACGGTAACCAAAAACGCTCTAAATTTTTATTAGCATTTAAGTACTCGTCCATACTAATTAGCACTATCTTGGGATTGTGTTATTTGAGAAGTGTAAATAAAACTATGTTAACGAACCTAGTCATATATTAATAACAAATACATAAGAAAAATAAATGTTTAACATAAAATTGACTAGATGTCGACTAGACAAAAAAGTAACTTAAACTATTTTGAGTAGGCATTTGTTGATGATCTCTTTCTAATAATGTCAACAAATTTTTGACGTTCACCATTAAAATAATGGCGATGAACAAGCAAAAATGTCTATGGCCAAATGACAAACGCAAACAAAACTAAGCAGTAAAATATCTTAACATGTATTTAAAACGCTTTACGAATTAAAATGCATGTAATTTTACAAAAAATATTCCTGCGTTAGCGATAATCAAAAATTGTCTCATTACGTGAAAATTGTTCAAATAACATGATTTTAATTCGATTAGTGTACTCTTTTTAACAAAATACTATGCATTAATAACACTTAACAAAAATATATTTTATTTTGTTGCCCTAGATATTGGCTGATTCATTCATCTATTGGGATATAATCTAAAACAATATCTGTTATCAAGGGCAACAAATCGTTTACCAGCCTTGAAGAGTGATTCGACTTGTGTATTCAAATTTATAAATTAAAGTGAATTACATCTATATTACGTATTTGGAATATATTGAGATTTATGCACAACTAAACATGCAACTTACAATGAAGTTTTGACTAGAATTTAAATTCGTATCGCCTAACGGAAGCCAATCACTACTCAATTTATAAAAGTATGGAAAATTTCGTTAAGTAATTTTCAATATCATTTACAGTACTTGCAATGCGTACTACTATACTATACTCGATCTATAGTGGACTAATATAACGTACTTATTTGTTTACAATTACTTGAAGTAAATGTAACTGAACTCGCAAATACAATTTATAGAACTAGAAGTTATTGCAGCACAGTTTACGTTTCTAATATGGCCTAACCGTGTTCCTGGTATAATAGTGAAAATATTTGTTTAACGAAACTTTTCATACATTTTATAAGTTGCCTAACTATACACTAGAGGGCGGGATTCACAACATCAATTAACCTATATCCTAAAGGTGCTTTAACGTTTAATAACTTTCTAACGTAATTTTTAAACAAAAGAATTGATTTTGGATCAAATTACAATTATGTATTTATCGGTCGTTATAGACAGAGTTCCTTCCTTTGACATTGGTTTGTAAATAAACAGACCTGTGCTTTGTGCCGAGTGTGAACAACGTGCAACAACAACACAACAAAATATGAAACGAAGATTTCCATTCATCAGATACTTTAAAAATTAAAATTTTGCGTAAATGTAGTTCAAAGATTATTTTGAACTACATTTATAAAAAATGGGTGCGTGTACTTATGTACGCGCGTAAGAAGTTATACTTCTTTGGCATTATTCAAAATAGTTTTTGATTTCATGCAAATAATTAATTACAATTAAATAATCAAAGACTGGAAAAGGAGTCATTATAGTCAATAAAGTTCAGTTTACATTTTACAAAAAATAAATAAATAAATATTTATTATTATTCTCTTACATTAAGTGTAACATAAATTCTATTATTATTCGAATGTTGTTTTTAAATTATGTCCAATGCCGTTGCATCTTCTGTGGGCAACTTCATTCTGCCCATCAATCAATTTTCATAACGCGCCTAAAAAAGTATAACTTCAAAAAATATTCCATAAATGGTAACTTTTAAATTATGTCGTTTTTCATTCATAATTAATTTTGATTCATAAAAATCGCAGTGCATATCAGTCTGTAACTACTAGTAGATACGTAGACGGTCAGACGTACGAATGGAAATAATTGTTTATATTATACAACTACACATTCACCCAATCTATATCGACCGTTAATGTTAAAATGAGATTCCATAATATCCAATTCGATTCCAAAAATAATTTACACAGTTCTCTAAAAATAATACCCACACATAATACCAAATACTTCACATAATTCAATGTGCGATTCTGTAAGACATGCACCATTGTCTAATTTCTCTATATTTCACTTCTAGTATATTATCTTGACCTAAGAAATATCTACGAGAATTCTTAATACTATTTGGGTATCAAAGTTTCACATGTGATGACGAATATTTGCTATTTGTGGAATTTTTGTTGATTTAAGCCTCCTGTTCTACCAGAATAATCAGTAATGATTTATGACGTTCTTTAATACGTAAATATAAATTTTTGATTGCGGCAATTTGCGCTAGAGAGAACAGTACAACGACCCTTAGCTAACACAACTATGCATTTTCTATGACGAAAACTTTAACACAACCTTTAACAGTTGGATATCCGCCATTCAATAATATAATCATTTAATATAGGTTCTTCGCTGTGTGACTATTCTATATGAATAAATATTGTTCTGCTACTAACTTATTATATTCAAGTGTGAATTGTGAGCTAAAATGCGTTTCGGAATGACAAGTTTTATGAATAATCCGACTTTTTGCTTGGCAGTTTTCATTAACCAACAGGTTATATTGATCGAACACTCATTTCTTCTACAGATATGTAATAATATTTTAAATACTTGGAAGGAATAATACTATAAATACTTTGACACAAAGATAACATAAAATCGGCAATTTTTGACAGTTGATGGTTTGTCATGTTCCGCACTATTGGCAAAAAAATATTAATATAACCATAGACAAAAAATGCTAGATTTATGTTACGACAATAGAGAAAAGTAGGCATTTTAATAATGATTACTTTTTATTGTATTATTAGAAAAATAAGAATAAAAAATTCAAATCAAACACGCACGTCACGATTTTAGTATCAAACTATATTAAGAATGTGTTCGCAGTCAGTTGATTGAAAAATATTCACCTATAAATAGAAGAAACAAGTGTACAACCAAACAGTATAGCGTTTTTAATATCGTGTAGGCGGTCACCTGACACGCCCGGACGGCGACCTCAGATGCGAGCGTATGTATCCGGTGCGGTAGTCCACAGTGTCTCGGTTTCTACCGGAACCGTCATTGCCGCGTTGACGACGACGGCTCCATCTGTCCATAAATATTAGGCGTCAGTACCCTTATCTATGGCTAGAGGTGTGAACACACTGAAGAACACTTTATTTAATATAAAATAATATATTTTAATAGAAAGTTGTAGCTTGCAACTTCACACTTGGGCTACAAAAAATTGCGTCTTTGGCTATATACTTCAAAGTTATGTTAAGATATACATATTTAATAATATAGTGTAAATTATAAAATATATATAGTCTATTTATAAAATATAAAAATTTTCCACATTAACTAATTCAGATAATAATAACAATTTTAAGAGGAAGATGTTGCAATTCTCGTTTCAATTTGATTTAGTGCTCTAAGTGAGTATATAGCAAATCAAATATTTCTAAAAATTGCTTGCGTTAAAATATTTTTATAATAAAAGCAAAGTCGCAATATTTTATTTCCCACAATTCACAACTTATATCCAACTAACGTTTTGACAACATGTATTTAAAATCTCGTTAATCCGTTAGTTGAAGAGATTTACCATAGCAGAAATATAGAGCCAAAATAGACGAGGCCACAGTGAAAATTAAAATTTTGACAGTTCTACTATAGTTTTTTTTTTTCAAAAGACTTCTGAGCAGTGTACCTTATTTAAAGATTGACTAGCGCAAGTTTATAAAATCCACACTCGAACTACGAAAAATGACGTCACCATGTTTTTTGCGGTAATGAGTATTTACAATCACGTATTTCTATTCACCTACATTGTCTAAGTGTATTGCAATCTAAAGGGAAACCTATCCTTAAATGGACCACTAACACTCCCGCTATGGAACGCATGATTTGGTTGGCTTTACGTAGACAACTCATTATTGTCTTTAGTTTTAGATGCACGCACGTTAGAACAATTTTTGAAACCTCTATTCTTTTATTTAGCGACCAAAACCTGATGGATCAAATCGAAGTGTATTATAACTAACGTATGCGTTTACGTTACGTATACGTTTTTCAACTGTCAAATATAGGTGTTTTGACAGTTAAACATAGATTATGTCTACATAGAGCCATCAAAATCTTTTGTCCATGACATTAGCTAATGGACAGATGTTCACACAACACTACAGGGTGAAGTACCTGTCGACACGTAAACCAAATCAGCCATGTAGTCCATTTTGTGTTGTGAGCGTTGTCTGTCCTTTTTGATTACGTAGTGTTCCCTAACAAACATTTATACAATTTTGATGATATATCAATATATCTTAGACCAATCTTCAAGTTTTGTTATATTTTATTTCATAAAACCTACAGTCGAGGTACTCAAAAAAATATTCGTAGGATTTCGAATATATAAACCATATTATCATTAAATAGGATAGAAATAATTAATGCGTAACTTTGATGACAATAAATTTTAGACACGATATATTTCCTATATTAAAACCTTTTAACAAAAGTGGATCCGGACTTTGAATTTAGATCAATTTAAAGCAACGGAAAGACAAGCGTAATAGCTTTAATCCCAATGGCTTTTCAATTTGTGTCCGAAAACTTAATCTCAAATTACCCCTAAGAAGTCTGCTTACTACTCCGTATCATACCATATGCTATGAACCTTATTCACTTTTATGTGTGAGCGAGACCAATGATATTGACTATTGCCTTCTTTTTTTAACAGGTACAGCAGGTTATAAACGTTTTGTTTTTGTGGTTGTCTTCCATTTTTACGGACCAACTTTTCTTTGACTTTCTTAAAACGTCTCAAACTCATAATACAAAAATGGATATATTTCGATATTCTAAAAAGGGTCGAGCCGGACCCGCACTTGCCTGAGTGCGTTCGGGATTTCAAGCGAAAGCTATGAAACTAGCAAAGTGCCAAACCTGAGCAACCTCATGATGTAGTCGGGCCAGTTATCGGGCAACATCACCAAGGAGAAGCCCACTGTTATCAGTATTATTCCCGACAGCTTCATGCCTTCGAAGCACACGCCGTATAGCACCACGTCCAGAGCTGGAATTTTGATCAATTAGTTTAGCCTCAATCTGTATAGTTATGGGATTATATAACCAATAAATGCGTCAAATCAGGTGCAGAAGTGTGAAGTAAATTTTAAATTATCGATTAAAATATATTTTTCTACCCTCATTTTTTTGAACTTTCAACAAAAATCGAATTATTTCACTTAAACCCACAATATAAAATATGTCGTTTGCTATTATTTTAGCTACAATCTCTATCTATAACTAAATTTTTGTTAAAAAGCGATTATCATCTAAACTTACCAGCTGATACAGGTACAGCAGTGATGAGTGCGATCGAGACGAATATATTATACGTCACCAAGTTGCCGAATTGAAATCCCATGTGGAATACTGAAAAAATAATATATGTAGGAGCATAACATCTAGGATGAGGATTCAGAAACGACAGCACGAACTTAGACTTCTGCAAGTCAAGATGCATTTTTGGCGTACGAAAGTGAGACTTTGCTCTAAGTTTCGTTTCTGAATCTCAACTATTATTAATTTCAAAAATAAAAAGAACATATTTTTTTTATTCCTAACACAAATAACTTTTGATAATTATTTTTATTATTCTTTCTCGTTTCGATGGCAAAGACACTTTTTGGGTCGCAGAGCCAGCGGAGTGAGTGATATCTTTTTTTAGATTTATGTTGAAAATAGAATAATTTTAATCTTTACTTACTAAATTATTAAAATTAAAAAAAAATAATATTCATAGTTGTACTTTTAATCTATGCATCCGTTATTGTGATTACATTAATGTGATGCGTTATTTGCGTTTTAAGTTAACTTTAATTGTCAATATTAATGAAGTACGATAAGAATGATCCAAAAACAAAAGTTTACCCAGTAAGGCGACACTGGCTATCAGCAAGTGCATCCAGGGCATCCGATGGGCTGGTAGAAGCTCTGTGCCTGTGAGGTAAAGAGCCAGGCACACCGGCCACAGTAATGTGGCATTCACTATACCCAGGATTGAAAAGAACAACGCTCGTTGACCTGTGTTCACCTCACCCATCACTTTTCTGAACAGCACCTAATGAATGAATAATTACGCTTTAATTTTATAGAATTACTTGAGACCCGAACCGTAATCAGTAAACCTTGAAAAAATACCTAAACCTTCCTCATTAATCATTCTAGATATTACTGAGTGCAGTAGTTTTTGAGTTCATAGCGAACAGACATACTTGTATTTATATGATATAAAAGTTAGACATATGCTGTCGCTGACTTTGTAGGCATCAAAAGCTTCAATACTTCTCTCTAGAACTCATATCTCGTATCCTTAAGGCAGTGGTACAACGATTTCGTTCGACCCTATTTTCTCCGACTTTGCAAATTCGAGAACCACGAAAAATAATTTTAATTTTTTGGGATAACATACATGTATAATAACATGGCTTTATATTGGTAAAAGAATTTTCCACCTACAACCTCGCAAACATTACCGTTTTTAATACAGTAAAATCTCTTTATTCGCGGGGTATACGTTCCATAAATATGCCGCGAATACAGAAACCGTGAATACAGAATGGTAATTTATATGGGTTTATAGGGGATACGTTCCTAGGTGCCAACTGTCACTTGATTCTGTCTGTTCGAACCCATCTCGTCCTCCATTTGCAATTTCGGCTATGTTTGCAGTCAAAGTTTGAACTTGCACGAATTCTTCGTCGTTTTCCGCAGTCAGAGCAGGCCATAGTTTTTTCCAGCATGACTTCAATGTGTGTGGTTTCAGTTCGTCCAATGATTCTTTTATGTTTACGATGCATTTTGCTATGTCAAATTTCCTCCAGCAACTTTCATATCAGGATTACACTCCATATTATCTATATGATATTGCGTTAAACACCTATTGGAGTTTTGTATGAAATTTTAGATCCGCGAATAAAGAAATTTTTTGCCGCGAATAAAGAAATTGGGTTGCATTTTCTTAATCCGCGAATAGTGAAAACGCGAATAAAGGAAGCGCGAATAGGGAGCTTTTACTGTATTAGTATAAATTTAATTCTACTTCATTGAATACCGCACTCTACGAGCCTAGGCTGTAAATTTTGCTCACTCAGGCTGTCTTAGTTTTATAATCATGGCGATTTCCTATATCGTCGGAGTTACGCCCCGAGAGTATAGCCAGACGTAGGCACTCTCTTCCAATGTTACATTGCATTCATTCATTACATAGCAATTAACATCATTATATAGAGTACCACAAAAATTCTCTATTATTTAAAGCACCCCGATGACCCAACCGTACAACCGCTATAGTCAGAATCTTCACTTTGCAACTGTCTTTCTCATTGTCTTGCTTACGACGACGGTGAATATTTTTAACCTATTAGGACGAAGACGCTTATACAAGTACGCATCGAAATGTATACTAATGCCCTAGACTTTGACTGCATGGACAACAGAAAATTTTGCAGCAGCAGGACCATGCTATCACTATATTTTTAAGGCCTTTCAAAGGCGGTAACAACTCTGCGTGGAAAGCGGTCGAAATTACTAGCAGTGCTATCTCCCCTTTGCTTAATGCAATCAATACTATTGTATCTGAGACTTACTTATCACACTGTCCGACAAGGATCACATTATTTATTATCTTTTATAAAAAGGTTTAGATTTTACGGGTATGAGATATTAAGTACATAGTTAGTAGGTATAACTTTTGTTTTAACAAGTTTCCTATAGCATTAAATATTAATATAGAAAGATATCGAGCGTTCAAAGGTCGCTACTGTTTATTACGATTTGTTGTTGTTGATTTTTGTGTGATCGTTCTTCCATTCCTTACATTAAAATTTAATAACAGGGCAACAAATTAATCGGGTCACCGAACGTGGTATTTGTAGGTCACTAATCGCGATATGACATGCGATAGTGCTGCAATGTAAAGTCGATAATAATTATGGTTTTTATTCTCACACTATACCGAAGTCTGATATACTTATAGAAGAAATCAATTCACATTTATTAAACTTCATACTAAAATAGTCTGATCCATTGACTAAGATGAGCAATCATTGTTGTGATCAATCAATAAATAAATCAGTGGCGCTACAATCTGTTTAGGTCTGGGCCTCAGATTACGGTATCTCTTTCATGATCATTTGTATCTAATATAGATCTACGGCCAAAATTAATAATGTATCCTCAATCTATGATTATAACCAATCTTGGACTGATTCATATCTAAAGACCGATCTCCAATCTGCATGCCAATAAACATTTCTGCTATCCGATTGTTTATTTGACAAAAGATTGACAGCAATCTTTTGCGTGATCCTTGCCTCTCGACCGCGTTTCGTTCAATGCAATATGTTGTGTTCAAGCATACCAAAAGTTTGCTGTTTTTGGAACGAAATAAAATAAGTAAGACTAATAGGGTCTGTTTCACAATGTATGGATAAAGTAGCAAATAGCTATGCAACGTTTTGTTTGTTTTTTTGTTACGAACAAATAAAGTTACAAAATTCTATAGAAAAACATAGGACCTTAACCTTTTTGTTGGTCATTTAATATTACTTGTAACGAAACGGGCTGTCATTTTCATATGGTATTTTTGTTTGTTAGGTTATTGAGTATTTTAGTACATATTATTACAAATATAAATTTTCTCTGAGTAGTTTGTGTATCTTGTTTTTGTGATTCGAGGTTGGTTCTTTAACTTAAAAAAATGTCTACGCAAAAACGTGAAAGAAGCGTCAATTTCAGCCGGGAAGAAGTTGACCTTCTAACTTCGCTTGTTGCTGACCATAAAAATATATTAGAAAATAAAAAGAGTGACTCAGTCACCTGGCAGGAGAAAGAGCAGTGCTGGAAGACGCTGGAGGCGCTGTTTAAAACCTCAAGACATTATATCTAAGTAGCACAAGTGGGGTAAACTTTCGCAGTGCTAAAGCTTAAAGAGGGCTACAAGAAAAAAGTCTGCCTTGATACATGCTGAAACATATCGTACAGGAGGTGGCCCTAGTGCTGCTACTCCTCTTACCCCGATCTCTATCGAGCAAAAAGTCAAAGACATGATATTGTTGTCTGTCGAAGGAAATGAAAGTCAATTGAAAGGAAGAGCTTCTAAATAAGAAAAAGCAATGGGCATTTAAAGACGAAGAAAGAGAGCATAAAAGATAATTATGGGCCATAGAAAAAAATATATTGTTAAATAAATTAGAAAAATAATAGATTTTGTGCCTGGAGCGAGGATGTATTGTATTAAAAATTTGTATTTTTATTTAAATAAAAGCATTGAATTTTTATTTAATTTATCTCAAAAATGTTGTAATTTATAAAATATTATAGTAATAAAGCAAAATAATCACTTATAAGATTACTTCGCACACTTGCATTTCCCACGTTGTCAATTGCGCTTTGATCAATATCATCAGCTTGTTCATCTACTTGTTGCAGTAGTTCAAAATGTTCATCTCGCATATCAATAGCAATATTGTGCAACACTGCACATGCCACTATCACGGCTTGTACACGAGATACTTGAAGCAAAACCTTTTTTGACAAACCGATTTTGGGGAACCGATTTTTTCCAAACACCATATTATGTCCTTTCCACCACATTTCTGCTTCGTATTTGAGATTCGTTATAAAGATGTTCTGCTGGAGTCTTGAGGTTTTGAAGTGGATTTAGTAGGTAGTATCTATAGTAACAAATATTTTTGGTTGTAGCTAATAATTTTTTTTTTTTACAAAAGTTGATGAAAAGATGAAACCTGCAAGAAGTCATATATGATAGACATCACTTTGTGTAAAAGTGTCTCCAAAGCTTCTTTTGTTAAATGTGAATTCGGCGTCATTCAGGCCCTGGATATAATAAATTCTTGTCTTCTTATGTCTTCGCACAGAAGTACGTTGTCATCTTCCAGCTTCAGAATTACTATCCCAATCGGATAATTGCATTTAAACTTCCAAATCACTATCACTAGAACTGGAAGATGACGAAGATGAATAAATTTTCCCA
The DNA here is from genome assembly GCF_905475465.1 of Pieris napi. Taxonomy (NCBI): domain Eukaryota; kingdom Metazoa; phylum Arthropoda; class Insecta; order Lepidoptera; family Pieridae; genus Pieris; species Pieris napi. The sequence continues at coordinate 6,926,416 of NC_062250.1, forward strand.
ATGAATATTAAGTTAGGTCGCAATCCCAAACCCAAATCATACGAGTTTCACCGATAGCAATCCGAGATTGATTTGGCCAATCGAAGCACTGTCAAAATGGACAGATAGGTTGTTGGCATGAGTAAACATTCATTTTCATACAGAGGGCAATCTTCAATCTCTTATCCGCCCTCTGAACGATTGGTTGAATAATTAGATTGGTATCTCAGTCCATGTATTGAATATTGGCATGCTTTTCTTTAGAAATGGATTGAATTGTCAGTCTATGACAGCTAAAATTGGATTGAGATTGCATATTGGTTTTGGCCGCTAATAGGCAAGTAGGTGATCAGCCTCCTGTGTATGACACACGCCGTCTATGACAAGCCGGTTTCCTCATGACGTTTTCCTTCACCATTCGAACGAATGCGTACTTAGAACGTCCATTGGTGCACAGCCAGGCACCGAACCTACGACCACTGGGATGAGAGTAGCACGCTGAAGCTGTTAGGCCAATACTGCTCTAGGGTTTTGATGAGTTTATATTATTAATATTATATACATATGAGATCACTTGAATACATATTTTCAGCGAGAAAAACCAGTGCGAGAACTTACGATACATCGATATGATTCATAGTTTAATATAGGTATTATGTCATCGAGAAATCGTGTCTTTGGAGCCCCGCAAGTGAGTAAAAACTAAATTACCTTTTAAGATGTTTTCTGCTGATTTGTAGCGACATCTACAATCTACGGCTAAAATCACTACGATGACGATATAGGGGCTGTTCAAGTATTACGTAAGCAGATTTAACCCCCCCCCCCCCCCCCCCCCCCCCCTCTTGTCTGCAATAGTAAGCAAAGCTCTCAAAGGAATTCTCGAAAATGCATTTCGTTTTTAAGCATAGACAATGTATAGGTAATATGTGTAAAAAAAATAAATAATTACTGTTGACGTAATCACCAAATAAGGAAATCAAAAATCCCTCCCCCCTATAGTGCTTACGTAATACTTAAACGGTCCCAAACGCGATAACTAAGTTTTTCCGACTGCTAAGTAAATATGTACAAATTTTCGACCTTTGCGACTAAGGCTTGTGGCCCGGCCAGTGGTTCAACTGCTCGTGGATCCTTCCTTTAGTTCGGAGGAAGAGCAGTAATTTAGTTCCTCCATAGACCAGACTATGTATATTTGGTTTCTAATGTAGAATTGGTTAAATTGCTGTGAGTTTAGGTTTGTTTTGGTTGTATAATTCATAAATCCAAGTTATAACAAAATAAAATTTAACAATCTTGATCGACCTTGCCTGTATCACAATTTTACGTATCAGAGGTCCTACGATTGCGTGATTCAAATATTTGGTCAATTACCAAATATTACACGCAATACAGTTTAAAATTATTGTTAATATAAGAACAATTTCCTTATTATATTCGGTACTAAGGCCTTAACTGTTCGCTCCAAAGGAGTAAGGGAGCGTTCAAGTATTACGTAACGAATTTTGGAAGGGGGGGGGGTCCTTTTGTAAAACGTTACGATGTGGGGGGAGATTGAATTACGCGTTATTCTTAATTTTATTTTCGACTTTCCAGTACTTTACAGCACATAATGGTAACTATTAGCATCCTAATACATTGTAAACCTTTCCAGGATAAGTGAGATTATACTTAAGCTAGTATACATAATAGTAGTATATGTATATAATATATAAAAGTGTATAAGAGAGATACAAAAAATATAGAATAAGCAATGTTTCGTATGACCGACAGCACTTTTAATAATAACATTATCGATTATATTATTTTTAAGTAATGTTTTTGTCTTACCTTGAATATAGCGAAGCCTGCAGCTGCGCAGGCGGCTAGTACGACTCCGCCCAGCGTAGAGTTGCCTGTGATACCGTCCATGTAGGCCAGGAGGGCGATGCCTGTATCACAGAGGATCGCAGCTACGATCTGAAAAATTATATACAATAAAACATGCAATTTTTATGAAGAAATTCTAATTTTGACACTTCTTAAGAGATTTTTAATCACTTTAAATTTTGGAATTTGTCTGTTACAAGCAAGAAACATAATCATAATATCAGTAAAGATTTGTTAACATTTCTCTCACATACTTGGTTTAAAATTCAGGAGTTAGTTTCCTGCTTTCCTGCGGCATGGTCTGCTGATTACAACTTTTATAACCACATCATAGAAAATATCAGTAAACACACATATATAGCTCACAGATGTTTAATAAACTACTCTGGCAGTTTTCACCACACTATTAAAAACTTTTTTTTTACATTATGGATATAATAATAAATTAAAAAGTCCAAAAAAACCTTTCCTTAAAATGTATATGGCACTGACACATATGTATATAATCAATTAATCCAATAAGAATAAATACTTAGAATTATTCTAAAATATTAACTTTGTTTTAAAACCATAATTTACATCCAAAAAATATGTCTTAAGCTCTTTGCCCACTACACCGTAGCATACCATGACCGTACTAGGACCGTTTCAGACAAAAAAACTATTCTTTGTTTGGAGAAGTATGAGACCTTGCCCACTAGACCGTTCCGTCACCGGCCGACACCGTAGCGTGCCATGCACGGGCCGTCAACTATTCGTCGGAGGGAATATTTTGCCGGTGCGGACACGCTACGTGCATGGCACGCGACGTTGCCAGACCGGTGACTGAACGGGGAGTATGACCGTTACAAACCCGTTTTAAATGCGTTAAATTTGAATGTACACATTCGGAAGTACTGAAAAAACTTTTCTCCGTCATCAACTAAGTGCCTGAATAATGTCCAATATTAACACTGATATTTGTACGAGAATGAACCGATGCCTTACGAGTGTATTGAAAAGATTTCTGCCGTGTCACATACGGGAATCATACGGATTAAATACGGGTTACATACGGGTTGTAAACGGGTTTAGAACGCTGTCGGCCCGCTTCAGTGGGCGAAATAGAGCGTACCGGATTGCTTTCCGTGCCTGATACGTTCCTAGCACGGTCATGGTATGCTACGGGATAGTGGGCAGACACCTTTATGAGCTTTTATAATTTTTCACAATTAATGTCTGTCACATCTACTCAGTATCTCACCCGAACTCCAACAAATTGTTCATGAAGTATGACCCAGGACAGAAGATAGATACAGGAAACATTGGTTGCAAAGAGAGCCACCACATCCGTGGACAACAGAATCTTGAGAGAGTATGTGTACATGTATATTGTTACCACCCATAGCAGACAGAACAGACTGCAACGACTGAGGAAACGGGCTGTAAGTGACAACATTAAGTCAGTTGCATGCTGGTAGAAATAAACATATTTAGCTTCGTGCCAAATAGAAAAATGACTTTTGCAAATATAATAAAAACACAATTATTGAATTCCAATTGTTTTTACTAATTAATATTAAAAAAATTCAACCTGTCATAAAATGTTTGAGTCTTACAGCTGTTATGTTTAGATTCAGTAAAACAAGTCTTTGTTTATCTCTCTTAAAAAAGTTAGTTAAAGTTATTTTATTTAATATTAAATTTATTTTATATCACTTATAATTGATAATGATTAAATGGATTATATTTTTTTTTCACAATATTTTTTTTAGCAGCAAATTAAAGATATTTCTATAGTCTTACCAAAAGTGAAGCCCTTTTCTTTAAAATCATTAAATGCGTTGCATGCTATAGAATTTGGTGATTTGCACTTGTTGTGTATGAGCATTACAATTAGATATATTGGATAGAATAGTATCAACCAGTTGGTGCAGAACCATGCCGTAAAGAATGGAGCATTATATAAGTGCTGTAACAAATAGTATTTCTTAGTTTACACCCACACAAAAACAGATTTCCGCTATTCTAACATTCCTTTAAAGAAATTCTTTTTCAGAGTCATATAATATTACAGGGTATAGTAGTATAGTGCTGGAGGACTATAATGACTATGTTATGGTCTGGAGACATTTATCTGTCTTTTGATGACAAAACATATTAAATATAGGCTACTTTTTAACTTTGTCCTTCCTACTTTTAACAACCACTTTATACTAGACAGAAAATTTAATTTAAAACAGATATTTTGAAATTTTGTCTATTAGTACTTACATGTGTGCGAAATCTTGATGTATAATTATTGAACATGGAAAAATCGGCACTATGTATAGGGGAATAGTCTTGTAAATATAGATATTTGATACAATGGGTTACAGTCACCCAGGATGCCACCAGAACAAATGTGACACAGACTCCATAATAGATCTGTAACAATAACAATACTTAAAAGTCAATACAAGAACAAAAGAAGTTTTTTTTAATGAGATATGTGTTTGATTAATTCCTAAATTAACCTTAAATCTTGTCTTTAAAGTTTAGGAAATTTAAGTTTATATAAATTATCTAAAATGGCTGTTTAATCTCAGGGCAAAAATCAGGATAAACATGATTTGTGGTAATATTAGATAATATACAAATACTAACTATTCAAGGATTCATTACCTTTTTAGCGATCTTCGAACAGCAAGAGCGCGGGCAACCTTTATCTCTGACCTGCCTTTCTTCATCCTGACTACTGGCTGCTGATTCACTGAAGGTTTGCTGCAACGAAGGTTGGGTAGTGAGAGGTGGAGCTGATGAAACAGATGTTTGGGGCGTCAAGGGTGCTCGAGGACTCAAAGGTGTTGGGGGCCCATTCGGCCGCTCCCTTTCAACATCAATACTGCGATCAGCCTCTACCACCTCTTCGCTTGTAATAATTACAGACGGTGCACGCACTCTTTTAGGATTGAAGATTGTTGGGACGTCTCCATCCCTTGCCATATTGTTTTAATTTAAAGCATCATGATTATCTCATCCATCTCACATCTAGTGTTCGCATAATTTTATTTCAGATTTTTCTTATCTTAAGGAAAAAAATTAAGAACCGTTTCACATCTTCTCAAAAGCCTTAAATTTGTCTATACTATCATCACTACAATAGCTAATATTAATGTATGCTTTAACTGCACGCAATAATAACAAGTATTTTTTCCGAAAGCTTTTCATAATTTCCCATAATTCCTGTCTTTGGCGATCTGTCAAGTGTCAACAAAACTTTTCATTACAAATTGAAAATTGACATGGGAAAAGTGAAAAGCCAAATAAAAGCGTAAATATAATCTAAGAACTAAAAAACACCGCGCTTTTTGTCGATAAAGATATCGAGCCGTGATATTAAAAAAAAATATTTTCAAGTTTTGAAGTGAAACTTTTACGGATGGAACGCAATAATAATAATATAAGCGTCACGAAGATGTGCAGCGTTTTTGTCGAAGAAAAGGAAGGTAGCGATTGAGACCGATTGAGAGAGAGAGTGAGAAAGGCGAATTACCTTATAGAAATTCTATTCTTAAAATTACAATATCGTAAAGAGAATTTATGAAATATTAGTATTTTATATTTTATGTAAAATAATTTATAGAAATCTCAAATGACGGATTGTAAATTAAATTGCCAGATTTTTTTATTATCGAAGAAATTAATTTAAAAAATAAATTATAATTCGTATTAATTTCGACACTTAATATTTTAATGACAATTAAATTCATTAAATTCCTTTTTCCCTCCCTCTAAGTCTCGGAAATCTAAAGTTTTAGATTTGTATAAATATGAACAACACATAAAAATTAGTTTTCCAATGAAGTTTCACTTCTGACATGTGTACCTACTTTGTATTTCATTGACAAAAAAACATTCACATGTAAATAAGAATCAAACAAAGGTGTGTAATTATAAATATACGGTACTAGGTAGTTGGTACAGTGCGCTGCTAAAATTTTTATAAGATGTACCGGTCGATGCTAGAATGGACAATAGTTTAGGAACAGAAGATAGAGGTCAAATTAATCCAGATTTAAACAATATTATATTTCATGTAGAACTAACTCTTATTAAAATTTTAGCAATGCAAAACATTCATACCAAATAAATTAAAACAACGATAGACCAAGATATAGAAGAAGATAGATTGAATATAAACAATTGAACGTCGTTTAAAATTTAAAAGAAAACATTAAGCATAAGTACGTGAAACATAATTATGTTATTATTTTGAATTACACGTCGTTATTTTATTTTTATCGATAAGTCATATATAAATACGGTACGATACTAGCCCGGGAGAAAATTTCTGCCAATCGCCGCAAAATTACACTCGACAGACGTTGTTGTTTTCAACGTTTTCATTCCATTGCTATTTTACCTCGATTTTTAATCTTTGGCCAAGAGTGGCCAAGAACTAAACTTCTTAGGTTGTATAATGCCCGTTTTACAAAAAGAACACGTGGTAATTTAGTATGGATGGAATCTTATTTAGTCTGTCTTTTAGATCCTTATCATCTACTCTCATATATCTGTATTTTCTATATAACCTATATTTTGATAGGCATTTTTGTAAATAGATGGCGACACAAACTTGACAAATAGTGCAAAATAGATTCACCAGAGGGAGATAATTGGTTAGCCTACTTGAAGCATCCGGGAACTTCGCCACAACAATGTTGCCAAAATAAATATTTTACTAGCTTAAAGGCAATTAGTTCTAGTTCTGATTCTTTCTAAAAATAGTGTACGAGTTAATTCCAAAACAGGAAAAATGGATAAAGAAATACACATGATTAATACATGAAGGACCACTAGAATGCTTAAGTCCTCCTATGTAAAACCTATTCGAAAATTAGGTTCCAAAGAATTTTTACCTACAATTGCTTCAAAGGTACAGTTTGTAGCGATAATGCCCTCGAATTTAAATAGGACTACAAAATTTTCTTGTTCCTGTGATCTAACCGGCACACCGCAGACGCAAAATGGCAACACCGCGCCATAGTGTAAGTGTAGAAGACATGGCGGGTATCAGCCTAGCTAAATGATGAAATAATTTTTGTTTGCTAATATAAGAACGTGTTAATTTCATTAAACAAGTGTTGATATTAAAAGACTAATTTAGTTTAATTGGATTAGGATAAAAATGCAGAATGTCGGACAGTCTGAAAATCGAAATATCGATAAGGTGAATGTGCAACTTGATGTGGTAAAATCGTCCACTCCTCAAAGTTCGGCTTCGAGTCCAGCTAAATCTGAAACCGAAACATATTCGGGAGCACCTGCCAAATACATGACGGACTCTTCGGAAAGCGAAGATGACTCCGTATCCGAGGTAAAAACGTGTTTTGTTTTCGCAGAGGCGGTGGCAGTGAGGGATTGTGATTATCTGTACCGCTAAATGCTGAAAGGGACATCTTGTACATGCCTATACTTTCAATTTTTTGGTAAAATTTCTTATAAGTCATGCTTAAATATCTTGAAATAGGATGTAGGGAAACAAAACCAAAAAAATTACGCTCTCGATACGGTCTTAGGTGCTTGCCAAATATTCCGTAAAACGTCAGATAGTCGGGTACATACGTTCCACTGAGTAGTGCATAAATTTATTTATGCCACTCTTAGATTATATGAAATTAGTTGTTTATATTTTTAATACACATGCCAGACTGGTGGTAGAATTTTAGTTGTCTATTTGTGTTAAGACAAGAGGTTGACCTAAGTGGCCATGTTACTTGAATCACATGCATCAACTCCGTGTGAACTGCGGAAAAGTGTATTCTTCGAAGTTATTTTGATGTGATTGTGTGTATTATATAATAATTTTGTGAATTTGTTGTTAATAGTGACGAACAATGTTGTGTTTTGTGACGTACGCATACACAATTCCGATTTGTCGTCAAGTAGAATTCGCGCAAAAATGTTGGTTGATGGTGAATTACAAGGACCATTAGTAAAAATGATTAGTGTTAAGATTGTTACTAAGCACCCCATTGCTATTATATCTGATATTTTTCTCATTGGTGTTATAGATCTTGTTGGCTTGTTTGTGCCTTAGCAGGCCAGACCTGTTGGTAAGTCTTCCACTTCAATGGATGCAGTAAGCTTCCAAATCCAATTGCTGTTGCAGTCTTCAGTGGTTCTTACAGTTAACAATGAGTTTTGTGTGTGCAGTGGGCAGTTCTGATCACCTTAATGTAATATTTAATATCTTGAATGGTCCTTGTGATTCTAACATGCAATGATTGTATCATATAGTAACACCAATATAACCCTTAAACATAACCTATACAAGTGTTAAAATACCTAAAGCTAAATTGTCTGTCATACATCTGCTGACTAAACAAACAAGTAATTGATTGAAATTGTAGCTTCTAGTGTGTGCCCTAATAATATAAACAAAGAAATATTATGTTTGTCATCACTGACCTGCTTGGTGAAAATATTTGCATAATTCAAGTTCATTGATAACATTTTAATAATAATGTTTGCTTCTGTGTTTTAAATTAATTGTGTTTTATATTTTATCTATTCGTATAAAATCCTTAATGCAGTTTACATATATAGTAAAACAGTTGTTTTTTTTTTTTCAATTAAAATTCTTTAAGGTTTGATAAAAAAATTAATTAAATTTTTAGTAATCTCCGTTGTTATGTTGCAAGTTTGTTGATTGTGTTACAAAGTCTTAAAAAAAATGTTTCACTTATTGACTTATCTTTCACTGCAGATACAAGATGATGTTTGTACTTTATTTTGGAAACTAAACAAAACTGTATGTATTCAGGCGGAGATGGATGAAGAAGGTGGTGGTACGGAGACTTCCAAGTTCCTACTTACACATGATGAGCCTGAACCAACAGTTGAAGCAGAAGTACAGGCGAGGCTTGAAACTTTGTTAGAAGTAGCTGGTGAGTATCATTTATTAAGTTAAAATATCCTGATCTGGACTATTGTTTACCATTGAAAGTTAGATAAATAAGATAACTCCATTTTGCTTATTGGAAAATTACTTAAGTTTGCCAGGTAGTACTTTTGGCAGTTACAGTAATTGCATTTAATATAATAGTTATTAAGTTGCTTTAAAGTTTAATATTTACAAAGAATATTATAAGACGTCTTATGTACAACATGTACTCTTAACTATATTGTCCATACAACTGCCTATTGGTAAGCTACCTGTAGCTTAATTGAAAGTAATATTGAGTTAAATGTACAAGTTTTTCCTTAGAATCCTCCTAATTTAGTAATACTGATTAGTTTATATTCATAATATAAAATAAACAATAGAGACACTTTCTATGACAACATTTAAGAATTAATTAACTACACCATAAATTGATTTTAAAATATTGTTATTTTTGGCACTTGGTATGATGGTATGGTTTCATGATAATTTTCACATGTTTCAGTATAAGTAATATTGCATCCTTCAAAGTACTGTTGGTATGAGTTAGTTTTAGAAAAGCTAAAACACTCTTTAAAAGTTTAAATTCTGGAGAATTTTTAGATTTAATTAAAACTCTGTATATAAAAAATATAGCATCAACTTTATTAATTTGTAGCTTATTTACAGTTATAGTATTATGAATAAGTTGTTTTTTTACTATGTTAATGTGTTGTTATGTTTGAATACAGAAGTAAGTATTCAAACTGCATCTATTCTTCCTGACAAATTTTTGCTATTATACATATAAACATGATTCCTCTTCATCAGCGTACCTACCTTATCTAAGTCTGTGCAACAGGTTCTCCTTTTTGGTATGCTTATAAAAACTGTCAATTTGCCCTCTTATTTTATTTGGAGCTATATCTTACCACCTCAATTCACCTGTTGACTGTCCTTCTCACTGTATCCATAGACACATAGAGGTACATATTATTTTATCAATAACTAGTTTAAGAATAAAAGATTTATTAACATGCACACAAATTAACAAAGAATAATTAAAAAATATTAAAAAAGGATGTAGTGTTTATATGGTATCTCACACAGTACACTCTATGTGGATACTCGGAGAAGCCTGCTGGCCACAGCACTTTTCAATGAGATATTGGCCTTAATATATTCATAAAATAAAGGGCTTATTAACTTCCAGCACCTTGATTTTCCTCTACATAAACATATTAAAACAGGTATTGGGGAATGAAAAAATTGTATTGTTGCCAGTGTTTCTATCTAAAAATAGATGCTCCATAAAAACTACATGATGTTAAATGTATAGATTGGATTTTTGTTAGTCACTTAAAATCATGTTTGTTTTTCGACTCGGTATGCGGGCTAGGTTAGAATTGTGACGTAGACAGTGCAACGTCACTGCAGGCGAGTCGAGATTCGAGGGCAAACGTAGGCGCAAGGTATAAGAGAATTGATTGTCTCATGAAAAGGTATTAGTAAATTATAGTATGATTAAGGTGTCGTATTTCATAAAAAAACAAAAACCAACATTTCATTCAAAACAATTTGTTATTTGTGACATCTGTATTGTGTATGATATATTTTACCCACACTAACCCTTATTCATTAAAACCCAAAAAAAGTGTTATTGCACTGTTTTAACTTAAGTAAGTATTTTTTTGCTTTGCGTCGAATGTATTTACGCTATTACGAAAAAAAGATAGAATAATGCTTTTGTTAAAACAGTCTAATTGGAGTAATAAATTTTATTTAATAAGGGGGTGAAACGTTATATTTATGTTGTTTAATGTGTTTTTTTTTGCGACAATACAGAAAAATAAAAAAATATAAGAATTCCGTAATCCATAAAAGTGTGTATTTGGCACATTTATATTAGTTTAATTCACGTGATAATCGTTTCACCAAAAACTTATGTGTTAATTTGTTAAGATAAGATATAATAATGGCTAAACTACGTCGAATTTTTATAAACTTTTTTCCTTATATAGAAGCATGATTCAATGTTAAATATAAAAACAAATATAGGTGTACCACTGTATATACGGTAAAATCAATTGTTGTTCATTAATACACTGAGTTATATGGATTATATTATCTTTCAATATTAAAATGTACCCTCTTTAGTTTACTGAAATATATTAAACTCCAATATGTCGATATTCGGTTCGGATATCGAAAATCTACGAAGTATTCAATAATTGCTGCCGTCACGAAAAACATGTCAACAAAATTATTTTACTCTACTTTCGGGAATTTTGGAAAATCGCGATCGCTTGTAGCTGGAAGTCATGATTACAACGTAACAGCGATTGATCAGCGTTGGGGCTACATTACACGTTTTAAGTGTACTCCACAAAGACGCGTCGAATGTTTTCTATGCTTACGTGCGTAACGATAAAAGAAGTTATATGGAAATTATTACAGCGCGGTATAACGGCAGCATTTTCTTATCGAGTTAACATCCTAATAATTCCTGGTTATATTTTATGTAGATTTCGGTAAAAGTATGTAATTTTATAAATCTTTAAAGCCTCGAAAAGTCGTGATGTAAAATCTTTTTGTCTTCTGGTATTTGAGGTCGGTAAACAATTTTTCTTTCAAACACCTCTTGTTCTTTCAGGTAACTTTTTTAAACCAGTCATTGGCTGTGGCCAAAAAAATATTTAAATATTGAAGTGATATTATTATTTAAAAACATTTAGAGGCGCGTTTGTTAGCCTCGTTCATAATTGGATGCTATATGAAAATTTCCCTACTTAACTCATTTAAAAGTTTATTAAGTGCACTTTGTTCATAATTATAATTACATTAATAGTTGAAAATCTAAATGTAAGGTGACAGTCATTGTTGGAACAATGATATAGGACAGCCACCTGCCTTGACCTTTTCGTATTGTGAACGCTACGTTCATACACCTATTAACTAAAATCAATTGCTGGTCTGCATTCATTTTTAAGACGTAATAATATATATAATGAATAACTGCTTCATTGCGACGAGGCTTATTACTTTGTGTAAGCGAAGCACAGACACACGAAGGTAATTTTTTGTGTCTTGTAATTTTAGTGAAGTTTTTACGTGGAGTTGTTAAAAGTAGCAGTAAGGGTCTAGTAAAAGTAAGGATCTAGACTCTAGAGTATGCGCAAATGTTGCCATGTCGGTCACTGAACAAAATATAAATACTTCGATCAGAAGGGCCGTAATGGTTATCATTCCTTGTCTGCCCAAAGCTCGTGCAAAGCCTTACTTACCCCCTTATTCATCAAAACTAATTCGTCTCTTTCTGTCAAATTGTATTTACACTGCAATAAAAAGAGACAGATGATTCATTTGTGCAATTGTACTAATTTATTTGTTATGAATAAAGGTTAGAGACAGTTATTTCGCAAAATATTACCATCCTTCTATTTGTGTAAAGGAATTTTTGAGTTCTAGTTTGTCCTTGGTCGTCGTTGTTAGGTTCTCAAGAATTTTCTTTGTGCCATAAGAAAATGCACCACAACGGTTCAATGCGGTATTTTATTAATTCTAGTTATTTTTATTGAAGCGGGTTTGCCCATTATACGTAATAGGGTTATTAAAAACACACTATTTGTAGATGAATGATTCTTTTATTTCTACTTTATAAACTTTTAACACAGTAGGTACGTACAAACATAATTCCAGGCAATTTATAAGATTATTTACATAATTTTAAACCTCTAATATTTAGGGATACAAAATCTTATTTTTTACAAACTACAGACTAAAAATGCTATGTAAACATATCGAAAGACTACAGTTACTTACAGTCCATCATAAATAGGGTTTCAATAAAATAAAATATGTTTATTATGGAACATAAGATACAGGTATCACTTATTCCACGTCATTAAATTTGAAACTGCAGGCATCCCTATTCATCATAATAAGTGTCGAAAAATGCTGCACAAGATGAATTCCATTTGCATTTGGAGCTATAGGCCATGAGCCTTTCACAGGTTCCCATAGTACATTAGTTTTCGTCTGAAACTTTCCAGGTGATTTTTTCCTATATTAGCTTTATCATTCATTGTTTGCGACTAAATATAACTTGAGGTGTTCGATATTGTTACGTTCGACCCATACCAGGTTTCAAAAATTGTAAACAGATGACTAATGCACTTTAAGGCCTCGTGTATTTTTTTAGCCATGTTGCATGTTGAGGCCAAGTACAGTTTAGTCCAAGTACAGTTTAGTCCAATATTAGTTTTTTTATTCAGTTTAATTAGTGAGGTTAAACATACGATATTTTATATAACTCGATTACATTTTGACAATGTTTAGACACACACACTTTAGATATTCTTAGAATTGCGTTTGCCTCCAAATTTGTCTTATAATTTCCTTGATAAATACATATTGTCATATTGGAACCTATTACACTTGATCCGCTGAAACACAATGCATAAATTTTTATATGTCACGGGATACATTAGCCAAGAAGCGATGAACATAATTTTTAATTGTTCTACTTAATTATTGGATGTTTGTTCTTCGTAGTAGCGTTCAGTGGGATTTATTATTTTGTGGTCTGAATATCGTTGCACATTATGGAAAAGTATACGTTAAACACTTGCTCTCGTATTAATCATTACACTGAGCCGTCTGTTTTATTACAGAATGAGAGAAAATAATATAATGTAATATGAGATAGTTTTTTTGAATGTCATTTTATATTATTTGTAAAGTGCAACTTGATAAATAAACCGTTAACTAATACCAATAGAATAAATCTTTAGCACCAATTATATCATAGAGTAACTGTATGTGCCAATTTTGGTGTTCGCGTCACTATCGGCATTGTAGTTCAACTGTAAATTATTAATGAGGGCTATCGTGTCCTTCACTGTGCATTGTCGACTTTTTGATAACGTTTTACGTCTACTGCGCTTTGTGGGACTCTGGACAGTAAGGCGTTTTACTATATGACATTCTAAAGAGCGTAATTTTGAAATAAGAGCCAAATATTTTGAATAAAAAGTTTGCTTCTTTCTAGTGTTCATTTTAATAAATTGTTTTAATAATTTCCGTCAGCTAAGTACAATTTGTTAGAAGTGGGAATGCATATTCTATAAATGGTTTCTTTTCAATATTTGTACACAGATTTGTTGTATACAAGGATATATAGAGAAAAATACCCACAGTTTACTATAAGTATACTAAAATACAAAATTTTATATGGGACCTCACAGTAACAAAAGTTTATGGCAAATACATACATAGTTTACTTTTACGGTTCTTGTTGCTTTGCAAATTAGGTTGATAATAGCGTGTCACGTTTAAGATGTACATACATGTAATTAGAACCAGCGAAGAAGAAACTCATTGCTTATGCCACTGGTATCGATTGCATATTTTCATGTCTGTTTAAGAAGTGCTATTCGTTCATGCACGACTGTACCAGATTTAGGTTAAGAAGTAGCCTTTTCTCAAAGTCTGTACTAAGATATTTACAGACTAGACAAAAATACGTGTAATGTGTAAGAAACTTCGAGTCTCGTGGTGTAGTAGGAATTGCACGACGAAGGTTTAATTCAACGTGTCAACGATTTCAACCGTGTGAAATGAAAGTATTCCAGGTTTTATTTAGCGTCCTTTTTTGAAGTAACTAAGTTTGAATAGTCAAATTATATATTTTCACTATATCATATAATACTGTGATATAGATTTTGGTAATTTTGACATACACACCTGTTCAGTTGTATTCCATTACTCTTTTATAATAATATTTTTGGTTAAATTATGTAATTTACATACACGCGGGTACTACTTATTAGTAGGAATATTGACCTCCTTATAAAAACTAAAGAACATTGTCCTTTAGTCATTTAACTAAATGACTCATTCGTATCTGTCTCAAAGTATGTTTACGCTATGACGAAATATGATAGATCAATGTTAAAAGGCTACTGTAGTGTTTATGAAAAAAGGCATTTATTTATAATGTAATTAACCGGCGTTTCGCGTCTTTTCAACTCTGTCTGCATGTTCACGGCTAGGGAATGCAATCCCGACTGAGATCGTAAATTCGAGATCCCGCGGGATTAGAAATATCAATCCAGCGGGATCCCGAGATTTTCGGGATCTCGTCCAGTTTTAAAAAATGTGAATTTCACATGACTGAATACGATGAAAACTGCTTCTTTGTGATAATGACGTTAATTAAAACAAAATATTATTTGAAAGAAAACTGAGGCTAACTAAATAATTAACAGTTTTACTAACACAAACATAATCAAAACAAAAGTAGATATAGTTTAAGCAGATTAAAAAGTAGTTAATTTTGAATTTAAAAAAAAAAAGTGTATCAAGAATGCTATCTGATAACCGGGATCTAATGTTCGTTAGAGTTCTGTTCGTGACCCAACTGCTGAGAATGCTCTCTCCAACTCATCACTGGTTGGCAACAGCGTGAATAAGCAATTATATTATGTACCTAAACTGCAAAAATTGCCCCATGTTCCTCCACACTCAAATAAATCCATTTCTTTTTTTATGACTGACTCTAATTTGTCTAAGCTTGTGGATACACGTGTAAAAGGACTTTTAGACGCTCGGAGAGTTTCTTCTAATTCCTCTTGAAGTAATGTATTAGTTAGTGTAGCAGTAGCACTTATACATATTCCTACTACTACTCTCTATTAATCTCTATAATAGTATGATTATATTTTGTTGATTTAGATATTTGCTTGGCAATTGGAAAGTCTCTTTGCCTTTCCATTGCTCCAAATCATCTTGAAAATTATTCGGATTTTTCATCGAAGAGACCAACTTTTCTGAGAGAGTAGTTTTTAGGTCTTCTAGCTTTCGAATCATGAAACGCAACGTATGTTCTGCACTAACTAAATCAGTATCTCTCAATCCCGTCAATCTCGAACGGGATCTCGTCATATTGTGCTTCGGGTTTGATCCCGAAAAATTACACGGGATCTCGCGAGATCAGAATCCCGCGGGTTCGGGATTGCATTCCCTATTCACGGCCGACTGAATTGAAATAAAAGCAAACAATTGTTTTTATAATGTTATTATCACGTTAGTTTTCTACTTATTTTAAAATGATATTCAAAAATATACAATATCTTTTAAATTGTGGTTGGGCTGGGGGCAGGTAAGAAAAGGCTAACTTAAGATTACATTAATTGCTGTAATTTGGCAATACCGATTAATATTCGATTCATTTTATAACGTAAAATACATGGCTTAAACACTTAACAAAGCTGCCATATAGTAATTGGGAGACAAGAATTTTAAATGACATGAATTTCTTGATGAGCACCTTGTTCACAAGTTTAACTGGAGCAGTTTTTACGTCATGTATGCATATGGACTGTGTGTCCCAGTTCAATACGTACAAATCTGGAATGAATTTAACACGTGGTGTGAGTTTACTAACAGAATGGGCGTCAAACTCTGAGATCGTAACACATTATACTGTCTAGACTAGAGTAAGCGCTTGAAGCAACGACGATCCTAACGATAGACCACGATGACTACGAATGATGAGTAAAGTTACTTTATGAAGATAATATACGGGTACCTTAAACATGTACGTTGTTATTATTCATCGTAAGTTATATAATATATTCAACATAAATAAATTCAATTTTTTATTTAACAAATAAATAATTCTAAACTCACGATTTTTGCAATATAAATTGTACAAAACAATGAAATGGGAACAAAAGAAACACTATTAATGTGCGTTGAGTTAATAACTTAACTTGAAATTGTGAAAATTAAATACATATTTTTAATAAAGATAATGGACTAATAAAATCTATCCCACTTCTAGCGAAAACCTAAGATTTTAGTATCTAAATTGATTTAATACGTATCACAATAACACCGTCAAGTTCTCGCTCGATCTGTGTAACAAAAAAAGCCACAAAAGTATTGCAGATCTAAGTTAAAAACCTTCTGCGTTTGGTCGGTATTATTATATTCCTAGCTATTGAATTTTACTCCATCTAGAACG
This sequence comes from Pieris napi, assembly GCF_905475465.1. NCBI lineage: Eukaryota > Metazoa > Arthropoda > Insecta > Lepidoptera > Pieridae > Pieris > Pieris napi. The sequence goes on from NC_062250.1 coordinate 6,943,179, forward strand.
AATCACGAATAAAAATATTTTCTACAGAATGATGAAAACGTGTCAAGGCGATTTTGAGTTTAGCAAAATTCGTCTTAAACTATGACTTAAAACCACAGACGTAGCTTTGTTTAAATTTGGGGTCAAATGAAAGATTTACTTTTATCTATAAACTATCTTGAAATGTATGACGGGATAAATGTTAATTTGTAATCATTAGGAACCAAAATAGAGGGCATTTTGAATTTAATACATCAGTCTTATATGTGGGTTTAAATGGTAAGGACCGGTTAGCGATATGGAGTATTCTTAAAAGTTCAATAGCGGTTTTACAGCATCCAACCCATAACAATTTCTATTGTGATTAAAATCCAGGAACTTCGGTTAACTCTTGTGTAACTGTAGCCACCGGGAGAGGTTATGCGTTTTCGGACCAAAAAATGTTGTATGTAATTAACTTTAAATTAATTATTAAAGCGCGTATTAAGTATTATAATTCGCGATCTTAAAATACATAGTTTTAGTAGATTGAAATTTTGTCACAAACCTATTGATAGAAAACTTTCCTATTTATAAAGATTGATGATTACAGTGATATCCACATTCAATGTATAAATTATCTGAATCAAATGAAAAATATCATAGAAATGTCATAATCCAAACGCCTTTGCCTGACCTTTTACAATCAGGCCGCGCTAAGCCGTTACTTTGATTGACCTAAGTATCATCGAATCATTATTTTGGTATTAAATGTTTCAATAACTTGTGTGAGTATAAAATTTAATGTCATAGATCTCAAACTCGTGATATTGGCTTTAAAATGTTGTTGTTATTAGTTTTAATACTGTTGTAACTGAGGTGACCTCAGTTCCTGTAGCTGCCCCACAACTTTGTGAATGTTTCATTAATCACTTTAAACCAACTTAAAAAAAATTAAAGCAAGGTCAGCCATTAAACTGTTATACTTTAATATTAGTGCATTCGGCTGTTCAGTGACACAACATAGATTTGTTTTTGAACTTGAATGTATTTTTTATGAACGATTATTTTGTTTAACATAGTAAATAATAACATTAAAATCAATTATTCTTGGACGTCCGTCAGTCTGTGTTTATGGCCTCTGCCACTTTCTCTGCAATTCTCTAAATTGGTCGAAAAATTTATCCTACCAGAATACTTTTTTTCTTATTATATAAAGTTATACCCTGGGCTGATTCCTAGTTAATATTAGCGTTCTTAGTACTGTCTTTTAATTATAATTTGTAAAAAACTAAAATATCTATATATACATTTATTTTAGTATATTTTTTTCCTCACCTTAGAGTTATGGCGCCACTATATATTTTTTTATTATATTAAGTAAACGTAGTAAACGAATGATTTTTTTTTAAAATGTGAATGACCGCTATGAGGCGTGCACTTTTGGATTTTCCAAACTATTTAAATTCTATTCCAAATAATTTATTTTTGCTCCGGGTTTCATCCTTTCCTGAAATGTATTAAGATTTCGTACACTAAGCTAAGATGTACTCAATTACATTTTATGTTTCAGGTATAAGCAATTTGTCCGGCGAGGGCAAGCGGCTAGCAGACCCCGATGTGTTGCGGCGGTTGACGTCTTCTGTATCTTGTGCTTTAGACGAAGCGGCCGCAGCACTTACCAGAATGAGGAGTGATCAGACTCCCGCGCACCATAGGCACCACCATCAAGATAAGCCGTTAGTTCTTTTTTATACTAGTTATGTATATGTTAACGTAAAATTGTAAACACCGTTAGATTGTAATCTATCTCGCGAGATTATAAACTGTCGAAAGATTGTGAACCTCAGCGTACTGCTTACAATTTAACGTATATTCGGTAGTTATATGAAATTGTTGGGAAGTAAAATTAATCTGTAATTGACCAAAGAAGTTTGAATGATAACTAAGTTAGTGTAGTACAATCTAACGGTGTTTACAATTTTACGGTGACATATACATTAATCAACCCAAGACTACAATATTACACTAAGCGTAGTGTAATATTGATACTTAGCTAGGGAATATCAGATCCTAGAGCTGATAGAATTACGCTGAAATAAAAAAAAATTAAGATGATGATAATCCGAGATTGAATTGTCTCTCGGATCGATTTCGATCGAGTCAGCGATTCTCGTTACGTTCCGATCGAGGCAAACTATGATTGTGAAGCTTTGATCTTATCTGATTTCATTTTATTATAATACTTCTTACTAAATGTTTGTAGTTTGTGGTTTGATAATGATTTTTTACTTCTAGCACGCAATGTGGTTCCACGGCGACGGGGACAACACAAACGGTCCCTTCATCTGTGGGCGCGGATGGAGCTCCTTCCCTCGCTGAGGCCTGCTCGGATGGGGATGTCGGGACGGTCAGGAAGCTTCTAACAGAAGGCCGGTCCGTCCATGAAACGACTGAAGAAGGAGAGTCCCTTTTATCCCTCGCTTGTTCCGCGGGTTATTACGAACTGGCGCAGGTGCTATTAGCAATGCACGCAAGTGTCGAAGACCGTGGAATTAAGGTGAGATATACCTTGATCTTTAAATATCAGTAATGCAATAAATATATTTTGTATGTGGAAGTGAGTTTGAAACTTTTATATATTCTTTGTGTTTAATTGTGTTAAGTCTATATATAATTTAATTGAAAAATTAACACACATACTACAATTTTTTTTTAATAAATTATAATTCATTGATCGTGTAAGGTTATAATTTATAATTTAATTTCGATCCAGGGGGATTGTACACCCCTAATGGAAGCGGCAAGTGCGGGCCACGTAGACATCGTACGTTTACTGATCGCACACGGCGCTGACGTTAACGCGGTGTCTGGTTCCGGGAACACGCCCCTTATGTACGCGTGCGCGGGTGGACACGAGGAGTGCGTACGCGCGTTGCTCGAGAACGGCGCTAATGTTGAAGACCATAACGAGAATGGCCATACACCGCTTATGGAGGTATGTTATTTATTAGGTAATGCAGTTATAGTACACGGAAAATAGGCAGGAGTCGTTTTCAAGACTTATAGGAAAAGTCCTGAAAAACTTTCCCGTCAACGCAGTTAATTGCAAGAAAATAATTATGAGTCTTAATGTTAAGACTCCACATTAAGAGTCTATTATGAGTGGGAATTTTAATACAACTTAATTTGAACATTATAGTCAATGTTCTTAACTTATATACTACAATGACACTATACTATTAATTCAATCATGTTTATTAAAAAATTCTCCAAGAAGGCGATTAAAATATTGTCATTGTAATTTGAAAATAATCTTAATTATAGTATGTGCGCTGTAGCTTTGTGCGGGTGTAAGTTGCTTATAGGAGTCATACAAACATTGTAAAATATGTTCTAGGCCGCATCCGCCGGTCACGTGGGCGTAGCTAAGATCCTTCTGGAACACGGCGCCGGTATCAACACCCACTCCAACGAATTCAAGGAGTCAGCCCTAACCCTAGCATGCTACAAAGGTCACCTCGACATGGTGCGATTCCTTTTAGCGGCTGGAGCTGACAGGGAGCATAAGACCGATGAAATGCATACCGCATTGATGGAGGCCAGTATGGATGGTCACGTGGAGGTGGCAAGACTTCTGCTTGATTCTGGAGCACAGGTATATTAATATTTAATTAACGCAAAAAAACTATATTACCCATATTTTTTGTAAGTTGAATGTGTTGATTTTATCTAAGTTATGGAACGTGAAGAAATGTTTTATTTAAGTTTTTTAAGTGACCGAAAGACCTATCGCCGTATATGTTTACGAAAGCATTCAATTTATTTTAATCTGTCGTTCTTAAATCCTAATTTGTAGAAACGCATTCATAATGCCCTTAATAAAGCACATCTCTGTCTTTATTGTCAAGTTGATATCAGCCGTCTGTGCTGTTGAAACTGAATCCCAACCAAAGACAAACGATTCTTAGTATATTGTAATTTAAAAAAATTGTGCAGTTTGATTTGTAATAGTTTCTTTTTTTAACATGATAATCAATTATTTTAGGTGAACATGCCAACTGACAGCTTCGAGTCACCTCTTACCTTAGCGGCGTGTGGGGGGCATGTGGAGTTAGCGATGTTACTTCTAGAACGTGGCGCCAACATCGAAGAAGTTAACGATGAAGGGTATACGCCGCTTATGGAGGCTGCCAGGGAGGGTACGTACACGTATAAAAACGTAACGTACGTATGTACGTTTTTACGTCTATGAACATAACAATTCCTATTCTTATACAGCATGTTAGACTGAAACAACAAAATCACTAGATACTTTCATATAATAATGATAAAATTTTGTCTTATTTTTCTTTAGGTCATGAAGAGATGGTAGCACTGCTCCTCGGTCAGGGCGCGGCGATCAACGCGCAAACTGACGAGACGCAGGAAACCGCTCTTACACTGGCTTGCTGTGGTGGTTTCCTTGAAGTGGCTGATTTCCTCATCAAGGCCGGGGCTGATGCTGAGCTGGGAGCCTCGACGCCTCTCATGGAAGCCAGCCAGGAAGGCCATTTGGAGCTGGTTCGGTAAGCGGGAACATTTTTTATTTCTAGGACTATTAACTTAACAAGTAAATTAAATTTATATTCTAATGTTGCAAATTTAGAATTTTTTTTCTTTTTAATTGCCTTATTCCAGTATTCTGTAGAAGTCTTATTAGACTTCTTTTTACTTTTAGCTTTTAATTTGCAACACTAAAGAAATATACATATACTAGTGGACCCCACAGACGTTGTCCTGTATGATATTTCAAGCGATTAGGATATTAAACAAAGTATGAAAGTACTGACTGCAGCGCCATCTGCCGGGCTGATTTGTGAATCTAAACCATTCCCAGATCCCCTTGAACACACACAAAAAATTTCATCAAAATCGGTCCAGTCGTTTGAGAGAAGTTCAGTGACATCCACACTCACAGAATAATTATATATAAAGATTACTTGAAAGGTCTCTATTAAAATATACATGCACAGGATAGACATAAGCATTGATCTACCGCTTATTTACAATACCGTAAATCTGGTAAAGGGATTCAAAATTTAAACGAATGACCCTTCCAGGTATCTCCTAAACGCGGGTGCGGACGTGCACGCCCAAACGCAAACGGGTGACACGGCGTTGACATACGCATGCGAGAACGGACACACGGACGTAGCGGACGTGTTACTACGGGCCGGCGCCGTACTAGAGCACGAGAGTGAAGGTGGACGCACGCCCCTTATGAAGGCTTGTCGTGCTGGACATCTTTGTACTGTGCAGTTTCTTGTTGGAAAGGTTTGTTTATAATTTCACTTGAAAGGACTTGTAGTCGATATTTTAATTGCTAAGTGAAATTTGTTTGTCTAAGTAGTTATACATATGCACTATACTATAGTGTAGGTGTAAGTGTAGGTTAGAAACATTGCGCCTCTCTGAGTATTCTACAAAGTGTACTATGTTAAGTGTTCTGAAGAGTGGGTTAGGTTGATCCCTCCTTAATATTAAAAACAATATATATATCATAAATCCCATATTAATTCGAAATTTCATCAGCTTGATAGCTGGAAGTCTTCCGCCTCATGAGGCACTTTCTTTTGCGAACTGTGGAATCGACTTCCGGTGGGGTCTTTAGAGATACAACCTCTAATTGTTTAAAGAAAGATTGTATTTCTCCCCCAAAGGCATTAAGAAAAAGTTTGGACAGTATTATTTTATTCAAAATATTACGTCAACTGACAGAAATACTCTATGCTGACACAATTCAAGAATTATATAGAAATAAACATACTTTTATTTTAATAACATAAATAGTTATTTAAATGTTATTTTTATCCCTACTCTTTGTAGTGAGCAGTCTCTGGTTCATTGATGACTTAATCAAATGATCGAATTTACCCAAAATCGATTAAGCGGCAATTGACTCGTATTAATTAATTAATATTCCAAAATGTGTTTTTAGGGTGCGGACGTAAACCGTATGACAGCGAACGCGGACCACACGCCGTTATCGCTAGCGTGCGCGGGCGGACATGCGGACGTCGTGAAATTCCTTTTGGCATGCGATGCGGACCCGTTCAGAAAGCTCAAGGACAACTCGAGCACGTTGATCGAAGCTGCCAAGGGCGGACATACAGCCGTTGTTCAGTTGCTGTTGGACTTCCCGCACTCGGTCATGTTACCGAGGGGTGAGGGTAAGGAACCATAGAGTAGAAGAGAACAGAGTGTATTGCTTGTTTGATAGGCTGTTTTAGTATAGTTTGTTTCATTGCTTTTTGTCTTTCTCAACACTGCACTTGCTCTTTCTCAGTTGTCCGTGTACTTATAAAACAATTTTATTGAGTATAAATATAAAAGAGTATTTAACTTAGAGCTGTTGAGGGTTTAAATTGCTATTAAAGTAATCGAAATGTTGCTTCAATTTGATTTTATTGCGACATATTTTACGTTTGAAAAAGCGAAGAAGCTTTCTTTTGGAAATTAAATCCAAAACCTTGTCATTAAAATCGTACATAGCGGTTTAGTACAAGCATACATGTTGTTTAGTTTTTAATATGTGTAATCAGGAGGCGTGACGTCAGAGGACAACAACGGTTTGAGTACGGCGCAGGCGGCAGCTTTAGGTTTGTCGCACGCGCCTGCGCCGGGTTTCAATCAACGAGCGCTTCTCCCTGCGCACCCTCACCAGCCGCTGGCACCTGCCCCCGCCCCCGCCCCCGCTGACCTACCCCCCAACTTCGCCAAGGTCTATTTAGACGGTGAGTGTAAAATTATAAAATCTTTTTACTTGTACACTTTTAAAAGAAATAGACATAATTGATGTAATTTTTTTTTAATGGCTCTGGCAGGATTTGTGCATTAGCCAGCGTCAAGTATAGGATTTTTTATAATTCGTGCTTGTCATTTAGAAATTCGACATGAACATGATCCAAAGCCAATTTGAGTGTCAAGATTGTAATGATATACTTAATTATTATTAATTGGCATTAACAATGTAGTCATCTTATAGAGTAGTTATTGTTGGCACTGAGGGCTGTGATGGGTATTTTTTCTATTAATACGTTATTTTCTAATAAAACAGGTGCATACATGTATCTAATGATTTTTTTACATATCACATATTGATAATGATTGATATCATATTTTTATTTAAAAAAAATAACACGAAATAATGACAGTATAATAATTTGCTAAGGAAATTCTAATGTTTTGTGTTGTTTAAGGATTATCAGTTTAGCACTGTCTCAAGTTAATTATTAAAATTTTGAAACAAAATGATTGAAATTTCAGGAAGAAAAAAGCAACCCGTTGCGCCTAACGCTCCCTCCGCCATTCCCGCCAACCCAGTGACAAGTGGGGCGGGCACCATGCCTATGCCTATGGGTACTCAGGCCCCTCTGATGGGTACCCAAACTCCACTTATGGCTAATCAAGCACCTCTATTGGGTGCCCATGTCCCACATATGAGTACTCAAGCACCTCTCATGGCTAACCAGGCACCGTTAATGGGTAATCAAACCCCGCTAATGGGCACCCAAGCCCCTCTTATGGGTAGCCAGGCACCGCTACTGGGTGCTGGCGTACCTGTGATGGGTGGGGCGGCGCCGGTCAAACACAAGTGCAATAGGAAACAAAGGCCCGCGCCCCAACATTCGGATCATCACTTACCTCCGCCGCCCGATATTATTGATGATCAGGTGAGTAATTTTACATTTGTTCATGTTATATTTATTTTTATATACAGTGGTATCTCGATATCTCTCAACCCCCCCCCCCCCCCCTGTAACGCGCCGTAACGTTTTCCTAATAGTAAAACGTTTCGTGACCACCCAGTGACTTTTTATACCTAAAAGTTACCGTTTTGAGGTGGAAAGTACCGGAAAATCGAAAATAATTTTAACAATAACGAGTAATTCAATCCAAGGCCCGCATGTTACGTTTTACTAGAGGGGAACCCCCCCCCCCTCCCGCAAATTCGTTACATATAATACCTGAACTAAGTCCCTAGAAATGCCATTAATCCGTTCCAGCACCCAAAGTTACCACATTTGTTAAGTGTTTTTGAATAAGTAAGAAAATGATTTCACGCTTCAATTCAGTAGATTAGCTTCAAAGCAAAAAACGCGAACCCAATTTATCCAAAATTAATAGAAATCGAAAAAAAAAGCAAACAGCCTAAGGTCTAGTCTAAAGTGGGAGAAACTGTTAGTGTAGTGTGCGATTCCTCGTGTTTCAAATCTTGCTCTCATCTCAAAGCAAAATATCGCTCGATCCGCTGCTTGTATCTCAAAACACTCCTATATTGAGGTACCCACTGTATTCTTAAACGTTATAAAAAACAATCCGTTGCGTCTGTATGCACGCGATAAACTCCAAAACTACACAACGTATTTCATCAATAATTTGTGTAATTGGTTTAAAAAGATTATTATGAACGCGGAAAATTCAAATCCACGTACAAAAACATGCAGTTAACAGACACCGAAATGTATGACAAACGGTTTATTTAAATAGTAAGGTTTTTAAAATTCTGCGATGTACTTTTTTTTTATTACTACGCACTTTTATATATTTTATACTTATTCACAAAAACTCAGTCGTACACTGTTTTAAGTAACATTCTGATATTTTAATCAGTATTAAAAAGTAACTCACAAAAAGAGGAACCAATGTTTAATTAGTTTTTATGAGTAAAAGGGTTAGGCATTGTTTATATTTTGCCTTTGCTACATGAATTTTTGGATGTCGGATTAACATCTTAACATTTAAATACCGGTCCTATTTATAAATATGTAATTTGTTCCTTATAAACCTGTGCCGAAGTTTCTAGAATCTTAGTATTAATAAATAAGGCCTGTAAATTTAAAATTGCTAAACACAATCATGCTTCATTAAAATTACTATATAAGTAAATAATTCATTTCAATTAAGGTCTGTTGTGTATCAATTCTTTGTATATATTTGTAGGAATATTAGAACATTAAATAAATCCAATTTTATTAATACCCAGCTATAATTTGCTTATGCTTATCCAAACCCGTTCAAAATATACAACGGTTTTCAAAATTGTCAAAATGCACCAAAGAAGTTTTTAGTGTAATGTATCCCAAAAGCTTGCAGCTGCAGTTACTAAAGAGTTATTATTTAAAGTAAAAAAAATAATGGTTGTCTGTGCGAAAAAGAACCGTTGTAGGATTTAAGGTCGCAGTAGTCATAAATTAACATTCAAACTCAAACTCAAAATATCTTTATTCATGTAGGTAAACAAGTACACTTATGAATTGTCAGAAAGAAGTTACATTAATTGTAAATTTACATTTACTACCAGTTCGCAAGTCAAGGGCGTAGAGCGGGTAAGAATAACTGGCAAGAAACTTTCCGCCACTCTTTTTAATCGCCAAGTATTGTCATACAAATTGTTTGAACTGGAGCAAATCAATCCCAAGGATTAGGATCATTTCTATCCACCTTGATGACTTAAAATCTTTCACAATGAGCATTCTCTCGGCATTTCCATTCGAGTTTGGCTTCCAGTAAAGGTCTTATTTATTAATAGCCGCGCCAACGCGTCTTCCCTAGGAGCTTCCCTCTATTAGTTAGTTAAATATATTTTTCCTTTAAAATGTGTGATACGAGTACAAGTGTAAATAAAATAAATTGTCAATACAATGTAAACTCTTTTGGTTTAAAGAAATAATTATTTACTTACATAGAATTGATGTACCATAAGGCCATATACATGCTATAATATAATTTGTTACCGTTACTTTGCTTGCTTTCCATGGTGTAGCTAAACATCAACAGCATGGCTAAAGTATCCCTACCGCCCGGCTTTACCTGGAAGGATGTTCCCAAGAAATGTAAAAATAAATTTGATAAGATATTGAATGTGAGTGATCGATAATTAAATTGGTAGACGCCTTTATAAAGATACAAGTAGCTCGTACGGGATTTGACAAAAGTTAAATGTGGTGTTTTAATAAAAGAGTAAATGCAATGTAATATTCGAACATGGTAGAGCTACTGGTATAATATACGTAGATAAAATATCGTTTTATTAGATTAAAACGCTATGATAAATACGTTTTGAACTAACTTTTCCTAAATTACTGGATGCGTTTTAAATTAAACATATTTTATTTAAAAGAGTCGGCCCATAATCCTTTAGTATAGAAAAATTTGTTTCGAAGTATGATAAGACTAAATTTGTAGCTTAGACTTCTATCCTTAAAAAGACTAAATATGACATCAGGGCCCTTACTCTGTAACTTCCAATAGCGATACTGACAGCGCCCTCAATAATGCGCTGCGGATATTTATAGCACTTGCATATAAAAACGTCGGGATGGGTATCGCTATCGTTATTGGAAGTTACAGTGGGAGAAGGGGACAATTCTATTGTATTAAACGGCAAAACCCGAACTGAATACTGTCAAATTAAAGTTCTCACTACGTTATCGTAAACTAAATGTTTGATAAGCAGAAAAATTTAATAGTTAAATCCGGTTTGAACTAAAGCTTAGTTTTATATGTAACATCAGAAAACCATTTTCCGAATTTATTTACATTATTTGTGGTTATTCATCCCTCAAAACATATTTCAGCCAATTAAAAACGTATTTATGAAATGGAATCGCGTTTTTTCGAAAATTGTGTATTCTGTAGTTTTAGAACTAAAAGTAGTAAACTAAAGTTACTACTCATACATATCATTATATCCATGGTAGCTAGATTGAAATAATTACAATACCTATTTATATTTGGCATATGTATAAAAAATACAGTCAAAACCGTTTACGACGACATCGTTTAGAACAACATACCGGTTATATTGGCCAAAATCAAAGGTCCCGGCTGAATTCTATTGTATTAAGTACTTAATAACAACGTCATCGGCTGTTACAACTATCGGTTTGTACGACCAAATATTATTAGTCGCTTTTATGTCGTTTTAACAGATTTTGACTGTATATTACAATTCACGGCAATTTAGAGTCTTTAATTGACAATTAAATGGTCATAATAGATATCTGAGAATTTTATTATTGGAACGAAGTTCCTTATCGCGCGTTGTGAAAGGGGGCTAGACGGAAAAAATTCTTACGAAAAGTTGTCACGACACTTTTTTTGTCTATTTTAATACACCGGTTCTCGTCCGATCACCGAAGTTAAGCAACGTCGGGCGAGGTCAGTACTTGGATGGGTGACCGCCTGAGAACACCTCGTGATGTTGGCTTTTTTTTTTTTTTCGTCGTAAGATTGGTGTCGAGAAAATCTATCATACTGTTATGATACCAATTAACATATAAATTAATCGAAAGGAATTTCGTTCCATCCGGGTGTCCCTTGACACCTCTAAAGTTTTTTTTTATTTTATTTATGTCTTAATATACACAGAGAGCGGAAGCCCTCGCTGGACAAGTTCGAAACGAATCACTGCCAGAGACTGAACGGGGTATGCTGGAGCTAACTGATTCATCTGGTAAGTCTTATTTTTTTTTTATATATTGTAAAAATTGTTTCATGTAAATTTAAATATTCGAATCGACAAGCTTCACTACAGTAAAATGATTTCACCGTAAAATTTGACGGTTTCACTTCGATAGATTACAATCTACCGAATAATAATACGTTAAATTGTAAGCAGTACGTTGAGGTTCACAATCTCGCGAGATAGATTACAATCTACCGAATAATAATACGTTAAATTGTAAGCAGTACGTTGAGGTTCACAATCTCGCGAGATAGATTACAATCTACCGAATAATAATACGTTAAATTGTAAGCAGTACGTTGAGTTCACAATCTCGCGAGATAGATTACAATCTACCGAATAATAATACGTTAAATTGTAAGCAGTACGTTGAGTTCACAATCTCGCGAGATAGATTACAATCTAACGGTATTTACAATTTTACAGTGACATATGCATTATGCATCTCACATTGTCACTTAATTAATTTTAATAAATTCAGTCCCGAGTGTGATCTTAATCCATTTTAAGAGCCATAAAGGTAGTGTTGGTTCAGACATATTTCCATGTATTTAAAGGCGATAATTTGTGTAAAGGTCCACCGACGCTCGCCACGTCAGCCTTGCACGCTCTCGACCTACAATTCTGCGCCCAAGGCAAGTTGTTTGTGTTCCCCTATAACCTCCTAGTGCATAAGATCTGCATTCTGTGTTTTATTCCGATATTTTGTTTCTCTTATGGGGAATTAAAAAATATACAGATTTCGTATATATCTTTAATCATTTGTTGTGTTGCTTATGTTGATTTTATTTATTTAGCTAAACAACACATTTAGTTTTTGGCTTTGACTGTGTGATGTACCCTCGAAATATTTTTAATATTCATATTTATTGTTGTTCAATATTCAAGATTTTATTTAAAATCATATACATTCAAGAGGATGATAGATGGTAATAACAGATTATCTCTCTTATTTAATCTGAAAGAACTTTGTTCCCATTTATATATCACATTTAACAATTTTGTGCGCTTTTTGTGGGTGATATAGAGCTTGTTTTAGTAATTAATTAACAGTGTACGCTTTTTAACTCTAATCAATGACGTCGTGGGTTCCGATATCTGTGTGCGCAATTAAAACTTGCTGGGGCACATGTCTCACATCCATCTCATCTAACACATAGACTGATTACCTACTCGCCTATATATATATATAAAGTATCACAATTAATAAATAATTGTTATATTGCAGGTGCGAAAGTTCATCCACCCGTCTCCCCGCCTTACCCCCCTCCGAAACATTTATTCCAAGTGCAGCAACTAGCGACTAACGTAAGCCAGGTAAGATTTTTTTAATACATAATAATAACATCAAATTAGATTATTATCTATCAATTTTTGAAGTGAAACTTCTAGGCGCATGAGGTTAAAATTTTTACGGATGAAACGCAATAATAATAATATTAGCGTCACGAAGATGTGCAGCGTTTTTGTCCAGAGAGAGCGTTTGATTCCGAACGAGAGAGTGAGTGTGAAGGGCGAATTACCTTATAGAAATTCTATTTTTAAAATTAAAATACTAAAAAAATGGTATTAATTTTCGACACTTAATATTTTAATGACAATTAAATTCCTAACATATCTTTTTTCCTCACTCTAAGTCTCGGAAATCTAAAGTTTAAGATTTGTATAAATATGAACAAGACTTAAAAATTAGTTAGCAACAGAAGTTTCACTTCTGACATGTGTTACCTGTTACATTTTGTTTAGAGACAAGCCCTTGACTAGATCACAGCTTTGTAAATAGTATTTATTTAGTAATAATTTTTGTCGACTGTTATTTCGATTTATTGTCGAATAAATTAATTCAGGCCATTTTTGTTTTTTGGATTAACTTGAGAGTAGAACACTTCTTAATAATTAATGTTGCAAAAATAAACGATTTTTATGAGTACGTATCAAAGCCTAAATAATTCTATAGAACACTCCCATACAAGATCGGCCCCGCGCAAAGGCGACACGTAAATGTGCTAAGTTTGGTTGCAAATTCCTTCTTCTAGACGCGTTGCAACGTCTCGGACAGCACATTCATGATGTGGGTGACGTCACGGTAAAAGTCTATTTAGGTACCTATTCGTGTCGTAGGTATTTAAATGTATTTGGTAGTCTTTGTCCCAATAAGAGGCTTCTAGACTCTAGAAGTACGAAGTAATGACAAGTTAGAAGTAGCTTATTCTAAGATTGGGTAGATTGTCACGGCTTAGATGAATTGCCAAATATATAAATTCATTAAATTGTGTCTGACTTATATAACATTTTTATTGAACTCGACGGATAGATGTTGGTTTTATTTTTAATATTTATCTCTTCAATATTAAATTTAAATTTCCAGCTTCAATTGCAAGAACTCCAACAACAGCAGCTCCAGCAATTGACGGCGCAACAACAGCAGCAGCAAAAGAAACAGCAACAACAATTACAGCAACAATATGTACAGGATATGCAGCAGAGACCTGAAGCGTATGCGCCGCAAGTGAGTTATAATGCCGTTGTAAAATTTGTTTGTTAAGTAAGCAAAATGTCTTATTATTGCTGCGGCAAATTTCATTGATCGTATTTTTTCATTGATAATAAATGTATAACAAATTTTTAGATAGAGCCACAAAACATTGAAGCCCCACAGTATGAAGTAAGGGAGCGTTCAAGTATTACGTCACGAATTTTTTGAAGATTATTCCCCCCCCCCCCCATGTAACGCTCCGTAACGTTATTTGTACCAAAGTACAGTACTGTACCCAAGTATAGTAAAACGTTTCGTGACAACCTAGTGAGTTAAAAAAGGAACCCCCTCAAATTCGTTACGTAATACTTGAACGCTCCTAACCTACACTTAAAGATTAGAAAAACAAACAAAATATTGAATAAAAACTTTAGCAAACTATTCTACAAAGCTACTTACGCGGTTAGAGCGTTAACTATTTGGAAAAGCATCAGTTGAATTGTTGTACATAATTATTTTGCAAATATATACGAACTTCGTATTGAGATATTTTCTGTTCACCAAGCTTTGTTTGACCATGCGTCCTTATCCGTATATTCACGGCGAAACAGTAATTTGTTAGTTGAAACAGAACGCAGCCCATTGAGGGTCGGGTAATTATTGTACTGGTTTTTGTTGTAATAAATGTCATCCGCAGGTGGGTGACGAGGTAAGCGCGGGTGATGGCAACTCGGTGGAAGCGCGTGGCCTTGGCGCGGTTCTCGCGTATCTTCAACGGGAAGTGCCTTCACTCGTAGCCCTACCACCCAATGAGCTCAGAACCCTTGTGCTGCAGGTAAAACACTCTTCCCTAATAACTTAGTATGATGTTTGAGAGTGAGAGTTTTTAGAATTAATGTATTAAAAAAATGAACTTGTTACTATAGGTCATTGTAATGCAACAATTGTAATACGAATATATACAGAAATAGATCTTTAGATCATAATAAACCAACAAAGCTTTAAGTATTTTCATAGAAATAATTTAATACATAACAATGCACAGCACCAAAGGTACTGTCATAAAGCGAACTCACGAACAGAGGAAACGGACTTTCATCATCAGTTTCATCACTTTGGTTATATATATTTCGATATTAGATTATCTATTATTTTTAAAATGTTTGCAAGAAAAGTAAAATTTTCAAGTCATGTCAAAAACACAGGGCCTTATATTAATTGATTTTCAGGTAATGCAGCAGAAGTCCCATGAGCTCCAGCTGGACAAATGCGTGGGCGAGGGCGATGGCAGCGGGGAGGAAGGCGACGAAAGACACGCCAGACGTCTGCTGGCTGCCGCCGAGGAGGCTCTCACCGCTGACTGTGATATGCAGGTGGGTCTTGTCAGATACTTTTTATTTGGATTTATTTAGCTAGCAATGATGGTTTAAAAGCTTCTTATAAATATTGTTATATACAAAGTTACAGGTTATAAAAACTTACTAGGAACTTAATGAAATTTTAAGTAAAAAATATATTTCTATCTAATCGAGTTGTGCAAAATGTTTTATTATTTTGTGTTTAGCTGTCTCTTAATTTTGAATCTCTATATTACTTTAAGTTGCCTCTTAGCACGAAATGCCTGAAGACCTCATAGACTCTGTCCATACCTTGTGTTTTTCTTTGTGGTTAATATAACGGAAATAAATACATTTAACTAAACTAATAGTATATTTTAACATAATTTTTTATCAGTTTAAGCTTTTTGTAATGTACTTGTATAAACCAATGCTTTGTTTTAGGGCATGCAACTGGTTGGTCAACCCGTGCATGAGTTTCCTGAAACGGTTGCGCCGACGTCCCTTGAGCCCACGGAGCCGAGACCTGACCTGGAAGTTCCCTCTGACCATCACCATCACTTCGCCTTACCACCGCCAGCTATAACTTACGATGACTTTAGGTAAATACCGTCTTATCGCTTTTTATAATTCTTAAATAATTTGTTATTATTCATCTGGAAGTCGCTGCTAAACTTTTGACAAACTGTTTTCTAAATTGATGAGCACTCATTTTAAAAGTTATTTAGTAAGTAATTAAATTTAGAGCTAAGAATTTAAAATGGAATGTTACGTGATGTGGCTGAATGTTATTCTTTTTTTCTCGTATAACCGATAATTTTAACATTAATTAATGTAGGTACAATAAAGTGTCAATAAATAAAACATTCTCAACATCTAGGTGTTTTTATATTAGTGCTATATACGTTAATAATATATTACAGAACGTCATACGCTCCGCCAGTAGTGCCAACCACAATGCCCAGTGACATGCAACCGGGCATGGCCCCCAACATGTCTATAGCTCTCACGGCTGGCCTCAACGCGGGCCTCACAGCTGCAATGGCAGCCGGTGTGGCGCCGAACCTTTCTGCCGAAGTGGCACGTGACATAATCGCGGGGCTCACGGCACAGATGCCGGCGGCCGCGCCTGCCCTACCCACTTCGTACACCCCGCCCTTGCCACACCCGACCAAGAGGGATCATCATCACCAGGCTACCAATACCAGTGGAATTAAGACTAAAAAGGTAAATTAGTGAAAGCATAAATTATTAATTCGTTTGTGATTGAAATTATGTTCTGTGTAATTATGGTCTTAGGCCCACATCTAGAACGACAAACTTAAGTTTGCTTTTATGAACTGTCATACCATTTTTTCTGTTTGAACATTGACATGTTTGACAGTACTCAAGTGGAGATTGTGGCCTGAGGTAACTTTTGGAATACGGGCCTTAGGTTTGGGAGCGTTCAAGTCACGTCACGCAATTTTTGGAGATTATTGGACCCCCTCCCCCATGTAACGGGCCTTAACGTTTTTTTTGTACCCAATTATAGTAAAACGTTTCGTGACCACGTAGTGACTCTTTATACCTAAAAGTTACCATTAGGTGGTGTAAAGTACTGGAAAGTCGAAAATAATATTAACAATAACGGTTAATTTAATCCCCGCCCCGTATCGTAACGTTTTACAAAAAGACCTACCCACCAAAATTCGCTACGTAATACTTGACGTTCCCTTTGCTAGTTAAACCAAAATAAAGTCTAAAGGTCTTGACATCGTCAAGAAAATAGTTGTGGGAACCTCAATTCAGCGGTTCAGCACTTAATTAAGTAATAAATTAAACAAAATTTCTTGTTTCAGAACCGTTTTGGCAATCGCGGGTGCCGAACGGAGACGTACGGTGCGTCGCCCCCTCAGCCAGCGCCTGCGGCCTATCCCTCCATGGACGTGGACTCGGAAACGGACTCGAACCACGACACGGCGTTGACCCTGGCCTGTGCTGGAGGTCACGAAGAGCTGGTAGAGTTGCTTTTGGCGAGAGGGGCGGATATTGAGCATCGGGACAAGAAGGTATTGTAGTTTTTGTTTTTATTTAACGAAACATTATTGTCACATTTATTTGGATAAATAAATTAATTAAAATAATATATAATAATATCTTTACAATAAATCATTTACAATTGTATTTATTTGTGAGTATGGGACATATTCCCTCTGATATAGGAGTGATAACATTAAAAGTTTTAAAGCACCATTACACTAACAACTACTTGTTTTTACAAAAACGTGCCAAAAAGATCATCACTACATACTTAAACTTAAAATATTTTTCAACAAAATTAAATTCTTTATTAGTAATAGTTGAGGGTAGAAGTTTTAATAGATGGGGATGGGCCGACGAGATTGAAAGGATAGTTGGCAGCATTGGATGACGGCAAAAAATGAAGTAGGGTAGAAAAAGTTGGAGGCATCTTAGCTTAATAAACTGGAATATATATTTGTTTTTGTATATTATATGTAAAAAAGATGTGGACAAATAAAGGTTTATTATTATATTTATTAGATGCTTAAAGTTTTTGACAATAAACATTAATAACAAAAAAAAATTTACCGGATTGAAGAGATTAACCCGAAGTTTCGCGTGCTTTACAGCGTGCATGGTCACGGTGACTGAAGATAAAAGGTGTTGAATGTCAAAAAGTGTCACAGCTAGAGTTAAATTTAAAATTATGAAAAATAATTACATAACTTCAATCCGGTAAAAATTGTTTTATTATTGAATGTGTGAAAGTTATGTCAATAAAAGACAATACTATTAATTACATTCTCGAACTGTTTTTAGGGTTTCACACCTCTAATACTAGCGGCGACAGCGGGCCACGAGAAGATAGTAGAGATTCTCCTGAACCACGGTGCGGATATCGAAGCCCAATCGGAAAGGACGAAGGACACCCCCCTCTCCCTCGCCTGCAGTGGGGGCAGGTACGACGTCGTGGAGCTGATACTCAGTCGCGGTGCGAATAAAGAGCACAGAAATGTGTCCGACTATACGCCCCTCTCGTTGGCTGCTTCGGGCGGATACGTCAATATTATACGGCTTTTGTTACATCACCAGGTAAATTGTCATTTTCTTTATCATATTGTGACTAGCTGACTTGGCTAACTTCGTTCCGCCCTACAACCTTATAATATCATTGTTACTTTAATTTAACTTATTTTAGGATTTCATTAATGTTAAGTATTACATTAATACAACTTTTTTGCAAATACAGAAATGTTTTATTGCTTGCCATTGCGAAAGAAGAATGGTAGTTTTACACATTAGGCATCTTCTCTCTAGCGTCAATATGGCGATACTGCATGTTAAGCACTTTCTGATATCCAACATCTTTTGATCAGGATCAAAGCATGGTTATGCATCTCCTCATTCACCTTAAGATCGGAATTTCTTGAACTGACACGAATTCGACGTAAAATGATGCGTAGTTTTGTCAACAGATGGCACCATATGGTTTTTGCATTCGTAAAATTAATTTATTTATTTATTGTTATTCGATAACTTATCCGATATTTTATTGCTTATTCTGCTATTCGGGACGGAAACAAATCCAACAAATCACAAACCATGGCAATCGGTCCAGCCGTTCTCGAGTTATAAGTGTTGTAACAAACACGACTTTCTTTTATATATATAGATGTGGGGCTTAGGGTAAATAGTTCAGAGTTCTAGTATCACTCTTCGAACTTAGCAAAAGCAGTTTCAATTTTTATTGGTAGAGGTGATGCCAAGATGGCCGCTCTACAATTAAAGCTTTTTATGACTATTTCTTTACCAGATCTAAATTAAATTTGATTTTTATGTATTTATCAATACATTTTTTTCACAATAAATTAAATGATTTATTTTAATAAATTCTGTTAATAAAAGATTTTATTTAGCGTAAAAATGTTATACAGGCGGAGATTAACTCCCGTACGGGTTCGAAGCTGGGAATATCACCTTTAATGTTAGCGGCTATGAATGGTCATACGGCGGCTGTTCGACTCCTATTGGACTGCGGTTCGGATATCAACGCGCAGATCGAGACCAATCGCAATACAGCGCTTACCCTGGCCTGTTTCCAAGGTAATAATTTTTCTGTTAATTTACGATTGTATATCGTCCCTGTAGAGCGAAAACTAATTAATCTATGCCGTTAAAACTATATTATTTTTCTTTATTTAACTGTCCATAAAAATAAACTCGATCTGAGTGAAAAATCACTAACTAGGGGCGAATATTAACTAATTCATACCTACATCGGATATTCTACAGAGAACAAATAACTTATTGTTATTTTTTAGGTTTTCTCAGTAATAACTTAATCATACTTTGGGTAGCTAGCATCATTTTAACATAATTTGATTTCCTTCAAAATGAAACGAGAAACATTAAAATATGTCATGTTATGGCAATTTATGTATTTCAAAACTTTAACCCCCATTATCTCGAAACAGGTTTTTTGGACTTAATGAATTTTCGCTCTCCGGGGACGATATGTCTTCTATGTCAAACCTATTGTGGGTATATATGTCTTCAGTATGAGTTGTCAATTTTTTTTTTAAATCTTTACTAAAATTTATATGAAAAACAAAAGATTGTATTGAGTATTTTTATAAGTCTTAGAAGCCTCTAAGTTTGTCAACTGTATAACTAAAAGGTATTGCTATATAGATTTCTGTACCTACCAACGCATAACATAATGTCGCCGGAGTTCTAACACAAGACCTCCAGCTGATACGCCATCTGGAACTCAATTATTATTGTTCTCACAGGCCGCCACGAAGTCGTAAGCCTTCTCCTAGACCGCAAAGCGAACGTGGAACACCGTGCCAAGACTGGTTTAACACCCTTAATGGAGGCAGCTAGTGGGGGGTACGTGGAAGTCGGAAGAGTTCTCCTAGATAAAGGGGCTGACGTCAATGCGCCACCCGTGCCTTCGTCAAGGGACACCGCCCTTACCATCGCAGCTGATAAGGGACATACTAAGTTCGTCGAGCTACTGCTGCAGAGGTGGGTGGATTGAACTTAATATATTATTATTCTTTACAATAATCCTTTATTCTGTTTAGATAACACTAATACATTTAAAGAAAACACTTTTTTGACGGAATGAAGCTGTGTATTATTATAAACTTATAATTATTCACATAATTTAAAAAAAAATACAGACGTTTCGCGTTCTTTACAGCGTGCGTGGTCGTGGTGATTGAAGCCAAAAAGTGTCACAGCTTTAGAAAAAAGTTATATTATCTGCATTTATTTCCCCGGAGTCGATATAAACTCAAAAATAAAATACGTTAAAAAAGTGTTTTCTTTAAATGTGCAAAAGTTATGTTAATAAAAGACAATACTATGTAACACTAATACATTTAAGTTAGTAAGTATAACTTAACAACTTAAGTACTGAAATCAATAATAAATAAATACGTGTACGCGTCTACCAGAGCCGACAAGCGTACGCACAAACTGACTAACAATTTGCGATTGAGTACGGTCTTCTATTGTACTGAGGATACTCTTCCTACTGCATCGCAATATGCGTAAATTGATGCTGTTATTTTCCGACGTATCGCCCAGAAGTCATCAGTTTGAGCCCGGGAAACATGTCTGAGGCACTGCATAAGCGTGGCAGTCCCAACAGCATCCTAAAGGCTTTATTATATAGAATGGGCAAGGTACTTGGTGACCCGGCGGGGTACAGCTAACCGCTTGTGTAAAAGTTTTGGCAGTAAGCCTTAAAGGGGATACCCCCTTTTTTTCCTAGAATCCAACAATGAGCAAACTATGTTTATGCGTGCTTAGTGTAAGTGTGTAGTGTATTCTCACACTTAGCATTATAAACAAAATTTATTAATTTACCCTTGGACCATACATAAACTTGTGCTTCATTCAAAATTTTTGTTTATACTATTTAATATTTAATGTTCTTTATTCAATTAGTCGAAAGAAAATAGCTACTTAGTAATTTTTCTCTTCTATTGAATACCGACTGATATCTAATGAGGTAACTACAATATTTTTGAAGCAAAGTCAAATGTTATAAAACTAATTGTGATTTATAAATTTATTTTAGACGAGCGGCAGTAGAAGTGAAAAACAAGAAAGGCAATTCTCCCTTATGGTTGGCAGCGAACGGCGGCCATTTGGCAGTTGTCGAGATGTTGTACGCGGCTGGTGCAGATATCGACTCACAGGATAATAGAAAGGTCGGTTAATTACGCGACTTATTATTACTACGTACAATTTTATTTGATTTTTGTAAAATTTTTGGTACAGGTTATTATACGTTGAATACGATTAAAGTCAAGCAAACAAACGATAATATCTTATATTAATTATATAATAATTTGCGTGTTGTTTCCACGAGAATGTTGATAGAGGACAAATCTTTGTTATCAATTTATTTTATTATTATTTATTACTTAAGATGTCATGTGGAACATGGTGTAATTGATGCAGCTCCTTACACACGTTGTGTACAACAAAAAACTTGTCGATTAAAAAGAGTGGCGTAGAGTTTATTGCCAGTTCTTCTCTTCCGTTCTACGCCCTTGATTTGAGAACTGACAGTAAATGTAAAATTCCAAGCATTTAATGTATATTTATTTTTTGACGTTCATATGTTTACATTGTGTTACCTATATGAATAAATGATTTTAACTTGACTTAAATGTACGAAGCTAAGTTATGAAGGAGATGAAAATTCAATAGTAACTACTGTCTATAAAATGCCAAGAAAAAATCTTGAATACATTTCTAATGGGGTTATTTTAAAGTTACAATTTAATCCTAGTACAAACTGTCTTCAAAAGTAATCATTGAATTAATATTTTCATCAGGTTTCTTGCCTGATGGCAGCCTTCCGCAAGGGCCATACGAAAGTGGTTAAGTGGATGGTTGGTGTCGTCACGCAATTCCCTTCAGACCAGGAAATGACAAGGTATGTCGGATATTCTTTTTTAAATCGAATCTAGGTCTTTTTATGAACTGTAAATAGTGATCTCTGTTAGTAATTTGGGTTCTGCAGTGACTTTACACATGAATTTTTTTCTCTTTATATTGTGAAATATTTATGAAAAAATTTAAAAAAAAATTATGTGTGAAACTCATCGTAATAAAATAAAAGTGCGTGCGTACAAAGTACACATTCAAGAAGTGAAACTTCTTTGTAAATTAACTATATAAAATTAGCTGCCCAAATCCCATAATTTAATTTTGTCAGGCTAAGGCTAAAGCTAATTAAAAACCAGAACTAAAATTGTTGTTGTTATGTATATAGAAATACCACCATACATATGGTAACAATTACCAAATAGTATTACAAATTCCTTATTATCATAATTGCTAACTTATGTCCACATTTTCTAAAATAACTGCTACTCATGCGCCTAAAGAAGTTTCGTTTGTTGGCTTTTATTGATATTATTTTCTTGCATTTAGGTACATTTGTACAATATCGGATAAGGAGTTGCTAGAAAAATGCCAAGAGTGCGTGCGCGTCATTCGAGCAGCGAAAGAAACTCAAGCGGCGAGGGCCAATCAAAATGCCACCATTTTACTAGAAGAGTTAGATGCGGAACGATGCCGGGAAGAGAGCCGCAGACAGGCAGCTGCTAGAAGGCGAGAGAGGAAGAAGAAAAAGAAGATGGAGAAAAAGGTATATATTCTTAAATGCGAATAGACGATTTTATATATATTTTTTATACTGTTTTTAAGATTAATAATTTTTTGTATCTATTTTATCAATAAATTAATTAAAATCTTACAAAACCCTTTGATAGTTTGTTTTGCTTAATCGGTTAAAATAGTTAAAACTCCTCTTATAAATCTTAATTTTTCACAAATTTTGAAACTGTCCCGACATTCTGAAATTCTTTTTTATATGTTAAAATGCAGAATTCGTTTATTGATTAAACTTGTCATACAAAAAAAGTGTTTTTTTAATGTTTTATCTATATATACGTCTCTGTTACAGGAGGAACGACGTAAACTGCAAGCGGAGAATGAAAAGAACAGCCTGTACTGCGAAAAGGCATCTGGGGAGTTGTCAGAAGGCGGAGAGCCTGATGATGAGCCCGTGCCCAAGGAGGAAGGTGACTCCGGCATTGACGCCAACTCACAGGTATATTCATTTAATGACACAGAATATGTGGACTGTTCAATAGTATTTCTTTCAATAAAACGTTAAAAATAAATACAGTTTTGGGCTGTATTTAATACATGATAAACACTGGATTAACTTGTAGAAATACTATATTTAATGTCTTATAAAAGAGTCACAAATTTATAATATTTTTACAATATAAAAAACTTAACAATTGGTTTTATTCAGGGTTCCTGTTCATCATCGGATGTGAAAGCTCCACCCGCTTCAAGCAAAAGTAAGAAAAAGAAAAAAGAAGAAAAGACACCTCCACCCGCACCTTCTAAGAAACAACCCGATAAAGTAAGCTACTTAAGCTAAAAGCTAAAAAAATACAATATATAGAACCTTATAGAATATACTTAATTTTCAAAAATGCATATTTATTCTCCATAGACAAAGCCTAAAATAGAGATAAAAGAGAAAGAAGTCACCTCTAAGAGCGAAAAGAAGCAAGAGAAAGAGAACGTTGCGCCTGCGCCTCTCGCCACTCCTGTCACTCCGCCTAAGCACGAGCGACGAGAGAAGAAAGAAAAGTGAGTTATTATATTATTTGCAATTTATTATTTTTATACATGTGTTGTAATTCACTTAAACTAAATGTTAATGGCATGCGTGTGTTACTTATTTTAACTATTGATTAATTTCTTAAATAGGGCTTCAAAATCCTAATATTTTTTGTAAATATTTTAAACTTGTACATTGCATTACATATTTTGATGTTGCATGAACTTTGTGTTGCTTAAGCGGGCCATAGACGGACCGCATGTTGCAGTCAAGACCGACTGCAATATGCGGTCGCCGCACGGCGATCTGCAGTTTCCATACTAAATTTATATTCGCAATACACAGACCGCTTCGTCTTGACTGCAAATAGTGGTCCGTCTATAGCCCGCTTTAGTCTATAATTGAGTAGATTAGAATTTATATGATCTAATAATAGTTAAAGACATAAATCTTAAAGGTGTTTGGGGAGTGGGGTTAAAAGGTGAATGTTGTTGCAGAAAACAAGAAGAAGATGCTAAAAGCATCGCAGTACAGAATATTAACAAATTTGGGAACAGCTCTAGAAAGAGCCAAGTATTTGAATCGTCTAGGTTTAACGTGGAGAGAGACGACGTTGACACGATCGAGAAAAATAAAAAAATATTCAGCCAGTAAGTTGACATGACCAGAGATTATAAAAAATTAACATATCGATGTCAAAGTTGATCTGTCTTCGAGAAGCTAGTTTTGGGTATCTGTAGTTAATATTTGATGTGCTAATGCATGTTTATTTTTTGCATTTTATTTGAATGAATTTTAACTGTTATATTTAATTCAATTAAAAAAAACAAATCTAAAAAATGGCACAGTGCAGTCTCTGATTGCATTGATTTGATAATAATTAGCTTAATTTTTAAATAAATGAATAGCTTTTGGATCGAAGAATTCTTATTATGCTACTGTATATTAACCAGGAGAATGTGTCAAACAAAATTTGAGACATTGTACTTTAGTTAAAACATTTTAAGAAGAAAAAAAGTAGTTAGAATGAATGAAATGAAAGATACAACCTCATTCATTTGTTTTATTGTATATTTTATACATATATTGTATATGTTTCTTTTATTCGAAATCAAAGAACGAAAATCTTCATTCAGGATTTAGAAACATGTAAGCTTTTCTAAAATGTCCCACGTACGAGTAACCGCGTGTCACGCATTTCTTTAACAGAGCTATCATTTATAATATGAAACGGTAAATAATTAATTCATTCCCTTAGATGGGAGATGGAAGGCAAAAATACTTCCCCAAAGGGGGCAACAGCTCCTGGTGCTTCGCGTCGCGAGGAGGGCTGGAAGGAAGTCGTCAGAAAATCCAGCGTTCAACCTCCATCTGCAGTGGAGCCTGGGTATATTTTCTTCTACTTTTATTTTGAATATAGAAAAATGTAATGTTCACCAAAAATTATGTGTTAAAGTCAGTGCTTAGTCATACATTATTTACATTTTAATTACAATTCAACGTTATAGTTGTTAATTTACGATACGCAAATAACTTTTTTATTAAATCTGATTAAAGTAAGACTCGAACCAAATATCTGATTTAAGTAAACTAATATTGTATTGCAAATAAATTATCTTTACAATCCTTACTTTTCAATCAGGGTCTTAAAAAAAAGGTGCCTATTAATCATTATCATGGTTGACATTTAGTTTTAAGTGAAATGCTCTTTCGACATCGTCCTTAACTTACATAATTTCAAAGTATGTATAAATACTATTTAAGAAATCGACAATTGTATCGCATCATCTAAGCCTTTCAAACTAACTAGTAACTCGGACACGACCGCACCTTATAATGCCAAAGTCGAGCACCTAGTGCCCTCTTCCCACTAAGGGCTTTACACTACAGTATGAACTAATAAAAAATGATTTTTTTAGATGTAAGAAAGTGTGCGTAGCATCTCATGCGATATCCCGTGTGATCGGTCGCGCCGGCTCGAACATTAACGCGATCCGATCGGCGACCGGCGCTCACATCGAAGTCGACAAGCAGACTAAAGGCCAGGGGGAGCGGATTATTACTATCAAGTATATGTCGTTTATAATTGAATTTATAGCCTCCGAAACAATACTTCACGATTTTATTTTTTTTAAACTTTTGCAGAGGCTCGACGGAAGCTACAAAGCAAGCGGCCACCCTTATTGCAGCAATGATTCGTGATCCAGAAGCGGACATAGCGCAGCTGTTGCCCCGGGCTAAGTTACCTGCGCCCGCGCCACAACCAGCTATTGTTAAGCCTGCTAAACAACCTACGCCTAAGGTAAACGTCATTCTTTTGATGAAGAAAGAAATATTTATTAGAGTAGGAATGTAGTTTATATAAATTAGGCCCCGGTTATTATATATTATTAGTTTTTTTGTTATATATAATTTAAGTTAGCTGTAGGAGTAGGTGCGAAGCAAGTTATGGTGACCATAATCATATTCTTACCAGACCATTATATATTCATAGTTAAAAGATATTTATATAAATTAATGAATATATCCATAGAAAATAGATGATAAATTCATTTCTAAATGTCTTTTGAAAGAAGAGATATTAAATATCCGTAATTATTGTAATAAATTGATCAAAGTAATAGGGGATATTTTTTAATGATTTCTTTATTATTCGTAACTGGTATCGGCACGTATCTTGGCGTGAAGTGGCGTAAAAAAGTTCTGCACATTTTCTGTTTACTAAATTTATTATTGACCAGTAAAATTTATCAATCCAGGTGGCTCATACAAGTAGCGTGCCAGTGACAAGTCGAGTAGGGCCAACGACCAGTACGGGCGTGGTAACGATCGCGCCCGCACCTGCGCGTGCGCCTGCCAAGCAACACATGCCTGCGAGACCGCCCACACGGACGCATACACACCGTTAGTATTATAATTATCATGTGAAATTCATTTTGTTGTGAATATATTAAAAAATCTTAGTAAACCTTTTTAAGAAATTTCTGAGAAAATGTGTTTACGCTGTAAATAAATGAGTCTTGGGTATGTCTTAAGTTTTAAGTTATTTAGAATAAAGGAGAGTGTCTAATAAATCAGAATATTGCAGTGGCTATCACTCCAATAAAGATATATCACAAAACGCCTCTTTTTTTAGCTACAAGTTAGTAAAAATATTTCAAATATTTTTATAGTAAACTTGTCCACACAAGTATTGTCAGATATCTATTTTAACTGTTTGTAATTTAATAAAATATAATTAATTGAAAACACAGCCATCACAACACCAAGCAACGAAAAGCGTGCCCCAAGTGCCCCTGGCGCCCCAATAAGCTCAGTTAGCTCGAGTACCGCGACCGCAAAGCCGGGCGCGTTGTCGTACACGGGCGCCATCGTGGGTGCTAGGAGCCACACCTTCGCCGCTAAACTCACTGCCACGCCCCCTCTGGACACGAAACCTAGGCCTACCACACAGGTAAATGGCAATATTTGTTTACTATGTGTTAATTATTATTTAATAATAAATTATTTATTAATCAGACAAT
This sequence comes from Pieris napi, assembly GCF_905475465.1. Lineage (NCBI taxonomy): Eukaryota > Metazoa > Arthropoda > Insecta > Lepidoptera > Pieridae > Pieris > Pieris napi. Next base: position 6,970,660 of record NC_062250.1, read on the forward strand.
TACAAGTTAATGTAGTAAGTGTGCAGTAGTCATAAATATTATATTAGAAAGGTTAGTTAAAATTATTTCAGTTATCATTTTATGTAGTTGTTCTGAAAAGTTTTGCTACCCAGGTCCCAGATCTGATTTACATCATTAGTAAAATATACCTTTTTTTTCTGTTCATAGAATAGAACATGTATTTATTATCTATAAAAAATAATAATGGTTATGGTTATAAATACGGATTGCCTAGGAGAGATCGCTTATTAGCGATGAGGCCGCCCGTCATTTATATTTATTATCGTGTTTTATTTATATTGTTCTAAATAAAACTGTACTACACGTAACCTTAAATTTGGTAGCATTTTGAGGTATCAAAGTTTAGATCACAACTTGATATATCCATTATAGGTGTGCGCCAGTCCATCAAGTGCGGCAAGTAGCGGCGCGAGTTCGTCTCCCCTCAAGAGCCGTACACCTCCCCCTACTCCTCGGCCCCCTCTGCCCACGCCCCCTAGATCTGACGACCCAAGACTCGTCGAAAGACTGCAGGTATATCTCCGTAAATGAATAAAAAATAAAATATTGTTTATTATGGAACATAAGATACATGTATCACTTATTCCACGTCATTACACACATTACAATTTCTTTTTCATATTTACAATAATTAAAATCATTGAAATATTTTTAATATTCATTGTTTTTATGTGGAACTATATGATGATATTCTATGTTTTTCTTAGATAATTGTAATGTTTAGACAAAAATATTGCTTAAATACTTTCTACTGCTGTGTGTGTGTCTCTGTTCTATTCATCAAATATTTATATTAAATACTTTATTCATATTTTATTCACAGCTAAGCCCAGACAACTCCAGTACATGGAGCAACGAAGAAATCCCAGTGAATACATCAACTTCAGCTCTACACATTAATACTACCCCACAGGTTAGTATCAATTTAATTTATAATTAAAAAAATAAATAAATTTACATTACTAAATATTTTGACTACTGTTTGCAAGCGAATGAAGTAAGATTCATTCTTTTTGAAGTTATACTTCTTTAGGCGCGTTATGAAAAATTGATGAGAGTGAAATTTTACGATGCGCGCGCACCGTGTCACAAAATTAACAGAATGAAGTTGCCCACAGAAGATGCTACGGCATTGGACATAATTTAAAAACAACATTCGAATAATAATAGAATTTATGTTACACTTAATGTTAGAGAATAATAATAAATATTTATTTATTTAAGTTTCCAAATTATGTAAACTGAACTTTATTGACTATAATGACTCCTTTTCCAGTCTTTGATTATTTAATTGTAATTAATTATTTGCATACAATCAAAAACTATTTTTAAAGATGTATAACTTCTTACGCGCGTACATAATTTTTAGTTCTAAATATGTGTCTTTTTGCAAAATCGGTTAAAATGGATACTGTTCTATAAAAATAATGTATTACCTGTTGTATTCCAGTAGCACTTTTACAGTGCAACATTTACTGATTTGTTGTATGGCATTCTAGTCAAGCGGCAGCGCAGGCAGCAGCGCAGGCACCCAAGAATACTCCCTCTTCACCGCGTGTCACCTCCCTGGCAACACAGCGCCAGGTCCCGGTGTATGGGGCGAACCGTCGCATAGCGAGCCCCCGCCCCCGCAAGTGGACGCGAGCAAGGCACCGGGATATCGTGGGGCGGGTGGTTGCTCACCCTGCTCGAGGACTTCCTCCCACGGCTCCACGCCGCCGCCTTATCACCAGCCTTACCATCAGCAGAATGCTATGGGTATATATGAACTTTGAATTGTTCTTTCTGACCGTTTCTTTAATGACTATTACTTGTGGCTTTAATAATAAGTTCATCCTTAATTGCGTAAACCAAATGGTTAATACGGGAGTCTGAAGAAAGCCCCTAATATTTCCGCTTCCATAGCGGTTTCTATTTTAGTGGCACCCTAAATAGATTAATTATTTTAATGTATATAAATATATTACCTATATAATATTTCAACATTTCACGCTCAGTCATCAATCAGTGATCAATCAATCGGAATATGAATATTCGTGATATAAACCTTTTAAATATTCAAAAACGAAACAGATAAATTTCTTTTAATTTAAAGTACAGTGTAAACTCTTTATAACGAATTTCAAGGGACCTAGCTTTTAAATCGTTATACAGGGATTTTGTTATAGGGAGGCAATAATTAACGTATAGGTTTTGTGTTAAACCAAACAAAATGAAGTAATTTTTACATTATATATAGAGTTTTTCGTTATAACAAATGGCGTTATAAAGAGGTTACACTGTATATAGCATTAAAATTTGGATCTTTCAAAACAATCATGTTATATTTTACAGATCAATTTTAATTTAATTAAAAAATAAAAACAATTTCAACAAGTTTACTAATAAATTGATAAATTTAGGTAACAACATGAACGCTATGGACATGAGTGGTCTATCCCGGAACGGCCCCATGTACCAAGATAACTCCCGAAATGGACACAACATAATGGTATGGATGATTTCTATTAATATTAATCGTTAACTCATAATTTAATTATATATCTAATTGTATAGTTTAAGTATTTTTCACATATACATCACAAACATGTATATAATATATAAATTTAATTATGATATTATTATCCATTGTTAGTTATTTTCATTACTAAAGATTAACAGTATTAAAATACTTTATTATCTTAGTATTGTGATGATATCTCAAAAAAATTAGGAATAGATAAAATAAATTATGACAACACAAGTGTCAAACATTCAATAGGGGGCCGTTCATAAAATACGTCAAACTAAAATCAGCTTTTTTTGACCCCCTCCCCCCCTATTGTCATGCTGTGTCACACTTTCTGTGACACAGCGTGACACCCCTAGAAATATGTCGTCACAAAAACTAAGGACCCCCTCCGCTGAAAATTAAAAATATTTATTTAGTTATGATAAAATTTAAATAAATTAATAAATATCTTTCATAACGAACATATAAATAACATTTCTATTATTTAGAAGTCCAAGGATTATCTAATAATGATAAACGGCGAACGTCACGTTGCCGTATACCCCCCGTCTCCCCTTGTCACACTCAGCCAGACCCCTCCCCTCCCCTTGTATGCGAACGTATTTTATGAACGGCCTCTAGTTTCATATGTGCCTTTTGACAAACAAAATTGTTACACGTTTTTTATACATAAATATTTGGGAATATTTTTGAATAATTGGTTTATATACCAGGTATCTATGTCGAGCGGCGTTGGCCTCGGTTACGTAAATGTGGGCAACGTGGGCAATGTGGGCAGCGTGGGTAGCGTAGGCGTTGGTGTTGAAAACGTATCCCGACTTAACCCTCGAGCGCCTGATTTTGCCCAACGTCACCCTCTGCTGCAGCATCAGCACAAACACGCCGCTCAGGTACGTACCTTTTACCACTCTTGTGGAATGGAAATGTAATATTTTTGTATTTGCCTTTATATAGAATTTTTTTACCAATAGGAAACTCCATTGTACTATTTTATTGTATCGTACTTAAGGATAAGTTCAATTTAAACATATGTATTATATTAAACTATATATTTAAATAAAACATTATTTACTCAGTCGTACATAGTCAGCGAAAGACTTTGGGTAAGATTCAGAGACGAGGGTAAACGCAAAGTCTTCTGTCGTTATTCAAATATTTCCATTCATTTATTGTAGGACCGTAATATATTATTATTAAATATATTTCAGCAACTATTCGCGAGTGCAAGTAACGCCGGCAACCTGAGCTCGTTGCTGATGTCGTACCAGCAACACCAGCAGCACCAGCAACATCCCCAACATCAGCAGCAGCAGCAGCAACCGCAGCAGCAGCCGCAACAGCAACATCCTTACCAGGTATTTCAATATTCATTTCATGACTAAAAGATTTGGGTGCTTCTAGAGTTGAAAAGATTCGTTTTATTTTGTATATCTAGCGCAGCCTATGTATCTAATGCTCATTCTCATGTTAATATTAGGTAAATCTAATACAATAAAATTCTCATGTCGCGGTGTTTGTGGTTAAACACCTCCGAAACGGCTCGACCGATTCTCATGAAATTTTGTGTGCATATTGTGTATGTCTGAGAATCGGACATCTATTTTTCATCCCCCTAAATGTTAAGGGTAGTCCACCCCTATTTTTTTTACAAAATGCACACAACCCCTAACTTTCACCCCTCTACGATCAACCCCTTATTTTTTTAATTATAAATGATATACATGGCAAAACGACGTTTGCCCGGTTAATTAGTATTATATATGAATAATTTCGAATAAGTTTGTTGTTGCATTGAAATTGTGTACTGTGTGATGTGTAGTCTTGAGTATAGTCTGTATTGTTGACATAACGAGAAACAATAGGAACAGAACTACTAAAAGTTATGCAAATGTATACTCTATTTGCTCTGCCATACTGTTTCATTCACGTTAATTCGTAGTAGTAGGTAGGTCATAGCGTCGTCCAGCACAAAAATAAAATTTCAAATCAAACCTTTAGCGCAGATCGATTCCGAGTTCGCTCGTTCAATCAGAGGATAGAAGATGATAAAAGGAAATAATATTTTTCACTTTTGCAATATAATATAGAATCGGTTCAGTATGAACTTATTCAATACAACAAATCTTTATAATATTAGTGTAGATAAACCTTTTTGAAATATCGAGGGGAATGAATATAATGTTTATATAGTCCCTGCTGGAACGTGGTGTCGGCGTCGGCGTGAACTCAGTGGGCGTGGGTATGGGCGTGTCCTGGGCGGAAGAGGAAGAGCGCAAGCCCAGGCCCATAGGCACCGAACGCGCCTGGAAGCTCACTGCCGGAGAAGACTGGCACCACCGCACGGACCACGACAGATACCAGGTGAGGCAGACATTTTTGAAGTTATACTTCTTTAGGCGCGTTATGAAAAATTGATGAAAGTGAAATTTTACGATGCGCGCGTACCGTGACACAAAATTAACAGAATAAAGTTGCCCACGGAAGATGCTACGGCATTGGACCTAATTTAAAAACAACATTCGAATAATAATAGAATTTATGTTACACTTAATTTAAGAGATTAATTTTTCAAATGTAAACTGAACTTTATTGACTATAATGACTCCTTTTCCAATATAACTTCTTACGCGCGTACATAAGTACACGCACCCTTTTTTGTATATAACAATTGTCTAGACCTAAATTCCCACTTCTATTGTTTTACGTTATTATATTTAGAGATTATTAGAATTAGTAGTAAATTAAGCTATTTGGAATATAAGAATTGAGGGTTACGTTAATTACGATACATTCAGTAAGGTTTAATAATAACCACAAACAATATCACAAAATAGATTTTACTGCTGAAATCAGCCATTTTCAGACAACCTAGATGACGTATATAATCTAAACATTTAATATTAATGCACGAAGTAGTATAAAAAAAACAAAGATTTATTTAATTAGTGATCTATTAAATATGCGTCTACTACTTTCTCTATAGATTTTGGAAGATGTAAACTAAGCAAATAGTTGTTTAAATCGTTTACTCGATCAAGTAGTATAATTAGTATTATTATTGACTTTACAGCAACAAGGCGTGAGCGGAATGAGCGGCGTGAGTAGCGTAGGTAGCGTGGGCGTAGTGGGCGATGCGTACGGCGGCGCCACCACGGCGGCGTTTTCGCTGATGCAAGCTCTGCCCCTGCACTACGTTCCGCCCGAACATCCGCATTGGGAACGCCCCCCGCAACACAACAACGACAAACCGGTTAGGCAATATATCATTTAAAACTTCATAGGCTAGATCGTAATTTAAAAAAAAAAAACAATATAACGATTCTTCATAATCGATAAATCTCATTTACTCTTTGATTTAGAAATAAAATTGAGCAAAATAAATTCACATGTGTAATTTTATTTCATGATTGTGTGCTAAAGATGTCTAGGTCAAAATCTATCGAAAATAACAGACCCCTACATACTAACGCTCATAACATGTCAAGATAAATCAATGGAATCTTTTGTTACCTTAAAAAAAGTAGTAAATAATCTAAAAGCCTGTAATACCAATTAGACCACCGATAGAATAAGTTTCATTACACATTTAAATCTTAATATTATTATATTTTATAAATAGTATAATATTATGCACACTACAATGGCTTAAAATAAAAGAATAATAATAATGGAGGCGGTAATGGTTTTTGGATTCAGTTTCCGCACTTAGACCCTCATTAGGTACGTTGTGCGTAAAGTCCTGGCTAAATAAGCCAGCCTAGCTCCTTCTAGAAGTACAGAAGTCTCCTGGCCACTTAGCAGTCTTCACGGAGCGACCTCACTGCTCCGAGGATTTCTGTACTTTGTTTAGCCACAGCCACGCATTCCAGGACTACGTGGGTGACTGCCTGTCGCGCCTAAGACAAAAATATGTTTATTAAGGAGGCAATGGCCCTTAATTGTCCCTATCTTGTTTTTAGATTAGTTCTGTAGAGGGTTATAAGTCGTTTTGTTACTATCCATAAAGTTGTTTTAGGTGATAAACCCCATTTGACACCTAGCATCAATGGAGGCGGTCTAGCAAATAAATAATTGTATTAAATAGCAAAATAGCAACAACAAAAAAAATAACTGTCAAAAGTTCACCTTCACAATAGTAGAAACCGTCAAAAATAAAACCCTTATTAAGATTTTCTAGGTAAATACCAGTGCGATAGTTCCACTCTTCATATAAGAAAAGTGACCGGGTCAACTCACAACATATTTTTCATGATTTCAATTAGTATCATGCTACTCTGGATTTCAAAACTAAAGAAAAGTGTTTAAGGATACTCTATTTATTAGAAACTGGCTTTTATCCCTTAATGAATTATAAGGCCCATTACACTCAAAAACACACATGATAAATTTTAATATAAACATTTTTTGATACTAAATGATGTACTTTTGTTCCAGCAAACGTGGAGTAAGTGGAATCACTAGCACGTGCCCCCACTCGTACCCGCGTGAACGTAACAACGTTGTAGATATTAGCGAGAAAGATATATACAGAATATATGGTGAGCGTCCGCCATTTAGACAAATTATTATTATAGTTGTTACTCGGCGCCATTAGCGCGACTAGCTAGTAGCTGCGCAGTCTACGCCGAACCGAATGTAATTCTGTTCGCCCAGCGGCCCGCCAGCGCCTTTACTATATTTTACTATTTACGGCATAATATTCGGAAAACGAGCCGATACGGATTTTCATAACGTGTAACAAATTCGCTTGTACATGAAGATTAAATATCATATATTAATGCACCGTAACCACTGTTTTTAATGCCACCTGCGGTTTTATTTCAATACTTTTAGTTTGGGTAAATGTATATTTAAGTAAATTATTACGAAGACTTACGTCTCGAATATGGTTAGCAGGATTTTCGGTAAGTTCAAATAAACCGTTGTCAAATAAATTGAGTGTCTTCTTGAATAGGGCTTGTTAGGTCGCGAAGCTTCGGTAGATGGCTCTACAGTACCTGTAACGGCCAATGAGAGTAGCTTATTTAAATTTAGAATTCGGTCATGTATTTTATAACCAATCAGATGAGAGTTGTATTGTATAGCAATTTGACTGGATATTTTGATTGGCGCGGTAACCTTTACCTAGTTGAATATTCACTGCCTTGATACAAGAGATCGCCTCATGTTGCCTTGTCTATAGTTATGCAGACTCATCATTTTCTATAGTTATATAAATAATAAAATATATTAAGAAATAGCACTCTTATTTCTAATAGCCTAACACAACTAAAGGGTTAACTGATGAGATCATAACAATTCTTCTATTAGTTCTTGAATCTGGTGAGCCATTTACTCGTATAGGGAGAACTACAGAAGAAACTAATTTTATTATGAAATTTCATTGCAAATATGATCCTTCACCTATTAGCTGTGGTACAGGACAATTTTGGGATTTAGGGATAGAAAAAAAGTTAACATAATTTATATTTATTAGAGATTCAACATATTACAGTTGTTAAGTTTAATGATCACATATTAAAATATAAATGCACTGGAATATAAGTTGTGAGACAATTTTTGTCTTCCACAATATTAGTTCACTTATGATTACAAAAATAATTTGGCTCAACATCTTATTAATCTTATACATACAATAGAAATAATTCTAAATAAAAAATAGATAAAAGAACAAAACTTCTAAAAATATTAACCGGCCTTAATAGAGCCTATACATAAGTATCCAGTCTACAATTCCGTATGTCTCGCCATGATCCTGCCTTCGAGGTCCGCGTGCATCTTCTCAACTTTTCTCGAGTGCTTCTTGATGATCTGTTGCTGGTCTGCGAAATGGTCCATCTTATCGCCCGCTGCGGCTACCTATGTTAAAAAGGATTGAAAACTACATTAAAATACATATATTCTAACGAGCCGAGCGAGTGTAGGAAGGAGTAAGGTTGAAATATGGTGTATTAAACATACTATGCATTAAAGATGCAAAAAATATATTAATAAAAGAGAATTACTTGAATTAGAGTACTAATTGTTTAATGAGCAAAAATGCAACGATATTAATATTAAACTACTGAAGCATTTTTTAAGGTATCTTGATTTAGAAGGGACCTTCGTAAAAGAGAATTTGAAAAAATTACAACCATAATTGCCACTGCGCGACAGCTTATCCTATAGTAATAAGTATCTAAATTTTCTAGAAATGCATAATGAACATTTTTTATTAATCAAAACAACCGAAATCAATTTCTTCGCTGTAGAATGATAACCTCGTATGTCGGTTAAAATATTATTGTTTTTGTCCATAGTTTTAGATGGTAAAAAGGACATTTATTAATAACATAAGTCCTTACTATGATTAAACCAGTTAAATGACAAAAGTGTCTAGAATAAAAAATAAATAGTTTTTTGACAGTTTATCATACTACAGTGACAATTTAAAGGTACAAGACACATCTCAAATTCCTAAAACAGATACTACATTATGGTAGGGGAGCCCACGATGCTAAATGGGGATTTACTCGAGCGTCGTAGAGACCTATTGGGATGCAAAGCTTAGATAAAAAGAAGAAAAAAATGTTATATGATAAATTCCTTTTCATCGGTGGGGGAAGCGGCTATAGATAGTTAAATATGTAAAAAAAAACTGTTGCATGGACATCCTCGAGCGCGTCAGATATTGATAGCATCTATGCCCTACGTATTTTTAATAATGTACGTATGTTAATCTGATCGTTTGCATGATGCGGGTGGTTGTATTTAAGGGTTGAAAATTAAAAAAAAAAAATTATCGAGCGCGTCAGATTTTCTAAGGGAGTGTTAAGTGCACCAAAAAAAAGCTCTCATTCACTAATCTGACGATTTCGATGGGACGCAAACCCACAGCCATTTTCTTAATTTGCAAAAAAAAATCGCAATTTTGAAATACTCAAGCGCGTCAGATTAAGATATATGTGGTTCATCTTTATGTTCTAAACGTACTGTCTCATAATCTGACGATTATCTAGAGGGATTCGCCTGATCTGACAAAAAAAATTTAGAAAAACGATTCACCGAAAGGGCCATTCCTGCAACTTCCCGCTACTTCCATTCCTGGGCGCTTAAAATTGATATTTTGAGCTCGCTGAGTTCAAAGAAATAACATTTCTATGCATTTGAGCTCTCCCAGCTCGAAAGTCTGATAGAAGTTTCATAGAACACTATTTTTGGAATTTTCAAACCGCAATAACTTTTGAATGGATCAAGCAATTTTCACGCGGTTGGCGGCATTCGACGCAGTTTTATCATCCTCATAAATAATTTGCAATTTTAATTGATCGAACCACAAATTTCGGAGTAATCCCGAAAAAACACTTTTTCGGGTTTCTTTCGTGTACGATATCTCTCGAACGAATCAACCGCTTTTGACCAGCTTGGTGGCGATCGACGTGGTTTTTCAAGCTCAAAGGCGGATTAGTTTTTGAAGTTGATCGATAAAGAAACCACTTTAAAAAAAAATATTTCTTATTTTTTTAAGATTTTTCAAAATGTCTCAAAATCTATCGGTCCGAATCGGTTCGAATTCACAGGAAATGTAATTTTGAGGGAAATATTTAGAACGCCGTTTAGTAGATTCCGATCGGTTTAAGGAAATGTAGGCATCACGCAGCTGCACGCATTTAACTTTATCGACGAATTTTTGTTATTTCGGCTTGCGGAAATCGTCAGATTATATATTTTTCATTATTCTTGAATAATTTCCTTCAAAATAAAAAAAAAATTAGCTACGCTCGAGAATGTCGAGATGACGTTTTTTTTTACAACTTTGTTGCCCTCCCCTTTTTTTCCGTCACTCTCAAATTGTCAGATTAGTGGAATATACACTTTTTAGGATGTAATTAACTCACCCTACCTTAATCTGACGCGCTCGGGAATTTCTGATGGTCAATTTTTTTTTACTAAACTGATCCTGTCTCCTTCACGTGCGGCTTTATATATGGGCCTCATATTTTGTGGAGGTACTTAACCGGGTACAAGGTATCCCCCTATATATTAATCTGCCGCGCTTTAGTAAATCCCGAAATCCCCTCTTGGGCTCCCCTACCATTAGTAAACCCATAGATATATAATTAGTTTGGTAAGCAAAACATAAATCAAGTCTAATTGTGCTGTTTTAATTAAACCACTTTTAGCTCTAATCTAATCAGCCTGATTTAGTAGTTATGAATAAGGGAGTAAATTTTTATCTCGTCAAGTCAAAAACAATAATAACCTTAGAATGATGTTTGTCGAGTTTGCTTACTTGGTCTGCATGCAACGTGCGGAGCTTCAGAAGTCGAGACTCGTAATGCTGTAATTCCACCTATAATAATATTAGAGTTTTAATAAGTACTTAAAATGGTATATTGTGATATGTGATATCCAATTAAGTTGTTGTCTTGTTTATAAACATAGTGTGACCATGGCTTAAGAAAAAAGCATATTATATGTTTATATTATAAATACCTTTAAAGAAGCTAACTCATCTACAGTAAAATTCGCCACTGCTGCCAACTTCCACAATCCTTGCACTTTTGGTTCAATGAACTCTTTGTTTGATGGTCCTAGAAAGAGTCACATATTTTCTGATAATAATATAGTAAGTTAATATGTGAGGATTTGAGATGATACAAATATGCATAATTAAAGAATTTCTAGTACATATTTGATGTTGAAATGAGTTAGGTTGTTCTGCCATTGCCATTGCTTTGTCCATTCAATGTAATGTTTCTTTCCATACAAAGATAACTCCCTACTACAACATGCACAATTCCTTCAGGTGAACTATATATATTTTAGCCATTTAAACAATTCTATCAAATAAATCATAGCAGTTGTGTATGATTATATACCTCGAGCTGCAATCCGGTCCAATCTGTCAAACCCATCTCGAAGACCTCTGTGCTTCTCTCTCACAAGATTAGCTTTGTCAACAAAATCTTTTGTCAAATTCTCTCCATTATCTTCTACATAGTTGATTTCATTAAACTTGTCGAGTTCTTCATCGTTGACAGCATCTGAAATAGAATCCATCATGAGATTAATATAGTCATATAATGAACATATCTCTTCAATCTCATTGTCATCATTTTAATACCTTAAAATTTTCTTGACAACCCAAAAATTACTTATTTTATTTATTTTAATGGTTCTAATGACAGAAAAATGTATTTAATAAAATTTACTAAAATAATATTTACTTTTATAACCATCTATTTCTCCTGCTTCCATATTAACTAATAGATCATAGTATTGATCAATTTTCTCCTGATGATGACTGAATTCTTCTTTTAGAGCTGCAAGTTCCTCACTGGTAAAGCCTGAAGCTTCAGCTTTAGCCCACAACATATTCAGCTTTTTGTCTTTAAATAAACTTTTGTTGATGAACTTATCTGATGCCTCATTGTACATCTGTAAAATGTAAGGATGTTTATACTGGATTTTAAGGTTTTGAGGATTAACTAAATATAAATGCATTATTATATCCTATCACAAATGTACATAAATGATGGCACTCTAGTAATAGGTTAATGAAATAAAATAAAAAAATATACAACAAATGAAAATTATTACATTTACAGCACATAATTATAGCTATTATTACATGTATTGTTATCACTTTTTATATCAAAGAACCCAAGGTTCATTAACACTTGAACTCTACTTTATAAAAGAATAATTAAAGAAATGAATGAATTGAAAATTTGTATCTTGCATACAGAAAAGGGCTTTAGAAGATAATTTAGTACCGTATCCTGTTTCATCCGTCTTACAGAATTATCTTCAAAGTGTTCCCTAAGGCCATAATTATTCATAATAGTTGTAAGTTTCCTTCTTAAGTCAGTTTCTTTAAGTCCTTCCTTATCTCCACCTTCACTTCTCACTCTTTTATATGTTATTTCTTGTTTGTCTTGGATCATCAAGTCACTATACAATGACTTTAACTTAGGCAGTGTTAAGCGCTATAATATATCAGATACAATTAAAAAAGAGGACAATAAAAAAAATATGAAAATAGGTATATTAGCATAATATTACCTGTTGAGCTTTAACCCAAAGAAGATTAAGTTTATTCATTCTAAAAGGTTTGTCTAATTTTCTAAAATCTATATCTTTCTCATCTTTGATATTGGCAGACTGAGAATATTTATTTTCACAATAAACAACATGAAACAATATCGCTACGACTAAAAAAACAAAAAGTCTATGTAAAAACATTTTTTCTTTGGATGTTGTTTTTAAAAGGTTCAAAATATGTATATAATGTAGTGTAAAAATTTATATGATCTAAAAACAGAAAATATACAGCATAGAGTAGACTTTTTTTTACAAGATTACACTAGTAGATATTAAATGCATTTATTTAACTTAAATAATACATTTAAAAACAACTAATCTTCAAATAGCCCACTTTGTCTGGCAGTTGGCACTTTCTCAATTCTCATATATAGTATAGTATACATCACTTCAACCATAGATTAGATATTAAAATTAGAGTATTAGAAAAACTAATAATAAGTAATCTGTAGACTGTGGGTTAAGGTCTATTTAAGGAATATACACGAGACAGATAATAAAGGGTACAGTGAAGACTACCATATACTATTTTATTGTCTTGAACGTAGACAGTAAATTTCTATACAGTAAATTTTGTTTTGGGAGGTTACTCGAGAGATTGACGTTGACAGTGACATATAATGGACAATGGTATTTTAAAATAAATAGATTCACTTTGACAGTAGAGTTTTATGCCTTGTTGCGTTGTGTTGCGCTTGTGTTGTGAAATCTGTAGCATAAAAATGCATTTTTTGCAACGTTCCAGTTACTTGTTCGAGTCTTAATAATTTTAAGAGGAATAGGTTGTAGTTGATCACGGTTGTGGGTTATTTCAAATCGGCATTTTGCATAAAATCATAATGATGTACCAGTAATAACAGCATCTGACTTCGCGGCTCTGAGCAATCGTCTGCAATACTTTCTCTCCGATGCGTTGAGAGTGGGTTGTTACTTAACACGGTTGTGTAAAGGGGACAAGCCTTCGAATCACTAATGATAATTCACAAACAGTGTCCGCTAAGAATTCTTTAAGTGTAAGAGTGATGTGCATGAGTTTGTCATAATGGTGGAACGCGAAGGTATGCGCCGTGGCGGAGGAGGATGTGGTTGGGGAAGCGGGGTCTTTGGGAGATGGTCCCTCCGACGATTGCTTCTGGACAGCCCTTTAGTTGGCCGTAGACTTGCTCGTTCAGGTATGTACTGCTTTGTATAATATTATTGTTATTAAGAAAATAAATCTGTTGTTTATAATACCATTATAATACTAATTCTTAAACAACTTACAATAGGAAAAACTATCTTATGAATGCCTTTTAATATACTATCCTTAACATTTATTTATATTTACACATAAAGAAAGTACATTAAATAAATGGGTCATTGTCACTTATGTTATTCCATGTGACATGACCTTTATTTGCTATTTCATGATTTATTAAATTACACTGTCATTGCTAATTATTAATAATTCTTCCCAAAGGCAAAACAGATTTTATTTACCATTCATACTCCAAAACCTACATAATATATACTAAACATTATATGTTACTATAACATAAGTAATAAACACAAATTTTAAAAGCTAAGGCAAAACTAAATTTGTTTAAGAAAAATATTAGACTACCCACATTACTTTACTTTTTAAATAAAGTGTTTTATCATCTTTCAAAGTCTTAAACCTTAACCCACTTACTTAACCTTTGTTGTTAGTGAAGGTTGTTTCTTATATATTTTATTTGCTAGTGGGAGGCTATCATCTTGTTTTCATATATAAATAATATGGAAATATTTTAGATGAAACCCTATAATTTTTTGGTCTAATATAAGTCCAAAATCTTTTTTTGTTCTCTGAGTTTATGTTGTTATTAATTCATATTTATATGAAGAACGAGAAGTTTATTAAATATATATACATAAATAATAACCTTTGTTCCACAGAATATAATCGAAATATGAATGATTTATGCAATGTTTGATCTTCAATTATATTTTTTTAATACTTGCTGGTTAACTATAGTTAAAATAATAGTTGTACGATTTGAATGCATATAATAATATGGAAAATAAGTTTGAATGTTTTATAAATCACCTTTACGCATATAGTGACAAAAAGCAATTTTAATACTGGATTATCAAGTTTGTATTTTAACTTGAAGTCTTTTAACTTACGTTGGTGATGATTATTGAAGGCTTATATATCTTCCACTGCCGATAATTGGTTGTAAATTATTATAATGTAGTAAAAGTAAATTAAATATTACCAACTATTGTCACTTATATTTTCTTGTATCGTAAAGTATTGAAGATAAATAAAAAACAACACACCACTTTAAGAAAAGGTAGGTAGTGCCCTTGCATTATGCCTGCTGGTCTTGGTGGGTGTGCACCACAGTAATGACTATTATTTGTGGGCATGTAAGTGCTAACATGCCCCCAAATAATAGTCATTATGCTTTCTGTCATAATAAACATATTATAGAATAATACATATCTCACACATTTTTTCTTTCTACAGTCTACACAAACTTTAGTCCTTTTACAATTGTATGTAAAAAATGAAAATTTCAATACATAATCCTAATTTCATAATGAATTTTATGTCTTATACAATTGTAAGTATGCTTCTGTAACATCACTAACAAATTAGATAAGATTATCTAACAGTTTATATTGTATATGTGAATGTTTGTCTCTAGTGGGATGTTACTCTTTGAAAGATAAATGAGATTTTAGACATTATGAAAACACAAGTTATATTATAGTTACGTAGATAAAAAAAATTGCCAGGTGCTATACACCTGAATAAAGAAATAACTGTTCGATTAAAATACATGTCCACATATTAAGGTTAAGTAGATTAGTATTTTTAAGTTACAAGTTAGAACCTGCTAAAATTTATAATTATGAAGATATCTGAATATTGTAACTACTGTACTGTATATATATATATTATTTACTTATATCCATTTTCATATTATCTTATTAAGGGCATACTATAAAATTTTACTGATTATTCATTGTTCCATAAATAAATATATTACTTTTTATTAGTCGCGAATCCAAATACATCTTCTGTGGCTAGTGATTATTTAAAGATGGAAAAAAACTATTAAAATGATAAAATTAACCTTCACATAACCCATAATCTAACTTGTCTTTTCTGATTCATTGGATAAACCAATGAATACATGACCTATGGTAGGGTGATGCAAAAATAGAACAAGAAGGCATAAAAGTCTGATCATATCAGACCTTCATGGTTAAACTGGTTTTTTAAATTTAAGTTTGAATTGTTAGTAAAATGCAGTATAAATATTTACAGTAATATTATGAAATGTGTAATTCTCGTCAGCTGGACGAAATATATCCTGCCTCGTCGTGTTTGCTGTGTATTTGTGATCGAGATATAGAGAAGAGAAGTCTCGACTCTGAATATCTAAGTATGACACTCAAATATTACCATTTCATTTCACTTCACTTCGAGGGTTGGAGCTGCTATTTGGGCATTATGGTATTATTCAAGACTCGCTGGGCCTTTCAGGTCGTATTAGACTTAATGTGAATCGGCGCAGATTATTTGTTTTACGTAATATTTAAGACTATGTAAGTGGTGTTATACACGATTATACTGGTTTCACCGCATATATATATAGATATAACTGGATTCACTAGTATGGTCTTCCTGCATAGGCTCATATATTTTCACTCAACTTCTTATAAGAAAGCTATTTTAGTCATTTGGTAGTGGGAGGCTATCAGTGTGTTGGCCTAGTGGCTTCGGCGTGCGACTCATGTCCATGAATGAGGTCGTAGGTTTGATCTCCGCCTATGCCCCAATAGACTTTCTGTCTATGTGTGTTAAAAAGATTAGAAGAACAAATTACCACAAAACAGATACAGAAATCTGAGCTTCAGATTTCATGGCAATCCAAAATTGTCACAGATTATCAACTCAACTGACCTTTATTAAAAGAAATATACCATCTATATTAAAACACAGACTTTCCACAGTTTAATGTACAGGCAGTCCTCGACTTACGTCGTTTCGATTTACGTCGCGTATTTCGAGAACCTAACATGCTGTAAGTACGAGGACTGCCTGTATAATATATAATACATACAAATAAAAGCTAGGCGAGCTTGCGAGTGAATCTAAGATTATAAATGATTAGTTAAGTTCAAATTTTAACCAACTTTACCAAAGCTTAGCTGTCGATATCGATATCCGTAATGCTTACGTAATAAATTATATAATTATTTTCTAAAGGATCTATGACTGCTAATGAACTGAATTTGGTTAATAAACACATTAAACTGTGTCTGTCACGTGCGTGAAATGCGTTTGAATATGTAATGAATCAATCAACTTTCGTTTGTGACAACTCACAACCGTTGAATAATAAACATTGCAGTTAAAACGCAAGATATTGCGTTCTTGGTTAATTGCTCTCAATAAAGTGTTTTTTTATAATCAGCATATTTGCTATTAGACGTCGACTATAGTAAAGTTTTACTTTACAAAAATAGAAAATATTTAACCAAAGCTACAGTTCCTAACAAACAAACATCGACCACGACCTAAAATGAAATTTATCTATACTATTTTTTGTGTCTTGTTATAGTTGACACATAACGATAACTTTCGTTCTCATTAACTGATATCAGATGTTACTAAGTCTGATTTACGTGGAGTTATCATTCTATGAAAAAATATTTTGTAAATTTAAATCATTTATATATAATTATCAACGTTAACACATGGAATCTCTTATACTGGCATAAAACTCCAATTATATTATATACAATACAAGGTGTTTATATGTAGTTATTCTCGCGCAGTAGAAAAAGGTAGCAATTCGTAAGGCATGCAGATGCGTAGGATGTCACCTCAGGAATCAGACCGTGAAGGTCGTTACCCGTTAATAAAGCCTTCGGACTTTTATTTCTTGCTTTTCTATGCGTTTTTATATAACCAATACTATATATACCAAAATTTTGATGGATGAAACTCATGATACAATCGTTAAAATTTAACGAAAACGAAAATTCCATGGCGTCCAGGAATTTGGGCAAATATTGCCATAATTGTCATGTATAAAAGTTTATAATTTAAATCTAAATCACATAAAATATGCTATAGATATTCTAAAATATTTAGTCAAGGAAAAAATTTGGGCAGCTTAATCTTTGTGTAATGTATAATAATCGCAGCGATGATCCTCATAAAAATGTAAAAATAATAACAGTTTACTTACATCACATTAGAACAAAACATGACAAAAATATCTCCAGAAGAAAAATCCTAGTTATACTACTGTAGCTGTACTTATGAATGCAATATATTTTTTAATATATCAGAAAACCTAGTTTTAAAAAACATTTTTGGGAATAACTTAAGGAACATTTTTTACATATTTAAGGGACTAATTTATGGGAATTGTTTCGGATGTTTAATGTTTTCAGGTCATATATTACTAACAATAATTTATTATTGTCTGTTTGCAAGCCGAAAATAAATTCTGAACTAGAATATTGTGTTATTATTTATTGGTTTAACCTACAAAACCTAAACCAAAAGCTATGAACAAAGCACTTCTTAAAATAAATCATTTAAAGCAAAATTATTTAACTTAATATTAGTGCAATATTTTTTTTTAATAATTATCAACTGTATGTGTTCCATTCAAATGTGGATCACTTAAATGAGGCTCGATTTATTTCGTAACCTTTTAAGACACGAGACTTATTTCGTAAACTTTTAAGACACGAGACTTATTTAAATATTTAATTTCATTCCGATATCGTACTTAGTGAATTTGAAAACCAGAATTTTGGCAATTTATATAAAAACGTGTTTGTGTGTCAACCCATGAACAAGTTGTCCATCAAAAAAAATTGTTGGTTTTATATTTTTAATATGAGAAGAGCGAATTTGTTTCTTGCGAGTTGTGTAACGAGAATACATTAGGCGTTAGCAAATTATCACGCGGATATTCTTAATATTTCGCAATACAAGTATGCGACCTTGGCCTTAAGTCGGAAAATCTAAGTTCTTATCTAAAGAAAAATTGTCTTTGTGAATTCTTTATTTGCAAAATATGTAGCTGCAAGTAGGAAGAAAATATATGTTTAAAGATTTTAATGGCACTATATTAAGACTAGTATTGCTATGATTCAACTTAGTTGAACTGGTTTAGTACATAAGATTTATTACGAAAGATTTTTATAGTCCAAATTTTTACTTTACTTAAGATCTATTCATTGACATCAAAGCTTTGATTATTATTCAATTTCATTTGTTGGTCTGATTATTATTGTTTATTTATGTTACTTATTTTTATTGTATAGTAGATTTTTACCTGCTGAATTAATTGAATAATTTAAAAACTGTCCCGATGTTTCGCGTTGAAACGTTAGGGTAGATGCTTTAATGACGTTCACAGTTCGATCTCGGTCTGGTGGTTATATTATATTAATCGTATATAATTTGGATTCGACGGGAACGGATAGTATGAAATGTTTTTCATTTTAAATATTTTATCGGCTGTAAATACAGCCTTTAGGTGTGTTTCAGATCATCCAAGTATCGAGAATCGATTGCTTTAGATTAAATGTTATAATTAGCAATATAATACTTAATTTAAGAGTTAACAAATTCACAGCTATATCATTAATTAGTTTTATAACTGTAACATACTTGGTTTATAATAACTTAAAAGCATATTAAGGTAACCCACAAAAAATCTGGCACACGCAGACGCGAACTTTCACCATTTTACGTAGTTTAAAAGTTAACTGTTGAATGACATGTAAACCGGAAATGAGATTAGTCAATTCTAAGTCCCGTAATTCGTCATAATGGCAGGTATTTAATTGCTCATGTTTCTCTGAATAGCAGCAGGCTTATCCCGTAAGTTCAATAACGATTTAGATTAATTGATGGAATCACTATTACTATCAACGATTGAATAGTCGTTTTAAAAAGTTTTCAAGTAAAGCACTTGTATTAACGGTTTTGAAATACTTTAACTTTGATGTTGGTAATAGCAGCTGACAGTAACTTGCTCCGAGACTTGGTACTTCTTGATACTATTACCGCGTAGAGTCTGCAGAAACAGGACGGTCGTGAGATTTCACGTCGCGGCAGTGCTAAATTACTTTTTCTGTTTGTTTGACAATACTCTTTTTCATGTGTCCTTTTTTTGTTGTCCCTTTCAATGTCTACATGTTTTCATTGCTTTGTTTTGTCCCTTTTTTTGTATGAGTAATAGAATATCTACTGTAGTATAGCACTTCTTGCGCTCACCTTTGTATATGTTTTTTTTTTAGGAAGAGATCGCTCGAAAGCTATACTGCCAACCCTCTTTATTTATTTATTTTAATTGTACTGTATTTCTATATTACTGGAATGAAGAATAATAAACAAATACATATTATTTTTGTGAATAGGTTTATAAGAATTATAAACATAAATACCATGCTGGATCTTTTTACGAAAAGACTCCGAAGTACTGTAGGTGCTATGATGTTGTATTTCAATCCTTCGACTCCAGCGCTCATTAAAAGCAGTTGAAAGGATTTCCTCTGGTGCCGGCATTTTGTTCAAAGCTAAAATATTTTTTGACAGAAAAGTTTATTAAACAACCTGCGGAAAATAAAATAAGCTATCCCGTTGGATAGGTCGTTTCTGCTTACGTTTTACATTCATCTGATAATAATTTGAGTTTAATGTAGATATAGGCGTGAAAGCCTTCCATCGCCGTTAAAGCAGAATTTTTTGGTGCATTGTGAAATACATGTAAAAGACAAGAAAATAAAGATGATATTTAATACGGTTCATATGAATGAAGAATTCTTGTTAATATTGATATTCTGATTCTCATATTATAGCCGCGAAAAGACTTAGATTTATAATAGATATTATTTGATACATTTGAAGATATAATACCGAAATGAAAACTTTTGGAAGCAATAACATACTTTTATAAAGTAATATATTATTATTAAAATTAATAATTCGTAATCGTGAAAAATTATGTTTTAATTATATTAAATTAGCAATAAAGCAAAGTGCAATATTTGTTTAAGCTAAATTTATTTATTATCTGTTGCACCAATTACTATCCGAGTATCATTAGGAATGGCAATATATGTTTTGAAGCTACGTACTACTATGAGTATTCTCCTCGCGTTGCACGGTAGACTAGTAAGGAAAATGTATATGACCTTAAAAGATCTTTGATTTAACCGTAAAATTAACATAAATAACTTAATTACGATATGTTCTCTGTATATGAGCTTTATGAAGATGGCTACAATTTTGTCCTAGCCCTTTACAGCTTTGGGGGCGTCCATAAATTACGTGAGGTGTTTAAGGGGGGGAGGGGGTCGAGTCAAATCTCATTTAATCTTACGTTGGAGAGAGGGGGGGGGGGTCTCGGCAAATATCATGCAATTTTTTTTTCTGAAAAAAAAATTGGAAAACGGTTGACCCTAAAGGCCATCTCTGCAACTTCCCGCTAACTCCATATCTAAACGGTCAACATTTCACTTTTTTTGTTAAATAAACGCACGAAGCAATTTTTTTTTCTTTTTTCAACAACAATCCAACGCGTTTACGTAAGAAACCCACATTTTGAAAAATCTCACGTGAGATTGGGGGATGGGGGAGGGGGTTGAATAAAATCTCACGACATCTCACCAGGGGGGGAGGGAGGTATAGAAAATAAAAAAAAACACCTCACGTAATTTATGGACGCCCCCTTTTTTGTATGATTATCTAATCATGTCCTGTGTCCGCGACACGCTTCTAACATTTTCAATTATCCATAGCATGTCCTCCACAGTGTCGATTCATCTCAGTACTATGAGATTTTATATATAGTTAAAGAGAGTAGAGTCGCGCTTCACTTACCGTAATAAGTAACCACACAATATAATCGTTATAATTATTCTAGCAAAGTAAGAGTAATACTCATTCTCAAAGATCTGATACTTAAGTTAACAAAAAGATTTAAAAAAAATATAATCAATACAAAAATTAAATCTTAAAAAAAAGAAATAAAAAACGGTTTTATAGCATATAAATAATATTTTAAATATATGGAGTCAAGCAACCACATCCCAGGTTGACCAAAAAATTATTTTAAATTGCAATTTGCAATTAAATAGTTATTGCCTTTCAATTTTCGGTTGTTGTTTATAATTGTGTGGCGGCTTACCGACAAAGTATCAGTAATACAACATTGTATATTGTTCATTGCAAAATACACTTTCGTTTCTTCTTGCTAATGCTGCTCAGGGCTCTTATAGAACTCGAAACGCTGAAACTACGAATTTTAAATCAAATATTTAAAATTATAAGAATTTAGTTATTGCAACATTTATGTGACGTATAAATAAATAGTGGCCCATAAAGTAAAATCACATACGAAGCTAAATTATTTTCATAAAAACGGCGAAGGTAATAAAAAAGCGAGGACTTTATACATTGCGCAAATCGTAATACATTGAAAATAAGATGTTTTCGTAGAGGAACGAATTTATTTTTAACACTTTGAATTATTTGACAGTTTTTATCGGCTTTATGAGTCACGGCCCTCTTCTTTTTTAATATGTGAAAATGAACCGCTATCACCAATCTCGTATTTTTTTTAGGATAAATCCAATTTTGTACTTGAGAAAAATTAGTTACGCCCTTTGCAGCATGACTGTTTAAGGGCTTTCGCCTATGGGAATCGCGACTAATATCTAAGTAAATAAATATTTCTATGAAAAATCTAGTTTTTGTGCAAATACAGAATATGTCTGTTCTAAGGGGTTTTGGAGATTCACTTGATAAGTATTTACAACTGAATACAACGTAAATTAACTCTGGGACACATCTATAATATAGTTGTTTACATTAAAATGTTTTATTAACTGACTAAATTTTATTTTAATCTTGTTTACAAATGTTATCAAATTTTTTTCTCGAGTAGGTACTACAGCCTGAAATTAGCCACTCCAAACGCTGAGTTATGTAAATAATGTAATATAATTTATTTCAGCTTTTCTTACCCGATAAAGATTTATTTAATGTTGGTTTTTACAGGTAAATATTAAAAGAGGATTAATGGTAACTATTAATTATAAATAATTTAAGGAATCGAAATGATATCTAAATTTATTAATGTTTTCAATGCACATACAAATCGCTCTATTTGTACAAGGTTTAGTTATAATCATTTGTTTATATTATGTTATATATATATTTAGATATATTAGGCTTATCACTTTGATTTATTTAAATACAGTCCATAACTCTAATATTGTTTGCTGTATCTCTATATCAAAAACAATTTAAACAACATTTATTGAGTTGTATAATATATATTATGTCGGTTTTTGTTTTTCGGAAAATTGCACTTTGTTGCACTAAAATATTTGGCTCTGTTTATATTGGCTCGAGAATTCTCGATGCTCACAGCATTGCTCCGTGGAATCTGTTATTTATTTAAGGAACGTTTATTGAGTCTCGTCAAATATTTACGTAATTGTGATTGGGTTGTTCACGCCTTGGAATCTTTCCTTGTGGCATTTACTTCTAACAATGCATAAGTAGCCGTTTCATGGCTCGTACGTATAATATAATCTACGAGTGTTAGACAAAAATCTTTCAGATGTGACCGTGTATCGATAATAAACTCTTACGGAAATAGCAATGAAAACATTCATTACGATGTAGTTTAATATTCTCACCTCGAGATAGAAATTCCTTGGAAATAAAATGTACCTATTTAAAAGCCTTAGATTTAAATTGTCTGTTATGGCCTTTTGTGGGCCGTTCGCTGAAATAATTAGACACCGTTAATTTAGTTCGGGACAATTTATGTTAACAATATGTAATGGTAAATAACCAGTTTCAATAAACAATAATTAATTGCCTTCAGCAACTATCAATCATTCGATAAATCTGAATTGTACAATTTATTTTTTGTTCAAGGCTCTGTCATGGTTATAGTAATAACGAACAATTGTTCGTTATATCTCATTAATATTTGTTGAACTAGTGTGGTCTGGGATATTCCCTTAGGTTTGGCTTACTTTCGTAATAACATCAAGTTTTATTGACTCCAAGTGAAGTATTGAAGTAAAAGTAATGTAATTGTATCAATTATTATGTCTCAGGTGTATTTTATTACTAGAAGCCTATCTCGGCTCCGCACCGTTGGATTTTTTTTTAATTCGTTTATATATGTATATATATTTTGCCTATTTTACTCAGGGATAATGTACCATTTGTGATTTCATAAAAGTGAAAGAATATTGAAATTATTAAAAATAAGTCCAATCGATCCCGGTTTTAAAATCTATTTATTAGTATAGATAAATTAGTACGAGGGTGTTCGATAAAACGAGTGTCTACTTCAAATCTTTTATTAAATGTTATTTTGGACGTTATCACATTTCAGATGTATACACTTTGTATTTTTTTTCAAAAGTTAAAAGGCCCATTTCTATTAAATATTCCTGATGCTTTTAAAATTGTGTACCGCGGCGACTACTGCGTCCATCATCTTAAAATTTACGTCCCCTGAGATATTCATTTAGTACTTTATTTTGGTTAACAGGAGATACGGTCTATCGCTACACAATTTTTCCACAAGGAGTGATTAATCTGATCACGGATGTATTTCTTTTAAATAATTAAATGGAATGAACGGAAAAAATGTGATGATAGAACGGATGTTCACAACTCGGCTGGTTCAATTGTTTGTGGTCAAGGAAAATGAATTTGGACCGAATGCATGGGATTTACATAGTTTTTATTGAAGACTGGAATTCCCGTGCGAAATTTTATCCTTTGTATGCATTCAATTCAATTGTTTGATAGAAACTGTCGCAACACGTTAGTATAGCTATAGCATTGGTTTTATATTGATTTTTATGTAAAATTTGTGCCCAGGATTTTCTAGAATATTTTTTTTACTATACTAGTCAATTAAGTCCAATATTAATGAGTAATATATGATGCTTTTGTTATTAATTGATTAGTTAATAGTTTTACTGTTTAGGTTCCGTAAGCCGCCAGCGCAGACATATTTGCATCTGTTTAATTTATTTAATCTATAGCCAGCCTTCAACAATTACAGCATTCAATAGCTTAATTGTATATGAGTCTGAAAATAAAACGATTCTCTTTATACATATCAAATCCTCCTACAATGTCAATTACCTAATACCTACTCTTGGCTCAGACATAAAACCTTCCTCTTCCGTATCTCTAAACAGAATAATACGCCTGCCGGTATTCGTTCATTCGCATCAATTATTGTGAACATTGATAACATATAATTTTAGTAGTATGAGTGATTTTCTTGACTTGTCTTGATCTAAGCGGGTTTTTCATATACGGTCATACAATTAATTAATTTTATTTTACTCTTTTAATTTATTTCTCTAAGTTTCACGCGTTTCTGGTTTAAAGAGGTTTATTTGTGGTGGCAATGCAATAATGCATCACCAATGGAGTCCTGATCTTGACTTTTATCCTCCAGATCCTGCTACTCTGAGTGTATACTATACATTGCCAATAAAACCAACTTGGAAACTTCAAGAAAACCCGTATGTAAAGCCTCTAGCTTTATCGTGTATAAGTGTAGACTGGGAGTTCCCCTGGAAACAGTAATGTTTTCAGCAACTAGACCACTAGTTCGAAAAATGATCAATGAAGTACATGTAAGTTCTCCACCGTTAAGAAGTTACGGGATTTCACATTGTTTTGCTTTAGCTGACTCATGTTTATTTTTTTGTATTAGTTACACAGAATTTCTTGCTTTGTATATTTTGCTACTTTGTACTTTGTTTTCTTTGTGTGTTGATTCTTTGATGTGCCTATTTCGTTTGTACAATAAACAGGTATATTTGCTCTTATTTTCCAAGGTTACTTATTGGGACCAAGGACTTTAAATAGAACATAATTATATATACAGTCAAAATCTGTTATCGAAGGGACTACTCGTATTTGGTCGTAAAAATCGATAGTCGTAACAGCCGATGACGTTGTTATTAAGCCTACCTAATACAGTAGAATTCAGCCGGGACCATTGATTTTGGTCAATATAACCGGTATGTTTTTCTAAACGATATCGGCGTAAAGTGTAAACGGTTTTGATTGTATTTGAATTCTAATTATAAGTACGTATTGGGTATCATCTATCTCTACCCGTTTATAAACCTTTTTTTTCCTCAAACGAATATAAATGTCGCTTCATTAAACATGCAATGCGTGTTGGAATGCGATCATCTCGCTGTCGCTATTATTGAATTTATAAAATAAACGGAATTTTTATGTGATGCTTATGTTCATTATTGCTATATTTATCGCAACATGATATATTGACGTATGCAAATCATTTGATACTGAACTAAAAGATAGGTTATATCTCTGATCAGTATGTCCGTCTCGCTTCAACATTTAATAAATTTAATAAAAATAATGTTCTAGCTAATTGGCTCTCGATTTTGGGACCTTAAAGGAACAGTACTGATTAACTCCCAACATCAAGAGAACTATATCAAATTTGTATACAAAAACGTAGGGCAAGTTTTGTATACAAAATTTCAGTAAAGCTATCGTTAGTTAGTTACGGAGTACCTGCGCAGTCCTTTGTAGTACAAACTGTCGCTTAAACACTAAACTGTTTGAAGAGAATATGTGCCAATAATAAAATATCTTATGACCATCTCTCGAATTGGTTTAAAAGGTAAGTTCGTTTATAAATTCGAAAGCCAGTCAATATGTTTACAAGTATTGCAAAAGCACGTCTCGACCAATTGAAGATCGCTCGAAGCTCGATTGTATTCGAAAGTAAATTACTCGAAAGTGTGGCAATTGGAGTGCAAACATTTCACTAATATTTTCATTCAATAAACATAAAGCTTTAATTGACCTTACTCGAATTTCTAATCACATATATGTTTGTTGCCTTAAACGTATTATTAATATTTATAATTGGGGACAAGTTATAAATACCTACCCAATGGTGAATGTCATGAAAATGGATGAATCGAGGGAGGTCCATAGCAAGTGGAGATCCGTGCTCTCTGCCTCCTAATAATTTTTTACTGATCAGAGATTTAAGGGTGAGATTCAGAAGCGTGACTAAGCTCAAACGGTGACTCCAGTTTATCAAAATCCAATCCTCTTTTATTCTATAGTACAACAGATGGGCAGAAGGCTCCTGATTTTAAATGTTATGCTCGTTGACAATCTCAATGTCAAAGGCCTCAAAAGTGCGTTGCCGCCTTTTTAGGAATTCGCTCTTTTTTGAAGGACCATAATACATTTTTGACGTACTGGATGGAGTCAGTGCTGATTCTCCTTTTGGAATCCTGCCCTAAAAACATGAAATGGTTAATATTCTAAACCTATGTAGGTTCAGAATGTATAGCTATTCAAATAATTGTAAAACTTTTCCTTTTCGGATTCCGTGCATGTCGTCGTGTCACATGTTGCATTTCAAGAGTATTAACATATTAAATTGTATACTTTAATTATATATTTATTTTTGTTAAAAGTTTTATGGGTGTTTTACAATTTACGATCTCTGATTTGAAAGTATTTCATTTTGAAAATCATACTGTCGATATTTTTTTCTGCAGAAATAGAAATGCAGAAATCAAACCAAAAACGGAAAGTTGTTCAGTATTTGCTCATATACTTTACGAAACTAGGTCTCAATTTTTTTTAATGTCACTACTCGCATATTCATTGTACCCAAGTCTGAAGAGGCACTCTCGTGTACGAGGTTGAGGTGATAGGTAACCTACTTTTTTAACACCTCTAAGTTTTAACTAGAGCTAGCCTATTTCTATAAAATTCTTTTAACTTTACACTATATCACTATGTTTAGAAGTCTTATCATTATGTTCTTAACCGGACTTTTATGAACGAAAGCGAAAGATTGTCATTGGTCAAACGGTCGTAATATTATGACGTATCATTTTCGTCTACGCGTAGACGTCAACTAGAGATTATTTTGACCAATCACAATCGAACGGAGCGCACAAACGTTTCTAACGATATGTTTGTAACTTATAGGCGAAAATAATATTTAAAAATAGGCGTTAATAAAAAAATATAAAATAAGAATATAATAATTATAATCTAGGCTATACAATGATAGTGGATGGTAATATTATGTTATTATTTATATAATAATCGTAAGTCCCAGACTAGGCTGGTGCACAGATATTTGGAATAAAACTTGTACGTAAAATATGTTGTCATACGATATGAGTTTAAGTTATTTAGTTTATACACAAAGGCCTTAGACTAAACAACAACCCGTGCTTATGTTTACAAGTTATCTTTTTAGCTATGAATAGTATATTTTATCAAACACTTTACAATACACTTGAGATATGTGAAATCATTGACGTATTTCCGACTCTTCACATATGAATTTCTTTAAAAAATATCGAGGCTTTGAAAATAATCTTTTTATCCCATTTAGTTAGACGCATTAATAAGTAGGTGGTATCTATTTGTGAGCAAGTAATGCTACAGGAGACAAACAAGAAATAGAGCTCTAGAACGGTCCTAGGGTCATAAGAAAGAAGAGAAAATTTGAGATATGCTCTCTAGGAATAATAATGAGATTTTAATGTCCACTGAGATTAGTAGTATAAAAATATTAAATAAATAAAATAAAAAATAAAAAATAAATAAAATCTTTATTCGTTATCTCAAAGATTTTACAATAGCTGATAAGTGATTGGGACCTCCTTTTAAGCGCATAAGCACTTGTGTTAGGAGAACCCGCTCTTCCATTACATAGGTGTACTAACTAATTATAATTTAATTTAACACGTATAGCTAAGCTAAGTATTACAATTTTACAATTTACTAAACATAATCTAAGGTTAAAATGTGAATAATGATATATGTGTGTATGTGTATGTGTGTGTGTGTGTGTGTGTGTTTGTGTGTTTATGAGAATGAATTTTCATGACTGATTGTAGAAGTTGACTATTTACTAGTGTATTATGATTCATGATTACCTACAAAGGCTTCAGTGTCTTCATAGCTAAATGTTTCTAGGATGTTAAGTAGCGACGTTTTACATTCATGTTTATTCAATGTGTATATATTTAATATTTTATTTAATTTATTATAAAGTTTAGCAGCTTGGCATTGAAATTGTCTCATAGCAAAAACTGATTTAGATCTCTCAACAGGAGCAACAGTATATTTGCGTCTTTTGCTCAGTTTGCGACCATCATATTTAAGAGACTTGTGCAATCTTAAGGTAGTGCAAAAAATGTACAGTTGCCTGACCGATAAGACACCACAAGAGGCATAAAGATCAGAGGTGGAAAATCTATAAGGCTTAAACATCATTACTTTTAGTAAAATTCTTTGTGCCCTCTCCAGTTCCAGGAACTTCATCTTTGTAGCACCCCCCCAAACTGGGATACAGTACACTAAAATTGACTGAGCCAGCGATGTGTATATCTGTATTAGTAGATGTTTGTCAGCGATGTGCCTTAGAGTTTTAAATGTCCAAATAAGCTTTCGAATCCTACTTATAACTTGTTCTAGGTGCTCATGCCATGACATTCTTTGATCAACTACCACTCCTAGATATTTAGTGTGATGAACTTTATTTATAGTTTTACATGTACAGTTTACTCTGGTGCTACAGTTATGTATTTTTATTTCTAGATCTGTTTGAGGTTGGGCGCTATTGTATTTAGTGAAGAAAATGTAGTTAGTTTTACTTACGTTTAATGATAATAAGTTTTCTCTTAACCAGTTATCTATTTTGGAAAGCCCTATTTCTGTATGTCGACGCACCGAGTCAATAGTTTTCCCAGTGAAGACAACAGCAGTGTCATCCGCGTAGGAGTAGACTTTCCCACTATCAATTCTTAAATCGCATAAGCTGTTTATGTAGATTAAGAATAAGGTCGGCCCCAGAACACTACCTTGTGGGACCCCATATGTGACGTCAGATTGTTCGCTGATGTATTGACCTATTTTAACTGCTTGCTTTCGTTCACTGAGGTAATCAGCGAACAATGTGAGTGGAATACCCCTAATACCAATGTTCTCTAGTCTCTGCACCAGAATAGGGACAGAAACCGTATCAAATGCCTTTTTTAAGTCGATAAAAATTGTGATACATTTATTACCTTTATCAACTTCATTAACAATATGACAAGATAGTGAGGTAACTGCATCTTCGGTTGACAGACCCTGTCTAAAACCGAATTGTGAGTCTGAAAGTAGACTATACTTCTGGAGGTAGGTAATTAGTCTTTTATTAATTAATTTTTCAAGTACTTTTGATATGGCAGTGAGAACGGAGATTGGGCGATAATTTGAAACATCTTCTCTGTTACCATTCTTGTACACAGGTGTAATAATTGCTTGTTTTAGCGCAGGTGGAAACACTCCCTGTCGGAAGCAGAGATTAACCAAATGAGTAATTATGGGCACAACTAGCTCCCTAGTATATTTAAGAAACTTGGTGCTTATACCATCCCAGCCAGGAGCACTGTCAGTTTTGAGACTCACAATAGTCAGGTATACTTCATGAGGGTCAGTTTCTAGAAGCACAAAAGACGAGACCTGGGAACAGTTGGGTCTAATCACATCTGTTCTATTATGTAACGTCGTAACTGGAATTATCTCTTTAGCTAAGTTTTTACCAATGTTTGAAAAATAATCGTTTACCAAATTAACCGAATTTTGAGGAGAAACATTTAAATTTAGTAATTCTAGATTTTGCGTTTTAGGTTGGTTACGATAAGTGAGGGTATTTATTTTCTTCCACAAAGTTTTCGGGTTTTTTATACTCTTAGCAAGGTCTTCATTTTCATATTTACGTTTGACTTTCTTTATTAAACTATTGCAGAAATTCCTATATCTCCTGTATGTAATTTTAAGAATTTCATTATGAGGATCAGCTCGGAGTTTTGCTTGCATAGCATTTCTATTACGAATACATCTAACAATTCCTAAGGTAATCCATGGTTTAATAAGGCGTTCCTTATTCGGGATAGCTCTAGTGATAGTATTGGATTGAATACACTGCTTTAAAATAGATATTAATTTATTAGTTAAGATTATAGGGTTATTATAGTAAATTAGATCATTTATGTTGCTGTTTTTTAAATAACTTAAAGCGCCTTCCATGTTGATTGAAGATTTAATTTTCGAGGTATTGTAATTCGACTTAGCGAGGTAGGATAGTTTTAAGAATAACATTTTGTGATCAGTAACTGTAGAATCAATAACGGTAATAGACGCACACGTACCTATGCACCTATCAAGTTTTAGTATGAAATGATCTATGCAATTGCTATCTCGAGTAGGCAGTGTATGACCCGGGAGCAGGCCATGCATGGCTAGCATATTGAGGTAATGTAATCGGTTCGAGCGCTCCTGAGATGTTTCACTGGATTTTTGTATTAGATTTATGTTGATGTCTCCTGTTATTATAATGTTATTCTGAGTTTGTAAAGTTACTAAGTGACTATTTAATGAATCTATAAAATTTTCAGCGTTAAGGTTAGACGGGGAGCGATAAATACACAACATGGTATAGTTACCTACTTTGACTTGTAAGCAAGATGCATGTTTTAAATTTATTTCTTGAACGATGGTTTTATGGTTGCATTTTATGTAGACAACTACGCCATCACTACGATTTAGATGGCGGCTTGTAACGAAGTGAGTGTAGTTATCCATTTGGGGTATAGGCTTGTGTGGATCGATCCATCCCTCGGTCAGTGTTATTACATCAGCTTGAAATTTGAACTCAGATAAAGTTATTAAAAGATCATCAAAATTATTGTAAATGCTTCTTATATTTTGTGATATTATCGTGAAATCAGATTTTTGTATGGTTGTCTGTCTTGAAAAGTCATTTATAGTATGGACATTAGATTGGGCTATTTGTATGTTATCTAATTCGTACATGATTGTAGTCTGACTATCCATAAATGAGTAACCAGATACTTTCCGTACACTTCGAGAAATTATAATTTACTTGGGATAAGAAATTCGCAGTAAAGCCGAGATTGAATAAATGTTTATAATCACTTGTGACGTGTTTGTAGCCATGAGCCATGAGATAAAGTGGGATCGCACTAGAATAGTGTTTAATATATGTGAGTGTATCAGTGCGTGAGTGTAAATAGTATATGTAGTGTAAAGGTTTGTGACTATTGTTTTTTAGAAAAAACTGTTTAATAATGGTATAACAAGAAAAAATTTTTACAAAAAAAGGACAATAGTTAAAGAGTCATGCCTGCATGAGGCTGTGTACCTGTGATTCGTTTTTGACCTTAATTACCGGGGTGTTTTCATTCTTTCTTAGGTAAACACGTCCGTAAGAAGTCCAACAGAACTTGTAGTCTTTTGATTTAGCTAGATCGCGAGCGAGAAAGTGTAGTCTAGCGCCTTTCGCAGTGAGCTGCTCGGAGATAAACACTGCAGTTTCTTCATTTTTAGTAGCTCCCAGATGCTTCGCTCGTAGCTTTTCTTTATTTTTGATGTTGTAGGTTTTACAAGATTTTAGTAAATCTGATTTAAGAATCGAGGATGATAACTCAACAATTATTGGAGTATTCGTTTTATTAGAATCTCTTTTCCCTTTTAGCCTGTATATGTCTTTGATATCATCTTTTTTAATACCGCTATTCAGGGATTTTGATAAGCTTACAACCATGTTTATTAAGTCTTCCTTTGATTCTGTGGGTAGTTTTGGCATATTTTTTATTTCAATATTAGCCTTACGTTGTTCCCGCTGCAATTCCTCAAGCTTGTCCTCTAAAATTATAATTTGTTCTCTGTCTTGCTTTAAACGTACTTCAAGCTGTTCTATTTTCTTCCTAAGGTCTTCATGTTGCGATGAGAGGAATGCAAGGCTACTTTCTATGTTGGTATTACTCTCTCTGATCTCTACTTGGGCAGACGTTATTTTTTTAAGCTCTTTTTGTTGTTCCGCAAACAATGACTTAATCATATCTTTCATCTCTTTTTTAAAACTTAATAATTCATCCTCAAATCCATGCTCTCTAGCCCTTTTTTGACGTTGTTGAACATAGCTCGGTGGTTCATTGTCACCGTAAAGGTCTGTGTGAAAAGTTTCCATTTTGTCGACGTTTGGCTCAGAAACACTTTGTGATTTATTGGCCATAGGAGAGCGTTGAACTTTTGGCATCTTATAAATTCACTAATTGGGAAAACACAAAATTGAATATGAATTTATACTTGGGCCAGACCCTTATTTTTTTGCTCCGCTACCGCTTTCGCCTTTAAATTGCACTAAGCGATTAATTAATATGACTCACGCACAGCTTTATTCTAGCGTCGCATCGGCGCGTACGCAAAGTAAAGCGTAGCTCACGAAACTGTTTCGTTCACTGTTGTTGTCCTTCTCACCCGTAGTTAATTGACTTCTTGCGCGTTATGGGCGCCTGGTACTTCACCAAATTTGCGGACAAGATATTATATTTAATTTTTATAAAATATTTTACGTAAGCTTACACGTCTTAACGCTTTCGCGGTCCGAGGGGAAGAGGATATTGTATGAAACTACATCTACACTACTAAACTTAATGGTTCAAACTACCTGATGGGACCCTTTTTCGGAATCCGGAAGATTTAAGCGGATCACATATTTAATTAAAATTGTGAAACTATGTATCCTACGCCCCGTTTTTTTATTTATATGTACTCCGGAACATAATAAAATCTCAGTTATGTCTCGAAGTGGTCCTCGGGGAAATCTAACCAGCCTTTCCTGGTTATTTTAGAGCGCAATAATTCAAATAAATAAATGAAATAAAGTCATACATTGTTAAAGTTATTAACTTTACACGCAATAGGGGGTAATATTGTAAGACAAAAGACAGCCGGATCAGCTTCTGTAGTTATAAAAAAATTCAATGTTTTGTGAAAATTGTTTCACAAGCTGAGTTTTTGAAGTTTTTAAAATGTGACTCTAAAATACGTTTCACGTTGTATCCCTTTATATTTATGTGTAATGTTTACAGTATTGATGATATGATATAGTTTTATTCGCTTCTAAAGAGAAGGCAAAGGCCTGTATATACCGAGGGATCCAACACAGCTGTGGGTACCTGCATGTTGCACCATGATCATTAAGTAATAGATCACTGCCGTGTAATGCATTCGCAAGGGGAAGGTGATTCGATGTTTAAAAGCAAGGTGGCTTTATAAATGTCTTAACTATTCTTATTATTACGACATGATTATTAATATGGCTGATTGTGCTGTATTTTTCTATAATAAATCAATCTGTATAGTAACACACTCTTTGTAAACAATGGATTTATTATAATTATTAAAAAATTGATTAATATTTTAGCAAGCGATTGCTTTTGAAGTATTTCAGAAATGTACGTAACGTTGATGACACTTAGCGGTACTTCAAAGTATTAAGTTCAATAGAACGTGAGATTGATGTTGGCATACTTGCAATGTGCGTATCGATTAGTGCTCCCAGGTCAAACACCCAACGGCTATCAGCTCGAGGGCTATTTTCAAACTATTGGAAAATACACTTGTTGAGTACCCGAAAAATAAGTTAAAATAGATAGCGGTTGGATTAAAATTTTTGAATTTTTTCTAGTTCCTCTAACCATTAATACAATTTAATGTTTATTAATGTGGCACGTGACAAAATTCTTCTGCCTTTTGAGAAAAATCGCTTTAAAATCCGTGTAATTTGAAAGATATGAGTGCAGCTTGGTGTTATGACAAATAAACAATGTAGCAACGAATTGTAATATTGAGATTTATCTTGCATAAACTTCCGGGACGCGACGATTACATAGTTCGACGAAATTCCTTACATGTGTGTGTTAAATTTGTGCAACAAACATATTTATCTAGGTTATGTCAGCATTTTTAATATTTGTATCTTATAGGCACTATATTATGTAGATAGATATTTTTTCTTAAGTTGTCGTTGTAATGAGAAGTTGTAATGTCTTCACATTATAATCTGTTTGAATATTTTTAGGTCCATAAGATTCTTAGACTATCTAAGCTTTAATTACGTCTTGTGCAAGAACAACTTACTACTAAGCTACTTAGATATTGAAATACAGATTAACAAGATGACCCCTATAGTTCACAGTTCTTTTTACCTCCCGCAAGGTGATTAGCCTTAGAAGTGCCAAGCCCGTATCGGACTAATGACCTTTTTTTTTTTTGTCTATGAATTCGATTGGAACTGTACTTTAGTTGTAACTTAGTATATTATACTAGCTGGTGCCAGCAACTTCGTTTGAAGGATTAAGAAATATTTGTCCAAATTATGTAGCGTGAAAGACATATTTTATCTTTATTACTTTAAATACCAGAAGCACTAAAAGTATCTTTTTTCATTTAGGAATCAATTTATTACTACGAAATGTGCATTTGAAATAAATAATCAATTTTTATTGTAGTTATGCTTCAATAATTTGGTTATAATGACTTACACATAAGACATATATTTACTGTGGCTTTAATAGGACTGACTATTTGAGATAAACATTTCCATCATACATTACATATGTGTAAATCTAGCGGTTTTGGCAGCGCACGCCAGAATACCTCGAAGATGGTAGATTTTTTCCTGATTACTTGCTATTTAAGACAATTCACACAATATCTGTATAAATTGTAGCCTATGTGTTATTCTGATGTATAAGCTATATAATTGTAAAGTTTCATTAAAATCCATTCAGTAGTTTCTACGTGGAAGAGTAACGAACATCCATTTATACTTACAAACTTATAATATTAGTAGAATATTAGTAGGTATCAATAAAAATGAACACGTCATATTGTTTAAATAGCACTGGCAACAGAAACATACCATATACTTCACTTCTGTGGTTGAACCTTCTTTCAATAAACTTATCATAATAATTATTACACACATAATAATATGATATTAAGGTAATCTTTTTACCAAGGTAGAAATGTGTTTACGCATCCCCAAAGTATATTTAACAGGGGTATGTGGGACTCGACTCACTCCAGGCACTGTGCTACTCAGAGAACCGGGTGAGCTTCTCGAAAACGCTTCAAAAACGCTTAGTCTTATGTACTATATTATAAGGTCCATTATAAACAGTTTCATTTTCTAGCTGTAGCGTTTGCCAGTAGTAGATTTTTTTTGGTATGTTACAAGGTTAATTTTCTCATATGCTTTTTTCCTTATAAACTATCAAAGTTTATTAGCATTGCCTTAACATATACTTGTGTACCGATAAAGACACGTCAAGCCGATTTTAATAGTACGCTGGCATTGACTGTTCAAGTTTGATGATTGGGCAAAGGAATTTCATTATTCAATTTTAATTATCTATCACAAAAAACGTGTTATTTTTGAATCCTGAATATATTTGAACTATGTTGGCAATTATTATATTAATTATATTTTTGTCACGTTTTTATTATACATATGATTATTTGCATATACTTTATGTAACATACGTGACTAAAATACGAAGTGGAGGTTCAAACGTAGAGCCACGTTTATGAAATTAGGTTTTGAATGTTTTTGTTTGTATGTATATGGCATTTGGAAATCCTTCAAAATCTTAAAGCATCTAGTTGTTTAGAAAACCATGTTAAAGATCACGACGCCAATTTACCTATAAATTAGCAACAAAATATCAGTTTTCCATCGGTAAATAGGGTCCACGCCTCTTTTGACTACGAGATTTCATACTTATTCGAATAAGAAATACATTAAGAAAGGTCGTGACAATTTACTACTATACCAATAAATACGATAATATAAACCTTTGTTTAACTACGCAATACTAATACGCCTGCATTTGATAGTATTAGTAATCAACTATTTACGTGGCCTACAGATTAAAAATATAAATAATTTAATGAATTATATGAACGTTAGTGAATGTTACTGAGAACCTGTTAGTCGCAGATCCACGCACTTAGGGCTAGGAACTTACTCGTCAAAACAATTGGTGTTTCTGGCAGAAGGCCTATGCGTGTTAAA
The DNA here is from genome assembly GCF_905475465.1 of Pieris napi. NCBI lineage: Eukaryota > Metazoa > Arthropoda > Insecta > Lepidoptera > Pieridae > Pieris > Pieris napi. The sequence goes on from NC_062250.1 coordinate 7,007,302, forward strand.
AAATAATCAGCCGCGGAAATTGTATTGCCCCATTGGGGAGTTATGGTTATGAAAGTATTAAAACACCTTGATTAATCTATAGGTGATTGCAACTGATACCTATAGACAGACGTAATGCTATATGAATGATTAGAATTCAATGATGTAAGCATTGTGAGCAAAAAAATTCGCAATTCCCACGTTGGTTTATGCAATCAGATATTGTGAACGAACCAAGCAGCGAGGGTTTCAGTGATAGGACTTTTAGGTTGCGTCTATTTGCGAGTGGTTTCCACGAGAGAGAGAGAGAATGCCTCCTGCTGATAGAAAAACTTGGCGATTTAAAAGAGTGGCGAAGAGTTTATTGCTCAGGTCTTCTCTTCCGTTCTGCGCCCTTGATTTGGGAACTGGCAGTACATTGTGCTACCTAAATTAATAAATGATTTTGATTTGATTTGATATGTTTTTGGGACGGCGGACGGGAAATGTCTCAAGCTAGAGGCTAGTTATTTTGGTTGACAAAAAAACAAGTTCAATAAACTAATTAATTTAAAATAAAACTATTATATAAATAATAATTCAATTACAAAGTGTGCAGCTCATTGCTGCGCACATTTGGTTTCTTACAAATAATATTATTTAACATTTATTTCTTTTAAAATACAACATATAATCTATTTTAATGCGGTATAGTTTTATTGATACTTAAAGTATCATATTAAACATGCCATATTTGTATTGATGACATCAATAGAAATCTAATACAGATGACACAGCTATTTAACAACTGTAAACAGATAATATATATGTGTAAAAATGCTAAGTGAAACGCTCTAGTATTAGAAAAAAAGACTGGTAATATCAGTCTGGTTAATGATTAATATGATAGTCTGATTTTATTATGTTATTGTGTTAAATCATATCCCCTGGTAAAATAAGTATCAACCCTAATCTTGACGTCTCTCCCCTGTCCAATTTGTTTACCCAGGTCTTCGAAATAGTTTATAATATTTACTAAAGTGACTTGCCCTTACGTGAAAAAAAGACAAACATAATAATATAAAGGTTTCATGACAAAGATCTAACGTTTCTTGGTCGTATCCTCTATGCACTAATACTATACTATTTATTCTATAGACTATTATTTAGTCTACTTGATAAAAGTAGAGCTGGAATTTCTGTTACTGGCGAAATTTTAATTATTTTGCTGACGTCATTGGAAGCCAGTGATTGTTAGCTGGCCCACTGGTCACAAAATAATTAGGACCTATTTTTGTTCTGTACTCCATATCTTATTTGAATACTGCTATTGTATTTTGTATTCGACACCTATTAAGGGAGGATATTTGAGACTAAACCTAAATAGATTGTTTCGCCGGGATTGGAGATTGAGTGAGATTTTCTCAATAACTTGTAATAATAAACAAAATACCTTATAGTAAAAAAAGACTTATTAATTATACTTAAAGAGGATAACAAAACCTGTAAGTTGTGTTATCCTCTGAGGCACTTTGATCTTCCGGACTTTCCCGCACACAGGAAAGGCAAAGTTCTCCGTACGTAGTAGACCAGTGCCGATAATTTTTGAAACCTAAAAAAATTACAGTAGGATGAAACCCATTACAAGAGCAGGGGAATATGATCAAAATGAAAGGAAAAATAAATTACGGTCGATCTGAGGTCGGGAAGGGGTAGGGGGGGGGAGTTTTAAGGGTAAAAAACGGTTTATCTCGATTTCCGGCAAAACTACAAGTCATATCGAAGAAAGTTAAATGGCAAAGTTGGAGGTAATAAAAAGATCTAAAACTTTTGTAGGTATTCACACATTTTTCACATAACCTCAAAATTTATGTGAAAAATTCAAAAAACCAAGTTTTTGGTTTTTTATTTTTATCTTTAACAAAAATATTTTTTTTTTAACGAAATTTGGTGAAAACTTACCTTTCTATGTCCCAAATACACTGTAATTTATTTGATTAAAAATATTTATTTGTTCACCTTATTTTGAATTAATATCGAAAAAACACCCTAATTTTCAATCGAAAATTCTGACGTCAAAATTTCAGCTTTTTTCAAAAAGTTGGTGTGCTTTCAGTTTGTTGAAATCTCTACTCAGTTATCTTAATATAAAAAAACAAAATATTTGCGTTCATTTATTAATGTATTACACCTGTAAAGCTCTACATAGCTTCCAATAGCATCCGATCTTAAAATTATTTTAAATTCGCGAAATCAGAGAGAATAATTCGGGTTTCATATGGATGAAGTACGGACTTGACGTAATTTTTTTTTCTCTCACCAATTTGTAGCGGCACCTTAATCAATGGTCACAATTACTGCGCTAACAACGTTATTCCGACCGCAAAGACTATTTCTCGCCTTTTCACGAGTCAGTGATCAGACTGGTAAAGGACTTTAAGTCGGATGTAAAGCAAAACCTACCTTCACGGGTTATTAACTAATTATTCAACTAATTATTTAAGTATTGTTTTTACACAGAACGGTAGCTGGAATATAAACACTTGTTCACCAAGTATACTAATAATAAATAACAGTATACATAATGATGCATTAGTGAATTAATTAGTATCATTAATTCATTAGTTCGCAATGTGACCTCTACGATGTGTGTCGCTCAATGACAAATGCCTTCCGCGTGTTTTAGCAAAAACTATGCTATTTTTGAAATATAAATTGTGAAATTCGACGTTCAACTTTATGGATGTATTCATTAAAATCAAACCTATTAGATATTTACGTGGAAGGTGATAAACGAATAAAGTGATTGCGATGTTGCATTTGACCAATAACAATCATTTAATTGTTATTTGAAATGCATCGTGCATGCAACAAATCGTTTCCTTTTTCGTTTTATATGCTCCACCTCACCCGATTCACCAATCAAAATGGTACTATCATTCAGCAACAGTACAAGGGGCTTAGACAAGATTAGCCTTATGAAAATGACATTTCGTGTCGACAAATTTTCATACAAATTTATTTTTCTACTTTCTACATAAACTACTGTTAAGGCATCTTGACTAAGCCCTAAGAACTCGATCTTCACTTGTTTTAAAAAGAACTTCAGATGTGACGTTGCAAATGACATAATTATTCAAATATGAACATCACAGTTTGTGCTCATTTTTGTCGTCCGACTTGATATTAAAATCATCGCATTTGTCTCATTTATTTTGTGACGTCATTCACAAATGTTTCCTTGTGAAAAAGCCGAGCCGGATCTCAATAAATTATGCAGGTATAAAGATAATTATTATTATCGGTTTTTACATAATCGGTGAGTGACTTAATATAATATAGGCATTTGTTGCAAATTTCGTTATTTTAAGTTCCGTAATGCCCCAACACGGAAATTAATGAAATATGCTTAGCTGTAATGTGTAATTTAAAATTAGTAGCCTGGGGGTTTTCAAGGCTATTAAAATTCCTACTTCAGCGGATAAAATATACGCAACAAATTATTCTCGTTCTAAGTAACTTTAAAATGTTAGTCAACGTTAGGTTAAATGTATCATAAGATCTTGTGAAACCGATGTTGTAAACTTATAAGAATTTAGAATGAGGTGAAAGGAATATAGAACTTGTCTTCGTGGATTAGCTTAAGACTAACGCTTGGCTTAGTCGCTCAAAAGTTAAAATGTCTTATTTATTCATGTTTTGTTAGTATAACTAATATGAAATATACGTTGATTTGTATTGTGGTACATATTTGAAATTTATATAATATATTTAAAATATATAAAGGAATTATACATCTTTATTTACTTTTGTATACCTACTCTCTATGTATGAGTCAGCTGTGGAAGTTAAGTTTGACACGTTGTAAAATTAGAATTGTGTTTAATAAAGAAGGAATTGAATTTTTTCCTATTTCCACTTCCATCGAAAGATGATTGAATTGCCTTAAATAAATATAGAAATCTTCTGTTAGTAACAATACTTAACCGATTTTGATGAAATTTTTTGTGTGTGGATCCGAGAATTGTTTAGGATTATTGTATTGACGTTTGTATTGCAACGTCTGTCGGGTCCGCTTGTTTATTATATTTATAATTTGCTTCGGTCGGTTATAGATAATACGCATATTAAAGAATTATTAATAAGCTTATTATAGCATGCATGGTGAATGTCACGGAAGTGGATGAAGCGAGAGAGGTTACATGTCAGACCGTAGCAAGTGGAGATCCGTGGTCTCTGCCTACCCCTTCGGGAAAAAGGCGTCGATATATAAATGAATAGACAATGTGTAGGAAGAGCTCATTATAGATGCAAAACCGGTTTTATCTGATAGAGGTATTTTAATGGACATCCATTAACCGCTAATATGTGGTCATGAAACGTAAACAAATACATAAAACTTGGTACTATTCATTGGCATGTATGAATATTTCATACGAGTTTTAAAGATTACGTGCCGAACATTTTTATTAATGTAACAGGAGGCAAACGGAGAGGAAGCTCATATCATGACCATGGACACTCATGTTGCCAGAATGCTCCCAAGTGCGTTGTCGGCCTTTTAGGTATTGGTACGCTCGTTTCTTTAAGAAACCTAAGTCGAATTGGTTCGGAAATACTTCAAAAGAGTGGCGGAGAGTGTATTGGATATTGCCAGTTCTTCTTATTGTAGGGCGTAGAACCCCTTGTTTTGAGAACTTGCAGTAAATGTAAATTAGAAGCAATTAGGATTTAATATGTATTTTTTATTGACGTTCATAAGTGGACATTGAACGTTGTTACCTAAATGATTTTGACTTTGACTTTCAGTGGGTAGGTCGTTAACATAGTGGTGGTGCGCGGCAAAAACTGCCTTAAGAAACGCTCAGTCGTGGAACGACAGACGTCGAGATGATACGGATGGTATTTTGTATTCTGCCTTGACGAAACTGATGATGCTTAAAGCCTAAAAGTCCTATATATACACAAATATATTGATATTTATTTATTATATGTTTGTAACGACCTTTATTGACCTAGCTCAAATGTCTTATAACTTCAATTCAGTCTTGAAATAACGATTTAAATGTAAATAAGCAAAGTTATACCGAGCTATAAACCAGTGTTGTAGAATTTTATGGAAAGTTAGAAATGTGTTGAGAACACCGTATTTAACACATAAAGTTATTGCAACTTTGTTTAATACACTTTGTGAATTCAAGTTTTAAAAAAATCGTTGTATAGTAATCATTTTGTTGCTAGTGACATCTAGTGGCAAATTGAAACTTTCTGTAGTAGTCCATTAATTAAATCAAAGAAGTTTTAAGGTTGTTATAATATTGCAACTTACTATTGAAACTTTAAATTCATACATAAAATCATTCCTGCGTATAACTGTGATGATAAAATTTTATGCATTAATAATTTCACATATCATCTATGATTGCGCGATTCTAATCGGGACAATTTTTGAATACTATTTTCGAAGCGTGAGCAGGCTATATAATGATTTTATAACTATTTAGTGCAATAATGGTAATATGTCGAAGCAATGACGTTACTGACAGCGTTACATACGTCAAAAAAAGAGCGCAGAAATTCTTGATAGGCCGGCAACGCACTTGCGAACCCTCTGGTCGTTAAGTGTCCATGGCGGCGGTATCACTTAACATCAGATGGGCCTCCTGTCGGTTTGCTTTATAAACAAAAACGTGTCGTAGGGTAGAGCAGTATTGGCCTATTGGCGTGCGTTGCTGTCCCTGACGTGCGTTCGTGCGTTCGAACCACGGCTGTGTACCAATGTAATTTCTCTTGCGCAATTAGGAGCAAGTCTTACAATGAATACAAACCTGAGAAAGCTGGGATATTTCAAACCCTAAAATCGATTACATAATATGTCAGACAGAAGGCCGATCAGGGCCGTCTTAAACTAGGCTGGGGCCATTGGGCAAACAAGAATTTGGGGCCCTTTTAGAAAGTAAAAAAAGCTAAATATAATCAAAAAAATTACTAAGTATGAGCATTTATTATAGGTGATCAAATACAGTATGATATATTATGTAGAAATTGTCGGTCCTTCGGGGCCCCCTGGGCACGGGCCCCGTGTGCCCTTATGGTGAAGACGGTATTGAGGCCGATCACTTTCTTGTCTATAAAATTAAAAATGATCGAAGAAATGCAATTATCCACCACACGATTAACCATAACGATTTCAACATTTTGGGTTTTCTTATCCTCATCTAATATTATTAATATTGTTTTTGGTATTCGCAAGTACTTTTAATAAAAGTTGTTTATTATAAGTTAAGCTTTGATTCGCTTTATTACAGATTATGCATGTGTTAGCTGTCATAAAATCTCTCTTATCAGATAACAGCGTTTGTCGTTTATCAACGGCAGTGTATTAAGAAATCTCTTTGATCCGCTGTTTTAATGGAATAGATAGGCTTATCGTCAGTGCTACTGCCAGATTAAAGATTATTTTCCTGTTTCACCCGGATTCTATATTTAACGAATCGTAATGGCGAAAGGGTTAGTTAAAAGAAGACTTAAAAAACGTTACTGACCGTCCCAGGGATGGGTACCGAAGTTTTAATACTCCATTTTATCTGTTAGGAGATTTATCTATATAAAGAGGAAATATTTTTCTATATTTGTAATGAAAAATCTCAAAAACTACTAGATGAGATTCTAAATAGAATGCTACATTATCCTTGAGTAACTTATACCTAGTCTAGGCTTTATTTATTTCTATAATATTCAATATCGTGCAACATGCACAGGCTAGTCTAATGTTATTTGACCACACAACAATCTCCATTAATTAATCAATTGTTTTAATGAAAAAAAAAGGAAAAAATATTTTTATAAAAATAAAAAAAAACCAGTGGCTCTACAACCTCTTTAGGTCTGGGGCTCAGATTTCTAAATCTGTTTCATAATGTTTCAATCTAATAGGAAAGGAAAAGAATTGTACGTCGTAATAGCTTCGTAAAATCTGGTTCGTTTGTTGCATAGTTTTAACTCTGTTTAGTTCTTTTTCTGTTCTTAACAGCGTGAACACAATTGTATTTTTATTTTATGTATGCGCTAAAACAGGGGTCTTCAAACTTTCCAGCCTTAGTACCGAGGGCCAAAACCATATTATCATTGTTGCCGTTGGTTAAAAGTGAAATAGTCCACAGATGAAAAAAAAAGTCCGAAAAAGTACGCAACGTTTAAAAAAGGTTCTCTAAAAGGAGTTTTCAAGTTTTCTCTTCGCGGGCCGGACAAAATCAGTCCGTGGGCCAGATGTGGCCCTCGGGCCTTAGTTTGGAGACCCCTGCTCTAAAACATCACACACGTTAAAATGGGGACTAAACACATGCAATTAAGTGATTTATTTTTATTATTTGAATATGTAACATAACATGTTATGAACAAGGACACGGTTTTACCAATCAATACTGCTCTATTAGTATAGCAATAAATGTAGCTATGATGACGGTTTGATCAATTATAGTTGATACAGGTCGATTCTACGATTGTGTTATATGGATTTCTCTAGAAACTTCTACGTATCGTAATAATTACGTTTGGTTACGCTCAACGTTCAGATTTTTAAATAATAATAATTTATATTAACGTATCTCATTTCTATAGATACTTCTTGAAAGGAAACTTATTTGTTTGTAATTGTTTTTGTTAATAAATAAAGGATTCCTATTTCAGAATATTACTATTATCGAATCCGATGCAATTTTTCAAAATTAAATTTAAAAGAGTTAGGGTTACACGTTATAAGGCATCGAGCCTTATCGCTAACAAGCGATTTCTTCCAGGCAACCCTAATGAAAAAGAAACACCTACAGAGGATAGAGTACAAGAAATGTAAAAATAATTTTTAAATTATACTCAAAATAACACGTTACTATAACTAAAATAAAATAAAGTCTAAAGAAAAAATAAATAAAAATATGTATAAACAAAAATTTAAAATACAAAAGGTTAGAGTCACAATAATTAATATATATAAGCAGAGCTAATTACGAGGCAGAAAGAAAATGATCAAAAAGAAGTTTTTTAAATAAATTTAACGACCAAGCTCGTCTAATATAATATGGTTTTTAGCATTTAAGATCTTATATTTATAAATTGTGAGACTATGAAATCTTGATAGCTGATTAACCTTTAACCATTAGACCTTTAAAAGTAATAAGGCTTTAAAGTATTTTTTATTTGTTACAGTTTTAGATCAAGCAGACGGCAGGTCCGTGAAACTGAGTGGTGTTGAAGCGCAAGCGAAGCCGACTGTGTATATAGCTGAGGACGAGGAGGTAATTAATTTTATTACATAGTAAAACAAAGAATAATTGATCTGAAATGGTAATGAGTTATGATATAATCATTGTTGAAGTGAAACTTCTTTATCGGGGTTGGAAAAAATTTTTGTGTAACATTTTTTCGTTACGCGTCACATTTTTTGGTTACGCGTCACATGTTTCGGTTACGCGTCACATTTAACCGTTACGCGCGTCTTTTTCTTGTCCCTACCAGGGTTGATTCAAAGAGATTCTAAACCATTAATAACAAAAATTTATAATAACGATAACAATGATACTAAAAATTCTATTACAATTTATGAAATTCTGTAATAATCTTAGTGGTAATAAGGTAAAATGAAATAATTGTATTATTTGTATTCAAGTCAGTAATATTAAAAGCCTTTTGTTAAACTTTATCTAATTTAACTTTATTTAACCAATTTCTGTAAAGTTGCATATTATAGATAATTTTTCGAAAAATAAGGTCATAAAGAAGTTTCACTTCTAACGTGTGTACACTAGTACACGCACATTTTTTTTTTATTATTGAATCGCAGTTGTTAATAACAGTGTATAACTCGGTTACTATTGGTTCGATTGTCAGCGAAATAGTACTAGGATAGGCTAAAAATGTTTAGGGGACGTTTGTATATCAATTCATAAATAACATAAACATATTAAAAGAGAAAGGTTGTGAATTTATTTATTTTTAAACGTTTAATCATTACGGAGGCAAAGGTCTGCCTTATTGCTAACAAGCGATCTCTTCCAGGCAACATTTGTAAGGAAAAGAAGTACCCTTAGTAATAAAATTAACAAATATAAAATAACAGATAACAGTGTAGACTTATACAATTACAAGAGTAACATTTAAAAACAATAGCAAATCTTAGGAGTGAATTAAAAAAGAAATGTAAGAAATGTATTAAAGAAAAGCTGTGTAAAAAGGCTTACTATAAGGTTAACGATTATCTAGTTGATTAAAGGGCCTGGGACTATCCTAGACAGGCTACTTCCTAATTAATTTGCGATATTTGTTTTAAAATAAGTGTTGTTTGATGATTTGCTATTTTAAAAGAGTACCGAGAGTTTTTTATGCCGGCTTTTTCTCTCGGACTACACCCTGTGTCTTCTTTGCCGATGATAGGGATGCCTACAGATTCAAATTTAATGACGTGGAATAAGTGATACCTGTATCTTATGTTCCATAATAAACATATTTTATTTTAAAAAGGATATGGTTACGAAATGGGCGGTCTTACTGCTAAAAACACTTTTTTCCAGACAACGTAAAAAAATACGTACTATACATATATGTATAATGTATATATATACTTTAAACACACATAGAACTTACTTCTTATAAAATTACGTTTATCAGTGGATAACGTGTCTTATATTCTATAATATACATAACGAAAAAAATACATCTAAATGAATGAAGATCCATGAAATACAGATTAAGACAAATAATAATAATAAAAACTTTATTTATGACAGAAATGGTGGTGACAAAATTCATCTATCGCTAGTCCCCACACTAGGGAGGCCCTGTGTTGAGGATAACTAGACAACAATTATTCCTTTGTCTATGGTGCACGTTTAATACAATTTTTTTAAGAAAAAGTGGTCTTAGTGTGACAACTCATCAAACACAAGTATAAAAACATTAGTAAGTATGCGTGAATGTATGAGTATGGGAATGGGTGTGTGTGCGTATATATTTGAGAATGTAGCTGTGAATTATATGCGTGGGTTGTCTGTGTTGATAAAGTTAATTTCAAATTGTGGATATAACGAATTTACGGATACGAGTTACTACATATAAAATACATTATGTAAAGCATCTAACTTGTAAATATGTAATTATAGTCTTTCCGGATAAATTTACACAGGAAACTACCATCCTTCAAATTACCTTATTTCCTGTTGATTAAAATTATTCGCGAGTAATAAATCGATCTTTTTATATGCTTTTCATTGATAATAGAGCGAGACGAATCAATTAGTCGAAAATAGGCGTCAAGCCGACGAGACGGCTGACCTTGCAATGCTAAGGCAATGGATATTGGATTATAAAAGAAAACAATTCGAGAAATAATTAATTAATTATAATATTACTTTATTTTAACAAAATAAGCTTACAGATTATTCCAATTTGGCAACTATTTCCATTTATATCACTTACAAAACAATACACAGAAAAAACAACAAACAACATTAATATATTAAAATACAGTGGAATCTCGATAACTCGGATGTCAAGGGAACGCCAAATATGTACTATAGATTATAAATATGTAGTATCAATACTTCGTAGGGAAATTATGTAGACCTTTTGTCATTTCACGCAACAGACAATTAAAAAGTGTTAATCTATGCAATTCATTAATTATTATTTCCATACATTGTGTCAAGTGTGCCCTTTTCGAGAGGTTATTTTTCGCTGAGTTTGGTATTATTTTTAATTAATAAGTATTAATTCATAAGGCTCAACTCCATAGTATGGTCACTATGGTATAGTTTCAATAGGATGAAAGAGTATCGCAAGTCGCGTGAGATTACTTCATACATTTTGTATAAGGAAGAGAAAGTATCGGGAGTTAAAACGACATAGATTCTAGTGAATTGACCTAACCCTTACCAATATTCTTAACTTCTATATATGTATTATGAATTCTACCAATTAAGTTCATTATTGTTTTCTTCATTCGCAATCCTATTAAGAGTTTAAAGAGCATTGGTGGGAGGCGTACAAAGACCATATAAAAAACAAGCCAGGTTACTTAAATAAGCAAAGATTCAAAGTCAAAACTATCAGAAAATCATTAACAAAAATCTGTTATTGTAGATCAATTATAAGGATCCGTCTCTATATATTTGAGGTGATGCTTCTAGTTTTTACGATTAATCTGCGGACTAATTATGTAAAGATATTTCTTGAAAATTGTTCCACAGATTACTTTTAGGATTTCATAAAAAATAGACATAGATTTTCGCGTAGAGTTGGTATGTAGGATTTTTTTGGTATGGTGAGGTATTGACATAGGACGCAGGCGCCAACTTGTATAAAGGCCCCTTAGAGTAGTTGTTATCTGTCAAGGTACGGATAGAGATATGGTTAAGGAAGTATATTTATCACTCTTCTGCTGACCTTCCTTATTGGTTAAGATATCAATATTGTCCAACAATTTGTATATACAAGAAATAATACAAAATTGAAGGACTATTTACTTACTACTAATAAATTCATGTGAAAACGCGATGAAAAAAAGCAAAATTCCTTGTTCCAAAAACCAATTGTATTCAAAAAAAATCTGCGATATAGCTTTTAATGTGCGAGTTAGATTTATCCTTGTAAACGTTTTACGTTATAGATCTCTACCTAATAATTCTCTAGAAATAGAAGTTACTATAACGGTAAAGTTTATAAAAGTATTTTATTTAAATAAAAATTAGTAAAATTCGCATTATAATAATTTTGAAACAAAAAAAAAAACACGCTAAATATTCTAATATATGTACATATCGTTTTTTTTAAGAACTCAATAATAGCCAAAGCATGGGACATGATTTCATGTTCCGTTTGAGCAATTAGAATCAAAGGAAACGCCCCGTCGTATTCGTCGTGAAAATTACGGCTAGTGTTTTGGAAACCATGTGTCGACGTTATTAAATCTGAATATAATAACAATCTAGATTAAACGCTACGTTCAATTTGTTATACTGATTATTAACGATTAGTACGCGGTTTCACCGAAACATTAATTACTTTGAAATGTTATCGAGAAATTTATTCAGTTTTCCAATATATTTAATTGTGTTGCGATTTAATTATGTTAATGCAGAGGGTAGGTCCCTTAGGTCTTGGGAATTTATTCGCTTTATCAGATTAACACGTGTTATTATACTCATTTACCTTACAAAAGGCCGGCAACGCACTCGCGAGCCCTCTGGCATCGAGCCCATGAGCGGCGGGCTTAACAACAGTGGGCCGTTAGTCCCCTATTCTGAAAAAAAGGTTTCTTGTTTGTGTGAAATGCAAGATATTTTCAAAGTTATTAAAATATTTAATAGGATCTTTGTCTTTTATTAACAGTAACTACTCACTGTTAAATAAAAAATTGATGATTTAGAAGTATTTTATAATTTATCTCAAATATTATTAATTTTGCTTTTAAATTTAAAACAGTAGATAATTAAGTATGTAGGAGTTTGTTAATTATGCTTCATTGTGCATACAAGCATTTATTTCGTAATATGCTCTTTATGAAGTTCGAAACATTTGAAAGTAGTGTCGCTGGCTTTGATGTTGAATTTAATTTGAAATTCCATTTAATGTACTTCAACATCGCACATGCTTTAAAGGTCATATATGTTAGAGATGGCCTTTTATGTACTGATAAAGGTACATTTATATAGCACTCATAGCTATGAACAGATGTCTAACACAATAGGAGTATGACGATTTGTGGCGCAAGAGAAAGAGAAGAGAGCGCTCGTGCTAAAACACCGCTGGGAGGTTCACTCTCTTATTAATTGATCATCGGTCTACTTGTTAATATAAAAAATCGTAAATAAATTATGTATGAAAGATAGTCTGCAGTGTTTTAAAACAGCTATTTTCCTTTTGGTATTTATTTATCGTATTATGATGTATAATAAAATAAATAAAATAAAAATCATATTGCTTGCATAAACAAAGCAAACTTAATCCTATTATAATTTTTTAAGAAAATAAATTACATTCATTTTTTACAATTTTTTATCGGTACTAAGTAATATCTAGTATTTTCAAATTACTTTGCAAGAATCCTCCGCAGGTGAACTTCCCTCCAAGGATCTCAGGCCGCTTGTTTCCCAGTATATTTTTTTTATTATCGACTCTAGGATGGCAATTAACAGCATAGGCGATGTCGGGTCGCCTTGTCTCATACATCTTTTGATGGGAAAGCTTGGGCACAAGTTTGACTTTGCCCGTGTTGTTACGGTATATACTTTTTATGAATTTTATATACTCCTTCGCTACTCTTTGCTCTATTAGTACATGTGAAACGGTATCTTATGCGTTTTTGTAGTCGATGTAGGCGATATAAAGAGCTCGCTGTCTTTCTTGGTATTTTTCAATCAGAAGTTCAAGAGTGTGAATGTGGTCTACAGTTGAGAAACTCTTCCTTAATCCCGCCTGCTCCACTGGTTGTTCTGCTTCTTCTATGGTCTATGGCGTTTCGTACAAATCTGCACTATATAGTGTTTTATGGAAGTCTCTTGGTATTCCTATGACATCATTGCGATTGCTTAGGATGTATATAGATATAAAAAAAAACATATATGTTGAGTAAGAATTACAATACATATGTATTATCTTTCTATTTGAATATTACGTGGATCTACGTGAGAATATGTAATAATATTAAGTAAACAGAATGATATAACGAAATCACTTCTTTCAAGTATTGCGTCAGTGCAGACAGTAATTCATCGCACGCGCACTTGATTAATGCAAGCGTAATATTAACGCCTGCTTTACAAAGAGAATTGTTGACTTAGGCGTGCGGTTCTCAACCCTAAGGTCGGGTGTTCGAATCGCGGGTGTGCCCGGATTTTTATTTCTATGTGCGTAAATTATCTCTTACGGTAAGGTATGGCGCCTTATCAATATCAATTGTCCATATGGCGTACATCAGCCAGGTATCGGCGACACAATGATTGCTTCCAATTTGTAGTCACAGAAGCCTGAATATAAAATATCATTAAATAGGGACAGATATTTGTCAGCACTATTGGAGCGTATGTTATCTCTATATATATATAAAATTCTCGTGTCACAATGTTCGTTCCCATACTCCTCCGAAACGGCTTAACCGATTCTTATCAAATTTTTTATAAGTAGTTTAGTAAGTCTGAGTATCGGCTACTATCTATCCTTCAACTCTCTAAGTGATAAGGGGTGTCCACCCCAAAAAAAAAATTTATTATTTAGATTTTTTTTTGTTTTTATTTATTTATGGTACAGCACACAAAAATACATACAGCCCCTAATTTTCACCCCTCTACGATCAACTCCTATTTTTTATTTTTGTAGATAGCTATTTTCATTGAACTAAAAAAATGTTTCCTAGAAATAATATACATGGCAAAACAAACGTTTGCCGGGTCAGCTAGTAAATTATAAAAATCAAAATGTATGAACATAGAATGATTTCCTTAGGGACTGTATGTCAGTAATCTGCTCATTAATTCGTGAATAAATTGTGTTATATAATCGATATGATTTTGTAAGTTAACCTACTAATTAATAATATCGTAAATAAAGGTGATTTGTATGCTTGTTTAAAACGCTTACTTGAATGTAAAGGCCAGACCAGACATCAGAAATATACAGTATTCAGAGATAAGAGCACCTGGGGTAAGTTATTTGATAGAAGAAATATATTTACGAGTATACAGTGAAAGCGAAAATACGCAACTTCTTTGAATCTTTAATCAAATAGAAGGGTGAAGTTTACATAAGCTAATTGTAAGCATCTAAATTAGCATATAACAGTTATGTAATACATTATATATACGTACGTTTTATCTATTTGTTTTGTTTTTTTTATGATAAAAAAATCTACGCATAGTTTGCGATAAAAATGACCGATTATAGTCAATTATTATGTTGTTTCATATTTGGAGATATGAAAACGTATTAATAAAATTTAGTACATTACAGGATTATTATTTGGGTCCGAAAAAATACTCGATGCAATTTCCTTTGTAAGGTTTATTTGTTTTAGTTTACTTCTAACTAACAAAAACAAAACGAATTGCAAAACTGTACTGAGGGTTTAAATACATACTTTAATTAATTTTTCATTAATAAACTTGTATAAAACATATTTACATATCGTATATTTTAAATTATGTTAAATTTGTACGATGTATGTATGTATTAATTTAAAAATAGAATATTTATAGTATTAAAACCACTGAAGAGTTCCCTTAAAAATCAGGGGAGAGACAGGGGAGAATACGGAGGAGACACGTATTTAGACAGGATAGTTGCACTCACGAACTTAAAAACAGAGTTAACATGAAAATGGTTCTTAAAAGAAATCAATACTCACAGATGCCTCTAATCGAACTAAAAGGTCACAATACTGTACTGATGCCAATCTTAAAATCGAACCAAACAAAATACTCGTCAACTCAACATCTGCCAACACAATGTAGAACATATCACATTATATTAGCTCTCCACCGATCAATTCTTAGGAGTCTTAAAGAAAAGACCTTACTTAGTACCAATTCTTATAAGCCCGGTAACGCAATTGCGAGCCCTCTGGCAATGTAACTGTATAGTGTCTATGGGCGGCAGTATCACTTAAAATCAGGCCCGTTTGCCAACTGTTACATTAAAAAAAACTTAATAATGTTTCATCAAATTTTAACGCTCTTTCTTCAAGAAAACAGCGTACCAATTCTTAAAAGGCCGGCAACGCACTCGCGAGCCCTCTGGCATTGAAAGTGTCCATGGACGGCGGTATTACTTACATCAGGTGAGCCTACTGCCGGTTTGCCCCCTGTTCTATAAAAAAAAATATATTATTACTTATCTTGAAATTATTTATCTTTTCTTAGTTAGTTAGTAATTCATTTAGCACGTCTTGTTCACGTTCACGTTTGTCTGTAGAACAAGACCCATTCATATTTGCCCCTTTCAATACCTGAACTATATTTGATTTGAAAAGGCACAAAAACTTTTTTGCTCCCTCCGATAGTTACCGGACATCTACACTAAGGCCCTTTCTCCACTGCTCCGGTCCGACGTCGGATACCGGAATGAGTCATGAGAAAAATATCGGAAGGCCGGATTGCGCTTCTCCACTATATCCGATCCGACAATAATCGATACTTGTGTATTTATCATGCAACACGTCTTATATTAACTAAAACCCATATACTTAATTTTATTAATAAAACGTTCTATATTCTAAATATTTTATTGCCCTGGCTAGTTTATTACTTTTTTTATATTGTCATCATATCTTGAAATATTAAAATCTACTTAATAAATAGTTCACTAATACTATGGTATAAAAATATAAATAAATAGCAACATAATTTGGTTTGGTCCGGGTTATCCATCCAGATTCTTTCAAATTCAAGAAACTATAAATAAACCTATGAATAATAATTTATAACCTCTTGGATATACTTGGACCGATAAAACACCGCGTTCCGATCTAGCAAGTTATCGGATCGTTAAAAACCGGATGCCGGAGTAGTGGAGAAGCACGTAAGTACTGTTGTTAGTTTCTAAATCGGATCGGCAATTAACGTTTGCCGGACCGGAGCAGTGGAGAAACGGCCTAATACATATTATAAAAATATTTATTTGTTTGTTTGCATTGAATACAACCAAAACTACAGGACTGATTTGAAAAATTCTTTCGCCATTAGAACTACGTTATCCCAGATAAACTTAAGCTATAGATTTATAAAAAGGTTATGTGTGGAATTATGAGTGTTACGCAAGGTGTGAAATAGATCAATGAAAAATCCTAAATCGTTACGGAAACTATTGATTCATAAATATACCACAAAAAAATATTATTTTTGCATTCCAACAAACTTTTAGTTTATTTACTGGGGAAGGTTATAGAACATACGACCGACCGACGCGACCTAGCGAGTAGCTGTTATTATACATGTATTTATATTTAAAATCTATAAATAGTACCTCTAAAAGGCTAACAAAAATGTTATGATAACTAGCAGATATAAAAGGAAAGTCATGTTGATATGTGTTCAATCTGATAAATTTAAAATATTTTCTATGTTTGGTCTTTCCAAGTTGAAAATCTTAATTGTTTCATAATAATTTTAGGTATTTATTACAAATATAACTAATTTATATTAATAAATGATTTAGAGGAGATAGTAACTGACTGTTTACATTGGGTTTAACGTGCATAAGTCACTTTAGATTTTTTTTTATATTCATTATGTATTTCATCAATTTGTTCAGAAAACGGCAAATACTTGTTTTTTTTTTAAATCTTATTGGGTCTAAGACATGTCGGTTTCCTCACGATGTTTTCCTTCACCGATCTAGCTAATGTTAAATGCGCACATAGAAAGAAAGTCCATTGGTGCACAGCCGGGGATCGAACCTACGATCTCAGGTATGAGAGTCGCACGCTAGCCACTAGGCCAACACTGCTCCGGAAAGACGAAAATAATAGTAACAATAACGTGTAATTCACTCCCCGCCCCGCATCGTAACGTTATACAAAAGGACCCCCCCCCCCAAATTCGTTACGTAATACTTGAAACGCTCCCTAATAGAGACAGCGCTTAAGGCCGATTTACATTATCTTAGTGTTTAGGAGAGTGCTTTAGGATAGTACTTTAGTTGAAACATGTAAACGCTACTTGTTTTAGTAAACGCTACGCTAAAGAACTTGCCTTTCAAGTTGTACTAAAGCACTCTCCTAAACACTAAAGGCCGATTTACATTATCTTAGTGTTTAGGAGAGTGCTTTAGGATAGTACTTTAGTTGAAACATGTAAACGCTACGCTAAAGAACTTGCCTTTCAAGTTGTACTAAAGCACTCTCCTAAACACTAAAGGCCGATTTACATTATCTTAGAGTTTAGGAGAGTGCTTTAGGATAGTACTTTAGTTGAAACATGTAAACGCTACTTGCTTTAGTAAACGCTACGCTAAAGAACTTGCCTTTCAAGTTGTACTAAAGCACTCTCCTAAACACTAAGATAATGTAAATCGGCCATTAGCATGACAAAAGCGCGCTAAGTTCTGCTTCTTACCCTTAGCGCCTCGCGAATATGAATCATTCTGATGCCGTAGTCTGATTATTAGTATTTTGTTCTGGTATCGGTCTCACGTCGTCTATAATAACGAATTAATTTTGATAAAAATATATTGAGTCACCCTCGACTCACTGATAAAAATCATAATTACCTCGTAGCGACTGTTGCTACCATAGTGTCAATACATTTACAGGAAAATTATAACAAAAATTTTAATCTGTAATTATAATCTATTATCTTGTTTGCCATTTTTATCATAATAAGGGCAATGTATTTTGATGAATTTAGAGATAGAACCATAAAGAATATCATAAGGTTGTTAGCCGTTATTATGTATGTATAAACGGTTTAACTTGAAATTCATAATAATGTATTTTGATATGTAATGTTCGAAGTGTTTCTTCGAATAAATATAACGCGTACAGATTTTTTTTTATAAAATGGTGAACCATTGCTTTTAGTTTTAATATTAGATGTAGTATATATTTTAAGATATATAAATTCACGCTGTCATTTAAAAAAGGACCTTAAGGTGATCGCATAAGGTTTTCTATTTGATTGACTCACCTATTAATTTTTTTATAACAGCGCTTTTTAAGGCACTTTGTCGGCTGCCAGTAGAGGTATTTTCAAACCGATACGAGTTAAGGACCTTCAAGAAACGAGTGTACCATTCCCTGAAAGGTCGGCAACACACCCACTACACCCCGGCAATGCAGGTGTCCATGAGCGGCGGTTATCCTGTCCTATAAATAAAAATATATATAAATTTTATAATTATCGTCAACTCGATATATCTAGTATTTGCAAGGCGACTGTCATATGTTGCAACGTGATTAATTGTTTACCGTATTTCGTAACGTGCACGGCGCACGCGCACCGATTACCTTTACCGTTTCGTAATAATTCCTTTCGCCGGTCCGCATTGATTGTTATGTCATAATGTTTACAAGTACAGATATAGGTTATCAAGGTAACGCGACTTAGTATAGCGATTTAGAAATACAGCCTATTACTTTACCATATTACTATTTACTAGACAAAAACCTTATTTTTTCGTGTTAGTGCTGTCGACTTAATATAGAGAGACAGGTCAGAATTTACTTTTGAAAAAGGAAACAATGGCATCGTTTGATTAATTAATTAGACATTCTGTTGACCAATGACAATTAAACGACGCATATCATCGTTTTTTGATAAACGTTTACTATTGTGAGAATGTAAAACAAAAGACAACTCCGTTTTCAAGACCAGAACTCCTTGTACTAATATGAAGGCTAAAAAAAATATGAAGTTTTGTTTAATTTTTGTAACCACAGGGTTGGTAGTGTGTTTTGCAGAGAAAATGCAATTCATGGTGGCTCATTAATCCTAATAAGTAAAAAACTTAAATGCAAAGAAAGAAAGGATATTATCAGCCTCTCTGTAGAACTAACTATTGAAATCTCCTGTGTGGAACTGGAGCAATTCATTGTTGTATGTCTATATTGTCCTCCATCAGCTGTCTATAATAATGTTGAAAATGTATTAGAGGAGATATTGTGTAAATTAGTAAAGTGTAATAAAGGGCTAATTGTGTGTGGGGACTTTAATGTCAATTTACTTTGTCATTCTAATTCAAGTGTACGCATACTTAGTCTTTTTCGTTCATACAATTTAATAAATCAATTTCATTCACCCACAAGAATAACAGCTAGCACCGCAACTTGTATAGATAACATATATAGTGACATAGCCCCTTTGAATGTTTGTATTTTCAATAGATTTAAATCTGATCACACTGGTCAATGGTTTGAATTCCAATTAAGGAAACAAAAAACATGTAAAAAGAAGAAAATTGTGATAACTCCTATTACAAATGACCGTTTGGACAGATTTAGAGAAGCATTGGTCTATAGAATGCCATTTCTGTGTGGCAACTCATCCCCTAATAATTTATACAATACTTTTTTTGGATCATTTATTGAAGAATTCAAGAAAGTATTTACTCAGAAGACTTTATTGGTCTCTGAGAAAACAAGTTTCTGTGACTGGGCAAATGAGGAGTTACACAGGAAAAGGTTAAAATTATATGAAATCTATGACAAAATGCAATATAACACTAGTGTGGAATTTAGGGAATATGTTAGGTTGTATTCAAATAATTTCAAAAAAGATTGCAAAACTGCAAAGTCTCAATATTTAAGTTCAAAAATAAAAAATAGCATGGATAAAGTAAAAGCTACCTGGAAAATAATAAATGAAGAATCAGGTAAAACGTCTGACAAACGAACTGATTATATGTTAAAAGTTAAAGGGAAGTTAATAAAATCTGACCCAGAGGTAGCTTCTCCTTTTGAAGAGTTCTTTACAAATGTACCACTAAATACGACCAAGTCCCTAGATTCTTCACCTGCTGCTGCGATCTCATTGCTAGAAAAATGTGTACCTGAATGTAATATTAAATTTCAGTTTTAACATATAACTTGTAATGATATCGTTAAAACTTTTAAGCTTATTAATTTAAAAAAAAGTAAAGATATATGGGGTATGTCAACAGTCATTTTAAATTCCGTTATTAATGTAATAAGCTCTGAATTGTCTATAATTTTTAACAGCTGTATCGATTGTGGAGTTTTTCCGGACGAAATGAAATTAAGTAAGATTACACCGTTGTTCAAGGCAGGTAGTGAGTCTGATCCGTCAAACTTCAGACCTGTTTCCGTGCTCCCTGCGTTGAGCAAAGTTTTTGAAAAGATAATGCTAGACCAGCTTTCTTTACATTTTAATAAAAATAAACTCTTACATAATAAACAGTATGGTTTCACTAAGGGTCGCTCCACAATCGATGCCGGTGTGAAGTTGATTTCGGACATATTTAACGCCTGGGAAGAATCATATGATGGAGTCGGCGTCTTTTGTGACCTGTCAAAGGCCTTTGACTGTGTTCATCCTGATATACTCGTTGGAAAGCTTCAACACTATGGCGTTGATGGCAAAGCTTCCAGCCTGATGAATTCATATTTAAAGGGAAGGATCCAAAGAGTTCATGTCAATGGAGTCACCTCTCCGGGTTCGCAGGTATCAATGGGCGTCCCCCAAGGATCGATTCTCGGGCCTTTCTTATTTCTGATTTACATAAATGACCTCCCATTCTTTGTCAACGAAGTTCATGACATGGTATTGTTTGCTGATGACACTTCACTTCTATTTAAAGTGAATAGGAATAACGTATTATTGGACGATGTAAACAATTCTATCTCTCGTATAGTTAACTGGTTTAATGTAAATAACTTATTGCTTAATGAGAATAAAACAAAATGTATTAGATTTACAACTACTAGCGTAAAGCGAGATATTGGTAACCTGAAAATTAAGGACAGTGAACTAAACTTTGTTGACAAAACTGTTTTTCTAGGCATAACAATAGATAGTAAACTCCAATGGGGCCCACACATAGAGACTCTTTCGAATAGGCTGAGCTCTGCAGCATATGCAGTAAAGAAAATCCGACAGTTTACTGATGAGGACACGGCTAAAATTGTGTATCATAGCTACTTTCATAGCGTTATGTCGTACGGCATTTTATTGTGGGGTGCTGCTGCAGAGGTTCAATCCATATTTGTGCTGCAGAAGCGGGCTGTTCGGGGAATTTGTTGTGTTTCTCCGAGGGAGTCGGTACGGAATAAGTTTAAGGAATTAAATATTATGACACTATCTGGTCAATATATTCTTGAAGCCTTGTTGTATGTCCAAAAAAATATAAACGATTTTAAAACAAATGGTGACTTTCACCAGTATAATACGCGAAATAGAACTAATTTGAGTGTACGACCAACCAGGCTCCAAAAGATAAACCACTCCTTATATGGAAATTGTATTCGTTTTTACAACAAACTCCCAAGCGCAATTAGAGAATTATCACTAAATAAATTCAAAGTCCTCGTTAAACGAAAATTAATCAACAAAGCTTTTTATAAATTTGAGGACTACTTAAATGATCCTAATCCTTGGGATTGAATTGCTCCAGTTCAAACAATTTGTATGACAATACTTGGCGATTAAAAAGAGTGGCGGAAAGTTTCTTGCCAGTTCTTCTTACCCGCTCTACGCCCTTGACTTGCGAACTGGTAGTAAATGTAAATTTATGATTAATTTAACTTGACTATTCAAAAGTGTACTTGGTTACCTACTTGAATAAAGATATTTTGAGTTTGAGTTTAATTAAAAAAATGAATTTAAATTCTTGGGTCCTTGTAATGATAAATTTCGCTCCAATGATGGATGTATTTTGGAAATCCCTTCTCACCTGTCATCCTTTGTAAGCAACATTCAATATTAGGATCTCCGCCATAAAGTTTTGGAATACGCTCCCTGATCCCATACAATTAGCTACTTCTATAACGTCTTTGAAAAGTCTTCTATATAAACACCTCTTAACCATATTCTTTCCATCTGATTTTTAATTGTATACGTCTATAATGTTACCTGATATTTTATTTTATTAAATTTAGTATGCACTTAACCCTTAGTATTTATTTTTCCTTACTAGGGTTGCCTGGAAGAGATCGCTTTTTAGCGATCAAGCCGCCCGTTACCACCTTAATTTATATCTGAATGTATGAACCAAATATGTAATGCAAAAAAGTTTTAATAAATTTATAAACAAGCATCCCTAGTCCAATCACAGTCGATCGAAACACGCCATCCGTGTCTTTCGTGTAACATTTTCACCCCCACTTAGTTTATAAAAAAACGAAAAAGTGTTTTCAAAAGTTTGATCACAGGCTAAACTCTTAATAATTATAATTAAATCGACAACCATTGAGCTATTGCTGTTCATGACCTACTAGAAATACCTAAAGTATGTCGGACAAACCCCATTATGTTATTAAACCAGCGACGAGGTTTTCCTTAGAGCATACGACACGCTTTGTCGATCAGTGCTAGAGACGAAGTGTTGTGTCAAAACCACTATTGTTAACATAGTCAAAATGTATATCTAAGTTAGTGTATGTTCATTTAATTGTCGATGAAAAGACAATTTCGCTGACGACGGTTGACTTCGCCACCATGGTAATGTCATAATATGTTGTCTGTAATGTATAATTTACTATCGTTTTTAATTAATTAGAAACGGTGAACAGTGTTGGTATAGTGGCTTCAGCGAGAGATGTCGTAGGTTCGAATCTGTGCATAGAAATTCTGTCTATGTGCGCATTTAACACTCGCTCGTACGGTAAAGGAAAGTATGCGAGGAAACTGGTTTACCATAGACTCAAAAGTCGACGGCGTGTGTCAGGCACAGATAGCTTATCCCATTTGCTATTAGAAAAAACTAATTATCACTAAACAGATACAGTTATCTAAGGCCAGGCCTCAAGAGGTTGTAGACCCACAGGTTTTTTGTCTTTAAAGAAACATTGAGTATTATTTTTGACTCCACACAGCAAATTCAAATTCATCTTTGCTGGCTGTAGCTTTGATTAATTATGTATTGTTTTAAAAGCCTACGTAAACTTACTGTTTAATGAAAATACATTAAAAAAGCGTAGTATGGGTTTAAACAAATCCTTAAATAATTTAACCGGCTCAAATTTCCAAAATATATACGTAAAAGTATAAATATACGCTCTGAATTGTCAAAAATAAATAATAACTCGTGTATTTTATTTTTACGTCCTTCACTTTATATTTGATCTTTTGTACCATGCATTATTTAAACATTTTGATGTGTAATTGAAAAACAATTACTTTTGAAACTGGATGATAAACTTTTATATTCAAAATTTTTTGAGTTATCACCAAAAGAAGTGTGTGTACTTTTTATGAAATTTAACGTGGAATTTTCAGATGATAGCTATTTGACAATTAAAGTACGTTCGGAAATAATAAGGCTTAGTATTCAGTAAAATGATTCTTTAAATATCTAATATTATAAAATTAAATGATTGAGAGTTTAAAATTACTTAAAAAAGCTACTACATATTATAATTAAAGCGCAAATTCGGCCCCACATAGAGTATTGTTCTCACCTCTCCCCATTATAAACTCCTTCCACTTGAAGCTCTGCGTAGAGATGTGGCGTCTCTCTGCATCGTCTACCGCATTTACCATGGAGAGTGTTCAAAGGAGTTGTTCGGATTAATACCTGCAGCAGAGTTTCATCATTAGAATAGTCTAGTCTAGGCCGAATACGAAATTCCAGTTACGGCTGACGACACAATCAATCGTTTTTTAAGGCAGATTTGGCGCGCTCCACCATAACGTAAAAACAACTACCCACGGAAGTATTACCGAAACAATTCGACTTAGGATCCTTTAAGAAAAGAGCGTACCATCGCGAAGAACGCAAACTTATTCTCAACGTTAAAGTTGTCAGATGCATAATCAAATATGTGTTGAAATCGTATATTTTTCTTTTGCGGTTCTTCGATGGCCTGGTTTACTTTATTACGCGACCACGTGCAAGCAAATATTAGATCGCTGATAAGACAATATGTACAATCGAGTTAGAAAGTGCAGTCTCTCTTGGGTCTGTGGCAGCTTGAAAGAATGTCTTGATATTTAATGTTATATATGCTCTCAAACATCACACATTTTAAAATGAGGACTTAAGAAGGCGCAGCACATACCAGATCCATGTAACTTCCTCACAATCGAGTAGCCCGCAATATCGCAGCACACTCCCGAAGGAATTTTTGTATTGAAGGAGTCGCAGGGGTTAGCCATGCGTCCGCGAATATACAATGTGTCTTTTGCTCTTACTACTCTCTCACTGGAGGTTGGAAAATAATCTTTCGGAATGTCTCTTGTTCTGTGTCCGGTGCTACAACTCCGCAGCTACAGTATCCGTCTACTATTCGCATTATATTTGTATCCAATAATCCCTATAATTTTTGACCGACTGGTATACGTTACTAGTATAATAGCGATTCCGTTTTCAATATGGAGTTATTTTAACGTATTTTCAACTTTGCGATATCAGCACGTGTCGAATAAAATACATGTACCTGAATTTCATTATATGACGTCATCAAATGTCATGGTTTTTGATAGAATGACAACTGCAGACAATTATTAACAGTATGGGTTTTACGGAGATTGTTGTCCGGTCAGATGCGTAGCACTACTTAGTATCTAGTTAAGGTAAACGGATAAACCCATTTTAATAAAATGTTGTCTTAATAATGCGATGGCATCTTTATTTTTGATTAAAAAAAATACCAAGTTTCAATTGTCGCCTACGTTCAGATCTGAGCGTATTAATTGCAGAGATTTATTGACATATTAAATTGGGCAGATGACTAATGTTATTAGCAATTTGTTATCAAAATACCGAGGATATTAATTTGGACTTAATTTGAAAATAATGATTATTATAATACTTCTTGTAACAATATGATAGGGGATATCTGTGTGATACGAATATATCTTTTATTAAAAAGTGCTAGGCTGGCACGAGAATTTTTCTGAAAAAAGTCGGGAATAATTCAATTAAAACATATACATAGAAAATATATCTGAATTGTATTGACAGTATCTCAATTTTACATTTTGATTTGAAAACTGTTACGAAGTTTTTTGAACTTCTGATCATGCTTCCATTCCTTCCTATTCCTATAAATATTTCGTAAATATATATATATATATATATATATATGTATATAACAATTTTGTTTATATCGGCTCCCATGCCGAACTGTGTTCGTTGAAAAGCTCTTTATATAATCGTGCAATCAGTTTTAGTAATGTCCGAGAACATTAAAATAATTATCAAACAAAACAATTTTGCCATTACTTATGTACTATTAATACGTAATTAGCACTCATATCTAAGCTAACAATAATCAGACGTTCTGATAATACAATAAACAACTTAGTTAAATTATATATTTATCATTGTTTGTTTGTTAAAAATTCGATAATTTCAATCTTTATCTCTTACTATATATAACACTGAAATTTGTATTAATCATTATTTGTGTCTGCATACGTATATTCGTGCACGCGAAAATCTAAGCTTTACGAAATTCTAGAGAACTTTTATTGAAACTGAAACGTGTGTAGTAATTGTTGTGTATTTGATTAAAAGTTGAGAATAGATTTTTTATTTTGTGATTAAAATGCCGAGAACAGCAATTGCTGGTAATAATCTTATACAAAGACTGGGGAAGCGTTCAAAATACATAATTACATATAATGATTATATACCTAAATCCCAGGTAAGACGTTTATATATTTAAGATGTTTTTGTGTGTAATCTAATATATAAAATTCTCGTGTCACAATGTTCGTTCCCATACTCCTCCGAATCGGATCTACCGCTTCTCATGATTTTTTTAATGCATATTCAGTAAGTCTGAGAATCGGCTACTATCTATCTTTCAAAACCCTTAATGTTAAGGGTGGTCCACCCCTAAATTTTTATTTTTTAGATATTTTTTTTATGATACAGCATACAAAAATGCATACAGCCCCTAATTTTCACCCCTCTACGGACAACCCTTTTTTTAATATAGTAGATAGTTAATTTTTATTGAACCAAAAAAAGGTTTCCTAGAAATAATATACATGGCAAAACAACGTTTGCCGGGTCAGCTAGTTTATTATATATATATTTCTGTTCGCATCTGTCATTTAATGTAATTGTCGTATTTATAGTATTTTTATAGCATTAAAATATCATTGGAATATTAAAAAAATAAAAATATATAATATATGAATACTTAAAGCGCATGTTGAATTACTGGTTATGGAGCGAACCTACTGGAAAGTCGAAAATTACGTAACGTTTTACAAAAGTACCCCCTCCCCCCAAAATTCTTTACGTAATACTTGAACGCTCCCTTAAACAAACAATATTTTTCGCTTTACAGTAATGGTATAAACTTACATCGCGCAACGTTCTAAGAGTTAGATTTAGAAAGGAGACTTAGCGCTAGTCGTACATCAAACATGTATTGGATTTTGACATTAAGAAGTCGCGATATGAATCGATTCTGTATATATATACTCTAAGTCAGTGATGGGCAAAGTACGGCCCGCGGGCCAACTCAGGCCCACGAAAGTATTTAATCCGGCCCGCCAAGGGTCCATCGACATAGATAGTATACGGCGCGTTATAATTACCATTTGACGGTTCAGAAGAAAAAGTAGATTCTACTTGTTATGTTTTAATAATATTGTGATTAAAAGCTTTCACACACAATGCATTTTCTATGATTCTGGCCCTCCTCTAGAATTTCTTAAACTTTGTGGCCCGCCATTAAAAAAGTTTGCCCACCACTGCTCTAAGTGCTTTACAGAAGTCCTGGTCAGCTAGAATCTCTCTTAACGTGTCCTCAAACCATTGTTATGTAATTGGTTATTTAGATTCACGTATTAACGTGATTATATATGATTAATTGAATAATTAAGACGTTTACCGCGAATGAAGATAAGTAAAGTATTTGGGTATTCCCGTGTAGGAGGTAAACCGCGCTGAGCAACATTGATTATTATTGTTGTTATTTAAATAATATTGTGGAACGGAAACTATTTCTTAAAACCATTCATTCAAACAACGTTCAGTTTTCAAAGATCAGATTCGGGGTATATTTCTATAAGTGAAAAGTTTTGTTAGTGTTATTATTTATTTATTACTTGCTTTCTGACCTTTCCTATGATTGTATCTTTATAAATAAACCGTACTTGTGGAGTGGGCTAAGAGTACTTATATTAGTGACAGTTTGAGCCTACCTCTCCCAAAACCCCAATTAACCAAGCCAGCCTATAAACCCTAAGGAATGTTTCCAGTGTCTTTCCCGACCTCGGGGTACTTTTGTTAGGTACGATCGCACATTTGTATACGTATTAGATGTAATGCTCGGACTTGATCTTATACACACAACGATACGCATTTTAGCTAATAGGATTTAACTTAATTTTCTGGGAGTCTTTCGAAAATACATCAGACTATTTTTAACCTCGTAAATTAGTTGATGGTTGCTTTATGCAAACTTTACGTCAGGTCAGGATAAATTACTATCAGCTTTAGCTTTTGAACCTGACGTCAAAGGGTGACGTCATAACTGAGCTCCTCTAGAGGGAAAAGTAATTAGTTCAGTAGAGAATATAATAAGTTGAGAGTCCCGTGAATATATGAGCATCTATACTCATTTGTAGATTTAATTTGCATTGAGACTAAAGCTAGAGATATCAGTTCTTACACCTGTCGATAGCCATACCTGCGCCCACGACGTTTTAGATGTAGGTGTAGGTTCAAGAACATGACATTGGCACCCGTTGGCAACCAAGCATCTGTTTGTACATAGTTGTCGGATCTTTAAATAAATTATTATTCTGGCCAGATTATTAGACACTATGACTGCACTGTAGTTTTGCATCAATACGATTAAATTCGAGTAGTTTAAAAGAATAATATCCTTATACTGTTTTCAAGTACAGTGGACTCTGGATAATTTGAATCTATCTATATATTTTTCCGGTCCCAGGGAAAATCGATTAATTGAATAAAATCAATGTCAATTGGTCCCCTCGGTAATTTGAAGTTGAAGGAATTTTTCTCCCAAGTCCCATCTTCTCTACTCTCTATATAACCTAAAGAGTTTATCATGCACATACCTGTATATATTGTATATATAAATAGAATTTGGTTAAAAACGTATCCCAGTTTCTTTCAAACGTTAATAAGTCATATTAATGTTTGATTACATCATGACAATGATCGGAAATCGATAACTAAATAAAAAAATACGGACTTCTTTTTGAATTAAAAATTTGTGAATAATTGTATTAAAATGTTAATACATAATAATAATATAGAAATAATAAATCACGAATTTTGATCAATCTCTTTGAGCAATTTGAGCAATTTCAATGCTTGTTATTTTGAACTCTCAGTAATTTGATATTTATCTCTGGTCCCTTGAGTTTCAAATTATGAGAGTCGGCTGTACCTATTACAACTTTGTGACAATAATTAATTATAAATTGTTTTTGTTTTTTAGCTAAATCTTGAAATGAAATTAGCAATTTATATTAATGTTTTTATATAAATTATAATTCATTAGGGTAATTAAATATTGCATATAAAAACTAAAATAGCTTATAATTTTATTATTCAAGGCATATAAGTCTCGTTGCCATTAAATTCATTTGTTGTTTGAGGTATGAGTTTATTCACACACTATATAAATGTTGAAACAAAAGCAAGTAAAATTCCTACGAATCAAATTTCATGGCATCCATTTTTTAATAATTATGTCACGCTAATTTCGTGTTAATATGATTTCTCGAATCGATAACATTTTGCATGTTTAAGCGAAACTAGAGCGGTAAATGCATTATGTTATTCTGGGTAATACGGCTTAGATAACAGAGTTCCCATGAAAAGGAAAGAATTATATTCTACGTGGATGAAGGATAAAGTTGTTTTGTATCAAAATTATTAGTATGGAAATGAATGAAAAAATCCCACGGACTCAATGGCATCTTAGAAAAGCCCGTCTTAGCCAACTACAGATGAATCGTAAAGATTAACAAGGTCATTCTCAACTGCTCTTTACGCGCGTTTCTTATCTTCCCATCACTTTTATTTGCGTTTCCTTACTGCTTAATACAATTTTAAAATTTGTATTTTTTATGGTGTCATTGCTTAGGTGCCACATTAGGTCATTAAATACTATGTTCTTTAGATTTCTCGGATTTTTTATCAGCAATATACCCTAAAAATGTTTAAGCTAACACAGTTCTGCTTGACCGCGCGACTTACCAATGTAATCTCTTTCCAGGGTGACGTTTTAGACTGCCCGCTATGCCTCTCCACATTCAACGCCTCCACCATGGTGAGACTCGCCTGGTGTTCACACCGCTGCTGCGAGTCATGCCTACGCCAGTACTTAGCTATAGAAATCTTCGAGGCCAGAGTTCCGGTCAACTGCCCCGTTTGTCACGAGAGCATGCATCCGTCTGGTAAGTTCTATAGTATTATTATTACTTTCTTATGTAGCCTAGTCCACATTTCAAGGATTGTCATTGCTTATGGCGGCGTCCATGCGTCGGGTTGTCTCTCCCTAAAATATGGCGAGGGGGCCGATAGCTGGCCATGCGTCATACTCGTGAACGGGTGCTACTTGTGGTGACTGGTCTTACTTGAATTCGTGTATGCGGTGATGTTAGTGGTTTCGACTGTGTATTTGCGTGTTCCCACGAGAATGTAAGTGCGTGCTCCTAATTCACCATGCTTCCTGCTGATAGAGGACAAATCTTTTTTTATAGTTTATTTTATTATTATTTCGTTTAAGATGTCATGTGGAAGGAACATGGTGTAATGGTTGCAGCTCCTTACAAGCGTTGTGTAAAACTAAAAACTTGGCGATTAAGAAGAGTGGCGGAGAGTTAATTGCCAGTTCTTCTCTTCCGTTCTACGCCCTTGATTTGAGAACTGGCAGTAAATGTAAAATTAGAAGCATTTAATGTATATTTCTTTTTTTGACGTTCATAAATTTACATTGTGTTACCTACATGAATAAATGATTTTTGACTTTTGACTATATTTCGGGTGATATCCTCTATAGTAAAGTTAGCAGTCTCGTAAACGAAAATTTACGATAGAAACAGCCTATTCAAGCGTAGTTTGTTAGAACAATATCTAAAACGGCCGTTCGTTATAATACTTATTTAGCCTTTTTTAATAAATCTATAATGATAGATTTTTTACACATTGAGAGTCTTTAATAAATATTTTATTTACTGTAGATTGTTATGTTTCATATACATCATTAACGATCTAAATAATAAGTGAAGATAGACTTTATTGATAGTACGATTACGTCGTTATTCTAACCCCGGAAGGGTAATAACTAAAGGTTATATAACAAGGAAGGGTCGTTTTGGCTCCGTTCCCTATATCAAGTCATTAATTATTAAAAAGGTTGCCTAAAACGATCTTCTAACTTAGAAGAACGCTCACGCGGCCTTTATATCCGAGGTGTGTGTAAATTTCCGTTTCCCTCCTTAGAATGTTCTCTTTTATCTATAGAATGTTGCCACGAAAGTTCGGCTACGTAGGCAATAAAAATAGATACCAACACGGCCGCATCGTATGGGTTCTTCTTGTTAATTTTTTATTTAAGGAAAGCCCACAGGAGCTGAGAATCATTTAAATTGAACAATAAAAAAATATTAATTGACAATCATAATCTAGCAAACAATGATTAGCTCAAGAATTCTGAAACAGTAAAAGACAAAAATTAATCGTAAAAAATGCATATAAAATAATAAAAACACTATGCTGATGCTGATTCAAATGAGGTATGGGGTAATGGGGCGGTGGTTTTTTTTTAGTTTTTTTTGTACACCAAAAAATTTAAAAGAATGGCAGAGGGTTTCTTGCCTCTGATTTGAGAACTGGTAGTAGGTAAATGGAAATTTACTGCCTTATTTTAATATTGACATTTATATGGGTACATAGTAACCAATATGATTAAATACATTTTGATGTTATTTCAAAATTCTGTCAGTAAAACTAAAATAACACCTACACAGAGTGTCATTAGAATATGGGGCTTTTTGATTTCCAGGTTTTCTTTTTGCGTCATAGACTTTAGTTATTTAAATTCGTGTACATGTTTAATGCATTGCTTGAGTATATTGATTTTGTAAATCAGAGTATAGTTCGATTTTTCGATTTTGATCGTGGAAAGGAAAAAATAATAAAAAATCCTATGTCTGTCTATTGGATTTGCATGACGACGTTTGAACAAATAAATCATAGTTAATCAACTATTTAAAAACGTACGAACTGTATTATGACCGCAAGATTTCAAATACATATGAAATCATCTTCATTTAGATATTACAAGCAGAAAGTAATTAAAACTAGAAAGCAAACTAATTAATAAATGCTCAAAAGAAACCTAAATGCTCAAGGTGTTCCGATCCATGTAGGAGACAATAGAATGTATAAACACACTATGACGAATAATTTTTGCAGTGTACTGAATACAAGATCGGTATTATAATGTCCGTTAAAATATCACTTCATGTTTTATTCACGTACATGAAAATCAATAGTTTCAACATAACTGACTCACAACTAAAAAATCTACATCTTTTCAGCTATATTTTTGTATATTAACCTATAAAATAAAGCAATAGCATTAAGCAATTGAGTGGCTTCAGTGTGTGACTCTTATCCCTGAAATCGTAGGTTCGATCTCCGGCCGTGCAACAATGGACTGTCTATTTGCGCATCTAAACTCGCTTGTGAAGGAAAACATCGTTAGGAAATCGGCATGTCTCAAATCCAAAAATCGATGACACTACTACTTGTCTATGAAATAAAAATGAAAAGGATGCAATAAGAGGCCAAGACCCATATATGGCTGTAGCGCCACTCATGGGCGGATCGTGAATTTGTGGGGCTCTAATAGACGCGTAAAAATACACTGACCGAAAACAAGCGACGGGGAATTTCCCATTTCGTTCGATAGACGCGCATCGCACCTGGGTGGACTGATCTCAAGGATATCAACCTGATTGGATTTTTTAAAATTTCAGATTTTTTTATTCAAAATAGCACCTATTGTTTTCAGTTGGGACTTGGGGCCCTGTGCTGCAGCCCAAAAAGCCCTTATATAGATCCGCCCCTGGCGCCACTAGATTATTTTATTAATAGCGTAAATGATCTCTAACAAAGACACATTAATTATTCTAACAAACATTAATGCTCTTTAGCTGGCAAAATATTGTTTTTATGAAATTTTACATTTTTGATAATTCATGAGATCCTTATATTATTGTCGAAATATTTTGTGTTATTATAAACATCGAAACAAAAGAAAGTGTTAAACTAAACAAACGTAAGCAGCGAGACTACTTTATCAAATGCTTCTAAATCTTGAAAATTATAATCTGATATCTTTATTACTTTGTTATAAGGTTTATTTTACAATGCACAAAATATAAAAATAATCCTCTATTAGTTTGATATTATAATTATGAGTGTGAATGAATTTTCTATGACATATTATTATTAAATAATAATTATTGTAAATATTCAACAAATCGTACTATTGTTCTTTAAACAATTGTCTAGCACACCTGCATATGTGCATATTGTCTCATAGCCTTGTATCTTTAAAAATCATCCATAAAAGAATTGAAAGACTGAAGTCCTTATTTATTAACTTTAAGAGTGTCAGAACCACGTCTGTACGGAATGACAAACCACATAGTATACACTAGTTAAACTACTTTATTATTAATATTATGAAAACATCTACAAATAACCTTTAGTATAAAATATTTTTAATGGAATCTCGTCGTCATTCAGGGCTCGGCCGCAATGGGGATCGGAATTCCGAAATCTTAAATGGTATATATTTCTATAGCATCGTTTTTCGTATCGCGTTTTACACATGCACAACGCCATCTGTTGATGAATTATAAAAAAATGAAACGTTCTATATAGACAACGACCAAGATAAATTAACTTGAAAAAGGCTGGTTAAATTTTATATTACAGATAATACCCATTACACCCTATTTATTTATTTAAAGCCTGTAAATATCTTTTTCAGTTTGTATGTATCAGTAACCCTCTCCGGTATAGGCCTCCTCCAAGACTTTCTCTATCACGAGTTATTTGTATCCATTGGGGACCCGCGATTTTTTTGATGTCATCATCCCATCGAGCCTGATGGGCCTCTCCATGTTGTTACTGTTTTCGTTCACCCACTTCCACTTCAGTTTTTTGCGTGGCTTAGAGCATCAATTGCTTTTGATCAGAGATCAGAGACTTTTAGAGACTACATAATTATAAATGTGTCTTCATTGCACATGAGTGAGTGAGAAATGAGACGCATGTTTGGTTAAAACAGTGTAATTGAATTATTTTTATAATGTAGATGAAACTTCAGAATGAGTGCTTAATTTAATTTATTACGAAATACATGATTTTCTGCTTAATCGTAATTTGCATAGAATATGTTCTCTCTTTGTCAATATTGCATGGAAATAGGTTAATGTAATCGATTTTACGCATTTGTTCGTAGAAAACTAATTCGCTACGTTTGTATTTTTTATTCAGTTGTCTTAATATTAATATGACGTTTAATTTAAAACCTCTTTTAAAAGGAAAAATAAATAACACTTTTTTTGAAGAATGTTATATGGTATAACACATTTACACAAACATAACACATTTGTACAAATTAAATTGTACATCTATTTTGGGACATAAGGTGTATGTTTGAGAAATATCGTCATTCCATCGATATTGACATCATCATTTGCATTTGCTCTGATCTGAATCGTCGTAACAATATTAAACAATTTAATATAAATTAATAAAAATTTCAAAATAAATTATGATTCCCAAAAGTAATATAAGAAATCTCAATGAAAACCAAAGCAACAATAAAAATAAACGGTCTATTGACTCAAGCGTAACATTTCATTGACATATACATATATTATATTACTACACAGTTCAAACAATTGTGAAAAGATTCGTATCAATATATACAATTTATTTACATTTTCACAACTATTTGTACAGTAAACTGCTTCAATCTGTTCAAACGATCGAATAAATTGCACTCGATAATACTCGATTCTAAACTTGAGCTACAAATTCGATGAAAAATTCAGCGTTCAGGCGGTATAATTTCAAGTGGATTCGGACGGTTTTCCCTATTAAGTCGTCTCCTTTATTATCCATCGTTCAATTTTCACAGCGATTCCAATTATCCCTATTCAATTTCCCGTGACTGTTGAATCATGTTCTATATGGCAAACGAACTATGGATATGTCATTTTAAGTTGTATATAAAATCGTTGATATTATTAGCTTCATTACAACTTTCAAACTGGTTAATAATGACGTCTATTGGTCTGTCTAAATGTTATTGTTTAAAAATGATAAGTCGTGCTTTGACTTGAATGTATTTAGTTCTAATAAATAAAGTATTAAAAACTTAATTTTAATTTATACAAAATTCAACTGCTGTGTAAAATTTCATCTTTACTTAGGACATTATAATTCAATAGTATTAAAAGTTTTATTGAAATCCCTATGAATAAATACGAGAATCATTTATAAGTATGAAAATAGAAGAACTCTTTTTTTTAATTGGCAGAATAATTTTTTTAATCTATATTTTCAGACGTGAGACGGATAGTGGACAATCAAGTCCTGTATGACAAATATGAAGAGTTCTCTGTACGGAGAGCCCTTGCAGCTGACCCAGATACCCGGTGGTGTCCAGCACCTGACTGCAGGTTGGTCTTTAAACAATTTTTTCAACTTTGCAGACAACATCTAAGTCTTATGTAGTCAGAGTCGTTCATTAAATTATCTGTAAAAGTACAACTACATGCTCTAAATAAATATTCCATAGATCGGAATCAAAGAGTCAAAGGAAGCTCTCAAATTAATAAATTACTTAAAGTACGAAGTTGCACCGTTATATTATTGAACTGGTGCCCAAAGTACAATAAACGCAAAAGAGAAACAGAACTGAGAACAGAAAATGAATTGTCCAGATTATGAAAACAGCAGGTGGTGGTACATTACAGGGAGTGGTACATGGCAGGGAGTGGCACAGACAGAAACTGTGTGTTCACACATGGAATTAATGAGATGATAGAATTATAATAATATAATAAGTATTTCAATGTAATGCGTCTGAAATAAAAGGCTTTTATTGTTATTTAATAATAATAAACATACAAATATAAACTTCCTTTAGAGCTTTTATGAACTTCGTATACCAACGCAGACATGGTGTTTCATATGCTGGGTATAGTATAAATAATAAGTGATTTTGAATACTTATTATGTTGTACGCAACACAACAAAATTAACGAAACTACTAGACAGCTCAGTTACAATTTGTAAGGCATCGTTATGCTTACATCACTAATCGAGTAATCCCTATTAAGTCCTGTCCTCTGACCGCGTGTTATTCGGGCAATTAAGACATGACGCATCGCTTTACTTATCCTTGTAAGTCAGTGTGTGCGCCCGTGACGACTGCTTTTACACCCGTTATACAAAAGGGTAATAAAGTTTGAGAAGTTACGTTGGTAGTGTTTATTGTTTCTCTAGTTATTGTGCATAAAGTTTTATATATTATGTATCTCTCTTGGGAAATTTCCTTAACTTGGTGGACGTTAAGGCACTAAAAACTTTTAAGTGTATACTTGCGCGTGTATAAATTAAAAGACGTTCTTAAGAACCATGTACAATGTCCGTGTAAAGTTAGGCTGCATCGAGATGGTAACGCATAAATCCTTCTTGCAGACTGACGGCGATTATTGAACTAACATTCTAAAAAAAATCCCTCGTACTAAACTATTCTTCCGCCTACAGTTTCGCAGTGGTGGCTACCGGGTGTGCGTCGTGCCCCAAACTGACCTGCCTGGCTCCAGGTTGTGGCGCGTCCTTCTGTTACCACTGTAAGGCGGCGTGGCATCCCACGCAGACCTGTGACGCGGCACGCAGAAGTCGTCAGCCACCCCCACGGGCGCCGCAGCCTTCGCACAACGAAATGGAGCATGGTAAGCAAATTAATTTTATTTCACTATGTTAGCTCTCAGCCATGGAGTTTTTGAAGTTATACTTCGTTTGGCGCTTTAAGAAAAAATGATAAGAGTAAATTTTTACGATGCGCGCGCACACCGTCACAAAAAATCGACACCCGCTCACCGTCACATAAACCAAACACCCTGAAATAATGTCGGTAAAACAGTCTGGGCCGCTAGATGGCGCTTGCTCTGTTTTATCGACAAGTTCCATTGTCTGTGATGGCGTAGTGTTTTTCAGAGTCGTCTTAATTCAAACTAAAATAATGATTTCTATACGAGACAACCCGTTCCAATGTGCTAAAAAACATAGCGTTTATTGTAAAATATCATGATTAGTGGTACACACACGATTTTTTTACTATTGTAGCTCTCAGCAAAGTTTTTACTACAATAGAAATAAGTATACTCTTCGATCTTATA
The DNA here is from genome assembly GCF_905475465.1 of Pieris napi. Taxonomy (NCBI): domain Eukaryota; kingdom Metazoa; phylum Arthropoda; class Insecta; order Lepidoptera; family Pieridae; genus Pieris; species Pieris napi. Next base: position 7,044,357 of record NC_062250.1, read on the forward strand.
TTTGCCAATGAACTGGTCACTAGACATATGTATGTGGTGCTTTAGTTGGGATCAGCAGTAACTGAGCAATCTCCTTTTTAGCAAAACATAACTGGAACGTAATATATACAGTTAATTTTAAGATTTTAATAATTGAAACATTTTTGTGAATTCCTAATTGTAAGTATTTTTTTTATGAACATTTAAAGTAGCTGTTTATTTTCTTCCAGGGGAAGTGAAACCATGCCCCCGATGTTCAGTGCTTATAGTGAAAGTGGAGGATGGCTCATGTAATCATATGGTGTGTTGTGTTTGCGGCGCCGAGTTCTGTTGGCTCTGTATGAAGGAGGTCTCAGACTTACACTATCTTAGGTGAGAATATGTGTAATAAATATTAGACATTTTCGTGGCTCTTTAAGCTTTAGAATCCGTCGATAATGGAATATGAGAAAGGTGCATTTGTCTCACTGATAATTTTTCTTAATTGGTTAGGTACGTAATCAGTCAGTCAGTCAGTGACTTAATAATATTTCGGGTTAAAGGAAACGCGATCAGCGAAATAATCGTTGAAATGTACTTGAAGTCTGTATAGACTTGGTGTTAAGTTCTAATAAACGATTTTTTACAGTCCTAGCGGTTGTACGTTCTGGGGAAAAAAGCCATGGTCACGAAAAAAGAAACTTCTTTGGCAACTTGGCACATTAGCCGGCGCTCCACTAGGCATAGCCGTGGTAGCAGGAGTGGCACTACCAGCGCTATTAGTGGGACTGCCACTTTGGGCGGGTAGACGCGCGCATCGACGCCTGCGCAGAGCTAAACCGGCTAGGCGTAGAGCTGCTGTCGCCGCTGCCGTTGCTGCTGCGGTAAGCAAATAATACATTTTTAGAAAGTATTTTTTTATTTATTTTAAATTCATTTATAAGTATTCGCTTAAGTTTGCAGAGCGTTCATAAACGCGCTCTTATTTGTGAAAAACAGGCAAAAAATTTTAACATATTGTATCACGAGTAATATATTTTGTATAATGAAATATTTATTGATTCTCTACTCTAATTTAAATTATTTTTTTATAGCTAATAGTATCACCATTGGTAGCCGGATTAGCAGTTGGTATTGGAGTGCCAATTCTCCTTTTCTACGTATACGGCGTTGTCCCTGTGTCCTTATGTCGGGCTGGAGGATGTTCCGCAGCTCCGCCCCACGCCGAAGATGAAAGAGAACACGCCCTAGATATTGATGCGTATTCACGTCGGCTTGAACCAAGCATAGGTAAGATTTTATTTTATGCTGGGGCCACGGTTTTTCCAGTGTTTATACCTTTAGAAAATGATGTAGAGCGTTGCCAATACTTTTATTGTTTTTAGAAGTACCGTTTTACTCTACACATCGTCGCATTCGATGGAACCACTGAGAAAAGCAGTGGGCCCATTCTTCCTTAGGAGTCTCTTCTATGGCAATTAAATTTATATTCTATGGCTATAGGTTACCAAAGAGTTCTAAAATTGAAATTCAAAAAAGTTTTCATTAGCAATGTTTCTAACTGGCCAGTTCTAAACATTTTCAGTGTCACCCACGTATAATATGTTATTAGATGGGCTATCTACAAAAACAATTTTTCCACTCAAACAAGTAGTTCCTGGGATTTTGGGGTACAATAACGTTTTGAAATATTTAATAAAAAATATCTAGTACTTCGTAACCTTTGAAAATGTATGAAATTTTGAAAACATTACTGAAAAAAATCCTCAAATCAACATTTGTTATAACAGGCGACGCATCTCTCTCGGCCGGTTCCCAGCACGCAGAAGTCCGGGCGCCTTCACTAGCCGGTCTAGCTGGCTCCCTCGCATCTCACGACACGCACTCACCCGCCGCTCATCGCCTCGAAGTCACCGCCGATATCGCAGCATCAGACAACACCAGCGCAGCCAGCTGGCCCGACGACCTACCGTCGACCTCCACGCGATCGGCGGCAAGACTCAGAAGCCTCTTCCTCTACGGCTCCGCGGTTCCACCGCAGGACGTCGAAGCCGGAACTTCGCAACCAGTGAAACTAGAATTGACGACCTGCGAGAACGTCCCGGACTCGTAACGAATAGCGTGAGCCGTTGGCTTTTAACTAGGACGGTTAAATTGATGACTTGGTAAGAAATTAAAGTCGGATCCTTGTGATTTTTTGGATCGGGTTAGGTATCGAAGTCTGGTCTTGGCTGGTAAACGTGGCTTCCGCTAATTCAAGGATTTTTTTGGGAAATCTATTCGATTTCGATCAGCTTTTGATCGCTACAGATGGCTTTTACTGGTTGTAATGAGACAGTGATCCTAGGTAATTGATAATACTCGAATTAGTTCGAAGTTGAGGAATTGATAACGCCTAAAGGTAATCCGAAGGATAAGACTGATGTGTTATTTTGAATGTTTGATTCTCAGCCAGAAAATCAGAATATGCGATGATTTTCACAAAATGTTTTGCCAGATTTTTCATACACAATTCGGAATTTTTATGTATTTTCAAATGTAAGAATTTTCAATGGTTGTATGTGCCCGTGTTCAATAAATAAATTGTTGTATATAAAATACGGGTCTAGGGTGATAAAAGCCGGAGTTTATAATATCTGTATGTCCGTTTCACGTAGCTAATATAAATAAGACAATAATAATTGATATAAAGGAAAACAGCTGCTACAGATTTTTCAAGTGTATGATTCTTCCCTAAATTAAATTTCGATTATTATTTTTGAGATTTATATGGGCTGTCCATACGGAAAAATTGTTTTATTTTTAGAATAATTACCGTCCTGAAATTGATACAACATCGATTATTTACTGTATCCTTATCTCATACGAATTAGGGTCATATTTGAATGTACTATCGGAAGATCGAAGTTTTGTTATAATGTTTACATAAAGACAATGTATTATATGTAATTAATGGTAAATATAAGAACCGTAGATTTCTGTGGATCCCGAAATGCGTCAAAATATCGTATTCATATCACTTGTGTAAATAGAACAGTGCTTTTGATCTTATATGTACTTTGTGGAATTATTTTAAAGCTACTTTCCTTTCTAACGAGATAAACAATACGACTGAAAAATTGTTTTTTTTTATTTAGCCAACAATTTGTATTCACCAAAAAAAAACTACTGAAAGAAGCTGAAGCATATCACATGACATGAGACATTTGGTTTAAAACATACGGGTTCATGTATCTCTTCTGACAGAAATCATCTTTACGGCGTCGACCGCACTCTGTGGTAAAAAAATGGCGGCCAATGATAGATGCTTCGCGCTTTTAGTGCAGTACTATCTGATATTTGTGATACTTTGAATAATTACTTATAAATGATCTAAATTATTTAATTTTTCACGTTTGTAGATTAAAGTTAAGCGATATTATGTTATGCCAAGTGTAAAGTTCGATTAAAGTGTAATTAAATATATTAACCTCTTTCATTTTTAAAACCACCCGATTTGAGCAAGAAATTTACACCTTTATCTGGTAGTCTGTGCGGAAAGAGAATCGTAATGGGATTTGAGGTCGCCGCTGTGCTTGTTTATTAGTTGATAGCACTGTTACGTCACAATAGTTCGACAATGTTAATACAGTCAAAACAGTTTACGACATCGTTTCGAACAACATACCGGTTTTATTGACCGAAATCAAAGGTCCCGGCAGAATTCTATTGCATTAGGTTCTTAATAACAACGACATCGGTTTTTACGACCAAATATGAGTAGTCTCTTCGATGTTGTTATAACAGATTTTGACTGTAAGAAACAATTAAAAGATTATTTACGTGGATAAGTGAAAAATAATTCTATTAGTTCGTATAACTGTCGGTTCTCATTCCTCACAGACTCAAGCGTTTGAAATAGGCAGATAGCCTTAAGCCTCGGCATATTGCCGCGAATCAAAAGTTTCTTTCATATGAGATGACAGAGATTTCTATACGGAATGCATGAAAAACCGCCTTTATCGAGGAAAGGCGAGGTCCCTTACTTTATACTTTCGTCACTCCAGTGAGCTTTCGTCCCAACCTTTAGGCAAGTGTCCAACCCACAAGCCGTAATCCAAGTCTCGCAGACGCCCTTACGCTAGTACCATTTAGAACCCATTTTCAGGCAGAGCTTCGCTCGCTAAGACAGCCCGAGCTGTACTGTCAAGCCCATTCAGGTCAGCGAGATTCTATTAAAAAAACGGGCACAAAAAAATTAAAACAATAAATACTTAAATATCACCGTTTCTTTTTTATTATATCACATCTTTCTTAAATAATCTAAGGTAATTAACACTTACTTTAAATATAACGAATAATACATATATTTAGTGGAATTATAACATTTTTTATTCTTAAATATAATATTTTATATATTTGGCATCTTAATTCGCAAGTGAATTAATGCTTCATAGTTTATTATGAGTTTATCTATCTTACATAGTACATATTATTGTTTACTAGGAGAAAATCTTTATTATTGCAAAGCGAATTAGCGACAGTAGTTATGTTTAGGGATTGTCTTTTATAATATTTAAAATTAACTTAACTATAGAGAGGCCGAAAATTAAATAATACATAACAAAATCAGAAATATTTAGTACGAACGAATTCTTTCGGTTATTGGAAACAATGCTAGAATTTTGAAAAATACACTAAATTAACGCATAAAAAATCTATCAGCGCTTCTGGTGGTGTAAACACGAAAAACTACGTTTCATACAAATATTAAGCAGTGTTTGCCAAACTCATATTAGAGCTATAACAACCGACAACATATTTACACATTAAACCATTCTCTACTGATTTATATGCACATAATTTAACAAAAAAAATATTATGAAATATTTACATATACACATTCTATACTACACAATACATAAGCTTGCAAACGACTACATCATCCAGTGCCACTAACTCGCATTGGATTAATAGTACAACTGGAGAGATACATTTATAAAATTAAATCATATAAGTAATTAAGAATAAAACTCCCAGTTAGAAAAATGCTTAATATCTCTGAAAAGGCTCAGTACCGATTTCGATGTACCTTGGACTGTTCAAGTTGGAATAGACCTGATTCAAATAGATATATGCTCGTGGACTTACATTCAGTAAGTACATCTGCTTACAAATTATCCATTTTTTTTAATACATACAATTCAACTTAAAAACTAGAAGTTGGCAATTAAAAATGATAAACATTGTTTTTTTAAGATGTAAATAAAATATGTAAAATAAAAAATAGTATTTATATAAAAATATAATTAGGTACATCACTAAAAGTTAATGTTAAATGTTAAGTTAATTTACCATCTCATTCGGTTTAAGGTTACAGAAATTTCACCATACACAAAAACTATCACAAATATTAATTTTCTTTCGTGTCTTACTCTCAATACGACTAGGATTTATTTTCTTTTTAATAGAACGGAAAACGTTGCTAAAAAATTATGATTAATAAACGGCCCCTTAAAATTTAGAATATGGACCTCAGATCAAATCTAAACTGGTGAAACCAGTATAAGGATTTTTTGTATTTTATATGAAAATTACGACTAGGGAATTAAAAAGTTTGCCATGTAAATAATTTCGAATTTACGAATAGCGGATGCATTCAAAGCAAGTTTAAACATAAACCTAGACAATTTTCTATAATATTAATAAAAATTTTGAAGTACGTAAACTCTATGAGTGTTTTATCAATAATTTTTATAGCTGCCTTCCACTTTGAAACCATTCGTTTCATAAGGCATCAGCCGCTTTTTATACGCCATGCGTTCGTTGACTTGGCGCCATGGGTACTAAGATTGGTAATAATGTCCTTATATTAGATATAATTAGTTACCATAATATCCATATATGCACAAGGAATTGGGACATCTGATATGCCCGATAAATAAAATCACCAGCTGGAGAGTATCCTAAATAATGATGACTAAATTCTTTACGCATAAGGAACTTTATTAAGCAAACCTTCATTTAAGAGTGACTGTAGTCACATTACGCCGTCTTCTTAATGAATATTTCCTCATATAAGACTATTCTTACTCTTTTGGAACTCGAAGTAATTTTGTTTCTTTTGTATATATAACCCGGTCAAACAACAAAACACACCAACTTCATTTTTATCTTCCAAACAAAAAATAGAATCTGTAAGAAATATTATATGTACCAGTTCTCAGTAATAATGAATTTTATATTGCTATAATGTTACCGAAGAATTCTCTAATACAATTGAAGCTCATATGTAGTGGAGCCATCTCTCCAAGTAGGTTCATCGGCCACCTTGGCCCTGCAGAGTGGACAAGTATGTTCCCTATCCAACCAGGCCGCTATACAAAGCTCACAGAATATGTGACTGCAACCTAATCGCACAGGGGTGGTGTAGTCATCGTGACATATCGGACATGAGTCTCCTGCTGATATTAGCTGCTCCACTGTTGGTTTCGTACCCAGGTTCTACAATATTAAAATAAATTTTACTTCTAAACTAGCAGAGAACAATGTTTCTACGCATCAGCCTCAAATGGATACTTTTCACTAAAAGTCGGCCTTAAGTACTTGCTGTACTTCATTTTGAGTATGCAATACTCCTAAAACAGTGATTACACTATATGTTATAACAATACTACTGTCAGGTATAACATTTAATATAATTCAATGAATAGAATAAACAGTCAAAAATGTTTAAAATAGGCCATTAGATATTAGTTTCTGTTTCAACTCACCACACTTTGCAGCAATGTCCATGTGGCATTCTTAAACAGCCTTAGCCGGACGATTATCTCCACAACTTTAGCGAATACATATGCAGATGTAAGAAACATTCCCACCATCTTCTCTGAGCCTTCATAGGACTGCATTAAGAAGAATATCCATGGCTGAATAGTAATCAAGGCACGGTATAACTGAGACACTGCTTCGGTGAAAAGGTATACCTTACCCTGAAATTTATTTAAATATCTTAATTTTGTAAACATGTGATTCTATATACACTACACCAATTTTAAAATGTTGACTCCTAGCCCCGTTTCGACCTCCTCCGTGGTATGTGAAGCTAAAAAGCATTTCTAGTCCAATCACAAACACGACACTTCCTTGACATTCATTCAAAACGCGCTATTGTTTCACTTTGCACTTTATATTATCACCTACAGTAATCACGGAGTGAGAAGAAATATCGAAAGAGGAAAGGATTGTGCAAAGGGTGCATTGTGGTTGGCCAAAAGCATCTCTAAGAATACTTGACAAAATTATTTTTATTTTCATGAGGGCAAAACCTAGTTTCTTAGAATATACAGACTTTCATTAACATCATAAAAGCGTAAAATAATTTTATAAAATGAACCCATGTGTAATAGATAATGTATTTACGTAGCCAGTTTAGAATAGAATACTAGTCTTATCCAATATGTAACCGCTGTCCATAGCAAAAACATGCCTATTATGAGACATAATTTCTTTTCAGTTTTAATATCACACTTTAATAATATTTTTGTTACATAACTAATTTCTTTCAATATGTGGCTAAATGCTATTGGACAGAAGTCGGGTTAAAAAAAAATCTGTCTACTCCACTTCTTTGGGATTCACTTTCTTACAAGAAAAGTTTTAAAAGTTTTAAAAAAAATAGCCACATATTACATTTAGTTGTGCAACTACTGTTACTCACCCGTTTCTGATAAGGCAATATAAACGATGGCATCATTGTTACAAAAATTTTTGTATTCACAGTTATAATCTTAACAATTAGGTCGGTCAGTACAACCAACCACATAAGTTCCCATACATCTATTGGTTCTGTGTATCCAGGGAACATAATAACATTTGGTAAGAGTCTTCCATGGCCAAAGAGAAAGTGGACTATTACTATACAGCTTGATGAGAAAAGTAATTCACTCAGCAGAGCTAAGAAGCTGCGGTTCATTTGTTTACCATGTTCTCTGAAAGTAGAATTGATAATTTAGTACTAATGAAAAGCCATTGATGGTGGTCAAATATGCATATGATTAAACTAGAACAATATGTTTATACATTAATTAGTTCAATAGCAACTATCAAAACAAAGTTGCATATTGCTTAACCACTTAAGTCGAGTTAACTGATACTCAATTAAGTAAGTACCTACCTTCTAACAAGGCTATCACTATGACAGAACATGAAAAATAATAGTATAAATGTGAAAATAGCTTCTCTACTGTCATATAAATACTTTATGAAGAGAATGAAGTAAAATGGAGCATATCTTATTAAAAGATTTAGTGTTCCACGTACATCCACAACCTGAAATAATTTTTAATATTAATATACAGTTTATAAAATAATAATAAAATTCATTAATAAAGGTTATTATAAACTCCTACTCCTAACCTCTTTAAATAATACTGAAAGCAAAATTAACCTATTTTTTAAAGGATTTTAAAATTATTATTATTATGTATAAAAACACACTAGCAGCTTAATAGGCTGATGCGCATGTATTTTGAGATTTGAAGAAACTATCCAATCTATTTTTAAAGGATAATAAAATAAAAAATTATCATAGTTATAAATATGTTTTGGAAATGACTTATACCTGCTGTGTACCATCATCACTTTGACTATCATCAGCATTATCATTTATATTATTGTTATTGGCGGGATTCACTGAAATATTGATATCCTCTGCTTGTTCAGATATGTTGGAATCATTAGAGACACTTGTATTTAACCCATGACTTGTTTGTGCCCTTGCATTTGAAGGTGGTGTTACTCTGTCAGTAACCACGTATGCTTGAGCAGCAGGTCCCAGATTTACATGCGCTATAGAGCTTTGGGGCCTTTGGGGACCTTCACCCAGTTGATGTGTATTTGGTGGATTCCGAGGTAACCAGGTTGGTAATGATAGTCTAGCATTGTTACCCTAAAATTAATGTTAAAAACATAATCTTATTTAATATACAAAGAACTTATGAGTGATAATTAAAGTAAATAAGTTAAACACTGCAATAAAATTTTGATAAATACCATTCGCGCATGTTCGACCAGCGGCCGTATTTCTCTGAACATAATATTCAGTCTGTCTCCTAGACCCACATTACTCCTATTTGGTGCTACAGGCCTAGCAACGGAGTCCATTCGGTTAATTCGAGGCTGATTCTGATCAACATCCTCATCACCCATATCCAGGTTTACTTGATTAGTTTGAGCCATTGTTTAGATTATTTGTTTAAATGTTGTTTATATAATTAAACTTTATTTTGGTAACACATTTCATAGAATTGTCACTTTATTAATGATTATAATCATAAAACTCGAAGGTCAAGTACATGTACAGTCAAGTAATAAATTGAAATTTGATTAATAATAACATAATTCTCAAGTAAAGTGTTACCTACTATGAAAAATATTTATGTATAATTTTATTATTCATGATTAAATTCAACCTCCAAACATTTATAATAATAAAAATGTACGTCAAAGTGTATGGGTGCTTTTGAAAAATTTATTTAACCCCATTAAGCGGAAACACTTATATAAAAATGTAGTTAAAAATAATTGTAAAATAACGACTACTTCTATTTTGATACTACCATTAATAGTAATAAACTATCTTCGATTGATAAGAAGGATAGAGGGTAATCACGAGATCTATTGTTATAAATAAAATTCTCTAAAATTATCCCATCTTACTTTTAACCTCCTAAATTGGGGGGGGGGAGAACTTTACGTTGGTAACCCTGTACAAAGAATAAATGCAAATCCTTACACAAAACTTGCGCAAAATCACAAAATCAATTTAGAATACATTTGAAGTTGACAAACGATTTGATATTTGACAGATTTACAGATAACGATTCCGATGTATATACATAAGGCGAATCGTACAGAGTCTCCTAGATGTACTATAAGTATGGCTAATGAAAGAAGATAGATTAGTATGATTTATTGTCTTGATACTTCATGCAATTACTCATTTTTATTTCTATTATATATTTTTCCGAATAGTTAACAGGTACAATAGCCTAAACTTTGTTTTATTTGATGGAATATTTCGTTTCTTTCGCAGGCAATCTGGAGGACATAGAAGGAGTCGATGCAACAGTGAGAACTATTGGTAAGCTCACAGATTTAGAGCAGAAAAATAGAATAGAATCCCAGAACCAGTACTTAAAAGAAATCGATGATTATAATATTAATGATTATTCCGAATAAAGTTGTGTTTTATAATAAAAATAGTTTTAGTTTTCCATGCAATGCTAGTCATTTTATGTATCAATAGTAAAAGACTAAATACGTAAAGTATTTAATTTCATAGAAATACAGTTACTATCAATGTAAAAAATAATAAAATAAAATCAAGTAAGTTTAAGCCACAAAATATATCAAACTTTTAGGGATACCATACTAAATTTTTTTGAATTTGCCGCGCTTTTTCGTTATCTTTTTTCATTAGCCAGACTCTTAACTTAGTTCTTATATTATTATATACCTTTTTGGTAGTCAAGAAAATAGTAATATTAAGTAACAAGTATATCTGTGGTATCAAGATGATTACTATACCGAACTAAATGTGCGTTTTCCAATTACAGCACTAGAGCGCATTATGCGGCATAATGCTCAACGTTGAATGTTTAAACTACAGCAACGCTTCGCACAATTGAGCACTCTCAAAACTAAACTAATGACGTAACAGTACAGTCAACATAACAAAAAAGGTAATTTGCTGTGACCTGCAATTTTCAAATACAACGATGGTTATCCACAAAGAGTCTATGGAGGCTCAGAATTAATAACAAACATTACATTCTAAGACCACAGTCAATTAAAAACTTTTGGTAAATTCATATTTATTCGACTTTTTACTCTTTAGACTTTTTGCTTTAGACAAAGAAAAAATGTCTTTATAGTTTAAAGAGCTTCACCACAGATAAGAAATAATATACGGGGAGTCATTTATTATATTTCGCGCAATCTCATATTTTGTAAATCTTACTCTACAACTTCACAACTATATTATGAGGGTTAATAAAGTAGAAAACATAACTTTTACAGTAATATAGATACGTTTAATAAATAAATTCAAAATAATAGCCGAAAAACTGATAGTAATATTATGAGCAATGTTCATCGATAAATATTGCTTTAAATTAAATTGAATACGCAATAGCTGTCTTGTGGTAGTTTCAGTCTTGGTTTAGGCTTGCTATTGCTGTTTGGCAATAGATATTCATTATAAATATCGTTGTCCCTTGACAAGTGTAGTTAAAGTACGCTTATATTTTTAACCCACACACAATTAATTATGACTATACCCAAATAAATACGTACATACAGAATATACATAAAAATTAAAAGCTATTGGCACTTAATCACTCATGATTCTGAGTCCGATTTTAAATCGAGAACTCCCTGAGCATACAGGTCTCTAACTGCTTCTAAAAGTCGCTGTTCAGCCCGAGGCTCTCCCAAAGCCACATCAACACTCCCAGCGCATAGAAGAAGAGCTCTCAACGCCGCGCGGGGCCAGTCTTGTTTCAAACTTCTTCTCACAGTTACTCCAGCTGCTGAAGTTCCTAATCTAGCACATTCTGCCTCTAAACGGTCACCATAATCCTCAATCAATGTATCCCCGACCGACCTTCTCAACTCCGGCGTTAATGAAGAAAGAAGCAACAGGGCTACATCATCCATCGGTCTACCTAGTGATACCATTTGCCAATCTAGTGCTACACATTCGCTTATACCATCTCTCTCTCGAAAGAGAAGATTTCCGCTCCAGAAATCTGCGTGTGCTAAAGGAGCTGGTTCTGCGGGTCTGAGTAGAGTGCCGAGAAGAGAAGGTGCTCGAGCACTTAGGGCGGATACGGCGGCAGCTTCATCTACGCAGTCGGTTCGCCCGCGTAGGAATGCTTCAAGTTGCGGTAAGCCTCTTCGAACTAAACGAAGGTATCCAGCAGCGGCTCTTTCGCAAGGGAAGAGGAAGTCGAACCGCTGATCAAGCGGTCCTTCTCTATCACGTAACGCTAGAGAGAGTGCATGTAATCTTGCTGCGGCGAATAAGGCTGCTCTTGCTCGGTCTACTGTCAAACCTTCGGCGAAATCAGCAGATTCGAAACCTTCCGCCGTCACATCTTCTAATACAAGCTCGCTGTCACCACCAATTTCATCTGAAAAGAAAGAATAGAAAAATAAAAAAAATTCTTTTAAGATACGACTGAACTTTACAAGAGAAATTTATGCACTTGTGTAGGTATACTAAAACTAAGTATATGATAATTTAAGGCTATGATTTTTTGGCATATTTCCGAACGAACAAAGTTAGTGTTACCTATGTAAAATTTGTTACTTTGAATAAGTATATCAAATGAAAGAGAGCAGCAGCAGAGAACAGGGAATCTTAGAGAACTCATAATTTTTTTACATTTTCATTGTTTTATTAAGCGTAATAAAGTATTTCTTTATTGAACAATAAATATATATATATACCTGTTTTATTGCATATTAATGTATAAATTGAGGCATTATGCAAGAAATCACAAAAAATGCACGATAATCCAGCATTATTTACGTCATACCTAATAAATTTTTATATCAAATACGAAATATGTTAAGATTTAGTTCCCTGCGTAACCGAAAGTATTAATAATACTATTGTAAGATTTTTAAGTTGATTTACAAAAATCGCCCAAGCTCTTAGCGATTTATAAATGAATTAGTGACAGTAGAAGCAAGGACGCTGCCTGATATAATATTATAATTGCAAGATTCTCACCTGGTAATCTCGCCTTCACACATCGCGGTATTGGTAAACCCTCATCAGGGCCAATAGCCTCCTGAGCCAATTTATTTAATGCCGGAGCTAATTCCGTGTAAAAAAGTATCTCTCTGGTGTCAAATTGCGCTTCGGCTACAAAGAGGCGGCCGAATGGATCCCGTGGTGGAAGTTTTACGACCAGAGGTAGTGAATGTCTCTCTCCATCGTTTTCATAACGAATTGTTACAGCTAATACTCTGCTTAAAGCTCCAGCCACACCAGCTCTTGATTCTACACGAATCTAGAAAAAATTATAAATGTCTAAAAGTTATATTTTAATACAATTTTGACTGAATCAAAAATAAAAATTATGTACAGTACTAATATTTAGGTATTTTTTAGTTACTTAGTTTTTTTTAAGCAAGATACTATAAACAAAATAATATATTAAAACGGAATATTTTATTCTCACAGAAGTTTTATATTTTGTATGAAAGTATAATTATTTCATTTATTCGGGTTATATAATACCAACAATTAAAAATCCTCGAAGGAATGTTAAAGTGCCTAGATTTCATTGAAATGAAGATATAAATTAACCACCAACCTCTTGTGGTTCGACCACGCCCGAGTCAATAAGAAGCTCTCGCGCCCATTCTTCAGTCAAAGAGGCCTCTTCGGTCTCTGGACCAAATTCACAATCAGAATCCTCGCTCCCACTACTTGGGGCCTCTGAGACCGCGGTGCTATCCGGGCCCGCTTGCATTGTATTTAACGAATCATTATATTTATTGAACAGCTAAGCCGTATTTTTCAGAGACGATTGAGCACGCCAGCTTCGCGCATGCGTGTTCCTCCCTCAATTATTCACAGGGACTCCCGTCGCTCAATGCAACGTACTCATATTATATGTAGAGATATATGTGTGTCGCATACCTCTTGGCGACACTGCAAACCACACTATTACCTATTCATAGGTAAATACTGACTTGCATTGAATTGGTATGAAGCGAAACAAAGCTTTCAATATGAAATTTATGTTGACTTATGACTATGTAGTGATACTTTTTGATTTATTTTATTTATGATTTAGTAAAACTTGGTCGTGTAATTATTATTTTAAAGTTACTTATAAAACAATATCAAGTAAATCAAACTATATAAATATTAAAAAGGTTTTAATTAACCTTAATTTATGAATATTGATGACAAGTATGTAATTTTTTTATATATGAACATATTTTAGTAATTCTTTCTAAAGATAACTTCCGGCGTTTTCTTTACTCTTATTATTTGTGCAATAAAGTTTAAATACCTAAACATACATAATATTATGATGATATGTACAGCATCGTATATTTGCCATTGCTAATTGTATATTTTGCTAGTATTATTTGCGTCTTTGATCTAAAATGACCTGGTACGTTGAATTGCTGCTTCACAAGAGCAATTTACAACTGGCCCAGTTTTTGTGTCAAGTATCTACCTTGAAGTGGAAGAGCACAAAGGGTGGCTTGTACCTATAAAAATGAAGGAAGTATGCATTACTATAATACCTAAGTCAAAAAATTAGAAAACTAAACGTGTAAAATTTAAAATTAGATTTTAACTGGCGTATTTAACATAACTTAATTAAACTAAAGAGTCTCCTCTAACATCCACTTCAATCCTTTTGGAGAGGCATGAGGTACAAGTTATAATAGTCTAAGTAAAAACTTAAGTCAGTGTTTCGTACACAGAAGATAGTGCTGATGCTACACTGTTACAGCATCGCAATGCACCGAGAAAATGGCGCAACATTATGCGTACTTTTTCTGTTTTTTTGTAATTACATATTTCTTTTTATACAAGTTTTTATTATTTAGCTCGGAATTCGTGTAAATGCCAGTAGCAGTACTAGTGAAGCAGGGTAACTCCTACTTAGTAGAATATTAGAGTCCAGACGAGCCACGAGGCCATTAATACATTGTTTAACATTCTAGTTATCATGACGGCATGTCCACTCATGATAATCAAGCAATAAATTTTTAACTTTTTTAAAATAAAATAAAGTTGTGATTTTGGCAGGAGGAGATCTGTTAAAATTAATTTATTACATCATTAGCTAAATTTAATTGACTCCAAAAGTTAACATTTCTATTTCGAATGTGACAAATGACAATGTCAAGATTTTACTTTTCATACCTATATACAGAGACAATATCGAATAATAGCTAAAAAGGTCTAAAGCATTATCAGCTACCAACAAGGTCACACTCGTTATTAGGTTTTAAGATTTGCCACGTTATTTACTAAGTAAACTCGTAGACTCAAGCCTAAATACTGATTAACTATTCAGCATTTACTGAATCTAATGCATACTAGACTCTCAAGAGTTTTGAGAGTCTAGTATAGTATGATATATTTACCTATTTGCAAATTGTCAAAACTAAAGAAAACTTAAAATGTCAAATTGACAAAAATTCATAACTTGCAAATGCATGTAAATAAACGTTTTTTTTCTTGGTAATTCGTTATCGAAATCCAAAACGTACAACTTTTAATAAAAATGGGAAAAGAGAAATCTAAATCTAAAAAGAAACGGAGATCTTCTGATGATAGTTCTGGTAGTACATCTAGCAGCTCGGATTCAAGTCAGGAAAAGAAGAAACTTCGGAAGCTCAAAAAGAAATTAAAGAGAGAAAAAAAGAAAACCGAAAAGGCTTTAAAAAAGAAGTTGAAGGAAGAGATAAAAAAATTAAAGAAAACTCGTCGGAGCTCTAGTCGAAGTATTGATGGCGGTAAAGATGAAGTTTCCAGTGATATTCCTATTGGTAATAATTTTAGTAATCCTACAAACTCCAACAAATTTTGTTTATGAATGACAGCCGAAACTATCATTACATTTTCAATATACACGGGAGAACGATATGCGATTGAAATATTTTCAATAATTTACATGGTGCATTACACCTTAATTTTATTTAAAAATGTTATAGAATTAATGGAGAAATCTAAGGCAATGGCACCAATGACAAAGGAAGAATGGGAGAAGAAACAGAGTGTTGTAAGAAGAGTGCTAGATGAAGAAACTGGACGTTACAGGTTATTCTATCTTTCTTATTTGAATATTCATTCTATTATGATACACATAACTTATTAAATTTATTTTATTAAAAAGAGTAGATACTCTCAGCAACTTTTAATTTTTAAGACTACGTTGTTATATGTTTCTAAATAATTCACTTGTTTATCATATTGATAAATAATTGCATTCTAAATATAAAATCCTGTAATAATTTTGTTATCTCTCAGTTCTGTCTTGCTTTCAGATTAATAAAAGGAGATGGAGAGGTATTAGAAGAAATTGTATCAAGAGATCGGCATAAACAGATAAATCGGGAAGCTACTGCTGCTGATGGAAATTTCTTTCAGAAGCAAACAGTTGATAAACAATTCTTTAAATAGTCTACAATTGAATGCTGTAAATTGTTAAAGAATAAAAATACCCATGTTTTTAAAAGTTAAGTCTACAAATTCTAGATATGTTTTTGTTGCACAAAACATCTATTAAAGAATTGAATTTAGAGCCCTTTTTTTCTTACTCATTTAATTATATGAGTTTTTAATAATAAATGCATTTATTTCAAAATGAGACTCAGTATACTGTGTCTAGTATGAAACTGCTTGTTTTGAATCAAGTCTTAACTCTTTAAACCTTTTTTTTGCTTATTATGGAGCGCAGTCTTAATACTGTATCAATTTATGTTATTAGGTAATTTAAAAACTGAAATACTAACATGGTTAATAAATATTATTTAATTATGTGCTAATATTAATATGCTTATAGTTCATCTTTGGTATTTTCATCTTTTACAATAACTTTATCTTCAGTCAATTCATTTTGTATTATAATTTCATCTGAAACACTTATTTCATTCTCTGAAGAGCTATCTTCTAAATCTGGTTTTGTTTTGTCAGTTACATCTTTTTTCAATGTTCCAACTTCACTTTGCGAGTCTTTCTCATCTTCTTTGACGTCTAAATGTTCATTTACAAGTGTTACAAGGCTTTCAAATGGTCGTCCACCATTTTCCAAACTCACAATTTCCTTATTTTTGTACAATATAAGTGTTGGTAATCCATTTATCTAAAAATAATGTTGATTAAATAATAAAATGAATGAATGTTACTGTATTAATATCTATGCCATATGGTATACAAGATATTAAGATTAATCAAGAAATTAAACAAGACAGCCCTGTCTCCTCATTTATTCATGTAACAGCTCCTTTTGGAGTAGTGCTGATACTACTGCAACTTACCTTTTCCATTTCACAAACTGTTTTTGATCTGGCACAGTCTACATCTGCAATCAGAACTCTAGATTCATTTTGAAATTTCTCTCCTAACTTCAACCAAAGGGGACTTAACTGCATACAATGTGCACACCTAAAAAACAAGTTATATATGTATGGTGAACATGTCAGCTACATATAATGAAACATACAATAATGAACATGTAATGAACATGTCATCAAAAGAAATGGCATCTAACACCGTTATATAAATTTTACAATTAATATTAATTGTCATTGTTTATAATAAAAACTCAAAAAATATTCAATGTTGCTACACTATATAGATCTATCTTGTACATTGTTAAACCTGATTTATAATATATTATATTATTATATAGTATAGGATCTGAACTTACCAAGGTGCAAAATAATTTACAAACACTAGATCCTTTTGCAGAAATGTTTCAAATGTTTCCTCAGTTATCCTAGCTACGGGCAACACTTTCTTTTTCTTCATAAATTTCTGAGGATCATGATTCTCAGCTAACAACATTTTTTGAACATATTCTTTAAGTTCATCTAAAGTGTACATTTCTACTGCTACCCCCATCTGCAAAAATAATATTTGTGAATTATTCAACTTGCAATTTTAAAACTTTTAGTTTATTATTTTATACATTCAATTAATTTATTGATAAGATATATTTCTAGGTATTTGAGTTTCATACACTCATCATTAAACTTACAATTCTTCCATTCACTATCCACAATAAGTAGGGATATTGCTTAATATCAAAATTTTTGCATGTCATTTCACTTAGCATACAATTAACCTGGCCAATTTGAATGTATTCATTCTGTGCATATTGTACAGCTAATTCAGCCCAAATAGGTGCCAATTTCTGAAATAAAATATTGATATGTAAAGCTAAAAGTACAATTTTATTATTGAAGTTACATTTAAAGTTTTAATTAGACTTTTTATAGCGTAAATCTACTAACCTGTGAGGCCCCACACCAAGGAGCATAAAACATAATAAAGTGCTGTCCACTTGATATAAATTTCTCTATGTTATGGTCATTTAAGTGTGCCATTCCACTGTATACTTTTACTTCTTTATCTGGCTTTTCTTGATTGATCTAAAATTAATAAAATAATTCATTCTAAAACTGTAGAATTCAAACTTTAGCTAAACAGCAGATTTCATAATGAAAATATGACAAAAAGTGCCTTTATAGACATGTACAATGATTTGAATATACAATTTACCTCTTCTTTCATTGTGAATACTTCACTTAAAAATAAAGTTAAGGAAGGGAGGTCTCTAGTGCCCTTGTATTCAATTGGAGTAAAAGAGTTCTTGTGGTAGTACAGCAATGTGGGATATCCTTAAAGAGAGAAATCATTTGTATAAGTATATTGAATATGTTTATAGAATGTAACAGTTATGTTTGTAAGTATTTATACCTTCTATCAATATTATAAGATATTATTGGATTAAATTGTATAAATCTAGTATAGCTGCAAAATTAGGGTCACAACTAGATTACAAACCTGTAATATCATTATCATGACATAGTTTGTTATATTTTGTACAATCCACTTGAGCGATAGCAAATTGTGAGTCTTTTGTGTTGATTAACTCTCCTAATTCGATCCAAATAGGCTCAAATTCTGTACAATGTCGGCACCTGCAAATAGCTAAAAAGTGTTAGAGAAAAATATATTTTCAAGTAAATATAATAACATTGCAATATCTTTAATTACCAAGGCGCGTAAAACATTATGAAATTTCCATCTAACTCCTTTATTTGTAATTTAAAAACGTCTGGATCGTATTCATAAGTGGAACCTGCTACAGGAGCGACATTTTCAGGTAGGCTAATGAAAAAGAATGAAACCAATAACAATGTCCAGGACCCCATTATTAGATGGTATTTGTAAAATTTCACGTAAATTAAAACAAATTATCTAAGGTTATCAAGTAAATAGAAGTTTAAAATTTAATTTTTGCTGCGGGTTTGCTGCTGTTTTGATTCAGATTTCTGACTCTCACAGATTATGATATTAATACACAGATCAGAAAAGCAGAGACAAAATAACGGATAAACTATTGAGCGTTGACTGAGTACGTGTGACTTGATTATGTATATTGATTAATTAAATTTTCTCTTTAGGGATAAATTAATATCATCATGATAAATTAAATGTAAGTTTGAAGGACAATAGTATAAAGTGTAACTTATAGTAAATAATCTGTAGTTTATATTTGATCTTTTAACACCGATTATCCAGCAACGCTATATTATATATACAAGGTTCAATTTAAGTAATAAAATAGTTACCCACCCTACCTGGAGTTTTAATGTATATTCAATAATAAATAAATGGACTTTAATAACAATTTAATTATGTAATGATTAGTTTTCTTAAAATATAAAAATCGGTAAAATGGACAATATTTATCGTAAATGTCACTTTGGCGTATCTTTGGCAAGACACTATGGAATGTGGTAATTCTTCAAAATGGTCGCTTTGTATGGTTTGCCAACTTGCATGTCTGTGTTTTAGAGTTCTTTGTTTTCGTAATTGGATTTATTCAAAAGCATAATAAAACGGTTAATTGTTATATTTACCAGTGTAAGATGTACATGTGAACATACTCTAGAATTGTTATTTGGTGGTATAAAAAAGAAGTCATCGGTAATGTGAGAGCACTCTAATATAATTTTTATTTTATGGTATTATGACGTCTAGGATTCCTATTTGGATTCACAGGAACTAAACAAACTAAAGGTATAAAATGCTCATCTTTTATTAGCAAGTTACTGCAAGTCAAATAAGTAAAAGTAAACCGACTTATTTTTGGCATTCCAAAGCATTCTGTCAGTTCGTTTCATACCTAATGAATATTCTAAAAATTGTGCCTGCGCCTGGTAACTAGTCACTGAAGGGTATTTGTAACTTTTGTACCGACTTTTGTTATTAATTATTTGTTTGTAAATAGAGCAAATTACTGTTGGAATATTTGTGTTTGTTAAATGAGAGTTGTAAATCGCGATTTGTAACCAATCAAAACTTCTTGACGATAACCCATTGGACATATTGATAATATTGCTATCTGGTGCCTAATTTGTATAGAAACGAAGTAATTGAGATGGAAGTATAAGTAATGTTTCCATCTTTGAGATGGTATTTATCAGAAGCTACAAGCATGAAAACATAACAAACAAACTTGCCCATTTATTTTGTAAATTTAAATAAGTGAGTGCTAACAATATGCATGTATGTTTTAATTTGTGTTTTTAATTTTCAGATACTTCCGTGATGCACTTTACCATGTTAAACTAGTGTAACATTGGCAAGGAAGTGTAATTGTGTTGGAACTATCTTGTATTGCAGATATCTAAAAAAGACAATTAAAGTTAGAATGCGAACAGTGAATGTTTATGTGCGAGAGGTGTTCATGTGATGGGAGGGGTGGGGTGAGAGGTGAGGCGCTCGGGCGCGGGCGCCATGAACCCGCCGGCGCCCGGCAAGCCGGCTACGCGCACCTCAGGGTACAACCAAAAAGCGCTTGCCGAGATAAGAAACTCATTACTCCCGTTTGCTAATATTGGGAGCTTAGAGCCACCTGGCTCATCCGCAGCTAGCACTGTAAGCTCAGGAGTGAGCTCTGGATTCAGTTCCTCCTCAGGCAATGGGCTAGATAAGGATTTGAATGTATTGCCTCAGTCACTTAATCAGCTCATTGCTTTGGGTTATGATGAGGTATGTTTTCTATTTTATTGACTTTTGTATATGCATAGTTTGGTTCTTGTGTTTTTATGATTTAGCTTATATGTTATATTGTCTAAAAGGGATAATAATTGTATTGGGTTGAAGGTTTGTTGTTACCAATTCTGTGCATTTTGTTTCTATAGCTTTTGAAAAATTTACTTTTTCTTGTTTTTAGTATTAAAAAATTAAATATTTCAGAATAGTTACATAAAGGTATTAATCATAGTGCTAGTTTAAATCCAATTAAAAAATCATCAGGTAATTAGCATTTATTTAATTATTATAAATAAACAAACACATTATATGCAGTTATAAGTAGTTTTAGGTTTAACTAATGTGATTTAGGTACCACAGTAATTACACATTTTAAACTGCTCCATAATTGTTATTTTGTTAATAAAGTATTGTGGACTATGTTTAAGACAACTTAAATATAATATGAGACATTTATATACCTTCCTAATATTTATTAAAATAATTATTTTTTTCACGCAAATGGAATAGATATATTTTGTTTATTATTTAATTATATAATATCCTCATAAGGAGCATAGTAATAACAATTTGCTACTAACTAACTAATTTTAATTTTAAGGCTCACCTTTAAGTATGCTTAAAGGTGAGCCTTAAAATTAAAATTGTGAAAAATAAATGTTGCTTTTTTGCTTATAATTTTCCACTTTTATAATTTTTGTATGGTTGCCAGTTTTAAGAATTAAATCACATGTGAAATAGTAAGAAAACAGATTACGGATTAAACCAGTAGTATTTTATTTAAATTTAAAACGAATAGTTTGTTTTTTTAAATAATATATTACTTTCTGCTAATCCATCCAAATCCAAACCACCAAAATATGAATAAAATATCTGTAGTAAAACTTAGTGTATGTTTTCCTGTTGACTGCCATAATTAATAAATTTTTTTTTTCAGGACCCAGCTGTTAAAGCATTAAAATATGCTGGTGGACGGTTTGATGCAGCCCTTGATTATTTATCAAAAAAGCAGGAACCCCTTAATGGTGTCTTAAAGTCGTCAAACTTAAGTGCTTTAAGTACTAAGCTTATAAGGAAACCTAGTTTGGAGAGAGAAATTAATCTTCATAGAGGCAGTCCTGCATTAGATTCAGGAGCGGGAAGTTCTCGGTCTGATAGTCCAAGACAGTCAGATGGACCGCCTTTGCCTCATGAAAAGTTAAGCAGGCAGTATTCGCCGTCAGGATTCTCAGAACCTCCGCCTCCGCCGCCACCAAGATGTCCGTCGACACCGCCAGTACCGCCGGCGGTACATCAGTACATGAAGCGAATATCACCTGCTCCACCTTTGCCTCCCGCCAGAGGCACAAGCCCTGTAGCCTCAGGGGCACCGACACCCTCTGCGCGGCAGCCAATGATAGTTCAAAATGGTCCACAAGTCCAACAACAGTTGTCCCAACAAATACAAGCTTTAAGTATTTATCAAACTACTACAGAACTGCCACCTCCGTACCCTTTAACGGGCGTTCCCCCGCCGCCTCCCTACTCAGTATCTATGCAAAACAGGCAGAGCCCTACACAATCTCAAGATTACCGAAAGAGTCCGTCGTCAGGAATATATTCAGGAGGTACGTCAG
Organism: Pieris napi; assembly: GCF_905475465.1. NCBI lineage: Eukaryota > Metazoa > Arthropoda > Insecta > Lepidoptera > Pieridae > Pieris > Pieris napi. The sequence continues at coordinate 7,066,746 of NC_062250.1, forward strand.
CTGGCTCGCCGAGTCCGATTACGGTCACGCAATCGACCGGTTCAGCGTCGGGCATGACTCGCCCTACGCCTATCCAGGCGTGGACAGCGAGACAAGCCGTCCAACCCCCTATTATAATGCAATCCGTAAAGAGTACGCAAGTACAAAAACCAGTTCTTCAGACTGCCATTGCCCCGGTAGCCCCACCCCCTGTGGCCAGCTCTGTCGTCCAACCCCCGCCGCCGTCATATGCTAGCTCTATACAGCAAAAACAATCGCAAACTCCTCCTAGTTATCCGTTAGCTCCAAAGCCATCTTCACCTGGCTCCACACCTCCAATACCAACCGCTACTACTCCCACTATACCAACGACTGAACCGCCGAGCTACGCTATAACGATGCAAGCCCTAGCCGTACAAAGAGGAATGAACCCAGTTCCGCCACCTCCTTATGGCAACCAAATTGATAATACAGCAACTGTCAATTCCCACCACTCACCATTACACAAGAAATTTTCGAACAATGAGCAAATGGAACTCAAGTGTCCCAATCAAACATGTAATCTATTAAAAGATAGCGCTTGCGGCTCAGATAAAAGCGCAAATGGTTCGACCAACCGTCGATCAAAGGATCCGGAAAAGATTCGTCATCATTCACCTATTCCAGAAAGAAAGAATATCAGCAAAGAAAAGGAAGATGAAAGAAGAGATTGTAAAGTTAGAAATTATTCTCCTCAAGCATTCAAATTCTTTATGGAGCAGCATGTTGAAAACATTCTCAAGTCATATAAACAAAGGACATATCGAAAAATGCAATTGGAAAAGGAAATGACCAAAATAGGTCTCAGTGCTGAAGCTCAGGATCAAATGAGGAAGATGCTATCTCAAAAAGAGTCTAATTACATTCGGTTGAAGCGTGCGAAGATGGATAAGTCCATGTTTACTAAAATAAAGCATATTGGTGTGGGGGCATTTGGTGAAGTGACTTTGGTTAGAAAGATTGATACTAGTCATCTGTATGCCATGAAGACCCTTCGGAAAGCTGATGTCTTGAAAAGAAATCAAGTAGCGCACGTGAAAGCTGAACGTGATATACTGGCTGAGGCAGATAATGAATGGGTTGTGAAGCTTTATTACAGTTTTCAAGATAAGGATAATCTATATTTTGTGATGGATTACATCCCAGGTGGGGATCTAATGTCACTTCTAATAAAATTGGGTATATTTGAAGCAAATCTGGCGAGATTTTATATTGCGGAACTGACTTGTGCAGTAGAGAGTGTACACAAGATGGGATTTATTCATCGAGATATAAAGCCAGACAATATTCTGATTGACCGTGATGGACATATCAAGCTAACAGACTTCGGTTTGTGCACGGGGTTTCGGTGGACGCATAATTCGAAATATTATCAACGAAATGGTAAGTTATTTTTATTGTATATAAAATTGCTAATCTGACAGATCTCGAAAAAGATAAAAGAACTTCCTTAGATTTTTGACGATTGATAATGATTTTTGAATGTTTTCTCTATTATTGTTTGCCTATACTTAGAATTTATTTTGACAGACCACGGCCGACAGGACTCCATGGATCCAGTGGATGGAGAATGGGGTGCAATGGGTGAATGTCGTTGTCATCAGCTTAAGCCATTAGAGAGGCGACGTAAGAGGGAACATCAGCGATGTTTAGCGCACTCTTTAGTGGGGACACCAAATTATATAGCACCCGAGGTGCTACAGAGAACCGGGTATACGCAGCTTTGCGATTGGTGGTCAGTGGGAGTAATCCTGTATGAGATGTTAGTTGGGTCACCACCCTTTCTAGCTGCTACTCCGGCTGAAACACAACTCAAGGTACATTTACTTTTATAGTATTTTTAATATGACTTGTACGGTTCCTGGGTCATCAGGGGTTCGAAATAATAGAATAATTTGAACTTACTCTATATTTATCACTCGCGTTATACAATAGAATATGAGCGGAATAATAACTATTATGTTAATTGCTATATAATAAGTGCAATCTAACAAACAGAGAGAGTGCCTACGTCTGGCTATGCTCCCGGGGTGAAACTCCTATGACTTAGTTAATTACGAATGACTGCATAGTAACAGTCGAAGAGAGTGCCTGCGTCGGGCTATACTCTCGGGGCGTGACTCCGACGATGTAGGAAATCGTCATGCTTATAAGTGATCAAACTGTACAGCCAGGACACGTACTTACATAAGACAAACATCACGCTCGTGGATGATTGGAATGTACGAGCCCTGGCACGTACTTACATAGGAAATCATCACGGTTGTAGATGATCGGAATGTACGAGCCCTGGCACGTACTTACATAGGAAATCATCACGGTTGTAGATGATCGGAATGTACGAGCCCTGGCACGTACTTACATAGGAAATCATCACGGTTGTAGATGATCGGAATGTACGAGCCCTGGCACGTACTTACATAGGAAATCATCACGGTTGTAGATGATCGGAATGTACGAGCCCTGACACGTACTTACATAGGGAATAATTAAGCTTATAAAACTAAGGAAGCCTGAGCGAGTAAAATGTACAGCCTTGGCTCGTACATACTCCCCCAGGCAAAAGAGCAAAATGTACAGCCTTGGCTCGTACATGACTATTAATGAAAAATTATATTGACACAATTTTTTTTAGTCTCATATACAAAATATTATTTATTACAATGCTATAATACATCCCTGTTCAGTTTTTACAAAAGTTGTTTACTTTTCTATATTGACAATAGAAATTAAATAAATTTACGATTTCCAGTTTTCACTGTTGTTATGCTGTTTTAAAATTAATTTCAGGTGATTAATTGGGAAAGTACCCTCCATATACCGGACGCGGCAAATCTTTGTCGCGAAAGCAAGGATTTGATCCTCAAATTATGTTCTGGACAGGAAAAGAGGCTGGGCAAAGATGCCATAGAGGTTAAAAACCATCCCTTTTTAAAGGGAATCGATTTCGACAAGGGATTAAGAAGGCAAGTAGCGCCCTACATCCCTAGAATAGACTATCCCACAGATACGTCAAACTTTGATCCGATTGATCCAGAAAAGTTGCGGAACTCTGGCAGTTCCGACTCCAATAAATCTGACAGTGAACTTTTGGACAATGGTAAGACCTTCCACGGATTCTTCGAGTTTACGTTTAGGAGGTTCTTTGATGATGGATATACGAACAAAATAAATCTCGATGATAACGATAATCAGGGGCCGGTGTATGTTTAGTGAAAGACTTATAACTTGAACTCTAATGCGCGTCTCCAAATGTTTTTTCCCATTGAAGGTTTTGTAATGTTGGAGATGAAGGTAGTGTCAAAAAATTCGACGTTCGTAACGTATTTTGAAGTAATTTTAAACCCGTATTGTTAATAATCCCGGTGATATGTTGTAATATTGTATCGTTATGTATTTGTAAGAGTAGTATTGTAATATATGTAACGGATGGATCACAGTAGTACATAGAGTAACTATGGTGCTGTTAGCGTTCTATGGGATAGACTGAATGCAAATCGGGATAGATTTTAGCTGTAACACAAGTTGACAAAATATTTTTTAATTGATAATTACCATTCAAATTTCGTGAAATTGGCTTATTTATGCCTTGCATAATCAAATCGTGCAAAGATAAATTTGAAAGAATATAAAAAAAATATTAATATATTAGTTTGCTTTAGCTAAGTTATTTTATAATTCTTTAATTGGGCGAATGTTCATGACATAATACACACTTTGCAAATAAATTTACAATAACGTAAAGTTTTCTATTAATAATTTTCATAAATTATCCCGACGTGTAAACAGTTTATTCTTTGTATACTATTTTTGTAACTAGAGAAATTATTTATGAGATAAGAACAAGCTTATGTGAAGATTGTTTCACTATATTTTCTTATGTATTTATCGAAGTAGTTCGCTTGTGTGTTTGTTTATATTATAGTCCAATTAATATAAATGTTAAATAATGTTAATATTTCGGAAAATATGGAACGAAATTTAAGCTTAAAAATTATACCTGAAATATTTAAAATAAAGAAAACTGAACTCTAAATACAAATGTTATTAATGAAAAATACAATTCTTAAACAATACTGAACTTCTTATGGAAAATAAAATATATAACATTACATGTAATACTTAAATTCCTAAAGAGCAAAATGCATACATTATTTCATATTTATATTTGTTGTGACAAACAAAAACATAAGGTGTGCCATTTAGGAAAATGGCATCCCATATATTTTTGTTACTTGTAACATTAACTTATGAAGTCATTAATTTAGCTGTCAATGTTAGGCATACATTTTGTGCTTCCTTTGTCTACAAGACTAGCTCATACTGTGTGCCTTATTGGTGTAGTCCAAGAAACGGGAGATTTAATGGTATTATTAACTTTGTAAAAATAGCATACTTTATGCTCATTAATTATTAGTACTCATTAATGTCGTTGAGAGATTCAAAATGAGGGTACGTAAAATAAGCTACCCTCAAAATATTTTTACTGACCCACCTTTTTCTAATAAACATATCAAACTAATAATATCGCGTTTCTGGGATTACATCTTATTCAGTGTAAACGTTTTTTACTCTTAGGATATTTTCAACGTAGAAGTACTAAAATGTAGATCCGTTTTTAACAGGGCACTACGGCGTGCAATAAATATTTATTAACCCAAAAATGAAACTCATTGTTGCTTAATTTGACGTTGAAATTGACTTTGTTTTGGATTTAATAATACAATTTTGTAGAGGGAGAGGGCAATAGTATTTAAACCTTTTTTTGTCAATTTTTGTTTCGTAATAGAATTTCAATCAGGAAGATTGTCTGCAGAAAAAAAAAATAAAAAAAATTACAGGAGTCTGGTTTAGAAATATACACAGCATCAAGTTATTACAAGTTATAATGATTTTTTTATGTTATGACAACAAAGATTTTAATAGCTTTAGCAAACATAACTGGTTATTATGAGTAATAAATAAGTCGTGACATTTACTTCAAAAATGCAATACATAAAAGTTTGTTATAATTCTACAATTACTAGCTATTACAAACACAACAAATTGGTAGGTTCAATTAAGATCATAAAACATTTAGATTTGAGTCATGATTTATTTCTAAGGTTTTCTCCCTCTATGATGAAGATGAATCTCAAATATCGTTTTTCATATGACTGAACAAGATGGATGTCCTGACTCTAAATTAATATTATGTCGTAAAAATGAGTCAATGTTTTACAACTTTTTTAACTAACAAATTGTAGTTTCAAAGTAATTTTAGAAGAGTGACTTGCAGCAAAACTTCATGGTGTCGATTTGTACAGAAAACGAGTCATTTCAACTTTTAAATTATATGTTTGTACATTGTTTTTATGAAACATGCTTATAAGAAGTAAATGAAAATTAAAATATGGGAATTTTCTTGGTTTTTATCTTACCTACCGAATTTATAGTTTAGTTAATGTTCTCTTTTCGATTTCGAAGACGTCATAGATCATATGACTTGGTTAGCCATTGATAAATATTAAATTAACAAATGCACCAATATTATAGTTTATTTTTTTACATATGTCTTATCCAGATCGTAGACTTAATCATGTCATGAAATTGTTGATAATACAATTAGACCAGTACCTACTGCCTAGTGCAGGTCAAAATAATAAAATATTTCGGGTAAAAATTATTATCCTTTGATTGGATGTATGGTGAACTTTTAATCTTACTAAATTACTAAAGATTAGGGTTTTATTATAAACTATTGTGATATGCAGTACTTATCTAATATATAAAATTCTCGTGTCACAATGTTCGTTCCCATACTCCTCCAAAACGGCTCGACCGATTCTTATGAATTTTTTAATGCATATTCAGTAAGCCTGAGAATCGGCTACTATCTATTTTTCAAACCTCTAAGTGATAAGGGGTGTCCACCCCAAATTTTCATTCCGGAAAACCGAACAGTCTCTGTTCGGTTCTTACCATACCATACCAATACCAACAGGGAACAGTCTGTGGAATGTTCCATGTTGGTATTGTACTAAAAATGTAGGCTAGGCATTAAGGAGAAACGAAGTTCGCGGGGGCAGCTAGTATAAAATAAAAAGTTCCGTTATATTTTTGGATAGTGTCAAAAAAGGTTTTTAACATACCTAATTCAAGAGTTTCTAAATATAAATTATATAATTTTTTTGCGCGTATGCGTTGTTTTCGCGCGTATTGTTTTCTTTACAGTAAACAACTAAACATATACGTTTTAACAAATACCTAATAGAACATAATATTTAAAATCGTTAGAAGAATAAAAAATCCATAAAAAAGAGAAAATTGTATATTTTCATTTGTAAAAAAATATATTTTCCTTAACTATTACAATTTCACTTTAAAAGTAAAAATTCTTGCACCAGTCTATTAAAATCATCTGCATAACGAATGTGTATATTATGCTTTCCTTCTGGATATAAATGTATCCTGAAAAAAAAAAAATTTTACATTCAAAAATACCACTCATGTAGTTGGGTGGTTAACACTCATCACTTTGGATTTGTGACACAGAACACCTCAGAGGTTACTGAACATCGAAAACAGACAAGATCATCATCTTTTTTGTGTCTCCCATGCCTTCTAAGTCTTTTCTTTCAGATTTCTTACGAGGCTTAAAATTACAGTCTTACCACTTTGTTTACTAGAGAAGAGATGATAAACAAATTCTTTCTAAGAGAATAATTATATTGGTTATCAAATTGAATGTATAAAATAATTTAATCTTACCTAGATCCAGTTATATGGGTATGCAAATGAGACACATGTACTCCTTCCACTAATGGGTCTTTTTCACCATGTAAAATGAATGTTGGACATTTGATATCTTTTAGTAGATCAGAGCAAATGTTGCCATCTTTTGCTTTAAACAATGCCTCCATGGTGTCCACCCATTCAGCCCAATATGACTTAAATCTTTCTTCCCCATACAATTCGATCATTGGCTCTCTCATTTTTGTAGACCAGGTGCTGACATCCTTTATCTCTGGATTAGTAAAATACTCTTAAATTACTTTCCTCATAATGCTTATGTAAGTTACTTAACTTCGCCTCTAGTGTTGTGTTTGCTTAACAGGCACAAATAGGATTGAAAAAGGTAATTCTAAGACTTTTTGTTCCTTCTTAAAACATCAATCATGCTTGAGCAACTTTCAAATACCACTTCCTCCTACTTAAGTTGTAGGCTACAAATAATTTTTTGAACAAAAAAAATAAATGCACATAGTTTTTACTATACAACCAATCCTCTTGTGATATCCTACGACCCTACACTGCTTTTTAGAACCTCACATGATTAATGGATGAAACCTCTTGAACACATTATGTATATTTTCAAATGGATTTACTCTCTGTTCAAATATCCTCCATTAATTATTTAAGCAAATGTTTCACTAATTATTATGGTACTAATAAGAATTATGTTGACCTTATCTATGTACACCTTAACAATAAAATGCTGAAATAAATATTCATAGTTCATACTTTCACTTTAATATGTACATACTTTTATATGCTTCTATTTCTTTGGGCAATATAAATGAATTGGCTCCCCAGATAACTAATTTCTGCACAACATCAGGGAATTTAGCAGCTAAAATCATACTAGTAATTCCACCATCACTCCAGCCCAGCAGTGAATATTTAGGAATATTCAATTCCTTGAAAACAAAAATAATGACGACATTATTATTTTTTCTAATATTACATGTATAATTATAATAGTACAGAACATAGTCTTATTTGTAAACATTTCATAAGCCTGTCAAATAAAAACACACAAAACAGGCAGAAGTCAATGCTAATAACCTTTTCCAGGCAACCCAGTTTTAACACAGTAATACAAGGAGTTTATATAGACTAGACCTATTTATTATAAGATAAACCTTCATAAATTGATGAGCAATGTCAGCATCTCTATGGTAAAAGTCGATAGTGAATTCTCTTTCTGGAGGTCTGCTTTTGCCAAAGCCAGGTGGGTCCCATGCAACTACACTAAACTTTTCATAGTCAATGCCATTTACTTGATATCTAAAGTCAGTCCAAATTGAGCCTAAAGCACCAGGAGCACAGAGAATATTGTGAGGTCCATTCCCAACTCTCACATAATTAATAGAATATTTGCCAACTTGTATAATATCTTCCTAAAATAGATTTGAAATCATTACTTTGGAAACATGTTAAAATAATTTTATAAAATACTTGTCATCAGTATGTTTCCTCCTTTTTAGAGATACTTGCTACTGCCGCTGCTTGCTGCTGAACAAATTTTGTTGAATTTTGGCATATTCTACGAAGAGGCCGTGTATTCAAAATGACTTACCACTTCGTAACGTGTAATCAGTTCAGATATACAATTAGGAATATATCTTTATATTATTCTTTCAGTTTTACTTATTCGTATATAAAACGAACCATTTGTGCTAAGATAATCTCTTTTGTTTGTATATTTTAAGGTAAAATCTTAAATGTTGATTACCTTTGGAGCTATTATCGAAGAAAGTAAAGCTCGCGAACCGCGATGTTGTTTATTTTTAATTGATAAAGCAAGTAAATTTCTTAAAGCTAACATTTGTAACCGATTTTAATTTATATAAAATATTAACCTACTTTATATTTTTATTTAAATGAAAGCGTAAACATAGAAATTGCTTTAAACAATATAGTAAGTAATATTTAAAATATTTCTTATCACTAGGTTCAAGTCAAGGTTGTTATCATAACATTTGACAATCGACGCGTCATAAAAATAGTGACGGATTATCAGCTGACTCCTGACAGTGACATTTTTAAGCTGATACCCGATTTGTTGTTGCTTTCTTAAGCTAAAGCTTAGGTTTCCTAGAAAAGCGGTGCCGTTAACTAACGGCCGTCATTTTAGGGTTGTTAATAACGGCCGTCATTAATTTTTAACATAATGCAAAAAACAATCATTTTCGCTCGTCCAAGTCACGTTTCCACTCATTGTATTAATAATTAAATATGGGCACCGCTACACGCGAAAAACGTTGAACTAATGTTTATGACCGCTATCACTGCTATGACGGCCGTCATGCAAATGACAACACCACTATTTGACGTTACGGTGACACTCAACGTTCTCTAGAAAACCTACTCCGATGTTATTTATAGACAACGTATGGGTGACGTCACCAAACGTTAGATTACGGCCGTTAGTTAACGGCACCGCTTTTCTAGGAAACCTAAACTTTAGTTTGACTAGTTAACTCTGGTCAGATTTCAGTTTTGCGCATATATTGTACTAAATGTGTAATTTATATTGCTAAAAGAGGAGTATAAATAAAATGCTATAAAATGGCTTCCATTACAATAGAAAAAAAAACACAGAAAAATAGTAATTTATTTTATTACTGCCAGAAATAGGCCCTAGCGAACTAAGGAAGTTTAAACTAATGTTAAAAGCAAACTTAATCATATTCGGGAATTAAATATTAAGTTTTTAGTATATTAAGAAAATAATAAAGATACCAGTTATATAATAAGATAAGACGCAATAAATTGTTTACAATATTTCGGAACATACAAAATTTCCCAACTATTGGGTTTTAGCGTAAACCAATAATATATTGGTTCTATCACCTTGTGAAATAGGCCTCCAAAAATTTCATGTTCAACCTAGCATATATTGTGCAAATTACATAAAAAAGTTAATAATACTTTAGTTTGTGATATGAAACATGTTCATAATATTTAAACAATATATTCACTGGAAACAACAAATTATTAATTTAATTTGGTATATGAGGAGCAATTTAGCATAAAATAGCAACACAAAATTATTCTTTGTAAAAATTGTAAAAATGCAATGCTGACGCGTACAAATTTAATAAAATAGTTGAAGTCAAAACTTAGGATCAGCATTCCAAGACAGATTTAAGTAACTAATTAACTATTGGTGATATGACTGTACAAGCCATTTGTACCACTGCCTGACTTTCCTTAGGCAGAGAAGAATAGATAAGATTAAATTTAGCTTTACTAATAAATGGACTTTATTTTGTTTACATACAAAGTCACATTGTTAAGAACCAAACATTCAATAGTTTATAATATAATATGACTGATTGTTGTTTTGTTAAGCATATTTATCTGTATGGAATACGATCCTATATCTTGACTAACACTTTAATTTTTATAATCTAGTCCAATTCTCCGGCGTTGCACGCGTCCTCGTACGACTTTCCTTTCTGTTCCGGGTCCAATTTAATCATGTCATCAATACGTAAAATGGTGATCGCTGCTTCTGTGGCGAATTTTAGGGATTTTATTTTTGATATCGCGGGTTCAAGGACTCCAGCCGCTAAGTTATCACGTAAAGTGCCTTCAGTGAGATCTAGACCCACCCATTTCAGGTTTGCATGTTCCACCTAGAAAAATGTTTATTAATAAATATTATCTTTATATTATAAAGAAAATAATGAAACACACCAAAATATATTCAGAGTAAAATTCTATGGGCCCAACATAATAATAAAAACTAAAATAACTTAGCAGCAAATTATAAAAAATTGTACTTCAATATTGCAAATGGCAAAGTTTTTAAAAAGATAATGATGTTCTAATAATGTCTAGTTTCCTATGATTTTTTTAGAAGCAATGTCTTTTTAGTTATAAAAAATTTAACTAAATTTAACAATTGCTAAATTTTAACTATACTTTATATATAGCTTGAGAATTGAATAGCTACTTAAGCTATAGAGCTTAATTAGCTGAGCTCAATTAACATCCTAGCCTTTTAACTAAACGGCCTGAAAGATGTTCAGCCAGTTGATTAAACAGCTAGGCAAATGATTGCGACATGTACCAGCAAAATAAATATTTTCTATATTATAAATTGTACCTTAGTCTGTGAGGAGTTGTGATAGGCCCGCAGTTTAGCAACAAGGTCTGTGGCGTCCCGCGCCGCATTTACTGCTAACGTTTTCGGTATTACCAGCAAGGATTGGGCAAACGCAGCTATCGCTAATTGTTCGCGAGAACTCTAAAAAATAATAAAATAAATATTACATTATTTGTGGTAAAGTTTTGTAAATATTTTGTTTTTTACTTGTTAGGTTTCTTCTAGATACACTTTATGTCATATTGTAATCACAAATTAAACATTATGAAAAAGAAAGGACTGTAGCTAGGGAGGGCTACAGTCCTTTCTTTTTATATACATAAAAAGAAATATACATCGGCCACCAAGTTGTTCTAGCTATAATTAGCTATCGCTACAATGATGTTAACATGATTGCTGCAGAAGAAACATTTATCTTAAATACAATTTAATCAATTGGAATGATTAAACATGTCTTGATTAGAGTATTTTCTTTTAAATGTGTAATCAAGATAAAAACACAATAGAAACATGAGTGCCTTTCTATTGTGACTAATAAAAGATAATGCAATTAATAAATGCAAAACCAATTGAAGGCCCTAAAAATATATTTATTAAAAAATAAATCAATGACGCTACAACCTATTTATGTCTGGGCCTCAGATTTCTGTATCTGTTTCATGATCATTTGTCAATCTAATAGGCAAGTAGGTGATCAACCTCCTGTGTCTGACACACGCCGTTGACTTTTTGGATTTAAGGCAACCGGTTTCCTCACGATTGTTTTCCTTCACCGTTCGAGAGAATGTTAAATGCGCACATAGAAAGTCCAATGGTGCACAGCCGGGGATCGAACCTACGACCTCAGGGATGAAGGTCTCACGCTAAAGCTACTAAGCCAACACTGCTCTTATTATGGACATTATTAAATTTTCTAGATGTGATATAGTTCTTACTGTGTAGGCATTTACTTGTAGACTCACAAAAATACGTTATATAGAAAAATCTCTAAACATAACAAAACTCATTAAAAACGGAGAGAAGCGAAACTGGACCAGTTTATACTAACCAGTGTTGTAGCAAAGTTATCCAAATATATGGACAGGGCTGCCTCTACCGCTCCACCACCAGGTACCAGTTTTCCAGACTCCAAGACACGTCTCACCGCACATAACGCGTCGTGGGCGGAACGCTCCATCTCGTCACAGTAAGCGTCAGTTGGTCCACGGAGGATTATTGAAGCTGCTGTACGAGCTACGGGACTGTAACAAAATCATGTCAAGGATCTAGGCATATTCATGCCGAATATTGGATATATATAACTTACTAGCAGACCGGCCAAGCGTTGCTGTGGCTAAGGTTTTTGTTATATTACATAATAGCAAACTAATCAAGGGAAACGGTAGGAGAACACCAATCATGGGGACCACCATGCTTTATGGTGGTTATGCCATTAAATTGTAGCTTATGTGAAACGTTGGTACTTTCAACACAGCGCCATCTGTTAGAATTGTGACTATCAAATAATAAACAAATATTTTGCAATAAAATAATATTGCGGCTATAAATTGAGATGTAAGCTATCCTATCTTTTAAGTTGGATCAAACTACACACGGTGTGCAAATTTGATTGATATCGGTTCGGTAGTTTAGGAGTCCATCGCGGACAAACAACGTGACACGTAATTTATATTATATATTAAGATATTAAGAATAATTTTAACCAGAGGACAACCTTAAATTGATTTTGACGATAGATTGCATATATTTCTTTGTCGATTTAATTTTATCAACAAGAAGATAATTAGGCACCTGTGCCTGACACGTGTCGATTTTTGCATTCATTTTCTCTGTTCGTACATTCATCAAAACATTTTCTATGTGCTTTGAATAGCAATAAAATCGCAAATTTTTATTGCTATTCCCGTGCTTCACTATTTTTGAATTATATACAAATACAAAGATTTGTTCCCGTAGTGGGTGTGATAAGCCTGTTTTTAAATTATTTTGTTAGCATTTACATATTTAATTACTATTACTAATGTAATCCTGTCGACAATAAAATAAATCATTGATATTTTGTTAGAGTAATTTTTCATTTGATTATTAATTAGTATTTCAACGTAATACGAGTGAAATAAATCTTATTCACATAAATTACACTCCATACCCATGTCTAGAATTTCAAGTCAAAAACACTATCCACGGTTTGTACATAATAAACTAGAATATTTTTCTACAGTTTAAATTACAATATGCAGATATTTTCGCAGGTGCGTCGCCGACCTTCTAAGATATTATAAAAGTAGACATACCCCTTGATTAAGATGAGTTGATCATCACAAATCTGTTCCTGAATAACTTCCGCAGCTTCCCCGATCATACTGGCGTCGAATACTTCCTCACCTTTGGAATTGGTAAATATATATTAATATAATTAAAATGGAGGCTATTACTACGATGCCGGGTACTAAATATATATTTTTTTTTGTATCTATTAGGAAGGCGGTTAAATGTTTTCAAATGATTTTTTTTAGACAAGTTCAAACAAGAAAAACATAGCATAGATTCCTATATCTATAGATGTTAAATTTAATTGCAAAAATGTTGGATCTCTCTTAGAGTGTTATTTTGTTTAAAAGATCTATTAAATTTGATAAATTATCATTACATTTTATTAGGTCATTTAATATCTAAAAAACACAAAAAATTAAGCTTATAAACATATAATAATGCAATAGACGTCAGACGAAATACATCAGACGTCAAGGGGCGGTCGAACGACATATGTAATGGGTTCACTGTCATTGAATGTAAAAATAATAAAATTCAAATATCTTTTTAAATTGTAATAGTTACCATCCATATTCGTCAGCGAAGTCAAATAAGCGGCTCCGGTAGCTTTAGCTATCCTCTTAAGATCCGCCTTCTTGCATCTTCTCACTCCCATTGCTCCAGCTTCAACGAAATACTTGAGGCAAAGGTCATCAATACCACCGCTGCAAAGTATGACATTTACTCCGGTAGACAAGATTTTTTGGAGACGTTCCTTGGTGATATCTAGTTCACGAGCTCGGATAGCTTCAAGTTTTTCTGGGTCTGATACAAGTACCTGAAACGTTTGACTATGTATGAAGTCACTTCGGTCACAAAATAAAAATTAGAAAGTTTTTTACTTTAAACATAGAAAATACTTCAGTGGTTAACAAAACAATATTTTTTTTTTAAATTATAAAGTTCACAAAAAAGAGTGCGACTTTACATGAATTACAATCTAGCTATATATATACTTCGATCGATTGTATTATATATATATGTCACCGTAAAATTGTAAAAACCGTTAGATTGTAATCTATCTCGCGAGATTGTAAACTGTCGAAAGATTGTCAACTCAACATACTGCTTGCAATTTAACGTATTATTATTCGGTAGTTATATGAAATTGTTGGGAAGTAAAATTAATCTGTAATTGACCAAAGAAGTTTGAATGATAACTAAGTTAGTGTAGTACAATCTACCGAATACCGATAACCGATAACCGATAGATTACAATCTAACGGTTTTTACAATTTTACGTTAACATATATATACAATCGATTTAAGATACGAAAACAAACGAATTAACAAACAAATATGGTAGCGCGGGGCATATTCCGTTCAACCAATCAGCGCACGAGGTGAGATCCGTTTCACAATTTTACGGTTTCACTTCGACAGATTACAATCTACTGAATAATAATACGTTAAATTGTAAGCAGTACGATGAGTTCACAATCTCGCGAGATAGATTACAATCTAACGGTGTTTACAATTTTACGGTGACATATACAAATTATGGCTAATAGGTAATATTATGTTGTTACTATACTAATAAATAGCTTAAACTAAGGTAATGTTCATTAACAGCTAATGTTCTATAATGATTAGACACTGTATTTGTATGTCCGGGATACCACTCTTGCACTTTCTCTACACTAGGTTTTTGAACACAAAAGGTTTAGTTCTCTTTAGGCGTTTTATTCTTGTTTTGGTTTCAGTAAAAATTATAAAAAAAAAAAAAAAAATTACCTGAACACCCATTTTCATCTTGGTTTTTTGCAGTGAGAAGTCCAAACAGGCGATTTTGGCATTCAAAATCTTCTTGGGCATGGCTTGAGAGGCCACAGTGCAATTAAGAGCATATCCTTTAACTAGGACACTCTCCCGGGCACTTCGCCCATGGGCCTTTAGGATATTAACAGCTTTGATTGGATACATGGGGTTTCCTTTAGGGTCGAGGGTCTTGACGGCTTGAGCAGCATCAACTACGATTTCTGAGAAGAAATCTGCGTCACTGATAAAGTGTTAAGGTTTCGTTATTTACGTGTAAGAATTATTATAATTTTTTTTGGAAAATATGTATTCATATATGTATAGTTAATGGATGTCCATTAAACTGTAATTTTACAGGTTTTTTTTAAATGGGTGTCCATGACTGCCCTTTTTAGGCGTCCCGTAGCCCAATTTGCCCCATATTATATTATGATTTTGAGGTAGTACTCTTTATTTAAGAATAAAAAATAATTAATATTCTAAAAGTATTGAGAACAAAAAAATTTCATTACTCAACACTAATCGCCCATACGTGAACACAAATAACAGAAAACAAATATGTATCTAAAAATATTTTGAGGAAGGAAACGGAAGCTTCTAGCAAAATACAAATTTTTTTTGGGAGCCGGAGGAAAGTTGTCAAGTTATAATGCACATGTTTTTATTAAAAGGATACGCTCCAATAAGCTTTGACGACATTGTAGTCTTGGCTGCATTAATGAGAGATGGCCGGCCAAGTGACTCGACAGTCACTGTGAGGTTGTCCTGAATGTACTTTACTGCTTCTTTGCAAGCCAGACGGTACCCAGAGATTATGCTTGTGGGATGAATCTTGTTTTTTACAAGTTCATCTGCATTCTGAAAGTATAATTTAAAACATTAATAAATTGAACACAAACTTAAGTTCTATAACCAATGTGTGTGCTTGAATGAATAAAAAGAAATGAAAAGGAAAACTAATATTTAAAGTGCTGACTCTAGTAAGATGTAGATAGAACTTTAATTGTGTTTAAAAAAAATTAATCTATAGATGTTAAAAAACCAATGGAACCATAGAGATAGAAGTCATATCTGATACATAGTGAAGTTCTTCAATTGTCTGGCTATGGAATGTATGGTTAAGTTAACATGGTAGGTTTGTAGTTTTACTTATTCTGTTACGCAACAAAAGGGCTTTTAAATTATTGTGTTGGTCTAACTCTTATCTTTACACTTAGGAGTTAATTTAAAAAGCTCTTTATTAAGTTATTAGGTAAATTTATAAAAAGCAGATACCACTATTAGAAAAAAGGAGGACAGTTTCAGCACTATAAAAAGTAAAATTATTAAAATAGATTTTTGAGGTCAAAATAATAGTAATATTACATATAAAAAATTACCTTTAGTAATTCAGCAGCAATAATAACAACTGAAGTGGTACCATCTCCTACTTCTTCATCTTGCAACTGTGCTAACTCTACTAATACTCTAGCGGCAGGGTGTTCAACTTCTAACATCCTACAAAACAATTAACATATGTACCACAACTTATATGCAGGTTGCTCATTAAATGTACTATTTTAATAAAGTAATATTGATTAACAACTGTGTTTTATAGATATATAAAAGTAATCAGTATATTATAAGTAATCAAAGAATATACTTGAAATTGTTAAGAAAATCACAAATGTGTTTCTTTAACAAAAAGCTTAATATTATAACTTAGTAATAATTTAATTATTTGAGTTATAAACATACTTTAGAATAGTGGCACCATCATTAGTAACTGTCACATCTCCAATGTCATCCACAAGCATTTTGTCTAATCCTACTGGACCAAGAGAGCTTTTTACTATGTTAGCAATTGCTGCTGCCGCCATAACTGGAATTATGTAAAAAATATTAGATTTGTGTATTTTTTTTCATTATATTAAATTACTTTCAAAATTATGTTGTACAATTTCTTGTGTTATATTAGGCACAAGGATACCAATACTTATTTTATGACTCTTTATATCATTTTAAAAGAGCTACTTTATAAGTTAGAAAACATCCTTAGGTATAAAACAAATGTCTGGACTGAGGACATTTGATGAAATAACTTCAATATTAAAAGTCTAATCTAATTATAACACAGGATCCCTAATTGAAATGTTTTAATGTTTGGTTTGAAAAAAAATTATTTAGGTTAACATTTGAGACATAATTAAAAGAAAATTTTTTTACAATTGGAGTATTAAAATATATATTTTTTCACTTTTTATAAGTAGTAATGCTGAAAAAAGGATACATTAAAAAGAGTTTCTAAGATAAATGTTGAAAATCAAAACCATAAGTAAGGATGCATGTGATCCACCGGGTATTGTTTAGAGTAGTGTATACATTCACCTACCATTTTGGGTTCGTACTGGAGCTCCGGAATGTCTCGTTCCAGCAACTGATAAAGGGGCTGCTAATGTCGACATTTCTAACAAATTCTGTAATTCTTCAACAAATAAATCAACCACACTTTATTCTCGAAGCGACAAGAAAATGTTGCTATTTTATATTTGAAAAAAGAAGGCTCATGCCTTTGACGCTCCACAGTTTATATATGTAAAGAGGGTCAGGCATAGATAATAAATTTAAGTACCGTTAGTTATCTTTTTGTCTGCACCGAACTTAGTACGGTGTTTAAATATTAGAATGATCTCTCAAAAAAAATTTCAATCACTTTGATAAAGCTTACTGCTTATCGAAGTGGCCAATGACCACGCAATAGCGTGGTCATTGGTTTCATTCATATACCCTAACTTAATTTTCTTGCTACTGCCAGTTTCCATTGTTTAATGTTTAGCTCTCAGTCCCGCGATTTGCTGCTTTTATTTTTTTTAGATACTAATGTATATAATACGCTCATTCATATCTTAACAATAATTATGTTAACTAAAAGAGTTTTCAGGTTTATAATATAAATTTTAAATAGACAAGTAGGTCATCAGTCTTTGTTCCACTGTGTAAAGCCATGTGATTCTAACAAACGACCTCAAGGTTTAGAGTCGCTAAACTTTGAGGTCGTTATTTTAGATAAAAACTTCGTACCCGCTAAATCAATGTCGTGTTACAGATTAGCTGAACTTAATTTATGATTTTATGAAAGTAATACAATGAAACAAAATAAATATTAAGTTCACTACAGAGTTTTCAGTGTTGACGGGATGAACATATTCATTTTGTATTGGATTTTTCCAATTTTCAAATGTTCCAAATTCAAAATACAAATCAAAAACCATGAAAATCGGTTCTGCCGTTCTCGAGATATTCGAGTTCGTACAAACCCTACTTTGTTTTTGTATATTATAATATAAAAAGGATAATCGACAACAGACTGTCAGTGAGCCGTATCACGAAATTCAAGACGAGGGATTCAAGGAGGGGGCAAACTCTGGGTGTAATTTCGTACTCAGTTGCAAGCGATGGCCCGGAGTAAAGTACCGTCTTGCCTTGCTGAGCACACCAAGCCTTTTGGAAACTAATTTAGCCTTTCCCACCAACTCACCGCGAAACTGAACGTCGTTCTATATGTCAACGCCAAGTATTCCTATGCTAGCTGTGGCTTTAAGAAGAGTCTCTTTGAAAAGTGGAGTAGCGTCAAAGGGTGCTTTTATAGCGGAAATCCCGCAAAATTGTCTCTTCTTGGGGTTACTTTGGGGACTATATTTAGTCGACCCCAGAGCGAGACTATGAAGCAGAGTTTCGACTTCAGGCACAATTTTGTTCCGGTACAGATCGCCAACCGCCCCAGAAATACCTACATGGCCAGTGTAAAGAGTAGTGGAAGCCAGTGTTGTCGTCCGCATAGCAAATAACGTTGCTAAGTTGCATTGATATGCAGAAGAAACAGGGTCGGGGATAGGACATAGCCTTGTGGCGTTCACGGGTTTAAGGTCGGAACATATTCCTGTTCCTAGGAAGTTTCTGTTATAAATGTTCATTCGTATAAATATAACCTTTAAAAACACGCAGCAATTATAGCTTGAAAATAACGGTTTTTGGCTTTTTCTCACACCCTTCTTTGTTCACGTTCGGTGCACGTTATATGCCTGCCTAATCTGAGGTTATTTTAGGTTATTTATTATAGGTTTGTATTAAGGGAAACAGGCACTTTGAGAGGTACCCAACATAGATATAACTATAATCGGGAAATGTATAATTAGGAAATCATTTTCTAAATAGTGCCTTAGTTCAATTGGCGTTACCACCACCATCGCCGTACATTGAACATGGTCAGAACTGGTGTAAAAATGAGGCATTAGTTGGGAGTCTTGGCACCAAAATTTATTTTAATTTTCGATAGTGAAGAACTCTAGGTTTCAAAATCTTTCACTAAATATAAAACATATTTTTCTGAACCGCCACACGTCCTCTACTCGCAAGTACCGTATTACCATTACGTGACATCTGTATATGAAGAATGATAATACATATATGAAGGGTAGAGTTTGTAAAACCACCTTAGGACTAAGACGCCCTGTTAAACCTAAAGGCAAATAAAGTAACAGAAAATGTTCTTAATAAGTTCAATCAAAACCAATAGCAATTTTAAAATAGTTTATTTAAATCGTTTCTTATTTGAAGGCAACTCCAATTACTTAAGGTCGGCAATCTCCTTGTTCACTGCTAATCTAAACAGTTGTAGGTACCACAGACTTAACCCCGTCCACTCTCGGATGTTTTGTAGCCACGTATCTTGTCTACACAGATGCCAATGTTGATAACTACAACTCATGTCTAGAAAACAGCTGTGGGCTTTAAAATATTATGGATTTATATACAGCAGATTCAGAACCTCGAAAGTCAGTCGAAAAACTACGAAACTCGAAAACATATTTGTTTCTTTCACAATTCACGCTCCAAAATCTCAACCCTCTAAAAGTTGAAATAATCAGCGAGTGCCCTAGCCCCTGCAAGCCGTTTTGGTACATAATACATATTTTCCCTCCATAACAAAAACTTAGCAATGTTTTATTTTATTACCTTTACAAGTTAAGACTAGGTTAGTACGTTGAGTTCACAATTTTTCGATAGTTTACAATCTCGTGAGATAGATTACAATCTAACGGTTATTACAATTTTACGTTGACATATATACAGCACCCGTATCGTGTAACTTCGGTGTTACTCTGTTTATCCGTAGCGCTGATGTCGCAACGTTGGGACCGCGCGGAAGAAAATTCTTATTATTGAGATCGGGATTGGTAACGCAATTGGAAGTTATACTTGATGGTTCTAATCGGCAGTTCAAAGTTAAAATATACTATAGTAATACCCAGACGCTACCTCGTTTAACGCGAATTCGGAGATACGCGGATATCTTTTAACTCTGAATCGAAAGAATTTGACATACCGGAATTACTAGTCCAAAAGGTTATAAAATGTAGAAGAATGAAGAAATTTTAAGTGAGAAGAAAAATTTAATCCGTCAGTCGACATTCTTAGAATATAATTATGATTCCTTCTGTTTAAGTTATTTTAATTTGTATTAGTATAGTAAATTTAATTTTTTATTATGTAATACTAGCAGACCGGCCAAGCGTTGCTGTGGCTAAGGTTTTTGTTATATTACATAGTAGCAAACTATTCAAGGGAAACGGTAGAACAAACACCAGTCATGGGGACCGCCATGCTTTTTTGGTGGTTATGCCATTAAATTGTAGCTTATGTGAAACGTTGGTACTTTCAACACAGCGTCATCTGTTAGAATTGTGACTATTAAATAATAAACAAATATTTTGCAATAAAATAATATTGCGGGTATAATTTGAGATGTAAGCTATCCTATCTTTTAAGTTGGATCTAACTACACACGGTGTGCAAATTTGATTGATATCGGTTCGGTACTTTAGGAGTCCATAGCGGACAAACAACGTGACACGTAATTTATATATATTAAGATTTTACTAAACATGTTTCTTGAATCTGGTCGAGAATACACAAACTTTAAACGTGTTTATATGCAAAGTTGTACCCAGACTTACGCGAATTCGACTTACACGGCTATCGCGTATGTCCGAGCTAATACTGTACTTATACAGGGTGGTCAAAAAGACGTGGATCAAACGCAAATAGGGGATAGATGAGGTCATCAGCTGCAAAAAATTGTTCTACGGGAGGTTTCTAAGCTCAACCCCTGCAGAGCTATAATTTATTTTACGTTTTTATAAGAAAATTGACTTTTTTTACTAATTCTTATTAAAATTCAAAAAATGTACATCCTGTATCTTTTCCATAATATCCACTTGATTGGTACTGATAAGTTCTTGCGTTAGACATACTATTTAAAGTTGTTTATTGAGTGTATTGAAGATAATATTAAGTTATACGACATATTGTTTTTTCAAATCGTAACTTTTTGTTTACTTCGGACCCCACTGTGAGAAAAAATTACTCTACCGAAAAGTGACCCTGTATTACAAGTTTAGGCGCATTTAATAGGGATTCTGAAAAGGTATTACACAGGGCCATGAGTCGCTCTAATATGTTAAAAATATTTGTTATGGAATTATCGCGTATGAGATGTTATTGGGGATAGCGCGCCGTAAATTATAAAATAAATTTTTGAAATTCTCAATACAATTTTGACCAAAACAAACCAATCACTAGCAAAAATGGTACAATCGCTCATAAAATGGAATTTACATGTTATAAAAAATACTGTATGAAAATATTTCCAATGTTCACTGTTTATACTTTTTTATTTAAGTAAAACTATGCTATTTATCGAGATTAATAGTCACACGAAATAATTTTATATGATTGATTTGGCACATGTTACAAAGTACACGAATGAAACATGCGTTCATACTGCCTAAACAAACACTACATAACGCTTTGTCGCATTCAGCAGTTAATCTCATTGCTAAAAGTTCGTAGCAAAACAATTCACTTAAACTGCGCATGAACCCAATTGGTACACGCAAGCGCCCAACGGCTCCGTATCCACCATCAGTCGCGCAACGACCACTGCCGGGCCAATACTATATTGCTTTCTTCAAACATACCTTACGCGATAAATGGCGCCCAAATTAGGACTTCGGTACCACGGGTAAGTGAATAAACATAATCTTTAAATTTTCCAATAACCAAAATATATGGTCCATGCAGCATCCTTGTGGGCGTGGCGTTGTGATAAGAAACTGTCAACAAACCCTATCATTGTAGTAAAGCTGAAAATGGAGATTGTCTATTGATTTTCTTTAGGAATTATTAGTCTATGGACGCGCTTTTAAAAGAACGCTTGATATACACTTTATCCAATTACCTTGCTTCCGTCTTTGAGCTATTCTTAGTATCAAGGAGGGGTCCCGATGCGGAAAAGTTGTAGTTGGTTATAAAATTGGCATGCTATTTCTTCAGCTCTCTAGAAGTTGGTAATGTGGTCAATGTGAGACTTTTTTCGTTTTAAAAAGAAATATGTAAATATAGTACATAATTATTTTATCTTAACATTATTTTTTATAAACAAAATATATTCTGATGACCCATGGAGGGTACATCATATTACACTATTTCAGTAGTTCAGTAAGTAGTAAAACAGTTTACCTGAACTAAAATAAACTACCCCCGATAAGTTACATTAACAAGTTAAAAGAAATAATAAGTTAAAAAATTACTGCACGCAACTAGATTCTTGCAAAAGATTCATTCATTTGTACCAACTTTAAAAAATCATTGAATTAATGTATATGTTTACTACTGTTTACCTAAACTATAGGTATATAGTTATCTAAAAAGTATGCATATTGCATATGTCGACTTATGTGATAAGAAAATCGTTAATTGTGAACTCTTTAGATTGGCGTAATTGATAGTTATAAGGCTTTAATCCAATTAAAATTATTGCTGAATACTTTTAATCATAATCACTTACTACTACTAGTACAAGTTGTACAAAGTTAAAGTATCTTACTTCGCGGTGTAAGTTTTTTCAACGGATATTAATATTCCAAAGAAAGGTTTTTAGAACTGGATGTAAACGCGAAGGAGACTCACCTGATGTTAAGTGATACCACTCAATGCCAGAGAGTTCGAGGGTGCGTCTCCGTCCTTTTATGAATTGGTTCTTGAAGAACCCTGAGTCGAATTTGTTCGGAACTACTTCAGACGGTGGCTGGTTCGTGGTCGTGGTGGTGTACGTCGATCTTGTCCCTACTAAAAACACGTATATAAATAATGTAATAAATTGGCGAAATATATGCCAATTGTATTCGGTGACAATGTTATATTTCACTGTGTATTATTTGCCAAACACAATGACTAACTTATTTAAAAACGGTTGTAGGTTGACTAGCAAGTATCAGAAACTCGGCTGAAAGAGAATAAAAGTTGCATATTATGTAACTTCAAGAAACTTAATTACGTTCTTGGATTGACTTATATTTGAAAATATTTTAGTCCAACTATACCTATAACAGTAAATCGTACGATATCTTTATAGAAACTGAATTAATGTTGCAATATTTACTCTCGTCTTTGAGACTTCGTAATTAATTGAATATTCTACAGTAGGCAGCGCAAATGTTTCGTCGTAGTCTATTTTTAAAACGCGTCAATATCTCAACTACATATAGGTATACGTATAATATAGTTAATTTGTATATAACATTATAATATTTAATAAACAGTTTCCGCGGCAAATTTAATTAAATTTGTGCCATTAAAGAACAGTTCCCTAGATCTTAATATCAGAACCTTATCTGATTATTATCTTATTGTTATTTTTATTATGTAGGTTAAGAAAATAAAAATATTTCGGTCCAGGCGTGTAATCGAGGAACATACATAAATAATGGTTTCTTAGAAATATTGAGAACCTATTACCCTATTTTCTTAGAGACGCCTAAAATTAATAATAAAAAGAAGATTTTTGAAAATCCGACTGATAAAAATGTTATAATGCAGACCA
Source organism: Pieris napi (assembly GCF_905475465.1). Taxonomy (NCBI): domain Eukaryota; kingdom Metazoa; phylum Arthropoda; class Insecta; order Lepidoptera; family Pieridae; genus Pieris; species Pieris napi. Next base: position 7,090,637 of record NC_062250.1, read on the forward strand.
ATATTATAAAACATTTTTGTTATGTGAAAAATGTTGCAGATGCCTAGAGTAGGTGTATATATTTTTATTTATTTATCATTGATAAATATATATTTATATAAATTAAAAGTACAGAAAACACCAAAAAAACACTAAGGGTTTTAACCTTGGTGCCTGAAGGGCTACACCAGAGTTGTACTCTTCTAATACAAAAAAACGAAACGAAAACATTACAACAAACAGAGAGAAACATATCATTTTTATACCTTACACATAATATAACATCTATCTTAATAAATGTATAGTCAATCATTTACGCAGCGTTGCTCAGGTTCTTTTAATATGTTCCTAGTTGTCAATTTAAAATAAAACAATCGCTACATTTGACCCATTATACATGTATACTGCTAAAATAAATAAGTAAAACACACTTTAGTACTAGGTACATAGGCGATGTCAGGCTGACCGTTACTTTAATATAAATGCTAATATCATGTACGTGGAACCGCAGCGTCTCTACTATCTCTGACATGTAATTTCTAACACCCCAACTATTGAGTTAATCCGAACTCTATAAACGTTCGGGACAATTTGTATTTCGGGAATGTGGTCGATTAAATGTAGGTCAAATGTACGTGAATTTACTGAAGATATGTTTGGTGGGTAGGTATTCGTCTTATCTTCGGTTTTTTAAATCTTTATGAGTGTTTTATTTGTTATTAGAAAAGTGCGTTTTGTATGTATTTATTCCGTACCTAAGCATATATTGTAATAACTATCTAGATCTATACTATTTTTTTACAGTTGCAATTTCTTAGTTAAGGCATGTAGCGTTTAACTAGATTCTTCAATTCTAGAGTTCTACAATTATTGCGGTAGATTGGCATAGAACTCGGAAGGTATTACTTACGCAATAGAGTACAAAATTTGAAACATAATCTAATAAAATAAATCGTACCTCGATTTAAAATTGTTTAAAATTCGTTTTAATGAAAACAAAATTTTAATAATGCACTCGTAGTACAAATATAAAACTGCACTAGTATATTAAAACGACAGGCGACAATGTAGAAAAAATAGACAAATGTATCTCTCAACATTAAAGTACTAAACAAATGCGCGGCGGTGAAAAATTACATTTACGCTCTTATGTACGTACCATATACATAGATATAAGTGTACTTTATCATGCATGTCTAGTGCGGTAGACACGAGTGCCTAATTATACTAGGCTTGTGTTTTTAAAGGCGAAGCGCAGTAACACTAATGACGTATGCATTTCACTTAATGAAATGCAGGCCTTTGAAGTTTTTATGAGGAATTTTAATGTTCCTTATACTAAAATTGCTATCGTATTATGGAAATAATATTGATTATAAAGATGGATTTTTTACCTCTTGATGAACAACTATTTATTTGAAGTACGTAAAGTAAGTTCAGTTAATGAAATGCGTGCCTTTGAAGTTGTTATGAGGAATTTTATTGTTCCTTATACTAAAATTGCTATCGTATTATGGAAATAATTTGATTGTAAAGATGGATTTTTTACCTCTTGATGAACAACTATTTACTTTAAGTACGTAAAGTAAGCTTCAGTTAATGAAATGCGTGCCTTTGAAGTTGTTATGAGGAATTTTAATGTTCCGTACACTAAAATTGCTATCGTATTAATAATAGTGATTGAAAAGATGGATTGTTTACCTCTTGATGAACAACTATTTACTTTAAGTACGTAAAGGAAGCTTCAGTTAATGAAATGCGTGCCTTTGAAGTTGTTATGAGGAATTTTAATGTTCCGTACACTAAAATTGCTATCGTATTAATAATAGTGATTGTAAAGATGGATTGTTTACCTCTTGATGAACAACTATTTACTTTAAGTACGTCAAGTAAGCTTCAGTTAATGAAATGCATGCCTTTGAAGTTGTTATGAGGAATTTTAATGTTACACTAAAATTGCTATCGTATTAATAATATTGATTGTATAGATGGATTTTTTACCTCTTGATGAATAACTATTTACTTTAAGTACGTAAAGTAAGCTTCAGTTAATGAAATGCGTGCCTTTGAAGTTGTTATGAGGAATTTTAATGTTCCTTATACTAAAATTGCTATCGTATTAATAATATTGTTTGTAAAGATGGATTTTTTACCTCTTGATGAACAACTATTTACTTTAAGTAGGTAATGTAAGCTTCAGTTAATGAAATGCGTGCCTTTGAAGTTGTTATGAGGAACTTTAATGTTCCTTACACTAAAATTGCTAGCGTATTAATAATATTGTTTGTAAAGATGGATTTTTTACCTCTTGATGAACAACTATTTACTTTAAGTACGTAAAGTAAGCTTCAGTTAATGAAATGCGTGCCTTTGAAGTTGTTATGAGGAATTTTAATGTTCCTTATACTAAAATTGCTATCGTATTAATAATATTGATTGTAAAGATGGATTGTTTACCTCTTGATGTACAACTATTTACTTTAAGTATGTAAAGTAAGCTTCAGTTAATGAAATGCGTGCATTTGAAGTTGTTATAAGGAATTTTAATGTTCCTTATACTAAAATTGTTATCGCATTAATAATTTTGTTTGCAAAGATGGATTTTTTACCTCTTGATGAACAACTATTTACTTTTAATACGTAAAGTAAGCTTCAGTTAATGAAATGCAAGTTGTTATGAAGAATTTTAATGTTCCTTATACTAAAATTGCTATTGTATTAATAGTATTGATTGTAAAGATGGATTGTTTACAAATTGAAGAGCAATTATTTGTAAGTAGGTACCTACGGTATAAAATAAAGTTACCTAAACGAAACTTTATTTGAAAAAAAATAAAAAACTTTTGCATCTAGGCATGGAACTAATGAAAATCCGAAAAACAATTGTTTGTTCACTTTTCTGGTACTATTAACAAATAAACAAAAACTTAGTGTAATAATCGCGCCTATATCTGATAAAGATTTATTTAAATACTATTATTTTTAGGTAATCTGTGATGGGCAGTCCACAGCCGCGACGCTTTTACACATGCTGACGAAATGGTAAGTAAAATGCAGCTCAGACAACGCCCAAACCAAATTCATCTTTATAGTTTAGGTATGCTCGTAATAGGATACGCATTTCGCGTATTTTAATTTAAATTGTACTATTTCTGTGGTCAATCATATTTCGTACGTTTTGTTATACTTATTCGTGAGGAATTTTTTTCATCTTCCTTAAACATTTTTAACAATAGGAAATGTGTTCGACCCTATTTGCTGAATGACGAATCAAGCCGAGAAACTTTATAATATAGAATAGTTCTGAAATGAATCGCTTTGGAATAGTTGTACTGAAAGCTTTTGCCGTGAGGCGTCTGTGTCTGTGGAATTTAGATTTAGTCTTTACATTTAATAAACGTGAATTTATTCGCGTTACATCCGTTAAAGATTGTTTTATTTAATTTAATATGTATTGAATTTATTAATGACAATATTAAAAAATAACATTGGTGTATCCTTGATAATTTTTCTTTATAGGCCAGTAGTGCCTATGTGCCTGACTCGAGATGTCGATTTTTGGATCTGAGCCACGCGGAATTCCTTAATATGATTTTCTTTTTTATACACTATTTTTATTAACCTGATTATCTATGTGCGAAATGTTCTTCTATATATAGACAAATCCGTTGGTGCACAGCCAGGACTCGAATACACGACCTCGCTAGACGTTTGTGTATTTAGTGTGCGATTTCTTCTCTTAAACTTCTATCAGTCTTCAACAGACTTGGTCGTGGTGTGTATAAACGCATTTAATGGCTGCGGCATATTATATACGCATCGGCCGCAAAAGCTTACAACCGATTTTTACTCGTCGGAGTATTTGTCGCGTTGAAAAATAAATGGCGGGAAAATGCAGGAATAACCTTAAGTTATACTATAAATATATATATCTTTATATTTCTTTTACATACACAGATAAAGAGCCTAATTGTTCTGTAATCTCTCGCTTTTGCCATCTCTATAATAATTGACATATTTAAACATGAACCACAATAATTTCTACAATAAATGCTATATATTATAACAAGACACGTTCGTAAATTTGTTAAAAAACATTTATTTACTTGGAGTAGAATAGAATTCAATATTATGGTATTTGCGGATTACAATGTACAAACTTCGTTTACTTTTTAGGTCAGCGCCCTCTAGTATAGCAAAACGTCTAATATACCGTTGAAAAAGATGGCACTAACACAATATTAATATAGTTTCTAAAATAGAGGTGGCGCTATTTCAAACATAGTTAGCAGTTGTTTTCAGTAGTAAATCTAAGTTAAAGCAATACAATTATACGCTTTGGTTAAATAAACAGGAAACCATTATTATAACAATGATAATACTGTAATTTATTTATATACTGCACATTAAGAAAGTATTGCTACAGTCTTTCACAAGTCTTATTGTGATCTTACTTCAATAAATTGTAAAACATAATTATATAACTCTCCCGGCAACTACGCTACGTTACTTGTCCATCTTATATTATGATTTTATTTATATATGCAACTGTTAATAACTGAAAAAATATTAGGGCGTTTTATATTTTCAGTACCTAAAATCTGGCATCGTTGAAGCTTTTAATCACATAGATGAGATCAAATTGGAGATTATTCATTATAAAGGGTAATTAATTCCTTCCAATTATGTTAATATTCCTTGCTGCAGGATACAGTATGGCCGCGGCACATTGGCTCAACTCGCTCGGTTGTCTCCTGCTGTCGCTGCTATGTCTTCTCGCTACCACCCTTCAAGTCACAAGCGGTAAGTAGAAATAACACATAAAAAGTCACAAATTGAACTACGATGAATTAACAAATATATACCAGCGTTTATCTGCAATTAATCGCAAGAAAATCATTAAGATGTTCATTAATTAAAAATTAGGTCATAACGGAAATTTGTTAAGACGTCGAGCATTCAGAGATTAATTATAATAATAATTGAAGGTGAGTTACACAAAAGTGATATTTTTATATAAACGGAGCTGTTTATAAAGCGAAGTACTGTGCTTAATTTAATATTAAATTAGCCACCTAAACTTCTTCAATAGATAGCACAGAAATGAATAAGTTCTCCTAAGTACACGCAAAACAGTCGTGGGCAGGAATATGTACATATTTATGTATAAAAATCTTCAAATTGGCTATCGATATCCTATCGTAGCTCCTAGGGACCTCACATCCTTCAAATGTCTCTGTCTCTTTCATTCCTACGTCAAGGACTCTCTACTCTCCTTGTGTACGTAGGTTCGATCGATAAGGCTTCAAATTATAAATTCGAAGACGCCGTGATGATTTTATGTAATAGGACTCTAAGGGAAAGTTATAGGTTTAGCATACATTATATTTTTTCGTTTACAACAGTATCTAATGTATAAGATTTGTATGAGTCATTCTTGAAAAGTTGTTTTTTTGACGACTCATTGGTCTAGTGGTTAGTACCCCTGACTGCGAATCCATGGGTCCCGGGTTCGATCCCCGCCTGAGACGAACATCGATGTGATGAGCATTTGGTGTTGTGCTTAGGTCTTGGGTGTTTAAATATGTATTTATATGTCTATCTATCTATAATATGTATGTATATCCGTTGCCTAGTACCCATAACACAAGCTTCACCAGCTTAGCATGGGACTAGGTCAATTGGTGTGAATTGTCTTTAAAAAAAAATGAAAATATATCTTTAAATCAACTGTTATAACAAATTCAAAGTTTTATTGTTCTAAAATTAAAGAGTAAAAAACCTTTTTTCATTGTCCAGCATTCGAATCGTTAACGCGTCACCGTAATGAAATGATTATAATAAAAGATAATATAATTGTCCAAAAAAATTTCATAATTACACTTTATATTCTAGTTTACGACCCTTTCAAAACTTTATAGGTGAAGGTTTGGTGGAACACAAACATTATACATAACATAAACATTATAGCAAAGTTTTTAATTATTTAGGACTGTTATCGAATTATATTGCAATCTTGCCTGAAGCCTTAGGAAACTTAAGACGTGATATTACATGAACAGAAGGGAGTTTCACTTAATTTTATGATGCGGCAATCAAGTTGCAGTGGGGCTGCTATTAAGTTTTCTTGTATGTTGGTTTAAAGATTAAAATACTATCTAAGGGCTGAACTTGACACCTATATAGTATACGTATATTAAAAGAAGACCAAATGTGTTGTTTTTCACAAAAAATAACGCACCTGCGCTGCTATTGAATCGTTTCGTGCTTGTGGTCTAAAATTATAAGTAGTCTTAAAAGTGCAAGCAATATAATTCATTTATTATAATTTTAAGGTTAACAGTATAGATTTTAAGTTAAATTTTAATAAAATTAATAGGAGAAAACTCCAACAATTTATATCTCGTAATCATAGGTGAATATCGCGCGATATTGAAAGTAATCAGTGACACGAATAATGCGCACACGAAATATGTAATTATTTTAGTTGGAATTATTTATATGTAACCACATATAATTCACATTTTTAATATTTTGCTGCAGTGTCAGTACTATCAAATAGGAAGCTGAAGGAAAGTGTTTTAGCAGTTTATTTTATATATTTTAGACTGATGGTAAGATTGTTTAATTGTCAAATTAACAATTACCTTTATCTCACGGTATCACACCTAAGAAGGAAATACTATATCTTAGAACTAAAAAACTACGTATATCATCGGCGAAAGGCTTACAGGTCAGAGTAGCCTTATTTGGACTTTTCGACCTCAGCCGTGTTAATGATAGCAAACATTATTAGAAGAACAAAAATAATATTCTTATTACAAGTATTTAATTTTCTCTGGTGTATGTATCAATAAAGAATAAATTATAAGTAGCGTATACCTGTAAATTGGTAAGCGATATACAAAAATAATATTTTTTTATACTGGCTTATTTAGGATTTTTGGTTTATTTATTTAATTATAAAGACACTCCTGCCCTAACAGGCGACCCTAAATTGACAAGAGTGAATAAAATTTACAGACGAAACAAAAAAGCATAATGTTAATTAATTAAGAAAAACTAAATTACATAATAAAAAATATACAAGAAATTAACTAACTACTATAGGCACTAACAAATAATAGAACTTTTGCCAGTTCACTCAACGGACAATGAAAAAGGTCCGTTAACCTATGTAATTCTAATAGATAATACGTATGTTAATAGCATACGTATTATCTTTATTATTGTATCAACTATTATTTAGACTGTTTAATACAAAATGCCGCAATATGAAATATAAGAAATGTCAAACAATTCGTGTTCATAAAAATGAGTTGTTGACTTGTTGACAATGGTTTGAGGGTTTAATTTGCGACGCTTGCTGTTTTAAAAATTTACACACATTTTCGCGATGAAAATACAAATTTAAATTTCAAATTGTACGCTTCATAGTACATGCTTCAAGGTGAATGTAAATTTTCTAACACATCAGCACTTTTGAGAATGAAGGGGAAAGTTTTAAGCGACACAATTTTAAAGTACGGAAATGCATTGTAAATTGCTGAAAAGATTTTCAGAGAAAGAACTTTCTTTGCGCACAAATATGCTAATTACACTAAGTATTACATTTTTTTCTTAGAGCAAATCCATTCATGAAAGATTTAAATAATGTATTAAACATTTCACGTCTATGGACTATTATCAAGGTATAAGGCAGGTTATTTTAATTTCTTATTATTAACTTGTATCTACGTAAAGCGTATTTAGAAAGATTTTTGCAGCATTGAACTGTCGGTCAAAATTCTTAACCTATACATTAATCATAAGTATTATTAAAATTAAATCAATAGAAAATTAAAACAAATTTAACAAATTGGTCCTGTGATACTTTTTTTTTATTGGACACACCAATTGACCTAGTCCCATGCTAAGCTGTTGAAGGTTGTGTTATGGGTACTAGGCAACGGATATACAAACATATTATAGATAGATAGACATATAAATACATATTTAAACACCCAAGACCTAAGCACAACACCAAATGCTAATCACATCGATGTTTGTCTCAGCCGGGGATCGAACCTGGGACCCATGGATTCGCAGTCAGGGGTACTAACCACTAGACCAATGAGCCGTCCTTATTCGTCTTATTCGTTTAAAGAGGAAAGCACCTGCCCCCACCGTTACTATCTACCAGGTGCCAACTTTATTCTTTAATAACCGCCTGTGCACTTGAACCCCACGGCTCAAGAATCTATACTCCAAAGGGGTACAAAATCATGATCGTATTACTTATATGTAGTTTTATTTTAACAGTAAAGTAAATACTGTATATCTATCTATTTGTATGTTGGAAATACATATTGTACATTCCAATGCGATTTATACATTTGAAATAACTATATGGGTTTTCTAGAATGATTGTGTTTTGTTTTTTATGTCATCTCGAAAATGTCAGTCCACGTACCAAGTCCAGACAATAATTATTGTAATTGCGCTTATAGGTATACTGACCTATACATATATGGTACTAATTTTATATATATATGTATATGTACCATGCGAGTTTCGGTTCGACAAAATAACTCCAAATCTTGTTTGTTGTAAGTCTCGTAAACTCCGACTAAGTGCATTTAAGAGAAACTTCATTGGAACTCGGAAATCGGACGCGTCCGCTTGATCCCAGATTATCCGGAATTGCTCTATTCGGAATTACTCTATTTTATTTACAATAAAAATTTTGTTCAACATTAGCTATGTCCTTTAAATATGACATATTTCCTAGTTATCGAATGTCTGTCGATTTAATTAATATTATATCTCACACTCAACATATATATATAGTTATTTCATAACTCTCATATCTCGTAGTACTCGTAGGATAAATAAAATTAAATAATTTATAATTATATTTTCAAACCTAAGTTTCACGGCAAACATAACACATTTTATTTCTGTAATATATTTGAGTGAAAAAAGCCATGATTAGTCAAAAATTTTAAGGTAATGCAAATTCCAACTTTATTCCAATTTAAACCAAAATTACCTACCATATCTAATATTCATCCACGTGAAGTTAACTGACTGATACCAAACTTATAGTCGCTGCACGCATACCCTATATTATTGTATCATACCGATATCAATGGTCGTGATTAAGCCTCCGCCCGCCCTACAGCCTCCCTGATTCAGTGTTCGCCGTATTCTCCGCGGCGACGCACATCTGCGCGTAAATCTGTGTTACCATTGCTAAATATAAAACATATTATATATGTGTTGCCAGTTGCGTATAGTGCTTTTGTGTATATAGTGTATTGTTTATTAGTGATTAGGTCATGCCAATTAAATTAAAGTAGAAAGTGTTTGGGTACTTTAAGGTATTTAAAAAAAAGTCGGTCTTGGATACTAAATTAACAAATAAAACTCAAATTATATTCTATATATTGTAAATTAAAGACACATCAACGTAAGCTTATATATATAGCTTTGTTTATAGTTCGCACTGTAATTGAAATAAGACGTTTAGGTATATTTAATAATATTTTTAATTCATCCGTTTCCATCATAAAGTAGTATCGGACTATATACTCGTAGAACAGAATTTATTCATACAAAAATAAATAATGATTGATGAAACTGTATTTATAATGATGGTTAATTCTCACGTTCCTCAAAAAAATAACAAAAAACATACAGACCTCATCACATATTTCATTAACAGATATCTTTAGTTTATGCGAGTTCTCCATATTTTAACTTGTCCAACGGATTTAAATAAAAAAAAAACAGTGACGCTACAACCTCTTTAGACTGAGCCTCAGATTTCTGAATCTGTTTCATGATCATTTTTTAATCTAATAGGCAAGTAGGTGATCAGCATACACGCCGTCGACTTTTTGGGTCTAAGACATGTCGGTTTCCTCACGATGTTATCCTTCACCGTTCGAGCGAATGTTCAATGCGCACATAGAAAGAAAGTCCATTGGGGATCGAACTTACGACCTCAGGGATAAGTCGCACGCTGAAGCCACTAGGCCAATACACTTATTTCGCTGCTGTAAAGCTACCGAAATATATAATGCATTAAATTGGCGATTATATAAAAAATAAATAAAAATGTGGCGATTATATATGTAAATTTAATTAAATTAAAATATTTTGTAAATGTCACAATTTTCCTTTAGGTAATATAGCTTTTATTTTTCTCATTCTCTGAAATATTTGTTAAGAAAATTATATAATTTTCCCATTTATAATGTAAATTTGGATATTATTAGCCGATTTACATCTTGATTAGAAGAGGTCAAGTTTGTCGAGCACTTCTATCGACATTGGCGATAAAATGCAGCCTAGATCTAGATCGGAAATAGGCTTTCATTCAGATATTCAGGCTTTCACGTAGACGTAGATTCAAAGTAAGTTTTAGTTACAATGTTTCAAATGTATGAGGCTTTCAAAATATTATATATATGTTTATATATAAACACGTTTTTGCATCTGCTTTATAAGTCATTCAGATTCAGATATTTATAATTTCCTCTTTAGTAGTAGTTAAAATTGGAGGTTAATCGCCTCTTTAAAGCACCTACAATATTATATCCACATGCAAGAAATTTCTAAAAAGTTTCTAAGAACTATACAAATTTAATTTAATTAAGGTTTCATACGACCAAAGTAAAATTAAAATAATTTATATTATCAATTACACAATTTTTAATACCTTACGAAGACAGGACCAAAGAAATAACGATTTCCCGCAATCATATTTCAGGGCTTGACGTACCTGCGAAATCGTGTTATACTTGATCTTATTAGGTTAATAATGTTTTGTCACGTTTATTAATTTGCAAAACGAGACGGGAGCGATAAGGACAAAATATTGATGTGCTAATTGATGCATAACGTAATGAATAACGTTAGCCTTCAAGTTATAGACATTCTTATAAAGCAAATGTAAGTACGGTCAGCTCACGCAGTTTAAAAAAAGAAATGGAAAACAAAATGTCTATTATTCTTATTGCGTGTATTTTGTTTTTCAATTTATTGAAGTAGTGTAGGTACGCTTCCTTTGCTTTCTGTATTATTAGGATTTCCTTCACATGGATTGTTTGGAAAATATAGCTTTGGACTATTTTAGACAGACATTTCTGATATTTCATTATTTTATAAATAACGAGTAAGGATAATAATTATTTAAAGGCCAAAAATGTTTCTCTTCGGGAGTTACAAAACCTTTCGAGTGTGATTCGATTTGATTCTGATTTCGAAGTATTTACGCATTAAAAGTAATCAAAACCGAATGTAATTAATATTACAGCACTGAATGTTTTAATGTATGAAGTATTATTAAGAAATATGAAGGTAATTAGCGGTTGTATGGAAACCAATTAAAACACAATCGAACCAATTTGTTGTTTGATTGCACTTTAAATGCTTCGGAATTGATTTCCACTACTTTGTCTTGATAAATATTTCATCTACTGTACCTGCCAGTAACTTAGGTCAAGCCGTACTTTAATATCCCCTGGGCCTGTATTTCGGTAATCAGTTTGAAAGGGCTATAATAATCCTTCTGGGCCTATCAACCCGAAACAGTTTATCTTCACGCAGTATTATAAGCGTGCGTAATGTTCACCACTTCTTAAAATATACATACAGCAGTGTAGGCCTAGTAGTTTCGTGCGACACCCATCCGTGGGGTCTTAGTTTCGATTCCCGGCTGTGCACCAATTTTACATCTATGTGCGCATTTAACACTCGCTCGTACGGTGATGGAAAACATCGTGAGGAAACCGGCATTCCTTAGACCCAATAAGGCGACGGTATATGTCAGGCACAGAAGGTTTAGCTCTTCTACCTGCCTAGTAGAAATGATCACGGAAAAGATACAAACAACTGAGGTCCAGACCTAAAACATTGTAGGTATATATATAAAATATACCTAGCAATGTACCCGACACACTAACTATAATAATGGTGGATAAGTGGTTACGGGTGGACACTTCGGCTGTCTACAACACGATACTCTGACCTTCGAATTTATTGCTTAGCCAGTCCAATACAGCGTATAACGTATTTTTTTTTAATTTACTTATTTTTGGTCTTTTTAATATCTTAGAATGTCAACGGATAATTAAATCACTCAATATTTAATAAGTCTCTATGCATGTTGCTTTATGTTGTTATTTTATATCCAATGCACCCTAAATGTTACTTGTTGTAAGCACTGAATTAGGTTTGCCATAGGCTAATTAAGCCAAAATAAGTAATAAAAATATCTTAAAACGTAAATAACATAGGTATTTACGTACATCTTTCCAATTTATTTTTTCATACTATAAGAGTATTAAAAGTTTCTTTTTATTAAAGTCAAATAAAAATCCATTTTAAGGTTATATAGTAGTGTCAAAGTAATCGCGTGTAATTAGGATAATGGCACGCCAGTTAATTAATTGAAATAGCTGTTTCCGGTTCGTATAATTTTACTAATTCTCATGTTATATTGTTCAATACAAGCGTATTACGTCTGTGTATGTATAGGATAAGAATTATTTAAAATACGTTAGTAAATAATTTGTTTTTTTTATTCCGTGATTTTACTCTTTGATTTGGTCATTCGTGAACTGAGTACTTAAGTCATGAAGATCAGAAATTACAACTGGAATCTTTTAATTATAACAAGCAATAGCTATATGAACTTTATAAATATTAGTTTACCTTACTGCCTACTTGATGTATTCCAAAATTATTATTATATTATATGTAGGTATTTCTCAAATTTAGCAAGTAAAGTGTTAATTGATTCCGAATTCTAGTCATGCTTTTTGTCTGTATTTGATTGACTGCAGCACGATTTTTTTTCACAATTGACAACTTTTATTTTAAAATTAACCATTAATTAAGGAATAAGGTCAACGTTTGACTTCCGTAATAACCCTTTCGCTAAACCAGCGGTATTCCATGAGAAATTTTACAAAAAAATATTTTAAACGTAAAAGGAATTTTCTTTATCTTCAAGCCTCATATCTCCGACATTAAATAGCGGGTTCACTGGAATGATGTTCTCTAGAATTTCATATCTGATAAAAGCTAAATTTTTCTCGCAAATGTAAATTCGTGTTTTATCTTTAGACATTTCTATAGGCTTGAGACGTTTTGAAACGTAGAAACGTCGTTTAAATTGTACATCCAAGTTATGGACTAGAAGATCAACATACTAACATAAGCATAAGCATAGACAAATGAGAGCATAGACCGTTGAGATTATACGACGAAAACAAATAATACTTTTCACTATTACGTGAAATGTTTAAATGCGCTGTGCTAACCGAAATAATCTTTCCAAAATATGAATGAATAAGGGTTCAATTAAGACATACATACACACATATATATAATAAACCTAACTTTTTATTCGTTTGACGAAATCAGAAAATCGAGGACACTTGGAAGATGTCATTTTGATTTAATTTTCTGCTTGAGAGAGTATGAACCCAAATCAGGACTTCAACGTGTCAACCTACGTCAACTTGGGTCCTCTATGAATATTGCGGTCGCTGCAAAAGTTCAATGAATATTTATTACTATCAAAAGGAAAATCATTTGTATGTCCCTTAAAAAACCAATGGGCAGAAATTTTTAAGTGTGAAAAATCTATTCAATCATTGTTTTACTGAAAACAAAGTACGCAGCGCGCGTTACGGGATGTAAACATGTTTTATTTCAATATTATCTAATGCTCAATGAATTATTAAGTATTAATTAGAATAAACTCAACCTCAAAAGCGCGGGCATCAGTAATTGGATGAAAAATTAATAATTGATTTAGTTACAAAATTGTTTTACTCAGATTTATATTTGTTTTGTATTTTCTTTCTACGAATTCAATTCTCCTCACAAAGTGCGTCACAATCAACAATTGTTTTAAAGACACACAAAATAAACTCTGTCACAAATTAACGCACGATAAGGATTGAAATCCTCTTCCCTCTCTTCTTCCCTTTGAGAATATTAGGATTGGTGGTTTATATTTTGATAATATATCTCTATAATTATATATAATTTTATACGTATGTATTTATATATAAAGACTGTATAATAATTAATCAGTGTAGCTATTGAATAAATCGTACATTAGAGCATACATCAATTACCATGTTATATAACAAAAAGTATCGATTCACATTTGTTTGTGATAAAATACATTTTCGAACAAATAAGTCATTTCACATAAAAAGTTTATTTGCCCATACCTTTTTATTTTCTCACGCGAGTGTCATGAAATATGCAACAGTAACAAATCGTAAATGACATGAGATGATCATGCCTACGCATTTTTATTGCGTGAAACTCTGATAAATGTCTTTTGTTTTATATAGCTAGGCTTCTTCTACTTCATCTGCGTGGTAAGCCTAGAAACATCACTCTGAAGATTGTGGATAAGTCTAAAGGCAATATTCAAAGACAAGTTTAAAAAGTAACACTGTCAGCTGTCAAAATTTGACGGGTGGTAATTATAGTTCGCGCCTAAGCTCTTAGGAAATGAGGCAATAGTGAAGATTTAATATTGTGCGCGATTATGCGTTTTATCTCTACCTAATAGCTATGAGATATTGTGAATTTACTTCACATCTCACACCACACATTAATGAAAATGAATGAAAGGTACCTATACTATATGATATGCCAATAATTTAGCGACACATATATGAATTTCGTGGTAATTTACGCATTCGTTTTCAAGTGTTCATTATCTGTTTTTTTTATAAAATAACGTGTATTTAACATGTAGTAGGTAACATTGAGTACCAAACTTTGTAAAGAAGATATAATTACTCTAGTTTATATTAAAAAACTAGCTTAAATAAGGTAAGCTAGCTGAAATACTAGATAGCTAATCGCTATTTTATAAAGTTGGGCCTAGGCAATACATGCTCTTACTAAAAGATATTGCAAACATGTGTACTGTGAGACACTAAAGTGCTCACATTTTCGTTACAAATTATATGAAAATAAACTTGTGTAATAAAACTATTGTTGAGCAAAATATGAATATTAATTACTAGATGTATGCATGCTTCTAAAGTAATGAATTTCTCCTCTGACTTTTAGATAATATTGTAAAGCGGTGGGCGATGTTTGCGGTTCTGTTTATTTTATGCTCTTTAAAAATATCTTAGTTCGTTAAAAATAGTTTAATTTGATCAGATCTCAGTTCTGTTTGGGTTTGTTTTGGCAGGGCCATGATTTGTTTCTACTGATGGGATATTATACGAGATTTTCGTGGGTAACATTCTTAAAAGAACACCGTAAAACGCCAAACCGATTTTCAGCATATGAAATATCTCATATTCGAATTATGAAATTACATTTAAATGTACTGGTTAATATTACCTGTAAAATCTTGTTTAACAGAAATAAAAAAAAACATTTTAGTAATAATTGTTTATTTCTTACGATTTAATGATATGTGAAATGATTCGTAGATTGTACTTTGATACGGAACAAACCATAGTGCTTGTCATAACAAGCATTGTACACTTATTTAAAAAATATAGCTAAAATATTTTCGGGCCCAATTTGTATGATTATGAAACCCTTTTACGTGACGCACTTAAAAGGATAGCAAATGAGAAATCACTTACTTACATCGAAACTAGAAACTTATGACCTTAAGCGACCTTCAATTAACTGAATTGAATTTGACGTTTTAGTCCATTAGTATAGTAAACATAACCAAACCTTTTAACCGAATACTCTAGTACTATATTATACTGACTTCAGTGCTTATGTTCTTTACCAGGAATAATAATTAATAAATTAGTTTGATGTGCAGTGTTGGCCTAGTGGTTTCAGCGTGCGACTGTCATCCCTGAGGTCGTAGGCTCGATCCCCGGCTGTGCACCAATGGACTTTCTTTCTATGTGCGAATTTAACATTCGCTCGATCGGTGAGGGAAAACATCGTGAGGAAACCGACATGTCTTAGACCCAAAAAGTCGACGGCGTGCGATTCAGAAATCTGAGGCCCAAACCTAAAGAGATTGTAGCGCCACTAATTATTATTATTATAAATTAGTTTCGATAGGGAGAATTTTACAACAATCGTTCGTTTGGCCTTTATGGCGTATTTATAAATGTTCTTTATTAGTAATAATTAAATTTATATCTTCTTTCTCTATTCTTAAAAATACCATACTATAAAAGAAATAACATTACAGACACCTATTCCCTTAATAGGAATTCGAACGGGAAACGAAGACAAAGGGACACTTAAGGTAATGGACAATCAACATTGCCTTTTTATCGCGGAAAGTTCCATGCTTTTTATACATTACTGTTGCCCGCGACTATTTACTTCGGTATTCAAGTGAAAAAATGTAGTAGTGAATAATTTATGACCTATTAGAAATACCTAAGTATATTGGGCTATAATAAGCATATATAATATAATGTTTTATAATCGGAGTTTATTATGTAATATATTATTCAAATATTATAATTCAAAATAAGATATATAATAAATTAATTATATATCCATCACGATTAATGATCATTCATAAAATATGAATAACTAATGCGAAATTTGAGATATAGATAACAAATCTAAGCTAGTCATAGGCAGTGAGTGAGTGAACGTGATCGATGCGAGACGAGTGACGAATGAAGGGATTGTCATTCAATAGCTCACATTAATCACCGTTCTGATGTATAGGTATGATCAAAACTGATTAATTAAATAAATTCTCTCTACTTTATGTGGTAAATTTCATAAGATTTTAATATACCATTGAATTTTTAGGTCATGGAAAGAATTTGCATGTAAAATTGACAAAACATTCTTGAACTACTTCGGTTATAGGACATAATAAGGTAATCACAAAATTATCAGAACAATAGGACCTATCGTCTCTTTATAAAAATCGTACCAGATCTAATAAATCCCTAAATCACCCTCAGTTTTCAATTGATTGAAGATCTGCAAAGCCTATGGAGCCTTCAATTGTGACTTCACAACGGAACCCTCATTGATTTCAATCAGATGAAAATCCACTGCCTCAATTTTCTGTATCGAATTGATTCAATAATAAACGTTTATTAAGATAGAGCTATATGCTTTTGTTAGAGATCAAAGACCCTGTTTTAACCATTAATAAAGTAATATTTGTACAATTATTAAAGGTAATACCCAAAAGAGATTGCTTAGAAGCGATGAAGCCGCCCGTTGGCTCATTTAAATTTTATTTCGTTTGTAATACAATGAAGATAAATTAATAAAATAAAGTATATAACTTTGAGAATAATATTTTTTTTATCGGTGTTCTAAACAAAATATATTAATATAGTAAATAAATCCATTAAAAAACGTATATCTTAACATGGCCTACACATATGATCATATACGTATATGTATATTGGGTTAGCTGGGTTCTGAGAATTTCGTTAATTGTATCGACTTGACTTACTTAACTCATAGATCCTTATAATAAATGGAATTTGCTATACAAAAATATTTTATTAATTCAAAGTACTTCCTGAGATGACGGGATCAACCATACAAACTCTTATAGATAAAACTCTTTCACTATTTCTATTAAGAGTTATTGTTCAGTTCGAAATTCGGAGGTAACATTCCTGTTTGTTGATTGATAAATTTGTGAAAATTTACCGCTTCGCTGAATAATATTATATACATAGATATTGATGCTTTAACCTATGCTATTTAAGATTACTATAATCAATAATAAACGCTAAGAAAGATTAACATAAATCTTTGAAAGAGCATTTTGACTTAGGTCAAACTTCTTCAAGCGTAACTGAGGAAAATGGGGTCTTAGTAATCCGCCCGAGAAACCTCTTATACATTTCTAATTGTACGGCCTTCGCATAAATTGAGATATTTTTCGTTTATTAAGTTAATATTACGGAAGCGTAATGAATGAAAGATTTGAATATTTAGCCAGCCACGTTTTTGGCAATGAAAAAAATTAAAGGTTTTGACTGCTTGAACACGGCGTTGGTGAAATTATATATTACTTAATAATTGATGCCCCATTTGTACCCGTAACAATCTTTGTATTAAAGTCTGGCTAATGAAAGAAGATAACGAAAAAGCGCGGTAAATTCAATTTTTTTTAGTATGGTTCCCGAAAAGTTTGATATATTTTGTGGATTAAACTTACTTCATTTTATTTTATTATTTTTAACATTGATATTAACTGTATTTATATGAAATTAAATACTATACTTATTTAGTCTTTTACTATTAATACTTAAAATGACTAGCATTGCATGGAAAACTAAAACTATATTTATTATAAAACACAACTTTATTCAGAATAATCAAATCCTGCGAAAGAAACGAAATATTCTATGAAATAAAACAATGTTTAGGATATTATACCTGTTAACTATTCGGAAAAAATATATAATAGAAATAAAAATGAGAAATTGCATGAAGTATCAAGACACTAAATCATACTAGCCTAAGAAATTCAATGACATTCTGTGTTGCCATCCGAAAGCTTTCAAATAATTCAATAATCTTCTTTCATTAGCCAGAGTCTAACACCTTAGTTTTATATTAAACACAATTAACCCAAGTCCATCCTCTTCTTGTGTAAGATACATTCATGATCAAAATATATGTATTGATCGACTCGTATAATGATACGGCAGTAACATTTTAGCTTTCAATTATTTTACCATAGATACACCGGATCCTATGGTGAACCTATTTAAATATTTATTAAATTGCTTAAAGAACTTTCTAAAACTATTAATATCGATAAAATTCTCTATTAGTAATTGTAAGTTACATGAGCGTACCCGAAATATTTAAACGTAATATAGATGATAGAAGACAGTAGCAATATTAGTACGACATTGATAAATCGTTTCATCGCGTGCCTACACTACTAAGTCGCGCTACGAGATGATAAGATGTTTTACTTCCTGCGTAGCATTTAGCTACGCAAGTTTCGAGTTAAGCCGACTAACGGCGTAGAAGTATTTTATAGATTAAGGTCTCATGAAGAGAAACTAATTTGTCTTATTACGCCGTTTCAACTTACGGTCAAATTGTTTACTGTGAGAGATAGAAGTTTTTAGTAATCTTTTAAAATTAATTTCTCAAGGCAATGATAAGTTTTCTAGATCTTTTAAATCGAAACCAGTTTGTTTTGCTCTAAATTGAAACCGGGTCTTTTATGCTATGTACGTCAACACTAAACTACCAACGTGGTTAAAAATTATTTTTTAAAGAAAATGGTCTTTGATTATTTGATATATAACAAAATAGGCACATCATAACACAAAATGTTGAAAAATATCTCCGCGAATTGAGAAAAAATCTCAAAGAATATTCAAGCATAACATTTCGCATTATTCTTAGTGTTTTTGTTGGTCTGTTCATTTTAATTGAAGTCGGTCATTGAAAACAGCCTCCGGAAAATAAGTATACGAGTTTTAGGGGGAAATATTTATTTATTTCTGGAAATCGAGGTCACCAGTTATTATGTTTTCCTTGTTTTGTAAATTAGCAGGCGAATAGGATGTATATTTAAGTACTGTAGTACCAAAACGCTTGGTAAATTTATGCGGCTTAGCGACAGTAAACGATTTAATTTCGAAGACTGATCAAACGGTTAAATTTAAATTAAGAAGTAATATAGCGTTTCGGGAGCGTGTGTTGAATCGTAAACAGAACGAAAGAATAGATTTTTCGCTTGTATTAAGCTGGCAACACAATGGTTTTAAAGAACAGAGGGTAATCGTGACGGGGCACTATAAGCGCACGAGTGGTTACTGCGACGAATACTGCGGCGCGTGCGCCGCGCGGAGCGCCGCCAAACTGGGCGAGCACGCGGCGATGCTCGCGGTCGCCATCTGCTGCATTTTAGTGCTGCTTCTTGTCTTCATCATACTGATCATCGTCGTCGGGCAGAACGTCGAAGCTAAGACGGGATCGTAGCAGCAGAGAGGTACTTTTTTATAATATATTGCTTTGAAAAAAACCCGAATTCAAGTAGTATTGATGACAATTTAAATAAATAATGTCGGTAAAAGTCACGTAGGGATTTATGTATACCATACGTTTTGAATTGCGACAGTGTAGCGAACAGAAGGTAGCAAGGCCGGTCCTTTTTGCCGCGCGTCTTAAATTATTAGTTGCCGATTGTCTTTGATTTCCTACACAATCCTGAACTAGGTGACCGTAACATATGCTACACCTAAATTGGTGAACTTAATTGATGGGTATATATATAATTAAAATGACTAGAAACAGTTCCTGTTTAACAGCCTACCTCTATTGCTAGAGTATACAATCTTAAAAAAAAATGGGAAAATTAAATTTACATTCTAAGGTATTTTCATTAACCTAAATAATTAAATGAAACAATCGGTTACATAATGTTTCCCTAGCAACGTTAAAGTATAACCTCAAATCAAGGGCCCGGGCGAGAAGACTTGGCGAGAAACTCTACGATACTCTTTAACCACCAAGTTTTTGTTTTACAAGATGTTTATGAGAAGCTGCACACCATGCTCCACGTGACAATAAACAAAAGCAAAGCTTGCCCAGCACTCAAAAAGCAGAACGTTTCTAATGAAGGAATTAAGGCAACATCTAATATCGGAGTAAGGTGAAGTGTGGCGGAGAATGGCTCTGGAGTGCGTCGAGTGATTATCGGGTACTGGAGCGCCCTCAGGCACTCAGTCATCGAGTGTTTATCGATTTGCTCCCGATTGCTCCCTGTTTGTAGCAGTTTTTAAATCGCCAAAGCGCTCTTCACGCGAGGAATAGCGTGTTGAGGAAAGTCAATACACATGTGCTTGTTTCTTTGATATATTCGCTTTCACAATACTAAACAGTATTGTTGGCAAAGCGAAGTTGTCCCAATTTACTAAGGGATACAATAGCATTTTAGGCCATGTTCCAATGCTTAAAATGTATTTAAAATCCAAACAACTCACAGCTGTAGACATATTTATCTAAATAAAAAAAAGATTTTGTCCGTAATTATTATTTATGACTGATTAAAGAAAGTATGGGGTCCATAAATCTTTAATAGAACAGGAGGCAAACGGGCAGGAGACTCATCTGATGTTGAGTGATAAGCCCATGGACATTCTCAATGCCAGAGCTTTTTAAGAATTGGTATGCTCTTCGATTGATGGACCCTGAATCGAATTGGTTAGGAAATACTCAGTGGGTAGCTGGTTCCACATAGTGGTGGAACGACGGACATCGAAGTGATACTGGTGGAATTTCGTATTCTGCCTCGAACATCTGATGAAACCCTTTATAATAACTGACCTGTTTACAATTAGACGCGTATTTAAGCTTCCAACTGGATCAATCCAAATTACTGAGGAGACCGTTGACCGATTTTTAAGTTCTTAAAGAGTTGACAACTCGTTAACACTTATGTGAAGCTGTACAAGGCAATGTGCATTGAAAATGATTTGTTAAAATGTGTCGAATTATATGTCTGGCCACAAAAGCAGACTTTTGTAAAAAAAAGTCTAGATTTTCCAACAAAGGCTATTAAAGATTGTAAATGAATTCACATTCAAGTGAAATCGTGCATGTAAATTGGAAATGCTACGACAAATTGAAAATACCTGATATTCTTTCCCGTATCATCATCATTGTGAGAGACATTTTTATGTAAAGTATTTGTATTGAAGGCAAGAATTGTGTAAATATTTGCTTCTTACCAATTTGAGCTACAGGGCGTAGTGGTGGTGATGGTAAGTCGTATGTAACTAAACCAAAACATCGGATTAGTCAAATAATAGTTACGCTTTTGTGAAAATATAGTTTGTTTGAAAAAGTCTGCTAGTCTTTCAACAGTAACTTTAAGAAAGACAAGACGAAACCGGGCATATCTTACAAACAGAAGAAGTATTTTTTAAGGCAAAAAGAAGGCTAGAATAAACCTATAATAATGAATCAATGAAAGATATGTAGAAATATATATATCCCATGCCAAATATATAGTTTACAATTAAATAGAAAGGATCAATTCTAAATTAATTTAATTCTTTAAAGAATTCCTTTATAAAATAACAATATATTAGAGAAATTTTATACCTGGTTAGTATCATTTAAAGTGGCTCGTAGATATCGCGCATAAGGGATCACTCCAAGTATCGAGTGCGATGTGAATTCATTTGAATATCGATAAAAGTATTAACTAGTTACCGTGGTATATTTTATAAAACTTTATCTGTTTAATAAAAATCGATAGTAATTTATTTATGTTCACTCAACTCGAAAAAACTTTGTTTTCTTTCAATTTAATGTTATTTTTTCTTTTAGAACTACCAAAACGGTTACGATTTTGGCTATCGCCACAGTGAAGCTTTAAGCTGGAAATCATATAAATTATGTAACAAAGTAAACTTAACGTAACTCTTGGCTTAAAAAATATTATTGAAGTATAGGAATGCCCACATAGGGGTATTACGGGACTAAAATATGATGTGGCCCGAGTAGGGGTAGCATAGTCATCCTTTATATTTCGTTGATTCATCGTTCAATTTCACCATGAAATGAGGTTTTAGTACACATTTATGAAAATAATGAGCGTTCTGTAATACGATTTTATTTTTATACGCACAAGGGGTGAGAATATCAAACAAAAGAGAAAACAATGACGCGTTTGATTCTATAGCTAACAATCCTTAGTCCAACCACAGACGCGCGGCTTTATTTATCTGTCTGTTCGTTTTTTATCGCAAGCAAACGAATCGTGCCATCATGTTATCAATCTAATAATATCTTTCATTCGTGTTAATATTCTCACCTCCAGTACACATTTTGAATGAGCGTATCAAAGATTCTTATAAAATAACACCTTTGGGCTGTTATCATCGTGCGATTAGCAACTGTTGAAAGAAGTTAGAAAGAAAACTTGTAAAGAGAATATTTTTTTAACCGCAAATATGTATAAAAGACAACAGATCCTAGTTCTCTATTAATGAAACCAAATTGTCAAAGTGATAAGCGCTGGATCACGTGGCACGCGATGCCTAATTAGTTAAATTCAAAAGCATTCTTGTGCAGCGCCTTTTTTGGTAACTCGTTTTAGTTAGTGATGAATTTGATATTAAAGTTAAAAACATTCGTAAATCTTCATTAAAATTACGTCAATCTTGAATCTTTAATCTCCGATCACCCACGTTCCTTTGACGACGGCTGCCCTCGTGTCAAGCACTAAACAAAACGAGTTTGCGGTACAATGCCTCTCGACTATAAAGATCTTTTTCATTGACCCACATTCCAGATATACTTTATTACCGATCTAAAATCTAAAATGAAATGCAGATTCTAGCAGCCCTGCGATTCTGTAACTTACTTTTCGAACTCACACAGCGGTTTACGCTGAGCGACCGCCGATGCGAAAACCGCTGTGTGAGTTCGAAAAGTGAGTTACAGAATCGCAGGGCTGGTATTAGTAACTTTTTAAGTTAGGTGAAAGTCTCTATTTTCAATTGATTCAATTGAGAATGGTTGATATGAGATTGTAAATCTATAATGTCATATTTATTTATGTAAAATACCTCAGTGATACTGCTAGCTCACAACTTACGTAGAACCTTTAAAAAACTTAATATGACTTTGTCCAGCCTAAAATTGCACTATGAAATATTTTACTATCTTAACCATGCTATATAAAACAAATTTTATTGGAACAATTCTAATTTGGTGGGAGTTGTATCTCTGGAGCAGCTAGCGTCAGCGTGTGACTCTTATCCCTAACGATCAAACCCCGACTGGATTTATATAAATGTATATATAACATTCGCTTGTATGGTGAAGGAAAACATCGTGAGGAAACCGGCATGCACAGAAGGCTGATCTGTTTGCATATAAGATAAAACAAATGATCACGAAACAGATTCAGAAGTTTGAGGAGGGTTCGTTTTTAATTGTATCTCTATGCACATTTTATGATTAAAATGTATCCAACAAGGAACTCGCCTTTATGAGTTGTAAAATATAGCCTACCCTCAAAGTTTGAACTTGGATGTTCAAAGATATCTTTTAAAATCGATACAAAGAAAACTTCTAGTGTCTGAACCTGACCCAACCTACACGGTTGACCCGTGATCGGCCCCGGCTTCTGAAAAACAAAAGGCAATCGACAATGGACGCCCTTGGCGGCTTACCATTGTGTTGCAGATCAATGTGGCGCTTTAATGATGCATAGCCTACTTAATAGAAAAATTTCTTTTGGCGAAGTGGAAACGGAGCCCAGCGCAACGCCAACGGATCGCCTAAGGGAGCTCTTAAAATTGTCTTTGGTTTTGTGCGACTACCCTCAAACATTGTACATCTGCTATAATGCACTAGAAACGCTGACATTTTTATAATCATTATTTGCTTTATTAACATATTTTTACCATAATTGCAACTTAACACTAATTAAATATAAAGAAAGACAATATTTAACCTGAACATTATTTAAATAAAATAAAAGTATTCTAAACAATAGAAAAACGCACTTTAGTAATTACTGTTCTTGTGTTCTATTATCTAGCACACAAAAACAGTGTGTCTTCCCCTTAATAGAGACTGTAAGTAGTGTTATTAGACACTTTCTTATGTTAAATATCCTTTTTGATACATAAGTTAGACTTAAAATACTTCTTAGTCAAGGCTATATTGTTATGATCCATTATGTCTCAGTGCAGAGACAATTTATTAAAAAACAATATAACTTAGTACCAAATTATATAACCAACTTGGAAATTAAAACTTAGATGTAGCTTCGTTACGTAATTTAATAGTCAATATTCAAAATAAAAAAGGCTTCTTTGACAAAGACAAACTAAAAGAAAACTCGTTTAATAGTTTCAACAATAAAATAGAAACGACTAGCTACGAGATTTACTGAGCTAACTCGAGTTGCAAAAATAGAAACCTAACTGTGAGATAACGTTTTATATTTCATTAAATGATTTAATTTTTTATACAAGAGATTTCAAGCCGTGGTTCCGGGGCCGGCAATTACAAATTGAAAATTCTCACAAAAAATAATTAATTAAGGGTAACGGATGCGCGCCCGTTACACATACACATTTATTTTTATAAATTGTGATTTCACTCAAAATCATTTTAAAGCAAATATACTTTCTTTTGCATAATCAAAAATAGGTCAACTGGGACACTTGGTTACTTTAAGTCATCGTAGATTTGATTTTATGTAAGTATGTGATGCTTGAATTAAAAACAATAAATATGTATTGATTTATGGCTACAATTTCAATGGTTGACTCTTATTAAAACCACAATACAACGTAAATTCCTCGATACAGCAAAACACTAAGTCACCTCTATCTTTTGCTTATTTCGTTTTTATTCAATAATTCCGATATTGTGGAGCAAAAAATAAATGAATTATAGCACATTAGTTTGGCCGAGAGCTGTTACTAGGGAATTCTTTAAATATTGTATATTTTACAAGTTATTTATATGAAAAGTGTTTGAAGTTTACTTCATTTTTGTTTCGTGAAACACTGTACCGTCCATCTCATCTCACGCAAACTTCAGCCATAGGTTTTCACTAGACACTAGAGCGGGCGGATGGAGTCGCGGGGGTGAAATCATGAATTTTGCTAGCCTAATGCGCGATTTTAACTACTATATTAGCGATAATACCATAAACAACCAATAAAATATACTATTGTCTCCTTATGTGGGTCATTACCACATAAAAAAAGGTTTGGTAGGATAAAGCGATAATCATCCCAATCATCACCAATGATCAACCACACCGTACAAAAAGAGTCATAAAACACTAATTAGGCCACATAAACATCCAATAGACTAATTAAATAAGTATACGTTTAATATTTATTTAAACACTGATGACTTCATACTAATCTTATTATTCTGTATGTAACAACAAGCGATTTATAAAGTACCTATTTCGTTAATAGACAGCCATCAACAAGGAGGCTGTTGTTAGAGACCCCTGTTCCACCATAGGCACGTGAGGTGTCGATTATTTCATCGTGAATGTGATTGCCTGGTCCAGTACCAACGCTAGGCGCTAAGGGTCGGAGCAGTAACAGACTACTTTAAATGCATAAAAATTACGATCCTAACAAATTAGACACATAGAAGATGTAAAAATAAAACGTTGTAGTTCCTCTTTCATAACTAAATTTAGATAATACCTTATGTACAAAACAGTAGATGACTAATAGGAAGGCACTGGAATAGATGACAAAAGACATATAAGTTGTCAATAGGCAATTGTAGGATTAACAAAACAATGAAGCAGCTGTCACGTTCCGAGTTACAATTTCAATTCTCATGAACAAACATGATCAGCAACAGACAACATTATGTTGCACTTACGCACTCCTTTTATAAAGTTATATAGCCTATAGGTCCTAGGGACATTTATAAAAAAAATACTTTGAATATGAAATAAATTACCCCAAAATATCGGAAATGTATTGAATTTTAAATGAGCGATATACATTTTTATTTTTAAACATTTTGCTTGATACCATAGTTATAATATTTTTCCATGGAACATTTACGATACAAATACGTTATTATTGTTAATTCGTATTGTTCATATAATTATTCATAAATGTAAGTAAAAGCCTCATATAAAATAATTCAGGGAAAGGGTGAAATAAAAGCGTGGGTTTTAAATGAAAATATGCTTTATTGATAGCGTAGGCTTGGCATAAATTATCATATTTTTACCACAGCCCATAATAACATTCCAAATTCAAATTATGTGTGAAAAAGATTTTATTATAAAAAGATACCGTTAACGTTAACGATTTATAAAAAAAAACTTATCATTTGGTAAGCTTTGAGACGAACTACCGTAAATTATTCGCATTTGATGTTGTAAATGAGATAAGAAATTTAGATTTTAGCATAAGAAATGTCTCTGACTAGACTGAATAGTCAATATCTAGAATTCAATAGTCCCTCAATCTATTCGGACTAAGGCTATCGTCATCACTCGCTTGTTTTTGCCCCACTTGTTAACATTAATTAAACCTAATTAAAGCGATCCTTAAAACCGCACTTCAGAATGCTTTGAAAGCATTTTGCCATCAAAGACATTTTGAGGTTTCATTTGCTTACATTTCTTCTGAGCGGGACTCGACGCTAAAGTTATGAGATTCTCACCGAATATTAAATTAAAGTAGGTACTTGATATGGGTAAAGTTTGACAATTTGCACCTGTGCGTGACTTATTTGTTGTATTCTGATATTTGATAGAACCTCCAATCCTTAACATTTTTTATGTTATAGAGAATTTTAATTCAATCTTTATTATTTAAAATCTCTACAAATGAAACTTGTAGTTAACGAGCAAAGAAAAAAAAAGGGTGCGTGTACTTATCTACACGCGTAAGAATTTATACTTCTTTGGCATTATTAAAAATAGTTTTTGATTGCATGCAAATAATTAATTACAATTAAATAATCAAAGACTGGAAAAGGAGTCATTATTGTCACTAAAGTTCAGTTTACATTTGAAAAATTAAATAAATAAATATTTATTATTATTCTCTTACATTATGTGTAACATAAATCCTATTATTATTCGAATGTTGTTTTTAAATGTCCAATGCCGTAGCATTTTCCGTGGGCAACTTCAATCTGTTAATTTTGCGTCACGGTGCGCGCGCATCGTAAAAATTCACTCTCATCAATTTTTCATAACGCGCCTAAAGAAGTATAACTTCAAAAACGTCCAAAAATCTTTAGTATTAGTTTTGTCAGGACGATACGTCTGGACTATGAGGGTAAGATTCGAAACGAGACTTACCGCTAAGTGCGACTTGTACAAAAAGGTATTCAATGTCATGAGTGGGTAAGTCATGACGCTGAAACATTACCCTAAATGCATATTTATTCTATTGCATTGTTATTTATGTAAATCCCTCGGTTACGTATAATAATGCGTGAATTGGACAAAGCAAAAACGTTTCAAAGAAATCAATACAAGGTTGAAACATGTGTTGATTTTGAAATGCAATAAAACAAATTGCATTCCCGCCCACGGCTTTCCCTTATTCAAAAACAATAAAGGAAATTGAAGCTGTACAAACAGCGATCGTCACGTACTCGATCGGTTTTATTGGTGTTTTAATTGAGGCTCAATGAATTTATTGTCAGCAATTTATTGTAATCAACGGGAGTTAACAATTCTTTATTAGTTTAGGATTAGCACGTGGCTTTTTGTTCTATTTCAAAAAACAAGTCGGATTCTAATAGATTCATATATATATTACTAGGTGCCTCCGCGAACTTCGTTTCTCCTTAATGTGATATTACTTAGCCTACCTTTTCAGTACATACCAATATGGAATATTTTGCTATGCTACCCAAGAGACTGTTCGAAAATACCTTTTCCGAATTAAAAACTTTTTAGGTTGTTCTGTGAATTTTTCTCTATATAAACCACAAAGATCAAGTCCTAATTAACAAATAAAAAATAGGGGTTAATCGTAGAGCGTTGAAAACTAAGGGTTTAAGGGCATATTTTTGAGTGTTGTATCATAAAAAAATAAAAAACAAAATAATTTTATATATTAGAAAGTTAGATTAGATATATCAGTGGCGCTACAGACTTTTAAGATCTGAGCCTCAGGTTTCTGTATCTGTTTCATGATCATATTTTGTCAATCCAATAGGCAAGTAGGTGATCAGATTCCTGTGCATGACACACGCCGTCGACTTTTTGGATCTGAGGCAAGCCGGTTTCCTCATGATGTTTTCCTTCCATGTTCGAGCGAATCATTCATCAATCATCAAAAGTCCATTGGTGCACAGCCGGGGATCAAACCTACGACCTTAAGGGTGAGATTCGCACGCTGAAGCCACTAGGCCAACACCCTCAAAAAATTAAAATAATCTAATATTCATAACATAGTTACTTGTATACCAAGTCAAAATATAAATTCAAAATCGGCTGTGCTTACTTTATAAAAACGTTGATATTATTAGAATTCCAACAAGGGTAAGTTTCAGAGTCGAGATTTAAGTATAACTTCCGTATGCCAAGTTCTATTCGTTTTTGCCATTCAAGAGTGACATTTAGATTTCGAATTTAAGGGTTAAAGCAACTATAGATGAGGTATTTTATATTGAAAACATTCTCATATAGAGTGTATGATTTAATATACGAAACCACTAACATTACGTATATGTACATTCTCAGTTTTCCATTGCATACGCTAAAATATATTACAATTCTCTTCTTCTCTAGCTATGAATGCATAACTTATACACTGTTGATTTTACATCTAAAGATAACTGCTATGCAAATCTATGAATGGAGTTCATTTGATGAAAACGTTTGTTTAAATGGACTTAGTTATCAAGTTATAACTACATATATAAGTTACGGATGCTTACAATTTCGACAAGTTTAATGGTAATGTCGAAAATAAGTTCATTGTATTTACTATTTGGAATATTGTTGATTTTTAGTTGTTTGTGGCTTAGTTGGTCAAGATTTTTTCTAATTACCAACGGGCCTATATAGGAAAGATTATTTAAATGTGAATTTTAAAGTTCAATCCACATTACTTTATGAAACTGTATTTTTTTTTAATTTTACAATAATGTAGGATTTACTTATTTATTTGCCAAGCACCCCACATTAAACCATTTCACATCGCGTTTTAAAACAGTAAAAGTGTATCTTTGATAATACTTCACCGGATTCCACCGGATAAAGCCAGGACAAAAAATATAAAAAATTATATAAATATAAATATATACAGGGTTATTAGTAATTCGAAGTATTTCAGTTAGGAGGTGATAGGAGTGACTATTTGCTATCATTTCAACCCTTTATGCATTAAGTAAAAGTGAACTATTTTTAAGTTACCGTTTTTCAGTTATTTTTTTCAAAATAAGTAAAAACGCAACATCAAAAAGAGTATCAATTTAAATCTCTGTCATAAGTCATTCACGATTATTTAATTAATTCTCGCGTTTAAAACAAAAACTCGCAAATAATGAAGTCTCGAGAAATACGTTTTTTTAAATTGTTTCATTCAATGCTCGAAAAGCTATTGTGTGAGCACAAACAAAGCTTTATCTCGTTTAAAAAGTAGAAAACCTCAGAGTGGGTCAAACTGTACAATAAACTGTTCTGAGGTTATTTGTTTGAACGCATTTTCATGTGCATTATCCATAAAATACATTTTTTGAGTTTGAAATAAGATTAGATAATGTGTTAGATTGACACACCCTATTTTATTATAAAATATTTGTTTCACATAATAGTTAGGCAGGTAGGTCATTAGTCTTCTGTTCGATTTTTGTTTCGGATATTGAACCCGGACTAGCTACTGGGCCTAACCCTATCTTCCTATATGTAGTAGAAACGTGGACTATCTTGGCTCGAAAAATGCAAAGGATCGATGCCTTTGAGATGTGGTGCTGGCGGCGAATGTTCTAAATACCGTTGACTGCGAAACGCAACAATAAATCGATCCTGACCCAACTTCTCATATGGACTCGCCAGTCTACCATATGCTTACAGTGAATTGTATCTGATTTCGGCCATACAATGCGCAGAGGCGATGAGAACTTGGAGAAACTGATCGTGGTTGGTAACATAGAAGGCAAAAGATCACGTGGCCGTTCACCAACCAGATGGATCGATCAAGTGAAAGACTCGTCGTCCTCAAAACTGTACACTGTCATAAGAGAGGCGTTGGACAGAAACCGGTGGAAATAGATAGTCCGATCCAGATGCTTCCTTGCTGACCACGACACTCAGACATGAGCTGTCGATTGAATAGAGAGAGGTACTAGGTTGTGAGGCGAGAGGAGGTCAAACAAGTCAGCAATACAAATTTGTATAACTCTATGCGTAATGAACTTTTGAATGGCTGTATGAAACGAGGTACTTTTACCGTGAACTGGTTTATCTTTGGTATACGCGAGTAATTAAAAATAAAACCTTTTAGGTATTTAGATAACTCAATGTAATCATAATATAACCTTAATATAAAAATATTTGCCACCAAGATCTGGCATCACTGATCACAATCTGAAATGTTCTCGAAACTTCGAGCTATAAATTATTAAAAAAATATGCGTTTTTCTAATATATAAAATTCTCGTGTCACAATGTTCGTTCCCATACTCCTCCGAAACGGCTCGACCGATTCATATGTAATTTTTTATGCATATTCAGTAAATCTGAGAGAGAATCTTTCAAACCCCTAAATGTTAAGGGTGGTCCACCCCTTATTTTATTTTTGTTTTTTTGTTTTTATGATACAGCTAACAAAAATACATACAACCCTTAATTTTCACCCCTCTACGATCAACCCCAATTTTTTTATTATAGCAGATAGTTATTTTTATTCAACTAAAACAATGCTTCTTAGAAATAATATACATGGCAAATCAACGGTGGTCGGGTCAGCTAGTATCTATATAAATCTGTTAGTTTTACTAAGTTAATAGAATTCGCAGTCAAATGTAAGTAGCAAAAACGGTATTCAGTAAAAAAATATTGCGAAAGAAAACTCGCGATCTTATGATGTTTACTGTTAACAGTTACTAGAAAAGCCTCTCACACTCACACTCACTCAACGCGACGTTTGCTGAATTATTCGTACCGGGAAAACATTTTTCACGCAAACACTCGACGTCGGGAAATGTAACATATTTCTATAATCTGAAAAACCGGTCAAGGGGAAACTCGTTTTCCGACATATTTTATTCAATTGTTTACATTCCTATACTACATAACCCTTGTAACGTACGTATTACAAAAGGTATATATGGGAATTTCTGGGCATAAGCCTCTGCACACTCTTTTCAGGTCCAATAGTATTGTGTTTAGCTCTACAGAAAACAATTTTACGATGCTGTTTAAAGGCCGGCAACACATTTGTAACAAATTGTTTTTAAGTGGTGATCACTTCTACAAGATCTCGGCTTCAGTCATTGCGAGAACGATTGCGAGTTGAGGATTCAACTTTTAGGTTGGAGGACCACATTTCCCTCGTCCACACACTTATCAGGGACATTATGTATTATGAGTCCGTGAGCTAAATGATTTCATAAAACTCTGCTACAACTGCTGTCTACAACTTAATGCGCATAGAAATTGGGTCAAAAGGTAAGTTTATCGTTCCTTAAGTTTGACTCAGCTTAACAAGTAACTTTCGTGTTTATAACATACTATGGGTATTTTAAACCAACTAAGTTTGTAGACTTATTCCAATATATTTAGCTTCTAAATGTCAGGGACTCACTTCTCGGGGATAATTGTGTCGGATCGGGAGGCACAGAAGGCTTAAACATATAAATGAAACGGACATACATATATGTGCCCCATGACGCGTAACAATGCGTCATAAACATAAAACACAAAACAAAAGAATGATAAAATATGATGAAAATCTTCACAGCATTATTGTTGCACTTACACACAAAGTGGTTGACAGCTTTTAGCATAATATGTTTTGCGAACGGTTACGTTCATTTGGGTTGTGAAATAATTAATAGAATCAGGTGTTCTCGGGAGATAACGGGGAATTGTTTACTCAGCCTACTTCGGTCTTATTTATTTTAGCAAATATAAAATATATTTTAGGTTATCTCCCCAACTTTGTCTCTTTTCTGATATCAATATTTATACAAATATTCATGTCTACCCAGACAACTTGGAACAATAATTACGTTGATAAATAAAATAAAATTTATTTATTTATAGACAAGTTACACGTGATTAGTTGCATGCGAAACGTGGGGCTCTGTCGTAGCAGAAAAACTTCTGGTTTGAGGAAGCCAGTTCCTTCTTAGATCCATTGAACATTTCATGATTACTATAAAAAAAATTAAACGAATACTTTACTAAATTTGATAACTGATAACTGTTAACCTTAACTTGTAGTTATTGTAAAACTCTTTTATCATAAGCAAAAGGTATATACTTTACACTATTTCAGAAAAATAACATAATGAAACTGTAAAGGCACCTACAATCTTCGGCTACAAATTAGAACGATGACGTCATACCTTGAAACGGGTTAACAAAGTTATTCTGATCACAATATATAGGTACAACTCGATTTTAGCTAGTGGAGCCTTCAGGCCAGTCAGTACCAAAGCAGCACCTTTTTTCCTCCACAAAACGTTTGTATTGTATTTATTGACAAACCCGAAGAATCAAACAAAAGAACAATAATCTAAACCAGTTGTCGTAGAAATTGGTAATCAATACGTTCCTGAAACCGTGGTCATTCATATGCAAATCAATTTTGCGATAAAGGGAGGGTTAGCCAACGAATCACCTGTTCATTGGTTTGTGGTATCTGAGGGGATACAATTACATTGCTATACACAATATGAATGATAATTCAAAACTTTGAGAGAACTAGTATTTATATTGACTTAGTTATTGAAGTATGCAATCAATCCATCACTTAACCAATAAAAATATAATTATATTGAAACAGGTCATTTATTATTCCATATTGTATGATGATAGATAATTTTCAGTAAGGAAGCTTCACTATTTATGAGATAGCGTTAGAATCTGACTTAAATTAAGTTAATAGTGTTAGTAATTATTTTAACCCTTATCGTGGCAAGATTCTTTTTTTGAAGAAAAGCAAAAAATATATATATATGCTGTGAAGCAGTTCCACAGCGCTGGTCATTCTGCCAGAGAGCAAAACCGTTAGTTTGCGCCTCAGACGCAAAAAAAGAAAAATAATGTAATAACAGTAATAATAGTAGAAAAAGTAATAATAGTAAAAATTAACAGTGTAAGTAAGAACTCTTGGAAGATTAGGGCGTAAAAGTATACATAAAAGTAAGATTCTGGTATGCACAATAGTTAATACATTAAACAATATTTTAAATAAAATTATAATATTTAGGTCATGTGGTCGTCATTTGATGGTCTTCATAAGTTAAATATTACCATGGGTACAGAATATGTAAAACGTAAATGTAAGTAAATTAATTACACATTAACAGCCTCATTACATGAAGATAGCCGATATTGATAAACAAACGGAGGCGACACGAGTTCAATCACACGTGCGCACCAATATCCTGTGCACAATCAAGATGGCGGCACTTCCGCCAGCCATGTTGTACTGATTCGATTTGACGCTTGAACATACAAGACTCAATCACATCCTTCTTAAAAAGTTACTTTGTAGATAAAATTATTTATTAGGTTCTTAGTATGCATGGAATTAGGTAAAAGTCCATATCATTTACTATGTAAAATTATTGTTGTCGTGCTTATATTCATCAATTAGGTGTAATTAATATTAAAATATAAATGTTACGCGTGCCTCAGTTTTTTTTATAAAGAACTCACTACGGGACACACACACAAGATTTTTCTTTAATTATCATCCCCAGGGATGGAATTTAAAAAAATATACATTACTGTTGTAATGAATGTTTATTAGAATGTCTCTTTTAAAGTAACCGTATGAAGACATTTGTATATATTTCATAATAACATATTAAATAATAACATTGTTCATGCTATTAAACGTAACAAAAATAAAAATACACACCGAAGCTCCTATTCAAGAAATAAAACGAGAACTTCGATGGGCATTATAATACCTCGGTACAAAGAAACTGCAATATTGCAAAACACCCGAGAGAATTCAAGAGAAATGAAAGCTTTTTTCGTGAAAAGAATCCAGAGCTCATTTCAACTATAAGTAAGATTAATAGTTATTTAATAATTGACGATGAGAGACGAGACGATGCTTCAACCGTTTAGAAATAGTTCACATATCATTTAACCGCTATATCGCACTCAAGTGTCTAAGCTATAACCTACTTTCTCGAGACAGTTGCAGACTCAGAACTTTATTATTAAATTTAGATTCTCTATAATATTTAGAATGCTTATTTTTAGCTGATTTCCTGTAGATCCTACGTAACTTACTTTAATAGTACTTCTAAATAAATGAGAAAATTCAATGTCGACAGAGGCCGTTTTGGTTCATTTTTGGTCATGATGGTACTTAAATAATACGTACGAGGGGTGATCCAAAAGTAATGATAATCAATATGAAATAAGGATATTTTAAGTAAAAAAAAAAATTATTTCTCTACATAGTCTCCTAGCAAGTCAATACATTTAGTCCATCTTTTTTCTAAACCCATAATTCCCTTTGAAAAAAAATTATTTGTCTTTACCCTCGAAAAACACCTCTACAGCAGTCATCACCTCGCTATCGTCGTAAAGAGGTAAAAGACACTGGGATCCAGGTCTGGCGAATAGGGCTGTTCGAGCAATTCGAATCCCGTTTTTTGAATGGCAGCCATCGCAACGGCGGCTTTGTGAGACGGTGCGTTGTCTTGGTGAAACAACACTCCAGCTCTGAGTTTGCCTCGTGTTTTTTGTTTGATGGCCTCCCGCAATCTTCTTATTAGGTCTGCGTAATAAGAGCCTGTAATAGTGGCTCCTTTTTCCAAGTATTCCACCATTATAATTCCTTCGGCGTCCCAAAAAACGGACGCCATAACCTTTCCTGTCGAACTTCACGCCTTGAATTTCTTCGGCGTCGGGAAGAGGCTCGTTTCCAAGTCCTTGACTGTTGTTTAGTTTTCGGATCAAAATGATAGATCCAGGTCTCATCCATGGTCACGAAACGAAACAAAAAAATTTCCTGAAATTCGCTCTCGAAATGTCTACTCGATTTTTCTTTTGCTCGTCGGTTAACATTCTCGGCACCCAACGCGCACAGACCTTTTTCATATGCAGCTCGTTTGCAAGGATTCTTTGAACACTGCCATATGAGATCCCTGTGATCTCAGCTACATGCCTTATGGTCACTCTTCGATCTGCCAATACGACATCTTCGACTTTTGTAACGTTTTCCGCATTGAGGGACGTGGATGGGCGTCCCTCCCGATGTTCATCTTCTGTGGATGTTCTACCCAGCTTGAACTCCTTTGCCTAGCTCGCAACTGTGGAATATGGAGGAGTGAAGTCCCCCAATGTTTCCACTAGGTCACTGTGTATGTCTTTGGTAGACGTTTTTTTTCAAAAAGATGTACTTTATGACAGCTCTGATTTCGTTTTTCTCCATTTTGATGTTTACTTTCCGTCTGTTCGTATTCAAATGAACGTACCTCCCGGAAATCGTGGCCTATTTATATGATTTTGTTATGCTGAACTAGTGGATATATGAGGAAGCTAAAATAATTTTTTTCATATTTTTATATGCTCTACAAATAACCGATTATCATTACTTTTGGATCACCCCTCATAAATACTTAAGCGAGACAGAAATTTGCGGGAGTCTAACGACTAGCGTCGAGATTATATTAAATTGTTTATAATACATAATATAATCTATTATGTTTATCATTACAATAATCTTAAAGAATATTTATGTTAGTGAGGAATAGAGCAAGAAACAAATAAAACGATCTAATATTTTTTGGAAAAATAATTTGTATTCAAAAAATATTACATAAAAACATTTCCACTTTTCCATGTATTAATCAATTATTCGGGCGTTTTTTATTAACTATATTTTGAATAATGTTAAAATTTAATCCGTTATCATTGTTAAATTTAAGTAATCTGTAGATTCGGTTTTATACATATTTGCTTGGACCGTAGCATCAATATTTGCACAGTAGAAAGAACTTTTAATTTAACAGCAAACATTGTTTAAAAACGAAAGACGGTTTATTGAAACTTCAAAGTGAAAAAAGTATTATTTTTAATTATTTAGGAATGTCTAGTAAAATCCAACCTGTCAGTGTTAAAGTTACGCAAAAGATACAGTTTCAATAATTACAGGTGAATAGCCTTTTGGCAAGAAACAAATAATATTTCTAAATTAAATGCATTGAGTCACCCGCTGAGTTATAAATTATGATAAATTCGTCACTCAAAAAAAGAAACACTTAACAAGTATCAGGTACTTATTAAAAACTAGTGGCACTAGAACTCTTAGATCTCTGTATCCTTAAGATAATTTCTCCATAGTAGCAATTAATAAGCTTCTCTGACCGAGCCGAGATACCGTCTATTTTTTTTTGGTCTTAGTGTTAGTGCGGAGTTTTCTTCACTGTATAAGCAAGTTAATTTGAAATAAAACAAACGACAACGATAAATAATTAAAGTATTTATAAAAATACTTTAAAGCTTTAATTTTATGCAAGATCATTACACCAGCCTTGTTAACATGAAATATATTAAATGCAGGTTGAAGTTTCGTTCTCAAACTTTGACTGGAACTTACCGGGGAATATGGCGTGATATTTTAATTAATAGCCAAGAATTTTGAAGGCTATATAGATATTTGAGAAATTTGAATTATGCCATACTAGAAACGTTGTGCAGAAGTATTCAATAGCGGCCTTCACACGTACAGTTCGAACCGTAGGAAACAGCCCGCGCCAATCTGATCTGCCGTCCAATCCGTCCGTGTAGACGCGACAAGCGCGTGGTGGTTTGACAGTTCGATGCGGCACATTGGTGTGTACGAACGTTTGTACAGTTTTATGCGGGTACCTCGTGTGGATGACAATTATTTCAAAATGGCAGTTTGGAGCGTGGAAGCAGTGACAGGTTTTATAAATATCGGGAACATCCATGTTTATGGCAAGTTAAAAATAAGTCGGCTTATACAAACCGTAATTTGCCAGATATCTTAATGTTGCGGAAAGACGTTCTTTTGGTGTTATGCATTTTCTCATAACTGTATCTTGCTTAGTAATTCTGTGACGGATAAGTTCCAATAAGCAATCAAAATTATCGCCGTCCATCCTTAGGTAATTTTTAAAATCTTCAGGATAGTTTTCTCGTATTTCTTTTATGGGTAAATGTCCAAATTTTCGTCTATATTTCTTAATCCCATACACGTCTCCTTTTTAGATTATTAAAACCAAACCAAAACCAACCACTAACGCGATCACTAGACGTGTATCCATTTCTACTGTACCGGTTAAAACTGAAAGAAAACTTTTAAAACTGGTCGACATTCCACGCGCCATTCCATACTGCGATCTAAACTCTCGAAAAGCATTTATACGTACAGTTTTATCTGCAGGAAAGCGAAATAGACAGCTTGAACCGCAGTTCAAACTGTTATTACAATTGAAGCGTAAAGTAGAAGCACAGATCAGCGCGCGGTCTAGTCTGCACAGATTTATCTGCAGATTGGTGCGCAGTTCCAGAAATGCCATTCCGAACTGCACGTGTGAAGGCCGCTAATGGGACCGTTATTCGACAGATATAAATTATTTTGTAATGTAAAAATATTAAGTTACTTTATAGTTTATATATATTTTCAGAGAAGTGATAATTATTTAAATAAAACACTATTTTGACCGGATTGAAGTTATGTATTATTATAAATTTACAACTATTTAACATAATTTTAAATTTATCCGACGTTTCGCGTGCTTTACCGCGTGCGTGGTCACGGTGACTTTAAAATAATACATAGCTTCAATCCGGTCAAAATAGTGTTTTATTTAAATGAATAAAAGTTATGTCAATCGAAGTAATAATTATTTAATCACACTTCTTCTTAGACAGTCCCTAATCTGGAAATTGTAATTTTCTTGGCGTTATAAAATTTAAAGCTAATTATTTTATACCTCCAATATAATATAAAATACATACGATATCAAGGCTATTTAAAGATATAGATTTTTTATCGATACGATATCAAATCATTAAACCTAATTCCTACACATTTTAACGTCTTCAAACCTTAAAATTTATTAAGATTACTTCTATGTCAATATTCGCTTATTATCGACTATACTGGGGTTAAATTTTAATATGATTATTTCTGTGCAGTGCACGCTGGGGAGGCTACGGAGTCTACCGCTGAGGCCTTGCTAGCCGACCCAACGCCTACTAATTTTCCAAGTACGTGCGCATTTATAAGGTTGATTTAATAGTAGTATCAGAGCTTTATTTAATAGATCCTACATATGGGATATATAGGAGCCAAATATTTTAAACAATACATGAAACTCGGTGCTTAGAAATAAAGAAACGATATTACAAATATAATAGCTATAAAACTATTGTTGTTTGTGTTAATCAATGTATGAGCACCTCTTTTCCGAACAAATTTTTGAAAAATGTGAGATACAGGATAATTGAAATAGATCGCCATCTTTTTTTTTATAGAACAGGGCGCAAACAGGCAGGAGGCTCACCTGATTTTAAGTGATACCGCCATGGACACCCATGGACACTCTCAGTGCCAGAGGTTTCGCGAGTTAGTTGCTGGCCTTTTAAGACGATCTTATTATGAATAATTTATTTCATGGTTAGAAAATGTAAATCCTGTTATGTATTATGTTTTAACTAACCAATCGGTAACATAGCACCTACTTCTAAATGTCCATAGATTGTA
The DNA here is from genome assembly GCF_905475465.1 of Pieris napi. Classification (NCBI taxonomy): domain Eukaryota; kingdom Metazoa; phylum Arthropoda; class Insecta; order Lepidoptera; family Pieridae; genus Pieris; species Pieris napi. The sequence goes on from NC_062250.1 coordinate 7,130,008, forward strand.
ACATATGTAATAATGTTATTTGTCCTAGGTCTGATTTGTTACTTACCTTTTTAACATCATATTGGACATTTAGTTAAAATATACATTAAATAATAATTACTTTTATAATTCCGAACGAAACAGACTGATATTTTAATTTAATATTATATGGGTATTTTAAAATACACCCCAATAAATTTAATTATAAACTAATAAGCGACATGTTTCCGTAATGTAAATTAATAAATGGCCTTTAATGATGGAGATTCAAAGTTTTACCAACTTAATGAAGCCGCTCTAGTTACGTACTTTGTCACTGTCCGGAAACTTTATTTAAATTATTTATGAATATATAAAACATTCTTATAAAAGTTTCATAATAAATACTCGAATAGCTACTATATTAATTTCTAAAATTCTTTCACCACTAGAATGCTACATTATTCCTGAATAACCAAGACTATGTTTAGTTCTAAAATCTTAAAAACAATCGAGTCAATGGAAGCCGGGGAAGGCCGTTAGATTGAAAAAAAGTGCTTGGTTAGTTTGAAACTGATAGAACTTTAAGATCGGTTAAATGTATACAATACATGTTACTGATACATGTACAAGTTCAGAGACCTTTAGTATGAAGCAATAAGTACTACGATTTTTTTGGAAAAAATATACTTATTGCATAAATCCCTAGTAATGAACGCTTAATCTGCTTGTGGTCGGACGGAAAAGTTATAATGGCGAGGTAACGGACGGAAAAATTAAAGCTGTCGGCTATGATGTAATATTTTTTGCGTAATAATAAGAATAAAAATAATAATAGAAAACAGTACTGCTTTTTAGTAGAATAAGACATTAAAGACAACGTAAAAACATATCATTATTTAGAATTGCAAATTAACAACCGGTGAAGGTACCTCAAGATAAAACATTATAAAGTTTAAGAAAACTTTAACAAATATTTTTACAAAACTCGACAGTTTATGTAATAACGATTACTGAATTTTATTTGTTTTTAAACATCATATGGCAACAGAATAGCCAAGTTAACTTAGATATTATCATCTATATATATACTTTTTACAAATTGTAAAATCAGAATATAGGTTTTAATGAATAAGAGTTTCGAGAAAAGAAACAAAAAATAAAATCGCTTATACCTTTCACAGTTTGGTATGTGTCGGTTACAACACAAAGGCTCAAAGCATCTACATTTTGTCTGCACTGAGGCATTTTTTCTCATTCTCACAAAGTAAGCGACCTGTAAACAAAAGAGCTACTGAGACCTATTTTTGTAGTTTGACGTCTGCATAATAAATATCAGTCTAATCACAGTGGGATTTACATTTTGTGTTCACATATATATTGTGTATATGAAATACATAAATTCACTAGAAAAATTTCAAATATTTTTAGATAGATTTGCCTCTCTAAGTTCGAAAAATAAACTTTATACTCTTGTATGTCAGCTTAAAATTGGTTTATATTGGTTATATATTTTGTAACATCAGAAAAAATTACAAGGAAAGGCACGTTTTAAATTGATACTGGAAGACGAGGATGGCTAGGCAGAATTGTTCATAAGAAGGTTTTGGAGATACTAAGAGTTGGTGATAAGTGGGTCTGCTATCGATCCAGTTTCTTTGCTTTCCACCACCACATATAGTCTAGTGAAGATTCAGGCAGCAGCAGAGGATACCTCAGCCGGCTAGGACGTAAATATGCAAGCGTAAAACACACTAAAGTTTGCGATACATAGTAAAGTAAATGTTTGAATTTCCTAACTTATGTAGATATTCCATTCACAACAGCCGAGTGGAACGGAATTTCCGCATTGAAGTTGAAGTATTATACCCGTTTTCATTTCGAAACAGTCGAGAGAGTCGCGTTTAAAAAATTCTACCGCAATTGAAATAAATATTTCAATGAATCGTCTTAAATGCAATATGAAAAGTAGGGATATTTGTAGGGGTTTGTGGTCACGCCGCTGTATACATTTTTTACGTTCGTGTAATCTAGAACAGTTTTGTTAAGTGTATGGGTTGAATGCTTTTCCAAGCTTTATCCAACGAATACTTAATTATATTAAGTTGGTATACGATAATGAATATAATATATCTAATATATAAAATTCTCGTGTCGCGGTGTTTGTGGTTAAACTCCTCGGAAACGGCTTGACCAATCCTCATGAAATTTTGTGTGCATATTGGGTATGTCTGAGAATCGGACAACCTCTATTTTTCATCCCCCTAAATGTTAAAGACCACCCCTAAATTTTTTTTTTCAATTTTAGATAAAAAATTATTCTTTATTTTTTTATGATATAGCATTGAAAATACATACAATCCCTAATTTTCACCCCTCTACGATCAACCCCTATTTTTTATTATAAATTATATACATGGCAAAACGACGTTTGCCGGATCAGCTAGTGGATATATAACGGTGGAAGTATAAGGCAGTGAAAGCGCTTCGCAAGTAGGTTGTGATTAAATGAATTGAGTTCGGAGTCAAAGCAGCAACTGAGTTACTTAGCCTAACCTAACCAGATTTGGTTTGTATTTGCTAGCAAAGTGATCAAAAAACTTATCCATGCTGTGCTAAACAACATCGGTAATAATGCCTGATACATAGTTTTTTCTCTTAAAAAAAACTGATTAACATCTAATGTTACTCCCATTGTATTGAGGCTGTAGATGACTCGCGTTATTTGACATCCATATACTATAAAATAATAATAATAACCATTTCTAATATATAACTTACCTCATACTTAGCTCATATATTCTGCTGTGTATTTGGTATTGTTATACGAGAACCCGAATTTTATAGAACTGAAAATTTATTGAATAACTATCGCGTTTGGGGTTGAACTGTGACTGACCATAGAATTATAACAATTTCTGTAATGCAAGATCTAAATAGTGTTACTTAATAATCAGCAATAATCCCTTACAGACGGGTAGGTATAATTTTAAATCCGCATATGAAGTCTGCAATGTCTGTATTAAATGTTCATTGTCGGTACCCAGTTTTCGCTTTTCTCTCTCCTCTTATTGTAATACGTGTATGGGTTGAAACGTTGGACAGTTAAACCGTTCAGTGGAGCACATACTTATTTAATTAAAAATGGGAATTTTTTTGTAAGGGACAGGGGCTAACCAATAAGTTATCAATTACGTGCGTACTTAATATAGAATTAATTCGACGTTTTGGAGATCTCTCGCTGGCTGAATTTAAATTAAAAACATGTAAACGCTTATTTTTTTTAATAATTTTAATATCTATGTACACTGTACATTGTACAGTGTAGATAAAATATAATTTCAAGCACCCCACCGCTATGTGGAAGCAACTGCCTGTCGAGGTAATTCCGAATCAATACTTAGGATCCTTCAAAAAAAGAGCGTACCAATTCTTATCAAGCCGGCAAAGTTCTATGGCATTAACAGTGTCCATGGGCGCCGATGGTATAACTTAACATCAGATAAGCCTCCTGCCCGTTCGACCCGTGTTCTTTAAAAATATATATGTAGGTATATTTTATAATACGTGTTATTTATCTTACGGATTCAGTTTGTCGTATTGTCCGTTGAATTATTCGATTGCATTTGATTTAGCGTCAGTAAAATTTCTCTGTCATATAATATACCCCTTTAGATTTTAATTAACCATTGTGAAACCTTACGATTCATTTCCAGCATAATTAAAATGCTAATGAGTTAGATATCAAAAGAATGGAGATTAAGAAAAGCTATCATAATAGACTAATGGCTCTAACAAGGTTTCCATAATCTTGAAGGATCTTTTCAAGCCTTAGAAAGTTTTATTGAAAGGAAAAAGGTTGGGGAGATCGGTCAAAGATAACTTGATTTTTCTTGATTATCCAATACCGGCTTTATTGGGCATTTAAGAGAACATTTTACATTACATTGGAAAACTCCGTAACCCATTATTCATATGGATTTCGATGTTAACTTTGATAAATACAATCAATTATATTTTATCAGAATTGGTAAAGGGCTCATTATTTTCTTAAATAACATTTTAATAAAACACTGATTTACATTATTTTTGGTTCTATTCTGTTTCAGAGTGCGATCGGACCTTCGTGAGCCGCGGGGGCGCCAGCAACGGGACATTCACAGCTCCAGAACTCCACAATCCATACAACCAGAGTCGGCAGTGCCTCTACACATTTCTAGCAGCACCAGGACAGCGAGTGCTCGTGGAGTTTTGGACATTCGACCTGAGAGGGAAGCCGCCAGAGTATGTTTCAATACTTTTATTAAAAATACATTCCAGTCGTGATAAAGTCATAGCTCAATTGTTTATATAACATATAAAAATAACACAACGGAAGGAAAAAAAATCACTTAGAAAATTTTGTGTCAATATTTTTGCTATTTTTATATGCCTATAATATATAGGAGCAGGCATGGCCTAGTGGCTACAGCGTGTGAATCTCATCCCTGAGGTCGTAGGTTCGATCCCCGGCTGTGCACCAATGGACTTTCTTTCTATGTGCGCATTTAACATAGATCGGTGAAGGAAAACATCGTGAGGAAACCGACATGTCTTAGACCCAAAAAGTCGACGGCGTGTGTCAGGCACAGGAGGCTGATCACCTTCTTGCCTATTAGATTTAAAAATGATCATGAAACAGATTCAGTAATCTGAGGCCCAGACCTAGAGAGGTTGTAGCGACTGACTATTTTTTATAATTTTTTTATATGGCTATAAAACAGATATATCGCGTATTAATCTTAAAAATGCACATTTTATATCACTTTTATGTAAATCCCATCATAATACACTTGAAAAGTTTTTGCGACATCATTATGAATATAATAAATTTGTTTGCTTACAGTGGAGCGGCGTTCGGAGAATTACCAGCGTAAGTTTTCTCTTTCATTACTTCCCTAATAGAATGGGATAAATATACTTCTCGAAGGCTATAGAGAGGAATTGGAGCGCACTATTTTTGGGAACTTAACCCAGTTACAATTTGATTGATTAATTCAGAAATATTCACTTTATTTCAACGGTTTTGTTTCAGTTATTCAATCATCGAATTTAAACCACCCATTATCGTTTACCAAATCGTTCAAAATATGCAATTGAGATATTGTTTTATGAAAATTTCGGGTTTTTGATACTTTATAGACAGTAAATATTTTAAGGAAGGTATTTATTTGTTTATTGATTTAACATTTCTATTTCGTAATTCTACTACTTATAATCTTCTATACTAGGTACTGACGCGATGTTGAGTGTGAGATTGTGTTTATTAAACAGATTCCGTATTTTGATTGGTCGAGAGTATCTTCCGTCAAAATCGGTTAGCACATTTATCATTGTAACTTTTTATACATTTAAATTACTAGTGGCCATCACTTAACCCAAATGTTATATTTGATATATTCCAGATGCATGCACGAGTACATGGACATATACTCAGAGATGTCCTCTTTGGAGACCGGCGAGCTCGTCAACTCGGCCTTCGGAGGACGTTACTGCGGCCCTATTCCTCCGCGACGCCGGGTGTCACTTCACCGCGCCGTCGCTCTCGCATTCTTCACCGACCATACATACACGCCATCTACTCTGTTTCACGGGAGCTATCGGTTCATCAACGCAAGTAAGTCCATATATAAAAGATAATTTATAAGTATTTCATTGTGATATTAATCTACATTACCATATCTTCTTCAATATGGTTATTATTATTATTAAAGCTTTATTTAATCCATACAACAATTGGTTAGTTTATATTCCTTAATATTAGTATTAGTTAAGTTAGTAAGTTTTAAACAAAATTTAAGTTAGTTTTATTTTTAACTTTTTATGTCTAGTTTTTGTAAGGCCCCTTTTAGGGTAAACGCCTCCTCCATATTTTTCCATTTCTCTTTGTTTTGAGCAACATTCATCCAGTTTTCCCCCGCTAGTTCTACAATGTCATCTGTCCATCTTTTCCTTTGTCGTCCTATACATCTCTTTCCAGTAGGTCCAGTCCATTTCGTTATTTCTAGTGCCCATCTTTTATCCCGCTCAATATGGTTAACACACATTAAAATATACCCGTTCTCTCGGTTACGTTCTAATTTTACGTTATTATTAATGTTAATATAAGTAAAAAATTAATGTAATTGAGACGTACAGATATATACGTTTAAAATATTGAATTATAATAATTAAAAATAACTTTTGTGTTCATGAACATAGGATTAATTATATGATTAATTAACGTTTTCTACATTTTGTTTGTTCCAGCGGAATTCGAAGTGGGAACGCCCATACCGAACACGTTGTGCTCGTACGTGATCGACGTGGGCAAACGCAAAACGGGGCTGCTGGTGTCTCCCACTTATCCCGGGATATACCCGAAGGACATCACATGCAACTACCAGTTCGTCGGACAACCGGGACAGCGAATACGGCTCGAGTTTCGAGACTTCGATCTGTTTTTCGGCGGGCCACAGTGAGTTGAAGAATTATTTGTTTATGCCAAAGACTATGGTGCATCTTATGTAGTGCTTTCCTAAGGTGGGTTCGCAGTTTATGCACATTTTTTTTATCCGATATTATCGACATCTTTATATTTTCTCAGAGTGAGTAAACAATGGCGATAAACACTTTATTCATTTACAGTTGGATTATGATTACATTTATTAATTATATGTATATGTAACTTATTTCGCGATTTTTTAAGAAAGATTGAGAATAAAACCAAATACAGCAAAACTCAATAACAATTTTATTTCGAATTAAAATATCAATTTAGGTACACAAACTATCTTGACGCCTACATATATACAACTGTTTTAAAATTGCTTTAAATTTACCTTATAGCTGCCCATTCGATTGGGTGCGCGTATACGACGGTCCCGACAACACATCAGCAATCATAGGCACTTATTGCGGCCAGCAACGCAACCTGGTGCTGTACTCCAGCGACGAACGTCTCCTGGTCACTTTCTTTACGCTCCCACGAGCAGCCAACACACAGAACCGCGGGTTTAAGGGCATCTTTGAGTTTTCCGAAAGTTTTGTTAAATTAGGTAACGTATCATAACAAATATCGGCAGATAAGAGTCGTCGAAATATTACATGGACTGTAATATTGTTTACTTAATATTCTTGAAATATTAAAAATAAACTGTAATATGAGATAAACTATGTATGTATAAGAACCTCATCTAAGCGTTATTAGCAGTATTGGCCTAGTGGCTTCAGTGCGTGACTCTGACCCGGCACCAATGGACTATCAGTGTACCTACCTATATGCGCATTTAACACTCGCTCATACGGCGAAGGAAAACATCGTGAGGAATCTAGCGTGCCTTGGACCCGAAAGGTTGACGGTGTGTGTCAGGCACGGGTAAGGCCGATTACCTATTTCCTATTAGAATCACGGAATAGATTCAGAAATTTGAAGCTCAGACCTAAAAGGGTTAGAGCACCACTGGGTCTTTTTTTCTTCTGAATGTCCTATTCAAATTATTCCTTAACACATCCTACTGACATCCTATCTTCTCCCAGCTGGACGATTTTGATGACAATTTGTTTTTGAACTATGGATAACAAAATTAGTTCAATAGTAAAAGAAGTACCGATTCAATAGAATAATTATTATAATAAGTAAAACCTTAACTTATGTAATGTAATAAATTTTCTTGAATTTCAGATTTTATAAGTAAACACGACGCTGAGCACATTAGGGGCTCGGAGTGTGATCAAAAAATTCTTAGTAAAAAGGAATCGTCTGGATTTGTGTACCATCCAAATTATCCATTCCCTTATATACAAAAAGTTGTTTGTAGGTAAGGAATTTTATAATACTAGTATATTACTATTTGATACTAAGTTATTTTAGTATTTAAATTTTCCGTAAACCCACTTGTCAGTGGCGTAACAATAGGGTGGCAGGTCTGGCAAAATGCCATGGATATTATTTTCTATGGATGAATACGAAGTCTCCAATACGCATTGGGCTAGTGTGGGGACTACAGACCATTCCCTCTCGCCTAAAGGCCGATTTACATTATCTTAGTTTTTAGGAGAGTGCTTTAGGATAGTACTTTAATTGAAACATGTAAACGCTACTTGCTTTAGTAAACGCTACGCTAAAGAACTTGCCTTTCAAGTTGTACTAAAGCACTCTCCTAAACACTAAGATAATGTAAATCGGCCATAAGAGAGGAGGCCTATGGCTATTAGTGGGACATATACAACGTGTAATTGAGTACGCTGATAGTCTCGAAGTTTAGATATTAAAATTAAATGCGACGATTTTTATTGATATTCCCATCAAAAGAATTTGCCACGGGCCCCAGATGGTATAGTTACGCCAATGCTTATCTCAAACAGACAGAATTAATAATGATACAAAATTTTCAGATATTTTATATATGGTATGCAAGACTCACAGAATCTCGAGCGAGTGCGGTTGGAATTTCAGAACTTTTCTATACCTAAAAACATCTCAAACCCCGAGTAAGTAATTTACTTCAAAAATCTAGTGTAAACTATTGTTTGACGTCTAAATTATTTTTGAATTATTGTTGTCGTGAATTGTATGGTTTTAGAGGACGGCGTTACTTTGTTTACACAAAGAAGAAACTATTTAAATAGTATTCAAGCACAGACATTTTGTTTTCTCGTTATTGCGCAACACATTTAAAATAAATTTATGTGTTAATAAATGTGTTGGTTAACTTCTAGTCTAGGGTTTTGGTTAATGTGTTATAATGCTTTATGAATAAAATGTGTAATAAATTATTTTACCATTCCTTTTAGCACTTGCTCTGATGGATATCTGAAGGTTTACCTTCGAGGCCAGGAAGCAACTGATTCCTATGACAAGCACGATGCAGAGCTATGTGGAGATGGGGACATAATACCTTCCTTTCCACCTCCGCTCCTTTCTGATGGCCCTCGGCTGGTCCTGGTCTTTAGCTCTGGAGAGCTGCAGGGCCGTGGCTTTAAGGCCAAATATACCTTTGAAACGGGTAAATATTACTTCCGTAACTTAATGGTTGTTGTACCGCACATACCGTTGAACCCGGAATACCTAATTATTATTTTGGATTGGTATGGAGAGATGGCTGATATACTTACATGTAATGTAAAGTATGAAACATTAACTAATTTAATTTCTGATATGTCATCCAATGTACATCGTATTTTCTTCCACTGACGTTTTCTAATAAGAAATTATATGTAAGTTGTATTTAATTAATATTTTCGTTGACCCCGGAATACCTAATTATTATTTCGGATTGGTATGGAGAGATGGCTGGTAAAATCTTACATGTAATGTAAAGTATGAAACATTAGCTAATTTAATTTCGGATATGTCATCCGATGTACATCGTATTTTCTTCCACTGATGTTTTCTAAATCTATATATATAAAAGAAAGTTGTGTTTGTTACAACACTTATAACTCGAGAACGGCTGGACCGATTGCCATGGTTTTTGATTTGTTGGATTTGTTTCCGTCCCGAATAGCAGAATAAGCAATAAAATATCGGATAAGTTATCGAATAACAACAAATAAATTAATTAATTTTACGAATGCAAAAACCATATGGTGCCATCTGTTGACAAAACTACGCATCATTTTACGTCGAATTCGTGTCAGTTCAAGAAATTCCGATCTTGAGGTGAATGAGGAGATGCATAACCATGCTTTGATCCTGATCAAAAGATGTTGGATATCAGAAAGTGCTTAACATGCAGTATCGCCATATTGACGCTAGAGAGAAGATGCCTAATGTGTAAAACTGCCATTCTTCTTTCGCAATGGCAAGCAATAAAACATTTCTATATTTGCAAAAAAGTTGTATTAATGTAATACTTAACATTAATGAAATCCTAAAATAAGTTAAATTAAAGTAACAACGATACAATATAAGGTTGTAGGGCGGAACGAAGTTAGCCAGGTCAGCTAGTAATAAATTAAATGTAAGTTGTATTTCATTTATATTTTCAAATAATTAATCTGTTTAGAATACCGTGTCCCGGGCACCGCAGCGCCAGGTGGATTGTGCGCGTTTACATATCGTTCGGAAGCTAAAAAGAGAGGAGAGTTTAATTCCCCACGTTATCCATCTAACTATCCCTCTTACACCAATTGCACGTATACGCTCGTCGCAACACCAAACGAACAAGTGACTGTTGTCTTCGATCACTTTAAAGTTAGAGCTGATGCTTGGAATGCCACTGCTGGGTTATATGGGTAAGTTTAAAAGAATCCTAATCAGTATGAAAGTAGAAAATGCCTGTACTAGACCTCATTTAAGTTTCGTGATTTTTATGTCAGACTAATTTGTTCGTAGCTCCCAAGATATGACTTAATTGTTTCATGTCAAGTAAAGATAGTACAATAGTTTGGAAAATCCAAAAGCGCACGCCTCATAGCGGTCATTCAAATTTATTTTTTTTTACTTCTTACTACTTACTTAATATAATAAAAATATATATAGTGGCGCCATAACTCTAAGATCAGGAAAAAAAATATACTAAAATAAATGTATATATAGATATACAAATACACAGTCGTATTTTAGTTTTTTACAAATTATAATTAAACGACAGTACTTAGAACGCTAATATTAACTAGGAATAAGCCCAGGGTATAACTTTATATAATAAGAAAAAAAAGTATTCTGGTACGATAACTTCTTCGACCAATTTCTCTGCCGCATACCTGGATCCATAAATACAGACTGACGGACGTCCAAGAATGATTGATTTTAATGTTATTATTTACTATGTTAAACAAAATTATTGTTCATAAAAAATACCATATGTGCTTGATAGATTATTTAACTCGATTTTAGTGCACTCATATTATCCTGTAAGTGTCATATTAGTGAGAAAAAAGTCATTCAAATTTCGAAAGACTGGGTTTTTTGACATGTCGAGAGTAGAGCACTGCGAGGCGTGCAATACAATTAATAAATTAAAATGACTTCATAATAAAGCAATAAGCATACAAAAAAATAGAAATAGAAACACAAGTGTTATACCATTTACAATAAATACGTTAAAGATAGTCTTTGTATACAATTAAATAAAAAAATTCTCTTTTTAGGGGAGCAACTTGCAGCGAAGATTGGGTAGAAGCCTGGTGGACGGGAAGGGAAGGTACAAGAGTGCCTTTAGGGCGATGGTGCGGTCTTGCCACGCCGGGACCTCTGCAATCCCCAAGGGGAGCTCTGGGGCTCCTAATTGCATTGCATACTGACTCGGAGGCTGTTGCATCTGGTTTTAAAGCAAGATATGTTTTTGAGGTGAGGTAAACTAGAAACTTTTTGTTGGATAATGTAATATACAATTTGTCACAATTTACTAAGATTTTTAATGATGAAAAATTATATAAATTTCCTTAAAGTTCTTTGAGAGTTTGAGAAAACCGAGCTACCTTTCCACCCACCATTGCAACCAAAAAACGACGAAAACCTTAAAGCGAACCTTATTCTGAATAAAATACAAATTACAAAATGTTTTTTTCTTAGTTTATTATTTATGCCTTTAGGTTTTAGTTTTGGGTAGCTTGGATTTGAAAAATATATACTTAGTAGGTATTCAAATTTCAATGAAAATTTTGAATTTAACAACCTACCTCATTTTTAAAAGTAAATGAGTAAATAGGTGAGTTTTTTAAATTCTTTTATTAAAAAGAAATCTTACAGCCCGCTAAATCGATATTCGGAGACTGCGGCGGTAACGTATCCGGCTCTCCTTGGGGTGTAGTATCATCACCTCGTTACCCTCTCCCTTATGAAGCACCAGCAAGAGGAGCAGCATCGAGGGTCTGCAACTGGTTCATAACGGCTAAGCCTGGAAGACGTCTGCTGCTTAACTTCGATCACTTTGCCGTTGAAGGCCATCTCACTGGTGAGTTAGCGATCATGATTGAAACCGATATGACTTTAGAGTAAGATTCAAAAACTAAGTCTTGACTCCGGTGCCTCAAAAATGTATAAGATTTTAACATACGGGAGACATTGTTCACGCTAAGTCCCGTTTCTGAATCATACTTTTATATAAACTACCTTTTGTTTTACGCAAGTAACTCTTTAATAGATTCAAATGCGAAATTTATTCATAGTTGGTAGTTGTGTGTGAGGAAATGTTCCTGCTAATTTGCATATAATCGGCTCGTTTCTTGTACCGAAATCTATTAAAGAAAAATTTATTTATTTTTGGAAGGTATTGCTTGATCTTAATAGTAACAACATCGACTGACGTACAAGAAATGCTCAATGAACACACTTTTCACGTGATAATGCCTCTGTCTCGTACAAAAACATTAAATTGAATGCAGTTAGTCAATATCCTAAGCATTACAAAAATAGAATTCATTTACAATATATTTTATAAATGTATAATTGAGAATAACGAACACCGTTTCAGAACGCGGTTGCCCCGCAGCAGTTCTTCGACTCTGGTATGAAAGTCCAGGACCTCCATTGGAGTTGTGTGGTGAAAAGGCACCTGGTGATCGGTGGCAGTATCTCTCTTCTTCCAACTCCATCAGGCTTTCGTATGTTTATCCCTTTACTTTTCTTCAGTACCGAATTCCAAAACATGAATTTACTATCAATCTGATCTGAATTATTAACGACTACAAAATTATTTACAAAAAGTTTACATGAAATATGCAAGACTAGCTTGTATTTTGTTAGTTCTTAGTAGTTATTTTGTAAGCTATCATCAATAACTACCTGAAATTATGTGATGCTTTACGTAGACCGGTAGATAGATAGATAGAGATTTTATTGGATTCAGGTCTATATTAAAAAATACTGAAAATAAATTTCAGGTTTATAATAGCGGACAAGTCGGTAGGAGCTGCGGGTTGGCGGGCTGTATGGACGGAAGTGACAGTAGGTGTAGGTGAAGAGTGTCCCGAAGCGTGTGGCGGCGCGTGTCTCCCTCCTGGAGCTCTGTGCTCTGGTCTCCCACACTGCGCAGGACAGCGCAAGTCTCCACGATGTTAGTATGTTTGCACATTTACACATACACACTAGGCGCGAAGTAGTCGAGAGGGTACATTCATGGGTCTATCGTACACATGGCAGCGTCAATTGCCCGTCGCATAGCATGCAATTAAAACCATTATGGTTTTAATGATTGTAAGACTATTTACTAATAATTTAAAGATTTCATGTTCTTTATGCGATAGTTTATTCACACACTTACAACCTTTAAGATTAAGGATAACCTTTACCTTAACTTTTAATAGAACATCAATTTCATTAACTCTTAGACCAAATCTAAAATTTTGTATAAATTACACAATTTTTTTAAATATATAATTTTTAATTCAACAATTAAAATGGTTGAATTAATACAATTCATACGTTGTAGCTTAGAATTTATATTTTAGATTTCCTAATATGGTATCCATTAAATTCTACTATTTACTCATTGAAACAAAACATTAATTTGTAAAATATTTCCTAAATTTAAGTCAATTTGGACGTTGTTTCATCTTTGAATGGTCACTGAAATTAGGATTATATTGGAATTAAGTTTTTTGCAACACAGGCTTTAGCACAAGTACCTAGCTTGAATAAATGTAAATATTTTTAGCTTACCCGCTAAATTACAAAAAGCTAACTCGTATTAAAGTTAGCTACACTTGCATTATTGGCAAAGTCACTAAGCACAAGTATTATCTAGATTTCACCGCATATAAAGTAAACTACATAATGTATTTTTATGTATAATTTACCTATTATTATTAAACATGATCAGTTTTGTAATTTTCTTAAACATGTTTGAAGTATTTTGGTTAAGTAGACGACATTGAAAATAGAAATGATGTTATTTTAATTGAATACACTCGATTGTTTTAGTTAAAAATCATGATTATGATTGTTTTAAGATATTTTTTACACAAAAACTTCATTGTACTTGTAGATATTTGTAGGTTTTGTTCTCGTACAGTCATGTGTGTAATAAATAATAAATAAATAAAATGGAATAAGTTATAATAAGTAGCTCATAAGGAGTAAGCAGTACATACAAATTCCAAACAGACAATCGAATTGACTTTATTTTTTTTATTTTAACTTACTGCTTACTTCTGTCTTTCTCTTAAATCTTAAGCATATTGTATCTAAATGTAGAACTTAAATAATTGTTTGAATAACACAAAATAACGTTATATTCACAATTTCTTCTCAGTATTGACGGTTCAATGCAATCTTTGTCTCAAAGGATTACAATGTATTTCAAAGTTGTTAGGTATTTAGAACTTTACACAATATTATTAACAATCGTTGTTGGTGAATTAGTACAATATATTGACGTTGTTGCAATAATTATCAACTCTTTTATTTGTTTAAAAACGACCCTTTCGACTTAATGTTTTCATACTATTTCATAATATTACATTCATAATTTTTGCTAAACTTTTCTAGTTTAAATTTTTTATTCTTTTCTTATTTATACTGTGATGACTCAGGATATTAGAACTAGATTGGATACTTTGATGGCGTTAATGTCAAAATTCCGATGGGACGAAGCTTGCATTGAGTCATCGCACTATGGAGCCGGGGGTACGCCGAAGAAATACTTGCAGCTATTCAATTTGATATTACTTTCACAACAATAGAAGCAAGTATTTCAACGAATTTATAAAATTATTTACTAGTTAAAACGATGGAAAGCATGATGTTTGAGTTCTGTCATCTTCCACGAGATATTCGTGCAAGATGGTCAGAGATATACGGTTGGCGTACCCTTGGGCTGACGCGGCGGTGTGCGCAGGCGCTGCGGCGTCGGGCCAGGCCGCGCGCCGCGCCACGCTCGCTGTTCTATTGCTTGTGCTCGCCGCCCCGCACTGACCGGGCGTTGCACACGTGAGTCTATATTTACCACCCCCTTTCGCCGCGCACATCCTCACCTTACCCCCCATTTGCTTAATAGAATATAACTTCAAGCGCGCATACTAGATAGGCTAAACTTTTTCAATGTACTTTTATTCTGGTCCTTCGAGCCGGAATAAAGAACAAAATTGTGCATTGTTTGTATAACTCGGTATTAAAAGCCACGGAAAAGCTTAGCTTCGCTTAACTAGATCGCTTTCTAGGCTGCGAATGACTTCACTGTTCCTTCTTCTGTCTGTCAGCTTCTTCATAACTGAGCCCAAATAAATGTTGCATGTTCTAAACTGGATTCATATAAAACTTTTTTGCTAAATTTAAATAAGCTAAACAATGAAACATTTGCATAACGGTAATAGGTACCTACCCATTGGATTTTTGCTCTGAATTGCATAAATGAATGTCTTAAATTATTTAATTCAAAGAGAAGCTAAATTCGTTTTCGTATTGATTCTGAATTGCTAGTAGATTTTTCTAGTGAACGATAACAAAGAAATATATATACAATTGAAAAATCGCGATCTACTTACATAATTATTGGCAGTCCGTTATGCAATAAAAAAGCAATGTAAAACAACCTACAAACACAGTTCAAATTTGACAAAAGATTAGATATTATTCTTTGTCAATGTTGTGATAATTCATTGATAAAAGACCATTGTTGGCAAGTCGGTATTGATATGAGCAAGGGCCAAGAAAGAATATATATACAGGCGAAGATGCGCATCCGGCGGACAGCGACGGCAGCACAGTATGGTGGGTTGCGGGGTGCGCGGGTGGAGGGTTCGTTACGTTGGGCGTGTGTTGGCGTCGCAGGCGCAGGGTCCCTAGAGGTCCACCGCCACCACCACGCCCGCCCCCGAGACCCCTTGCTGCGAGGCTGGCAGCCCCCACGGATACAGTGTGACCGAATACAATACTTTAATTATATTTTTGTTTTATTTTACCTATAGATAGGATGAGGCGAGAAATTATTGTTTCCTAAAGCAGATACCGCAGCTTCAATGCTACTGAGTCTGCTACTAGGCTAATAATAGAACCAATTTAATGCTCAAATGTGATACCTTATGGCGCGTCTAAACGGGCCATGTTTTGCTGCAATTGATGGCTGCAACACTGTGGCCGGCAACATTGCAAACAATAGCAGCCACACTATGCAATATTGCAGTAATGTCCCGGCCATATAGCCAAACATGTTTTGTATAGCCACATATGGCCGATGTTGCCCCGATGGGTGGCCGGACGATCGCTAGGCTATCGAATTCAACTGCAATATTGCACAGCCAGTTCTCGTGTTGTTTCAGTCACTCTCTTTGTTATGGCACAGTGTATCCTTTTCTACGCGACATGACGTTTGCTATGAGTGAAGTGTGCCTGTTGCTATATTCTGTGTTTTGCGATCAGCTGTAGTAATCTAACGTCAAATAGACGTTAGATTACTACGTAAAAATTACTGGTTTTTACATTCTAGTTTTTGAATAATTTATTATCCAGACTTATTTCTAGACTCAAATTGTCTACAGATTCACGCCTATTCAAGTAAGGTCGAATCCACAATTTCTTCTTTTTCTGTTTCTTTTTTAAAACAATATAAGCTGCTGCGACAAGTGTGATTTCGTCAGCCATTGTTACCGGTTTGTGTGGCCCGTTTAGGAGTCTGCATCATGGGCCATACTATTGCAGACATATTGCAACACATTGCCCAGCCATAGATTGTTCGGCCATCAGCTGCATTAAAATATTTTTCAAATGGCCGGACAATTAGTTGCCAACAGTGCAGCCATCAATTGCAGCAAAACATGGCCCGTTTAGACGCGCCATTAAAATAATTATTTTTTATTTTAAGTTAAGTTGTTTCTCTTTCTTTTACCTATCTAAAATTATTTTTAAAGAGCCTGGGAGAGTATTCAGACCATAAGTTATGTCAACAATTATAAATAACTTAACCATTATTATTATGACATTTGCATGCCTATTTATGTACGGCTGATTGTGTGGTTTGTTTTTTATAATAATTCAATCTGAATCTATCATTTTCATTTCAAATAAACGATTTATTATTTATAATACGGCTGTGAAGTATATGCGACGCAGGTGCGTGCGAGCTTTCAATATCTCATTTGCGCTTTGTTAGGTTACATCTGTCCCGAACTTACACTTAAAAACGACAAAGATTCGTTCTTATATAGTAATTTGAGGGAATTATAGGTACCTACTTCTACTGTAAAACTAAGATCATGGCGTCTATGGCAGGCAATGGTTGTAACTACTTCAAAATTCTAATACATAGCAAATATCTTAGCTCTTAAAAGGTCATTTAATTTAATGTACAATGTAAACGTGAAAGGAAACAAAGATTAATAAGGCAAACACAGTTTTGCAAATTTATTCCACATATTAAACTGATACAAGGTTGATACAAGACAGAGCTCTAACAGTATGGACATGCTATGCGGTCGAAATACAAAAAATAAACGTCTAGTTACAGTACATCGATAATAAACATTGCAGAATCCTGAACTTTACAATAACTACTTCACACTAATGTATTTTAAAGGAAAATATGTAATAAAATAAAGCAAAAAACTAAAGCAGGAACACAGTTGGGAAATGTTATCGATTACAAGGTGTTACTATTTTAGCCGTAATTGAGTCGTCGGGTGCAATTCATTCGTCTCCGATTCATCCTCGTGTACCCTAAGTTGTAAGTTTGTCAAAAAACAACAGTCAAACTCCTTATAATATAATAATTACTGCTAAAATACACATCACATCGCAAAATGCGTTCGCAGGAATAAAATATATCGAATAACATGTATTAAAAAAAACAGACAGTCGACGGGTCCGCGACCCGACGCACGGCCGCAAACAGGCAACCGCGGCCGCGCGCCCTCACAAAAAATAAGTATATATTAAATATATACGGCTAATACGACGAAAACGTAAGCATAACGGGAAACTTACATTCGAAACATTTCATAACGTCCTACTTTAAGATTTTTACGGAATCGTCGCGACACAAATCGAAAACGTGAAAATCAAATAAAAAACACGATACATAGAAAAAGTGGATCGGCCCTGCGTGCGTTTAGAGTCGGCGGCCGGCGCCCGCGGGGGCTCCCCTGCGCAGCTTGTTGTGTCTCCGGGACAGGGGCCCGCGGCGCGCGGCGGGGCGTGGGCCGGGCGGCGCCGGGCGCGGGCGCTAGCTGCTGCCGCTCACCGAATCGCCCGACACGCCCGACCCGCCCGACCCGCCCGCTCCCCACGCGCACACCCGACGCTTGCTTTCCCCCCCATTGTTCTGATGTCCCCCATCCAGTTTACGTTTACCTGCACAGGGACCAACACTGAGTTAATAAATTCCCAGTATCTTCTCAAATGTAATGGATAAGTAAAAAAGTAATCTTCAGAAGCATTCTTAAGGATTTAGGTAAAGATTTATGGAGGATAAGCTACATGGTGTGTAATTTAGAATACATCTTCAACGATACTAAATGTGTTCTATATGAAGATTATATTCAATGGATCTAATGTTGGTTTAGGAAAGGGTGAGGAAGGAAAGGAAGGGTAGTTACCAATAAAAAACAAAGTCCAGATTACACGCAAACCATCAGACACGCTGCAATATAAAAACATTAGAACCTTCTTTTTCATTTCTAAAGGTAAAAGATATGTGACGCTTTAAGAATAAAAAGAATAGGCATATTAGTAAAAGTATACTCATAAGATTAATCTAGTTAGAATAATTTTAATTAAAGTTAAAAGTCATGAGTAGGTACAAAATGTTATACTAATTTATTACTTTTTTGTTATTTTGAACCCTTCCCTACATAAAGGTTTATATAAAATTTTAGTAAATCAAAGATGGGACCAAGTTAATCATGTCATGAATAACGCAAAAGTAGTTATGAGTAACCCAGATTTAAATGCTTTATTGTTTAATACGATTTACTGTACCTGGTTCGAGTTACAGTAATGATTACACCACAATAACTAAGATTACCAGAATAAGTAACGAAGAAATTAATTATAAACCAGTTACTATACTTCTTTTTAAGCATTTGTCTATTGCAAACTGAAGAATGGACCATAACGCTGATGACAATTAAAACTTAAGTAGAAAAATATTTTTTAAGAATTATATCAGTTTATAGTTCTGTAAAAACAACACATTGATTACAAAAAAGATAAGGATACAAGTGCGCGTATGTTCAAAATGTGTGTAAGAGAACTTTGGGACGTCATTACTCGTAGGTTAGAAGTAGTGTAGAGGCCGATTTACATTATCTTAGTGTTTAGGAGAGTGGTTTAGGATAGTACGTTAGTTGAAACATGTAAACGCTATTAGCTTTAGTAAACGCTACGCTAAAGAACTTGCCTTTCAAGTTGTACTAAAGCACTCTCCTAAACACTAGATAATGTAAATCGGCCTTAAGAGCGATTATGTGGCTTCACTTACCTGGTAAACTTGGCTTGGCGCGCTGGTTGCCACGCATGGCGCTGGGCGTGCGGCGGCCACGAGCGGCGCGACGCGCACCACCACGGGCCCCAGCCGCGGCCCCGCGCCGCGCCCAACGCGCGCCCGTCCCACATGACCCAGCCCCCTGTATACGGACACATAGTCACTTCCGCGCCCAAAATCGCCCCGACTCACGGTAAACACGCGCAACTTTAACCCGAATGCACCGACACGTGTTCAACCCTCATTAGCTTTCCGTGTGTTAAAGAACCCGAAAGCTTAAGTAACAATTTTTTGTATTATTATAGACCTGAGGTACAATATAATAATTTTTAACAAAACGCGACAAAATAATTTCATTGTAGGTACGCTACGGGACAGTTTGGTATAAAATTATTTTGTTATTTTTGGAGTTCGACGGTGTGTTCTAAAGTGCCAGTAAATTTATTATTATGTAGTTTTCTTTAGATTGATTTAGTAAATATTTTTTACTTTCCTACTTTATAATACAAAATATATATTCGAATCTTCATTTAAATACTTATCAGAATTTTTTTATATAATAACATATGTATAATTTTAGCTAGTCTATTGATAATATTATCAAGAAAACGTGTCAATATTTAACAGTTTATTATCGTGTCTAGTGATAGGGGCGTTGCGCAAGTTACGAAGATAACAAACGTGAGTAGGGCGTGGACGTTGAGCGACAAGCTAACATCCTCAGTTACCATAAATAACAACTAACTACTTTTACATAGTAACATAAATATTGCTACCGCGGTAACTGTGAATGTGTAAACTAAAATATACGCCATGCAGCGTAATTTCTAGAATAGAGAATCCTATATCTAAGTATGCCGCTATATAAGAAGACTTTTCACTAACTACATTGTATCGCAACATTCCTAACTCAAAAGAAAATGAGCATTACTCGTCATGCATTCAAACTTGAGCAAAAGACAAATCAGGTACAAGCTCTACCACTAACTACCCGTGTGAATAAACAACTCAAAACCTGTTCTGTTGCTGTTCGATTGAACAAAGCCCAAACAATGGGTTAGGACAGGTTTTTGGCAGAGAGAGAATCCGGACAGCATCAAAACAGCCGAGAGAGTTTAATCAAACATCGATATGAGTCACATGGTACCTGAATGTCTCCGGCTATATCGTAGTAAAGCGTGTTGTGGCCGATAGCATCGTCGTCCTGAGGTTACCAAGCGTGTCATTATCTTCGATAAATTCGTCTACTCGAGCATTTCGATCTCGACATTCAGGGGATGCGGGGGGCCAAGCTCCGAGCGTGTTAACGGGTTAGTAACAAAGCGGGGCGAAGCGCTAATGGGGGATAAAGCGCTGGATGATGTTAAGCGGGGCGAAATAACTGTAACTGTCGGCTCGAGACGGGCGAAACGCTAACGCATTGCCAAAACCAGTAAAGTAAGATTGTCGGCACAATTATAGTAATACATCATTTATATCGAGGTGCGTTTCCCCAGTAACTAGAGCTTCTAACGGCTATAACTTTTTCTATGGGTATATCTAAACGAATAACTAAGGTATAACGCAACCCGGATATAATAATGCGTAAGCGTTAGTCGGAGTGGCCTCAGCCGTGCAGACCTGATGGTGCGATCGGCCGTTGCCACTCCGGCAAACTACTTGCCCGGTTTATATTACGATCGCGTTGGACTTTGCTTGACGTTAAATCGAAACGCACCCATCCAGAGCGGTTAGACGAAGGTAACTAATCGTGTAACCGCGCGAAAGGATGTGCTCAAATCGCCACGAGAGTCCAGTGAGCGTGAGGCGGTCCACCGTCGCCATCGATCACCACCGTCAGGCCTACACACTACCGTCTTTACCGAGTCACTGACTCCATTCTAGGATGGGTTCAACAAAAAAAAAAAACAAAAGTGAAGATGAAAAAAAAAATTTTGCAAATCAAAACCGAAACGGATGAGTACAGCGTCTAGTGACTAGTATAATATTAGTTAGTGTGTGTGGGACCCACCGGTTGCGCTCTGTTGGGAGGCTGGCGAACGGCGGACGGTTGCGGTGGCCCCGCGTAATCAAAATAGAACTCATCGTACCGGTAAAATGGCTCATTGTAGCCACCTCGGTAATCCCCGTACCCGTAATAGTCGTAATCATAATCTATAAACACACAACACAAGGCCTTTTAGAGGCTAAGCTAAACTAACGCTAACTTACAAGCTACGGCGGCAGCGCCGCTCGCTCGGTACATACGACTCTCCGGCTCCATAGCGACACACCTTTACGCTTCAAGCGTATTGGACACACGAAAAAAACATGCATCGTCAATCTATTTAGTTATTGTGACGAAAAATTAATGGAGATTGTATCCATGTTTGTCGAAGCCACCACCAATACCTAGACTGAAAGCGATGTAAACATAATGATCGATTAGATTCATTGACATCAGCCTGGGTGAACAATGAGCATGCGTTGTTAAAATGTTATTACATTGGACAATATGGCGCCCTTCCCTGATTTAACCTCATTTACTAAACTCCGAAACCATGCAAGAACCTAATCCTAGCTTCTTATTACTAGCCTATTTAGCGACGTTGTTAATTTTGACTATATAGCCTAGTGCGAGTTTAATAACAATACAAATACTCAAGGCTATACCGTCAAAACAGATTTGTTAGTAGGGGATAAGTAGCAGCCTGCATGAGTGCGCGTAACCACACTGTGAACGTATTGTTACTGTGTGTGAAGGATTTTGCCTCCTTTCACCAGAGTGCTTGAATTGTGCTTAGTAAAGAGTAGGTTGATATTTTGTTAGATGTAATAAAATTAAAAAAAAAACTGTACATATAAAATATCGTCTAATATTTCTTCAAGAGTTTCTTCATTATTAGGTACCTAGTCCTGTTGTATATCTAGAATATAATGTGCAATTGATTTAGTTTTTTTATCCTTATTGCAATAATGGTATGCAAGAATATTCGAATTCAAAACAACTTTCGAAACGAGTTTGAAGGTAATTAAAATATTCTTCAATGAAATGGGTCACAGCTGCTCGCTGATTCGCGTCGTTATTGACTATTTCACACCTGTCAGGTGTTTCCTGTACATGTTATTCCCACCAGCTGTTTTCGCGTCGTGAATTTGGTAAAAACAACAACACTAATAAAATTAACTGTAAATATAAAAAACATCAACCTACTCTCCAATTGTAGGACAGCACTTTTTCTAGATTTAAAATAGAAAGAGCTCTGTCCTGTACGTGTATTTGTATAGTTTATTGACGCCTTCTAAATCCAATAAAAATTATTCAAGTTCTTAATGTCGGTCGTTATGTATTCTGTAATAAAGTATACTACGGCAATGCACTCTGTAGTAAAGAAAGTGTCAAGACTATAACATGTATTTGCCAACCTTATGGTGATAGAAATAAGGTCGAGTTAAATGCAGCGCCCCGCCCGTAACTGGGATTGCATAATGCATTGGTGATGACTTTCTATTGGTCGTATCTTTTTTTAGGTTTAAATAAGAGAGTGGGAGTTATGTATCTAATATGATGCGTTGATTGGTGTTTTTGTATGGTAGCCATTATGCATGACTTAACGTTGTTAATAGATAAACCCATGAATTCTTTACTATTATATAATGTAAGATAGAACGGGTTTGATATATATGAATAAGACATTTTTAGTGTTTTTTTTTTTTAATATTATACTAAGTGTGTATTTTAATTTACTGGAAAATACGTAGACAGCTGATTGTAAATAGAAAAACGCGTAGTGACTAACTTATATAGATAAACTTGTATTGTACTTTTAAAAAATTACTGAAATAAAGTTTAATATAGGCATTATTGTTAACGCATATAGGGCCTAAAGTTTGATTTGGTTTAATTTGCTTTTATTCTTCCGGTTAGTTTTGAAGCCAAAAGTGCAGACGTTATTTGAAAAATAAGGCCGTGTCATTTAACTCGGCCTTCACGCGTGTGTGTGAGTGTGTGTGTGTATTTGTGTGCATGTGCGTGTGCATGTATCCACTAACCGTAGTCCCCGCGGGCCTGGGGCGGGCGCGGCGTGGGCTGCGGCGTGCGTCCACGCAGCGCGCCGTGCACGGGTGAGCAGCTGCACCAATCAAATCTGACATTATACAGCGACACGTTACACAACGCTACTCTATACAGAGTGCGTGTCGCCGATCGTTTATTATTAATCATTTTATGGATTACATATATTTACAATTGTTGTGTAGGCAAAAAAACTATATATATTATAAGGTTACTAAATACTTTATAAGTCGATTGCAATGCTATCAATTACATCAGATCAAATCAAATCTTAATAACCATACACAACAAAACATTTAGAACATAATTTTTCTTTTTCTCTTTGATAATAATAAAATATTATTTTTCATTTATATCTCTTACACGTTCCAGAGGTCATTTTGATGGGATTTCTGTGTACCTACATACATAGACACAACGGATAAATAACTAGATAATTTTGCAAATGATATAAAAAAATTAAAATAGAGGAAAACCCAAGCAATACCATCTACAATCCTAATCGAGTTTTTATTTATTAACACCGGCGACACACAACTTAAAATAAGAACAAAGTTTACTTCAAAAAAAATCATATAAAGCATAAGTATATTTTTTTCAAAGTCCGGGCCGAAGGACCAAAACATTAAAATTATTTTAAATCGATATAACAATTGATAACTACATTAAATGAAGTAATGTAAATGTAATGTTAACTTAATGCTAGTTTAATGTCTACTTATAATAAACGGTACCGACCCGCCACGTCCGTATATCATCTGAGTCATGCGACGTTCTCGAGCACGGAGTATTTCTTCTTTCTTCTTCTTGTCCGAAGGTGGCTTCGCTAGGGATACTTCCAGTCTGGCTCCACCGAGTTCTTTGCCGTCTAGCTCTTGCATTGCCTGTAATATGATAAATATTAAACATAGAAAAGATAAATTTGTGATAATACAGGAAAATAAATAAATGACATTTGACACGAGAATGGCTCGCTACAACGTAATTGAAATAATGTTGTGTATGTAAACGAGATATTCAATTCACCTTTACAGCACAGTCTCGATTCTCGAAGTGAACAAATGCGTAGTCCTTAATCTTCTTAACTCGTTCAACGGTACCATATTGTTCGAATTCCTCCTTCAGCGCCTCTTCTGTGATGTCTTGAGTTAGGTTCCTTACATATAACACCTTCACCTAAGACATTAACAGAATTTGTCAATGAAAACGATTTATTAAGCTTTTTCATTTTTAATTTCCATAACATACTTATGCTATCCAAAATTTTACTAGTAGGTATGTGAATATAAGTTGATAAATTTTAAGGTTATTTAATAAAATAACGAAAAATATAGTATTGTCTTTGATTGACATAACTTTTATACATTTAAATAAAAAACTGTTTTGACCGGATTGAAGTTATGTATATTATAAATTTACAACTATTTAACATAATTTTTTTTTTCTTTGCGGATTTATGCGTCGGATAAATTTAAAATTATGTTAAATAGTTGTAAATTTATAATAATACATAACTTCAATCCGGTCAAAACAGTTTTTTATTTAAACGAAAAATATGTTTATTTTTGACATATATTATGCAAACTTCATTAATAGAGTACACTTACTTTACTCATTGTCTGCTCATCCGGTTCTTCTTGTGGGTCGGCCCAGTCCACTATTATATCACAGCCCCATACCTATTAAGATAATATAATTAATATACAATAATGATGTTGGCAATTAAACTCTTATGGTACTTAGCTGCGGCCTGCGAATTAATAAAATATAAATATGTATATATAATACGCAAGTTTTCGTTTAAAGTTATTTTTAGGTAAACGCTTACCTTTATTCTACCGGTTCCAAGTCGACGCTTAGCTAAGGACGCGGCCTTGTGAGACTCGTATTCCAAAAAACAAAATCCTCTATTTTTCTTCTTATCATCGGGCGAACTATAAATTATTACTTCTACCAGTCCAGCTGCAATCATACAACGCAAATAAACGGCGAGGAAGGGACAGCAAGCGTCAAATTAAAAGTACAAGCCCCCTCCAACCCTTCGCTTAATTCAAACATCAAAGGCTACAAAATATGAAGCAAATCAAACGATATTTTAGGAGAACATATACTGAAGAAGTCTAGAGAACAACAGCGAGATCCTCCAGTCATTACCAGTGAGCTTTCTCGAGGTTGAGGCCAATTGTTGAGGTGTGACAAACCGTGGCCGCCGGAAGCGAGGCCCGGCCTCGGCAAACGAACGACTCGGACGCCGTCACTTGCAATTATGGAAACAATACCCGCAAGTCATTCACTTAACGACGCCCGACTCACCGATCGCTGCCGGCAGCGCCACTTTTTGTAACACCGTCCATTTAATTTATTGCAAATCTACTAATGGAACGGCCGAGGCATCGCAGCGCGAAGGCCGCTTCGCGCCGAGATGCGCCCGTCCGTTCGTTAGCGCTTATTATGAATTCGACAGGACTTACGTGCGTGCCTAGTAAGCTCCTCAAACAAATCGTCCCGACCTCGATTCTTAGGGATATTTCCCACGAATAAACGATGATTGTTAAAGGAAACCGTAACGCCAATCTTTTTCCCCTTTCGAATTTCATAATCATTCAGCTGTAAGAACAATTCGAGGGAGAATAGCCAATGGCCGGGGCCGGCGTCGCTCGGCCGGGCCCCGCGACTGGAGAGGCACAGCGGGGCGCAGCGGGCACGGCGGGCGGGAGCGGGCGGAGCGGAGGGAGCGGAAGGAACGGAGCGGGGGGACAAGCGGGACGCAAGCGGGGCACCTTCAGCGGTCCACACCAAGCCCCACGCACTCAACCCAACAATAACTCTTTAATTCATTCGAGTGACACTTTACCTGTTAATTTACCAAACTCTTCCAGTATCTCCTCTTTGCCTTTAGACTTGGGAATGTTGCCGACGAAAAGTCGAAGGTTCGGTACGCTAATCTTAAGTCTCAGAGTCTTCCCTGGTTTTATTTCGTGATTATCGAGCTGTGGGAAAATAATAAGGGCAAAATTTTGAAAAATGGATATCAATTTGGACGCGTTCGGGACGAACGTCGATCGCGGCGGCCGAGGCGAATACGTCGATGGACCTTTCTTTGAGATGTGTCGAGTGACCACAGAATGGAGCATGAATTTTGCGAGAACGCGAGCGCGAGGCGTGAAATGAGTCGGTTAGAGCCAATCGTGATGAGTTAACTGTATTTTTGATGGTTAAAGCCGAAAGTGTAACGGAGCAAAGAGGAGAGCCTGAGTCATATTAAACTCTCAGCCGGAGAGAACTTTTGAAGCCAATTGAAAGTTAACCCTGTAAGTGGACCGTTTGATGAAGTGAAAATAAAAAGAAGCGAGTAAAAGTGTGATGGTAACAAAAAAATAAAATGAAAGCAACATAAAATTGAACGAGGTGCAACAGTAAGAACGGGATGATATCTCGGGAGAAGCGAGGCTAGATCAGTTGACAAGTGTTATCATTGCTCATTTACACGTGATTATACAGTACTAACAACGACCACATGGATCATACATTATAGGAATAAGAATAGTTCTTAAATTTTCAATCTCCAGAAATACTAACAAATTATATAAATACATGTGATCGTTCAAGAGGGATTATTCATGCTCAAATGATAAGCTTAATTCTATCTCCCAATGAGACGAACACATTTGCTAGGCATATGTGCCTTGCAAGACTACCACACTACAATGATAGTTTTGCAAGTGACAACATTTTGGGAATTCGTGGTACAATCACTTATGGAATAATCAGCAAACCATGTTTTATAGCTTTCTAGTAATTTAAAACAAATACAAAAGTAAAGTTATGGTGATGATTCCATGACTGAAAATCAAAGATATTGCCAGTTAAAACTTAGGATACTTGAGAAAACATTCAAAAAAATATTCCAGTAATATTAATTTTATATTAGTCATATTTTTCAACGAATTTCGATGGAAAAATCGGTCCGAAAGTGATTTTTTTTTTAATTTTTAGCTCAAGATTCTGTTAAAAATCTTTAGGAGTTTGGAAGTTGGTTTGTTAAACTGACAACGTCTTTGGTAGGAAACAAATATACAATGGGGCAAAATTCCCAAAATGCGGCCAACTATAGTGCTGTGATAAAGGGATATAGTTATACAAACATTCGGCGAGTAACCTGCAAAGTAGATGTCAAATTAGAATTTTGTATCAAATTATACCAATCAAACAAATATATTAGACACAATTTAGTTACCAATTCAATGGGTTTTTGTAGACATGTGTGTGCTTTAACATCAATATTAAAAGCGAAAAGTGACATATTTGATTATATGATTTTGTTAAATAAGGTATTTTAATAATTAAAATAGTTCAATAACAAATTCCAGAGTTACGCTTTGTTTCCAAATTTGGAACAGATTTAATATTTATAACTTCTACGAAAAACGATTTTAGACTTAATTTAAGTATATTTGTCCTGCTCACTCTATAAACCAAATTATGTTCTGCTTCATTCGCACTACACGTGTCGACCTTGGGAATAGTTTAGAAAAATGGCGCGCGTTTACGATGTCTATTGGAGGCAAAGATTACTTATTGTAATATGATTGACCATAGAACTATTAAGAAAAGCTACAAATTATCTTCTATATAAAAACGAGAGTTAATAACACATTGATCAAAGTCGAAATAGGAAATAATCGTTTATGAAGTATGAACAGAGAAGCAATAAGAATTTAAGTATTTTTAATTTTTCAGTTATATAAAAAATACCAGTGTTAAATAGGAAAAAGAGCAAATGTATCACTTAACGCATAACTTTAGGACATCAAGTTTCTAAACAGTAGCGCGATAAATTTATTACTTGAAGCTGTAAGGTATCAGATTTATTGCGCTTTTGCTGGGAATACCGAGGGCTTGTGCGAATTATTGCTGAAAATTGATTGATGCAAAATTTAAACAAATTAAACAATATATTGACGATGGTAATTTTCAAAATTAACAATTACAAGGCAGTTTAAAGAAATTCGCACACGCACTGGCGACATCAAGAGCAATGTTTGTGGTTCATGATACAGAAGAATTATATGCCAATTGTCGTGGTGCGAGTTGAGCTCAAAGAAATAGTGCCACAAACTAATTTGATCCAACCAGAATCTAAGAACAATATTGTAACTGACCGATTATGCTATTCAATTAATGTTAAAGCAAAGGGTAAGATAAGAAGTAGCATTATACTGTGACATCATCTTTCACCAGACAGGACAACCCCTCATTTCGATACACCTAGTTAGACCAACCTCTTGCACCGCGCGCTGAGTGGCTTCGCGCGTCGTAAAGGTCACGAACGCGTAACCCCTATTTGTCCCCGTCATGGGGTCCATCATGAGGCGAAGGTCCCAAATATTGCCGCATCTTTCGAATAGTGGAATCAACTCATCTTCGTACATATCCTTGGGGATCTTGCCGCAGAAAACTTCGCATCCGGCCCCTGGCGTGCCCCCTTCCCACCCGGGCGGAGGCCCACCGTACTTACGCTGCCCTGGAATTATTGGAATATCGTTAAGGCACTTAATGTGTCTAGAAATAATGGATTTGAAAGTAAAGCCCACAGATATTGTACCGTTTTTGTTAACATGTAAAAAGGATCACTGTATAATCATCTACTACCTATGAGCGTGTAGGTATGATTAATATCAAGCGTGGACGAAGCTATGTGTATTGCAAACTAAAGAACCAGTTCAATTACAATGTAAGGAATGCATTGCTAGAATGATTAAATTACTTTGTAGGCCATTGGACATAATATTAAGATCTAATTAAATGCCGATGCTGATAATTTACTATGTGTCGTCCGAAGACTGCTGACACAAATTTATTTTATAGAATACGTTAGTATAAATCTGAAAGAGCACTCTAACTATAAAAACCTAAAAGATAGAACACTGAATATTTATTTATATATATATATCATCACGCTTTTTCCCGAAGGGGTAGACACTGAATATACAGGCATACCTAAAAGTGCAAGCTGGATGGAATTTAAACTGAATATATATTTTTATTGTCTCTTGATGCAAAACTAAACATTTAAAATCCAGCCTATCATTACTGTGAGATCTCGTGATCCTTGTCAGTTTTAAGCTATAAATTGTCAAAGAAAACCGCAAATAAATGCCAGTTAGTGGTATTCCAGTCTAGGCGATGTGCATTAGTGCAAGGCGAGTGCAACAAACTGGTCCAACAATCGGGTTATCGAGTATTGCGTTAACTGCGTGTCACATTTCAATCTTCCGCAGTTCTTAAGTCGTTGTGGGCCGACAATTATTATATTTCTGCTATCTGCTCTTATTAAAATTATCATGTTTGACTCAGTTTCGCTGTAGGTATATGAATTTTTAAAATATTACTTTCAATTTTATTTAATTTTACCCCATCATTTTGTGTAAGAATATACCCATAAAGTTTTAATATAATGATTTAAGTTGTGGTCCTTGAGGATTTATAAAGTTTCAAAATTTGCTTTACGAGTCCTTTTACATATTTAAATACAAACGACTTATCTTTTGAAGTTCTAACAAGAGAAGAGAAGAAAATAATCATTTTGATTTCTATAAATTTTTTGTAACGTGACTAATAATTATTTGGTCTACGATCCAATAGGTATTATTAAATACCATCGCCGCGTGATGTGAAACTCTTGTGAGTATCCAATTAATTTCACATAGTACTACTATACAAATATGTATGTGTTTGTGTGTATACATACCCGTGGTAACGTCTAACGTGTACCCGGTGCGCGCGAGGATTTGTTTGATCTTGTTCTCGTCCGGGCCTTTGACCTGCGCACTGGCCGCCAGAGCGGGAGCGCCCTGCACGCCCGCCCGGCTTTTCTGTCTGAAATTAGTAAATGTAACTTATTAATATAAAAAAACAGGTATTATAGTTATATATATATATGTACATATTATAGTTGTATATATAGCTAGAGCGTCTCAATCGCGCAAACATTTTGTCTTGCTTTTTACTCTTCTCTTGCTCAATCATAGTGCAGCCGACACTGTAACGCCTATTTTGACTTCTTTTGTACAAATAATATGGTACGACTAATGGCTAAATATGTTTTCATAGATTAAAGACACACATAAGAACGTTTGTTCAAGCCGTTTTTCACACAAATTAAGCTAAAATAAAACAAGAATACCTATTGCATGAAACGGATGGTGATAAAAAACAAGATGTAGTGTAAAATTTCCTTTAGTGTTTCGGTTGATATGTCACCACCTTCTGCTAATTTGGCCAAATTCAATTGTTCACGGATAATTTAAATATTTATAGTGTAGACTTTCGTGACGAAAATTTATCATTTATCAAGTTTACTCTTCCACAAACTATGCGTCATATTACAATGCATAATACTTGGTTGTCTTGACGATACCTAAAGATAATTCCTTGAAATACCGGCTACAAAATATATGTCTATGTTACTTATACTCTAAAACTTTGGAATCAATATGATTTTAACCTTAGAAAAAGGTTTTCATATCGTTCAATTTTAAATAAATCCGAGGTGGACATTTAAACTGAGCTAAAAAAATACTCGTTGATTATGTTAACTTTGAAAACGAAAGTATAATGCAAATTCCAAACACATTAAATATTCATAAGATTGTTCAGACTGACTCACATCATTACAATTTTTAATGAAGTTTATCCCCGCGGTTTTGCTCGCGTTTATACATATTTAGTAGTTCAGACGCCCATTTAAGAAATTTAAGGAATTTAAGCCTCTCATTAGTGTTTAGATTAGAAAGTTTCTTATAAGTTTATATTGAATTTGGTAAAATAAATTAGAGTGTGTAAACTATAAGGGTGGCTTTTCCGTTAAGTGAACGGGCAAACTTATTGCAAACAGGAATTTGTGTAGAAGTTATAGTTGAATAATTAATCGCCAATTATTACGGATTTTGCAGCTTCAAAGTGATTAAGTAAAGGCAAACTAGATGGCAGCAGATTCGGCATAAATTGCCGCATAACAAGATTCAAGTGTCAAATCAATTTTTCAAGATGACCTCGATACTAACGATTTGGCGATCATCCAATACGGTGTTGCCGCGTGAAAAAATTACCTTCAACTACACTGTTTTATCGGATGGTAACACATTTTAAGTAATTTTAAATTAACCAGAATAAATCAGTACTCACCTATAAGTTTTCATAACTCCACATAAATAAGCACTTTTATTTGATACATGCTCAAGATTTGAATCTAAAAATTGTCCAAGAACACTTAAAGCACCGTCGGATGGAAATTCTTTTAAGGCATCTAACGCACGCTCGTCCAACTCAGCGTGCGCTAGCTTTCCAGTCTTATAAATATCATCGAGCTTGGCCGCTACCTGAAATCACACCAAAATCATGTAAAAAACAAACTTGTACATAGCTGGTCTATTACAGTGAGTATTAGAGAATTTAGTTAGCTCAAAAACCTACTTTATTACGCTGCGTCTCTCATGATTTGTATGCTGAAATATCGACTTTATCTGGTTAAAAATCTTCTTTTAAGACAAAGTTATAGAACCAATCTAATTTGTTGGGTATTAATTATATAAACCTCCTTATTTTGTTACAGTGTATTATCATTTTTATGTGAGCCCTAGGAGTGACGCTTCTGTTTATTGAATTAAAATTATTTTCTATTAATAAGCGTTACTTAAACTGTGAAGCGAACATGTTTCATTTATTTTACAAAATGTTGCTTTCAGTAGGCTCAAGACTGCCCAACAGCCTGTTTAAGTAAATTACATTAAGCAACCTACTTCAGTTTTAAAGATATTGATCTCATGAATTACGTGACGCGTTATAGCAATTTGTAAATATAAAATATGCCTCAAAAAACAAGTCAAGCATTGTGAAAAGGTCTGATCACGTGACCGGCGACGTCACGTAAGGTTCGCGGGTTTCATCAAAGACTATGATTATCTACAATCTAGTCCTTCATCTTCAACTTAACATAAAGGGCTTAAAGTAAAAATCCACTTGAAGTAAATTCTTGATACCATGTTTCTCTTCATAAGCGTTTCTTAACCTCAAATGCAGTTAGAATATTTAACGCGCAAACAATGCAAATTCTTAAGGAAAATCACGCATTCTTAAGTCGCCTACACATTTTCGAAGCCATACCTAAAGCTGTAGGGCTTCACTGGCGGGTAATTTGAATTTGTGTACTTCAATACAAAGCTTAAAGGTCAGTAAACCAGTTTCCAGTCATTACAGCTTGTTTCAAGAATCAAATTCAATTGCTAATACTCAAATAATGCACATTATTTTTCGCTCGCTCGTTTAATGTTTTAAATTCGTTTAAGTACTTAATGTTGGAAATAGTTGGGACCCAGAATGATTTTACCTACCCTCATATTTGACAAAATAAAATTTGATAAGAACATTGTATGAAACACAAAGATGTGATAAAAAATTGATGAAATATCTATCAATATGATAAATTTTTTGAATATATTATTTTTTTATAAATTAACCTTGGGATTGATAATTCTAGATTTTTACCTATTTATATATTATAAAGGTCATTTAAGAGAAAGTTAATTATCTATTGTTTAAGGTTAAAAAACAATAATATTTTTATAGCTTATCAAGAAGTACATTGGCTAGGTGCAACTTTGTTTACATAGGAATTAAAATGATAACAGTTTATATGGCAACTAGAAAGTCACTAGTTAGCCACTTCTTTAATTTTAAATATGAATTATATTTAGAACATACCTAATTCTAAATAGAATAAAATTGGTTCAATGAGATTCTAATAAGTTAGTTATATTATGTATTTTTTTAAACAACCAAATCATGATGGGCTAGATGGGATTCCAATTTTAATATAAGAATATTTTTATAAAATTATTATTTTGGGCTCATAATTTACAAAGCTGGTGAAAATATATATAGATTAAAAAGAGTTATGTTTAAATCATAAGAGAAGCCAGTGTCAGAAGATATTATAATAAATATGTATATATTTATTCAAAAACAATAAACTAAGATAAAGTCAAAATTAAGGTTTTGATTGAGAATTTCTTATTTTGTAGCTCAATTATTAAGTAAAAGTAGAATTTAAGTTTTACTCCGTTGACATGGAAGTGTAAACGGTTTCACCGAAGCCTTCAATTTTATGTAGTGTAGTGATTTGGTACTTAATTATTTCTTTATTCTTAACTATTCTTATATATTATATTTATAATAAATAAAAAACTCACCTTTGAATCTAAACCATACTCTATGAGTTTGCGGTAATCTGGTGTTCGGTAAACATCAGAATCCCTTCCAGGGACCTCTTCCATAGATATTTCTCCATTGCCTTCCGCCATTCTGCACAGTTATTATACTTTCAACACTCTCACTACACTTAGTCCTGTGCAATCTAATCTAACTTTTCAACTATACACTTATTTAAAACTTTTTGATAACTGAATAAACCAAGCTAGTGTTATGTCCTCTCACTTCTTGGCAACAGATGATGTCATACATCAAGAGAGCCACGCTTTTATATTTCTTAGAACTTTTATATATTATGTTCTGTCAATAATTTAAATTTAAAATGGAAATGGGTGAAAATACATAATATTTACCTTATTTTGTAATTTTTGCAATTTTGGAAGAAAATGAAATCTCTCTAACCGTCCGAAAAACAAAAAAACAAATGATACTCAAACATATGAAACTGAGAAACAATGTGATTGTGCACTCCTCATTCCATCCAAAATTTAAAAAGGGAACGCGCGGGTTTGCATTCTTTTAGTGATGTAAAAGTAAATTTTACCTAAAAAAAAAATCGGTATTAAAAAATAACCCTAACAATGACACTTGAAGATGCGAAACTCCGCGGTCAATGACCGAAATAGCACAGTATATTACAAGTCCCTCAATTTAATAACACACAGCACTAGCAAATAATCACATAGGACCACTTTTCATATCCTCCAGTGTCGAATAACATACACCAGTAACTTTCCGCGCATAAAACTTTGGCAAATGTGAAACTGCAATAAGTTGAGAGTGCAACTGCATTGCACTCGATAAGAACCGGCCGGCGCGCGCCTTTATTTCCAACAAGATTCCAGTTGGATAATCACAGGATTTGCAAAATAATAAATTGCACTGTAACACTTTATCTTTTTACGTACAAAACTAACACCAAACACTGTATGCGAAAATAATTACCTATTAATTTTGCTAGTTGGTGACCGAGACAGATATGGCGGCACCGCGCGACGTCAACGTGACCGCGACTACGGGGTTCTCATAACGACGCGCGCGGGACATGCAACGAGGAGTGCATTCAAACTTTTTAAAGGCACTTAATTTTTTATAAGACTTAGAGAAACTCTCTGTTTTCAAAATTATTGTAACCGAGTATATAGAACGGAATTTTATATTGCACAGAGAGTTTTTGCAATGTTGCGAATAATTTTGAATGTGAATAGCGCGGCGCGTCGCGCAATGCTGCCGGCCGCGAGGTGAGACAGGCTAGCGGCAAGGCGCGGCGAGCGAGAAGCCGAGAGCGAAGGGGGGAGGGTGTTGCAACTGGCGGTGCAGGCGTGCAGCAGCGTCGTCGCACCGAGCTCGCTTGCATACTTGCATACACACTCACACTCGCAAACGATGTGACCTTCATTACTTTAAATCAATTCATTGCAAAATTTTGTCCTTATCATAAAATTGCAAACACGATAAAATAATATTATCAATATTTAATTATTTATCGTTATTTTAATTCGTACATAGCACAAAGTTACAGAGTTACATTATGTGAAATAATGAAATATGTAGTTTAAAAACAATCGTTAGGTCCATTCCTCTAGAAATTATCTATCGTACTACGAATAGATAATTAGGAATTGGAAATGTTATAAAATATTTTTTATTTGAATACCACCTACCTACCAAATGAAAATACGATAAATTCTTAACAACTTTTCAGTAAATCGAACTGGTCATTTAATACAATCAGATAAATTACTGACTGTGCAAACACGGAGTTTATTCAGCCAAAAAGATCACACGGTTACTGATCGACAACGTCCAATAGTAGAACAAGGTTCATTACTCTTTGATATGGAAACGAAGGGATAAAAGAGTTAATCGCAATAACCCCTTGCTTTAGTTCGCTTCACCTGCAGATTATTGAAGCCGTATGTA
Source organism: Pieris napi (assembly GCF_905475465.1). Taxonomy (NCBI): domain Eukaryota; kingdom Metazoa; phylum Arthropoda; class Insecta; order Lepidoptera; family Pieridae; genus Pieris; species Pieris napi. The sequence goes on from NC_062250.1 coordinate 7,165,594, forward strand.
TTTGCGACACATACACAAAACTGGCCTCCGTACTTCGTTTGTATGTGTAAGAGACTTGGATCTGTATCCGCCGCATAATGCATAGGTATTTAGGTAGATAGGTATAGCGGCTACTGCGGGTGTCTTTCTTTGTGTGGACGAACTTCCATAGAGACCCTTTCACCGCGAATATGAATCTTACTGGCAGTAAGTTTCACGTTTAATTTTGTTCAATACTCAGAAGGAATATTACAAAGACGTGTACGTATGTAATGTGCATCGGTACGACAGACATACTTCCTTTCTCACATTTTCTTGTTATCAATAGCGTTAAAATACGTCTCTTAAACTCCATAAGCTTCCGGCTGTCACGACCCGCAATTGCATTATGTGTTTAATTTTTAAAAGTAAAACTCCAGTATTTCAAACTTTTGAAACCTTTTCAAATAAACTTAGAAAAATTATATCTTAAACTAAATACCTCAATAACGGTTTTATTAGAACATCACTATATTTGGTAAAAAAATGAATTTGTCTTTTCTGACATTACTGTTTCCCATTAAAAACATCAAATTAAACGGCCAGTAGCATCAGTCTTCAATCATAAAATAAAAAGATTCTATTACTACTTATCCAAACTCTGTAGTCAAATTAAGATGAAAAAACTAAAGCGATTGAAGTTCTCTACTAGCAGCATCTCATTCGGTTTTAACAAGGACCTTAGAAATAGCGCGAATCATCCGTCACGGACACTCACATCTATAAATATCCGTTTTGCAAACATATAATATGATAGCATAGCATACCCGTTTCGCTGCGGCCGTGCCGCGTATGACATTCGCGATAAGGCACTTAGTGCGTATTTTAAATACGTCAAAAGTTCATTGACCCCCGCGATTCGCACACATTGTCGAATTTATTGTGTCTGTAGATTTGTAGGTCGCCGTACCTGACGTCAAAATCGAGGGCTCTACTGGTGACGTCATCTTAAAATTCAAAGCTATTCCGGTGTTTCTAGTTCTAGCTAACCGGCAAAGCACGGTCCTATGAATTATAATACTCTCCCTAATATCACCTGTTGGCTTGAATAGTAAAATCTAATCGCGAACAATGTGTGTCGAGGTCGACGGTACTTTTTATGATGATTTAGTTCAAGGGCACAAGTATTTACGTATCTAGATTTCAATCAAATTCGCCAAATTTTAGTACGATGAGTATGACGTTCGATTGAACTAAATTATTTTGTATGAAAAATAATATATACTTTTTACGGAAACAAAAAAATAATAATGACCAAATAATTAAACATGCCCAAATTGTTTTGCACATTCTTTTCCGTTCTTCTCTGATTATTTTGCGTTGCTGGACATACCAAACGTTTAAATGGCATTCACTAACGATTTAAAAAAATATCATTCATTTGATGAACTTTTGATTCATATAGTTATTACTCACCCCAGATACAGCTTGCTACTAATATCACGTTCTTTGTTTGAGGCCGTTACATCTTAACTTTGTTTCACGCAAGAAGGCATGTTGTAAGATGACTAATGGTTTCCCAGGTAGAATGTAACTATTGTTTCACAAAGAGTAAACTAATTTTATGAAATTAAAATACTATACTGTAGCTTATTTTATATCTAACAGTTGTTGAATAAGCGCTGGTAAACGATAAAGGTGTACTTACCTTTATCCTACCAGCCTTATATCTACGTGAAACTGAAAATCGTGAAAATTTATATCATTGAATAATAATAATTTTTAATGAAAAGGAATCATTTTTTAAATGCCATCTATATTTTATTTACATTAAATTCTCGCGTAAATCGTTTTTTATTATAGTTCTTTCTCTTTAAATTTTTAACTGATCGAGTGACTTATTATGTATATATATCTACTCTTTGGACATGACATTGTCAACTGACATTCGCGATAGCGTTGCAAATTTATTTTGTTTAAAATTTACAGTGCTTACTACTAGGAAATCTATTGAAAAACATATAATTATTATTCATTATATAGGTTTTTTAATAGAGGACCGCTGGCAGTTTGGTTTTACAATAATTAAACATGATCCAGACAAAATAGACATCAGTTTACATTAACCTCAATTGAAGAGTGTAAATTAACGAATGCATACCGAAGATACAGACAAATACACAAATTATGTTGGGGGGTTAATAACACATGAAAACAATGACTTAAATATATTATGTCCGTGATGACAATGGAGGTCTTTCACCCCTAATTTGATTTGATCGAGACGTTACTGCATGTTTAGAGTGAGGTCATTGTTATTTGTGTTGTAATTTTGGTGCAATTTTGTTTTTACCAGTTATTTTGTATTCAAAATTAAATTTATGTTAACCTATATGTTTTTAGTAATGATCTATAGTTTGTTTAGGAATACGGATCTTACATATATCTTAAAATGTTTTTTACGCTAGTATAATATATTTTAATAAATAAACGAATAATAAAATAAACTTTATAAACGTATAACTTTTTTTATGGATAATCATTTTTATTACAACATTTGCATAACTTGACGTCGAATTAACAAGTCTTTAGTCTTTAGTCAAGAGTTAACTAAGTACTGTTTTACATTTCACCAATAACAAACTGCTATTGGTGAAATGCACTCGAAATTTAAAAGTAATTTATTAATTAAACCATATTCTATTGTTGTATTATTTTAGAGACGCTGGTAAAATAATGCAACTATAAATAATAACACTAGGACATTCCTGTGTTGTGGGTGACCACTCTTCCAAAGTTATATTAAATAAAAATAACTTATGTAAAAAACGTATTCAATTCGTGTTTATATGTATTATTAAAAGTATTTTAATAATAATATGTTCATGCCGTATACAAGGCGTTGTTGAATATTTCTACAGTAAATCCTCGGACATAGCATAAATACGTTTTGCTTAAGAATCTACTTTTATGCCAACCATATTCAATTCTAATGTTTTAGTTGAAGTTAAAATAGATTTTATGATTTTTATTTTTTTATTAGTTATTATTTATGCCGAACAATTAGCTAAATATAAGATATGTCAACTTTAGTTCCGACTTTATTCATACAACGCTTTGTTTGTGAGTTATTTTAAATCAAATATGACTAGTAAATAGGTGCTATGTAATACCTGAACATAATATACAATATGAATAAAGTTGTAAAGCCAACATCTGCTACATTGATTTAAGAAGTTACGTCTAGGGTTAAATAGCTACCCCTATTCTAGTACTTGCACAATGCCTATAAACCTAACAATTAAATAAATTGAATTCACCGTTATATGTTCTCACAACTAGGCATTCAGCTAGACTATAGTCTAGACTTTAGACTAGTGTGAAATCTGTTTCAGTAACTAAAACCGGTCGATTTGTGCCTTAATTCAGATTCAAGTATTATTCGTTGGTTAAGAATTGAATGGACATAAAGAGGGTGAATCAAGTTGCACTGTACAGATGCATATTTTATACAGAGCGCATCTTTTTGAGATGATTTCGGTAAATTCCAGGTTTTTTTTATCTTATTTTCTTAGGATTCAAGTTGATGTTAGTTAAGTGTTATATAAATAACACTTTATTAACGGGTAGGTACTGCACACGTTTCCTACCCGCGTGAAGCAAAGAAGAAAGCATTTTGGAAGTTTAAATAACACACATTATTTTTGAGATAGTACCTATAAATTATTAAATGAACATGCAAAAAATAATTTTTACCTTCCGTTGCTTATCCAAAAAATTAATCTAATATGGTACGTTTCTGCAAACCCGTCCGCCTTCGCACAAGATGGCGTGTTATCTAAGTTCACACGGCGCTATGACATACATATTTCGATAATTTGTATATCTACATCAAAAATATTACCGTAAGTTTAGCTTTATTTGTTAAATTTTACTTTCAAACCTAATGAATTGACTAAGCAACATAATTGCGTAACAAAATTAAAAAAATACGCAGAAAGACAAGATGTTCATCTCACGAGATGTATTGAAGCGTCAGCCGGCCGGGTCGAGACCGGATTCTCGACCCTAAAATAAAAACTTGTACGTAAGAATAATACCCACCAGCCACCAAGAACAAGTACCAAGCGTTGACCCCCCCGTAAATTCCCATACCGACTGGATCTCTATAATACTAGGGTGTACCACCAAGTGAATAGACCCATTCAATGTTATTAGCTTTTATTTCTTTCATGGGACTCCGGTCAATCGGTCATCGAAAATTGATGGATCGTTTTCTAACACGCCTATAGCGGGTCAATGGGGTGATGTTACAGAGTACGCAATTTTTTTTAAAAGTAAACTTTTCTATTATCTATTATCATATTAACTAGTTTTTAAATTGTGTTCTTTGCTGTGTAAGGTAGTTTCTGACCGCCTATATTAGGCTTATTTAAATAGAAAACACGATTGATATCGGTAAACGTGCGTTTGAGGTGGGTATAGAAGAAGTTAAACTGTTCGTAAATAGTAGTTTATGCAACTGTCATATAATAGAGGGTATTAAAACATGAGTGTAGTTTTTTGAAACGAGCCGTAGGCGAGTGTTCTAATACCTAATTATATGCAGTTGCATACACTACTTTATTTAATCTCATGGCTATAGGTTTCCAAGTCATAAAGTCTTGGTATCATTTGTCGTACGCTTTTCTTGATTTTTCTAGCAAAAGACTATTCGTCAGTTTCGTAGCTGTTTCTAATATCAGGTGGAATTAAATTTTCATCGGTATCGTCGGTGTTGCTAGACATTTTTGCTACTAAAGTTTTATCCAACAAAATATTACTCAAATTCGTATGTACAAAATGGAAAAAGTCTGTTATTGGTCTATTGGCGCGAAACCAGCGCGCTCACCACAGATTATGTGTACTTAAATTGAATTGAAACCTCCTTGGTCGGGACACTTTTTTTTTTAATTTTCTTAAAGAAGTATGTAAATAAAATATGGCAATAAAAGTCTGTATTTCACTTCATAATTAGAATATTACCGAATGAGATTATATAAAAGTATAAAATATCGTAATTTAATTTGTAAGTTTGTAAGCAAAAATCGCTTTTTACACGATTAGTCCTGATTCATCCAAAATGATTAAGTAAATATTAATCGACAATTAATTTGAATCACCGGATCGTGATAATTGAAAATCAGTTAAAACGCGCCCGAGAGAAACAAGAAACTCAGCCGGATTAAATGAAGCCTATTTTTCTTCCTCACCCCATCTTACATCATAGGAAAGTTTTAAATTACATTCTTGATATTGTTAGTGCATACTTTTACAATCTGCTAGTGTTTTCTAAAAATATTCTGGTATTACAATAACGCATAAATATAGGTATTTAATCGTCTTACAGGCTAAAATGATTAATTAAATAGAACGTTATTCCAAAGCCTGTTGTACAAGAAGTGCAATGGAATGCGGTAGACTCTCAAAGGCGGATACGATATAAGTTTGAACTTATTGTCGCTTATGGACTTGTCAGCCCAATTATTAATAATACTTTTCACCGATTACTAGGTAGTAACATTTTTATATAAGTTTTGTTTAACAATCTTTAGTATAATACTTTTCTAATTTGTGAGAAATGTTTGTTATAACTATTGGAAGGGTATACATACCCAAAATTATACAAAACGATTTTTATGATTCGATTTTCAAAATTAATTGATATAATACTATATTTAAAAAACACATTGCAAATAACGTTTTAATTGAAATTGCACCACGATCTACTTTTGATAAGAACAGTTATGAATGCATTATATTGTGCAAATATCAATAAAGGTCTAATGCCATCAATTATCTGCTGACCTTACCATGGTTTCACCTTTCTTCGTCTATACAAATACTCGTCTTTTGAAAACCATTTCTTTCAACCCTTTGTGCAAGGGCAGACAAACTGGCCGGTTTTTTTAAGAAAAAAATATTAATGGCCCTCTTAACAAAGCGTTGAAATTATGATAGGTGAGAGTAATCTTTAATTCTTTAGAGTAATTTCTGAACTCGTTGAGGTCAGTAAGGGTCGAATCTAGTTAACAGATTCCATTTTTGAATTGTATCACTTAATTTTATAATGAGATTATTGGTCTATGAAAAGAGTTTTTATTGTCATTTAAAATGTTGTCTATGCATTGTCGAGGTGTTATCTATGCATTATGATGTGCACGCTTAACCCCTATTGAATCTGTGGTGCACGTTGAATTCTTTTGTTTAGGGCGTTGTGTAGTTAATAATAGACGAATTAATAATCAAATCAACTTTTGGTTTATACTTTAAGAAAAATATACACTTCGTAGTGAAATACTTGTTTAAATATTCATAAAACGCGATTTATATTCAAACGCAAAGGAGCTATTACGCCCAGTTTAGCCTATGACATAGCCAGTAGCCAGACGGCCACGGCAGACACGCGCAAAAAATCCTACAACTAATGCATGGAAGAAATACATCGGCGTTGGTTAAATAGTTTTTGAAGTTTCTCACATGTTTGTGAGGCGCTATTAAAAAGAAACTTTTCAATATCAATTCTCACAATGTAATTTTGAAACAAATTGTACAATAATGTAAAACTTATGTTATTAATATTATTGACGAATCATTATGATTTACCCCTTAATTTACCCTTTTCCATTAGTCAAAAAACTACGTGTAGCGTAAAGTGATATGTGATATAAAATCACTTGAAATTATGAAAGATATAAATATGTTATCTTATAAGTCATATTAGACGTATGTGTTGTTATAAATGGCCTAAAGCCGAATTTACATACAGAAAATTTTATTGCAACACGAAAGTAGATAATTGATATTTTATAGTTCGTTTTTGGAAAATGTGAAATAGTTTCATTAATTACATCATACCATAAACGGTTATTCCATGGAGTATTGCGTCGCTGAGGTCTACAACCTCCCGACAATGGGATGCGCTACAGCCTAGCTGTAGGCTCTAACGCTTTAATTGCGCTGTCAAATGAAAAAAGGTAACATAAAAGACAGGACACGCAAAAGGAATACGAAATGTTCGGCTAATGATGAACTAAATTCATACATTCTACATTTTTGACATACTGTTCAACATTTTTGCTTTTTGACCTGCGAAGTATGGTAGGCTGTAAGAGTGTGCAAAGATTGTTGAAATTATGTTTTCGTACTTGATGATTGCATTCCCATACTATTTAATCACCTACACAGTGGTTACAAAGGACTGTAGTGTAATGCTTTCAAGGGGTTGGTGATTAGATTTTAAAGGCACGTTGCTTCTATATCATAGCTACTTTCACAGCGTTATGTCGTACGGTATTTTACTGTGGGGTGCTGCTGCAGAGGTTCAATCCATATTTGTGGCGGAAAGTTTCTTGCCAGTTCTTCTTACCCGCTCTACGCCCTTGACTTGCGAACTGGTAGTAAATGTAAATTTACGATTAATTTAACTTGACGATTCAAAAGTGTACTTGGTTACCCACTTGAATAAAGATATTTTGAGTTTGAGTTATAATTTAAGGGAGTTCTTGGAGTATAAGTCTTGAGATATTAACATACTCCTGTGTCACACGCCATCGACTTTTTGGGTCTAAAACATGTCGGCTTCCTCACGATGTTTTCCTTCACCGTTCGAGAGAATTCTAAATGCGCACATAGACAGTCCATTGGTACACAGCCAGGATCGAAAATAAAAAAAATATTTAATTGATTTTAATTACAATTTGGCATTTGCTTAGTTTAATACGGCTGTATAATAAAGTATGGTTTTCCACAAAACCTTCAAGAAGCTTCCAGAAGATATTCAAGAAAACCAGTGGCGCTGAATCTTGTATTTGTTTCGTGATTGCTTTTTCTAATATGCAAGTACGTGATCAGCCTTCTGTGCCTGACACACGCTGTCGACTTTTTATGACATCCCGGTTTCCTGACGATGTTTTCTCCCACCGCACGTGTTAAATACGCACATAGAAAATCCAGAGGATCCAGATAGCAGAGGAACGAACCTACGACCTTAGTCCTATACTGAAGCCACTAGGTCAACACACTCAAGGAGCTATACAAAAAAAATTCGTGCGTACAAAGTACACATGTCAGAAGTGAAACTTCTTTGGCAAACTAATTTTTAAGTCTTGTTCATATTTATACAAATGTAATACATTAGATTTCCGAGACTTAGAGCGAGGGAAAATGGAAGATATGTTAGGAATTTAATTGTCATTAAAATATTAAGTGTCTAAAATTAATACAAATTATAAATTTATTTCTTCGATAATTAAAACACGTGGCATTTGAATTTACAATTCGTCATTTGAGATTTCAATAAATTTTGCATACAATATAAAATACTAATTAAATGCTGTGGAATATTTTCTTAAAGTAAGCTAAATAGGCCTCTTAATCCAGCAAGTAGCAATACTCCTGTGTCAGTTTTATAGCTATTTTTTATATAGGCAGCTGGTGTGTTTACCAAAAGGCCTTTGTCTTCCGACTCGAGCTTATATGGGCAGTACAGCTCTGGTATAAGTAGTGAAAACGCTTTAACATATTTCATATAATTTAAATATTAATTATTGTAACCTTTTATTTGTTTTTGGTTGTACTAAATGAGGTGGTCTCATGTTACACAACATTTTATGGTCCTTGCACTGGTCGACCTTAGACTTTTTTGGCGTTACAAAGTAAACAGGCTGAGTTATTGCTTAATATCAGAACCAAAACATATTTTGGTGATAATTTGTACACCTCTGTGAAAAAACTTAACAGAAACAAATGACAACTTAAAACAATATAATCCTATTGATGGCTCTGTTCGGATAAAATCGGCTACTTCCATAAATTTGGAAGATTAATCTTTGTCTACCAAATCAGCCTTAAATATTTTTTATTCATTCAAAACAATTATATTGACAAGAGTGCACAACAAATGTATAAAATTTACACACGAAACAAAAAACAATCATTAATTCGTAAAACAAAATTACATAAGAATAAAAATACAAAAAATTAACTACCAACTATAGGCACTAACAGATAATAGAAATTTTGTCAGTTCACAGAACGAACAATAAAAAAGGTCCGTTAACCAATTCAATTCGTTAACTAAAGTTATACTCCGAATCATATGTGTCCGTTTCACAAGGTTAGTCCTAGCTGTGGCCACATGAATTAACGGCAGACGAGGTCGCCTTCCGACGTATCCATCAGGCACATTGAAGCTAGTCCTTGCCATACAACAATTTTATCAAGTACATCACAACCAAGAATAAATAAGGTCAAATACATGCTTGGTTAAAAGGGGGTATAATAAAATAGTAATTTAATTCACTAGTCCACCCCTTACTGTATTTTGTGGTGATACCTGTGCGGCTACCATGAAGACGCGATTCCCTTCGGTGATTGTTCACGCAAACGAAGTGTTAGCCGACCGCACCTTATATACTTCTTCTCGACCTTATGACCGCCACCTTAGAGCTGTTAGTTAGTTGTTAGACTAATTGAGGATCCTCCCGTTAGGTCAGAGGAAAAGCCCAACAGCCTTCCTCCAGAGAATCCTTAGACGCTGGTTGCGTACGTTTCACATGTTTATCAACGAGTACAGGTATTCAACATCTTGACTAAATCTATCTTCGTCAACTTTATTTTAAATTAAACAGTTTGTTTTCGTTTCTATGATGGCGGGAGTTTGTTATGACATGGTACTTATTATAAGACATAAGTTCCATGCTAATGTAATCATAAACTTGTTAAAGAATTGAGGCATTATTTGTGTATGTGTACGTCAGTGGCATTTCGCGAGCTGATACTTGGACAACTAAAAAAATACGTGTCCATACTAAGACGGAAACAATCGTCTTTCGACACTTTGTTACCAACGGTGGCAAATGTAACACGCAAAGGATCAGGAAATTTAGAAAATCTTTTCGCGACTGGCAGAGTGGAGGGTACCAGACCTGGAGGCAGATTTCTCACTAGACAAGTAAAGGCTTGCCGAAGACAGGAAGAGTCAAACAAGTTGTGCGGCGCCACCAACAAGACCTTCAGAAATGAAGAGCGGTACTGAAGAAGAAGATGTCCTTAACCAGTAACTGCACACAAAATTCTCTTATACTAACTGATAGTAGGTAAAATTTATGAAAATCAATGTGACCACAAAACCGATTGTAATATTATGTTCATGATAGCAATAAGTAATCGATTCTATTACCGCAATAAGAAACATTTTATTCGTGGCTAGACTCACACTTACCTACTTATGTACTTTGCCAGTTTGAGAATATCTTTGTAGCGAAAAACATTTATTTTCTAGAAATAAAAAGAAAAAAAAAAATTGTATCGCTGGCAGTATCTTTGGAACCTTGCCTAAAGGGACTCCTTTTAATAATATATTTTAGTAATTATATTTTAAGTTTAGTTATTGATGTTCTGTTATTACACACATTTTTTTCTCAAATAACTCGACTTTAAACTTAGGGTCCTTTGTCCTCCATATGACGGTATTTGTATAACTCATGCCTGTTCGGTCTTGGGCAGCGCTTTTAACATCATTCCCTCCTCATTCGCCGTTTTGCTTCATTGCAGAACTGTTTTGGGAAATTGGAAGAGGACGCTTCTTTAATATAGATAAAAACAAAAAAACTCTGAGAGCTGTATAAGAAAAAATAGAATGTACCTATAGAAACATTCAAAAGTAAATTGGTTGACAAGCGTGACCATTTCTGATCCAAAAAACTCTTTGCAAACACTTAAGCGGAAAATACTGAGATAAGACTTTGTTTCGCACTTATAACCTTATAATTAATAACATTGACATTCGTACTATAAAAATATAAGAGTATAACGGTCTTACTAATAAAGATTTATGCACATCATATAAGCCTGTTATAAGAAAAATGTTACTAATAATTCCTGAATTGACAAGGTTGATGTATACTGCTGTTATATCAAGTGTCTGGTTTGTATGAAGACTTGTACAATGCTTATAAAACGCAGAGGCCTAGTTTAACGGGTGTATAAGACAAAAATTGCGTAATTTTATCTGATTTCGCGTTTCACAGCATTTTTTGACTGTTTAGTTCAAGGAAAGATTTAAGTTAGTAGGTATTTGTGTTTGTTGAAAATAGATTTTATAGATCAATTGGAAGATTTAGATAATATTGATATGCAGCTAATACATACGATTGAAGATTTGCCGCCTCCAAGGAAAGTCTAAACATACCAAACTCGGTGCAATCCGTTATTACTTTCGCATGGCGATTTCAAAACAAAATACCGCTTTTCAAAAAAGTATGTTATGAAGATCTGTGACATAGTGCGAGCTGATGTCGAAAAGAGTAATAGAGGTGGAGGGTTTTCGATTTAGGTGTCTTCTTCATGGCTTCTCAGTGTCATTAGAAAATGCCAAATTATATATAGTAGCACTGGCAATCCTCCACAATATTGCTATTGATATCAAAGAAGACCTGGATGTTACGTATGATGACACTGAGAATGCTCCAGAAGAACCAAGGCCAACCTAGACGCCCCCAAGCAATCTGGCTGGACAAGCTGCTAGAGCTGATTTTATTGAAACATATTTTTAAGGCTGTTATATTTACATAGGTATGGGTAGTTAAGGACTTGAAATAAATAAAAAGTTATATTTCATTTAAAACAGGGGTTTTATTTTTTTATAAGTATATAATTATTTATTTAATTGCTGCTGTAACAATTTGAGCCTTAGAAGATACTCCTGTCAAGCCCTTTCGTGAGCTTCGGCAAGTTGCTTCTGTTTGAGCTCATGTGTTTCAGCCATCTGCCTTTGTTTTGTTTCGTGCTCTTCCTGGAAACACTGGAACACTACCGTGTTGCGGAGTTTGGCACTTACCACTATTTGAGATACCTAAAAAATTTAAGTATGATCGTTGAGGGGTTTTGAATGAAATAGTCCTTTCTCTATCACATTGATACTAACCTCTTCTAACTATTGTACTGCAGAACGCGGCTTTTTATGTAAAATTCTAGTCCTCTTTGTCTGAGGTTTTGGAGTTTCTATTAGCTGCAAATAATAAAATGTTATTAGTATATTAAGTAAATGTGTATATAATTGCTTTGGTTGATAAAATAAATACAACTTACATTAAAATTATGAGTTGTAACAGAATTATTAAATCAAACGTCAATCAAACACGGTGGGTTGCCAGGGTAACAATAAATAAGGGTCGTTTTGTTATTCAACCAATACACATCGATTATTGGTCAAAGAGGTGTTTATGCCCTGTACAAGCTCTATTCACTGAATTACTATCACCTTGTTACAACGCATGTATAGTGATTTTTTATTAGTAAGACCGTATATGTATAGCGCTGTTTTGATGTCATTATGGTTCGTAGCCGAAGGATATGTTATTTACCTACTAGCTGTATCAGTAAAACTTTAAAATCGCCTACGAACTACGATTCTTCTTGATGCACGTAAGCGTGGACTGACGATAACTTTCCTAGGTTTTACACCGTAATCTTATTTCGATAAAGCCCCTAACACGGTAAATTGTATATAATTCCATTCGGTACTTTTGGTCATTGCGTTACTTGTATTAAAGTTTTTAAAGCTAAAGTTGTAGTAAGTACATATACTATTCAGACAGTAATTTATGGTTTTGTCGGGAAACGAATCCATCGGGTAAAACATCTAACCAATTAAACTCAGGGACTTGAGCTAAACCTGGCGAGACGACTGTCGAAAAGGTACTTACCACATACGCCAAACGAATTTGTATGAAAATGGTCACGTGATAAGTTGTAAGCTAACGTCATTCCCATACAAATTCGTGTAGTTCGTTATTTAGTGGGTCACGACTGTCGAAGAAAGAATTAAAAAAAATGTGTTCTCTATGTTTTGTTTTATCGTTCCTTGTCTTGTTTAGTTTACTTAATGTTCTAAATTAATCGCATTTTTAGTTCATCGCTTATATGCTCGCGAGAATAGTGTTTTATTAACACTGATAGTGACACTTTAAATTATAAAATAAAAAACCCTATTTATTCCTTAACATCTATTACATAATATATGTACAATCTAAAAATTTGAACTAAATGTGATATTATAAGAAAACCATAAAATAAAAGAACTTAATCCTGGTCAATCCTTAGTTGTTTGGACTTCATCATGAGTAGGTAAAGACCACTCCTTTTTTCTCTATCCTCAGTCCTCCATTTCCCCAGTGCCTGTTCCTATCTTTCTTTTCCAGGTAGACCAGACCGAACCGTTATTTTATTCCAAGTGGCATCTTTGCGTCGAATTGTGTATCCTGTCCATTTCCATTTTATTTTTTACAGTGATAATATAGATGAGATAGATAGAACTACATATATATTTTATTCTTATATAAGTATAGTTAAGTATTACCACATCATACGCAGCTCCTGGGCAACCGCCAATGTTCCAGCAATTTCGGAGCCAACAGGCAACGCTAAACACGATGCAGCTGGATAGAACAAGCATAAAAAGCGCAGAGCATAATAACAATAATAAACCGCTCTTCGCCTCTCTTAGTCTTTCCTCCAGCTTTGCATTTTATTCCCTTTAATAAAAAAAGAAAAAAATTTGTAAATACTGTATTTGTGTGTTGAAAATAAATCATTTTACTGTAAGTATTGTATTTCTTATCTATTAACCTTACATTAAGACTTGATTACTAAAAATCTAGTGAAAACCGTATTTGAAATTCACTGAAAATGCGTATTTAAGCGAAGTCTTCAATTAGTTAGTCCAAATTAAGCGTTTGTGACAAAGCATGACCAATAAAGAACCCAATGGAACAAATTCATTAGATAATATGACACCGGTTCATCGTGACACACGCGAAATATACTGTATAGATTTTTAATTTAATATAATATATTCACTGAAAATGCGTATTTAAGCGAAGTCTTCAATTAGTTAGTCCAAATTAAGCGTTTGTGACAAAGCATGACCAATAAAGAACCCAATGGAACAAATTCATTAGATAATATGACACCGGTTCATCGTGACACACGCGAAATATACTGTATAGATTTTTAATTTAATATAATATATTCACTGAAAATGCGTATTTAAGCGAAGTCTTCAATTAGTTAGTCCAAATTAAGCGTTTGTGACAAAGCATGACCAATAAAGAACCCAATGGAACAAATTCATTAGATAATATGACACCGGTTCATCGTGACACACGCGAAATATACTGTATAGATTTTTAATTTAATATAATATAATTTCTTTATAAAGACGACGTAAAGTGCGCTGCAAACGAATATTATACGAATATAATGTAGGTATAGTGGAAATTTATTTCTTAAATACCTTTACAAAGAAGTCCATGACAGCTTATATCTCTATGTCTTATGAGTATCGCTCAAAAGTGTAAAAAAAATCTTATACAAAAATAGGCTACTTGAAGTACCAATCTTGCACATACGAAGTCGCGGCTAGAAGCTAGGTATTATCATAAAAACAATATTGCTATTTAGGTCTAAGGTCTTATTAAGCATACCTACAACTAAACATTAGCAGGAAAGCGTGTGGTGTTTCAGCAAAATAGAAGCCTTTAAAGTGAGTTCCGGTGCAACACATGCAACAATACATGTGTGACCGCGCCATATGCAATGCCGGCTTATGGAGTAAGTACTCGGGGAATGGATTTTACCGGACATAACGTATAAGGCCCCGACAGAGGCCCTTAATATAGAGGCCCAGATGAGGCCAAGTAAGCTCGTTACGGAGCGACTTTAAATTCCTTAACCCATTCTAAACTTCGACAGTGACTGCGACAGTATCTTAAATGTACATATGTGCTGTAAAAAAGAATTCTTTCGACACCTAGCGGAGCCTTTATAGGAGACTAGTTACTTTCAATCGTTTTGGCAGATTGCGTCATACATTATGTTATATTTTATATTTCAATTCAATGACCTATAACTTTGGGTCTCAGAACTGCTTAATCGTGGAATACGTATCTGTACGCCGTCTGCGGTTATGTTCTTATTGCACCCCTTCACTAGCCGACATCGCCGAACGAGTACTATAGATTAATCAACATACAACGTTATTGTAAAATAATACGTCACGCAACTTAGCGCGGTTAAAAAATAAACCCTTAAATCCCTGCTTAGTACTTGCTTTATGTTATATGATAGTTTTAAATATAGACGTGGGTTTAATAAGAAATCTAGTGATGTTTTTTCGTAGATACAAAAGTTCACGTACGCGCTTTTGCAATAACTTTAATAGATCCTGTACCGATAATGCACCGGCATTATCGGTAAAGAGGATGATTATATGCAAAGCTAAATTATTGACACTTCGAACAGTGTCAATAATTTAGTTTTGTAATACACCAACAATCAAAAAATAAGATCAAAGCTTTTATGCCCTTGTAAAAAAAAAATTTAATTAAAATTTTGAGTAGACTAAAAATCATTATACTACTTTTAAATATTTATTTACAGTTTATTGCACATACAAAAATGAGAAAGATTTTAATGGTGCAATTAAGCGATAAGGTAAGAGCAAGAGTATGAATATTATAATACAAAACAAGTTATTAATAATAATTAATCTTAACATATTATTAATAAAGACAACCAAGAACATACAGTAAAACCAGTAGAAAATAAGAGCCAAATATTACTAGACTAATATGTTATGACGGATAAGAAATTTAAAAGACTGCTATGGCTGGACTGCTTTCTAAACCTTACATTATGCTATAGTCGCTCTTATGACACTTAATAACTATACCCCTTTTATTATTATTAAACTTACTAATAAAATTCCGTAGTTTTAAACGTGCGGTGGGGGGAAACAGAGCAATTGAAATGAACCTTGTCTTAGGGAAGATTCGGAATCAAGACTTAGCACTCCCTTATGTCAAAATCGTTTTTTGACATACTGGAGTTCTACTTAGTGCTAAGCTCGTCAGAATATTTTAATCTCGACTCTAAATAGTAGGGTGAATCCTAAATCCACAACTATCTAAAGTCCGACGGCGTGTTCTAATCTAAGAACGAATGTATTTATTAGTAACAACTTTATTGAATCAACTAAAACTCAACAGCTACATGTTGTGTCCTCAGTAAATAAACGTAAAAAAACATTATCGACTTATAAACGTATGTATTTAAGCTTTTTTTATTCGCTTCTCTCTCAGACAGATATTTTATCAATAATTCATAACATGTTGTTTTCTCGAAAAAACGTTGATCATTACCGTTTCTATTAGCTTCTTTTTTTTGCTGAATATTTTTAAATGGTAAATAAAATAAAATATTGCCTTATAGGAAGAAACAATAACATATATAACAGATTAACAAATAAACACTTAATATTTAAAATCATATTTGACACAATATGACTATTATTATGTTTGGAAACTGTTTTCTCAGCTCAGAATCGTGTGAGCGCAGATTTTTTTATCTTTAAGGAATTTGTGCGTTTTTTTTCGATGTTTTTAATATTATTGCTTATTGGAGAATGATATAAATGAATTTCCGGAGGTGAAACTTTAGTACATTTGTGCAACTGTTTTGATATAATTCCGGTGGTTGAAAAAATTATAGGGACTATTATTTATAAATTTTTTGATTATATATGGATAGAATTATTCTTTAATTTAAATTACAAAAGTAAAATACGGATGGAATAGTGTACATTTCGTCCCATACTCCACGCCCTCGGAAACGTGTCTCCATTACACTTTACCCCACGTAAAAAACACTTTTGAGGGAAAACGCACCCCAACTTTTATTTTCCACCCCGTCTGTTCTGAATATTGCAGTTCAGCTCAAAATTTTAGATTTTTAAAAACCAATTAAGTCTGCCAATGTGTGTATAGACTCCGTAGCTAAAATGTAGTATTTATATGTAGGACCTACAGTATAATATAATTAGATAAACAAAATTTGAAGAAAAGTAATTTGGTAAAATTAAACTGACTTAACACAAGTGTTAAATAATTATACTTAATGATATCTGTACTAAAAAAATTTTTTATTAAACAAATAAATTTAAATGTAAATATATATCTTATTATACGTTGTATTATATGATTAAATAAATTTTTATTTGATTTGTATATTATTTGTAAGTAAGGTAAGCCTTTTATGCGAACCAATATAGTTTAATTATAATTTTACGAGAAACGAGCTGAATTTGATGAATAGAATTTCTTTACTAACTTATATCAAAGCTTTGAAATCTTAAAAACGCACAAAGTAAAAGCTTTACAAGTTAAAGAAAATTCTAATTCACATAACGAAAGTCCGCAGTGACTATTAAAAATTTAGTTCAAGCCTTACTAACAAGGTGAAAGAGATGAAAGGTGCACTCTTCAATTACCAGCATTGCAGTGTTTCAATGCAGTTTGCAGATGCTGTGGTCAGTACTCACTGCGTATTTATTGCATTTTGTTGAACGTATTTTTCGTATTTCGTTTGTAGTTTATGCTTTTAAAGAATATCGCACATTGTCTGTGGGCTTTGTGAGGCATAAAAGTGATTTACTAAATCAAAAATCTAATTATATATATAAATGAGGATTCGTTTTACTACACTAAGCTTAAATACATAACCTACAAATTACTTTATACTATTCAAATGTAATATATTTACAATATATTAATTTTACATAATATAATATTATTTAATAGGTCCTTAAGAAGATATAAATAGGTTCTTAAAAATTCCTTTAATAAAAAACTGTTTAATAAAAGGCAAAACCTTATCTTTCGATGGCGCAGGACAAAAAAGGTTAAGTTTTAAATACAAATAATGTTATCAACACTTTTGCGTAACGAAACAATTTTTTGTCTTAAATTAAATATGTGACTAACTTCATGATATATTAATGTTAACGTGAACCGAAAATTACCAGTGAACCAAAGCGGACAAAAATCCAATTTACACATTTTTATTTTAGTACAAAACTAGTTTAGACATTTCGCAAGAGTCTAGAAAATTTTCTCACAGTCTTTATTATATTCGATGTTGCACGTAGTCCGAATATCAATGCATTATTTTTAAGTTCCGTTTATTTGTCTCGAGAGCAGTGAATTGAAAGCGGCTGTGAAATTGTGTTATAAAACCTGATATGTGCATTGCACTGAGGACAAGACCGGCCTGTTATTAATAAAATCCACTTTTATTACACTCTAGCTGGTCGTGGCTGCGTCTGAACATTTAAATAATACCCGAACTTATGCATATTTTATCGCTTACGGCCATATTGATATGCTTTTTTATTTGCCACACTACCCAAAGTGTGAATGTAATATTAGAAGTACTTGATACGTGAGAGGGTCTAATGGGAATACAAATATCTAATTACATTCGTCCGATTATTATGATATACATTTCCATAAAAGTACTACTCATTAAATTCAAAGCGTCATGCTGAAAATAAGCTAAGAAAAATTACTATACCTACCGACTGTAAAAACGTGAGAGTAATAAAATTATTTTATTAAATTTAAAATTTAAAAATCATTCTAGACGCTTCGCCTACAGCAAGTGTGGTCACGTGTGGACAAACGAATAATTGAACATTTTGAGATGTTTGGGAAAACATACAGTATTTTTTTTTAAATCCCTGATTCTCACGAAAAAATAGACAATATTAGGTAGAAAATTGGTTTTAAAAAATATATTCCTTAATCTTTTTTTCATTTCGTAGATCTACTATTTTTTTACTTAATTCACATGATCCCCAGCGATGGCCGTAAGCCCTTAAGCTATTACGTTAAATAATAATATCATTAAGTACCTAGTCACGATACGCGTGGGGTCCCCTAGCAACAATGAGCTAGTATTCACTATGCAGTCGAGAGGTACCTATTATATTTTTATAGAGGGCTAGGCTAGGCTAGACTGCTTTCTCTGGCCAGCTGCGTAGATCGAGTAGGTACCTACGTAATAACGCACATTTTAATTCATTTACTTTTTAAATCTACACAACGACAGCGTTGTATATTAGTTTTATGGTCTTAACAAATAATTCATTTGAATTGTTAATAATATCATATTTTAATAGCTTGATGTTTATTTCTCTGACATTGCTAATGATAACATTTTTATCTAAAAACAAAAGGCATTGACGGTGAACGTGCTTGTTTTAAATATTGATGAGAAAACCTTTTTGTTTTCAAAATAATATTATTTTATTTTAGGTATAACTCACGTCAGGTTGAAAGTATAAATAATAATTTTACATTATTATTTTAGACTGTTTTGTAATTATTTACAATTTACATATCTTTTAATTTAATATTTGTTCCTATTAGATCTAGAATTATCGAATAGGAATCCACTTGACTAACAATAATACTCTTTAATCAAGTAAAATCTAGGTACTAATTACAAATGCTTTCAATGCAGATATTACAATGTATCTTCTAGTTTTATTTTTCTTAGTTAAAACAACTTGGCGAAATGAAAATCTTTGTTGTCTTTTAGTTCACGTTATTTTCTTTAAAGCTTGCTGTCTAGAGTCTGGACTCTGGCTAATCAAAGAAGATAACGAAAAAGCGCGGCAAATTAAAAAAAAAATAGTATGGTATCCTTGAAAGTTTGATATATTTTGTGGATTAAACTTACTTGATACTTGATTTTATTTTATAATTTTTTACATTGATAGTAACTGAATTTCTATGAAATTAAATACCATACGTAATTAGTATTTTACTATTGATACTTAAAATGACTAGTATTGCATGGAAAACTAAAACTATATTTATTATAAAACTCAACTTTATTCGGAATAACCAAATCCTGCGAAAGAAACGATTATTCTATCAAATAAAACAAAGTTCAGGCCTGAATAGCTGTTAACTTTTCGGAAAAAATATATACTAGAAATAAAAATGAGTAATTGCATGAAGTATCAAGACAATAAATCATACTAACCTAAGAAATTCAATGACATTATGTGTTGCCATCCAAATGTTTTCAAATAATTCAATTCTCTTCTTTCATTAGCCAGACTCTAAGCCATTTCAAGCGCTTTATTTTATTTGAATGAATGTTTTACGCTGTTAATGTTTGTATTATATAATATGACTAGCTTATTGAAATATTAAACATAAGGAAACCTCTCTTCTATCTTTTACCGCATATAAAAAAATATTAATCTTAAAAAAATGAATCTGAACTTAATTTCTGAACGTATATTGAGTTGACAATTTACATAATTTCCTAAACCGTCACAATGACAACCCAATATTAAATTTTGGCAATTTACATTTTTAATGAATACTTAAAAATGGGGATGTTGTCTATCCGATTGAAGCGAAATTTTTTGGGTTTATTGAAATTTTTAAACAGTATGAATTGGTTAATCATCTTTTTTAGTTTAATTAATTTGTCAATGTGTATTTATGAAGACCAAATTGGAAAATTTGATTGGTAAATAATTAATGTTGAGGTTATAAGTTGTATGACTTAATTTGTATTATTTCTTAATTAATATTTAATTAATTTCAGGCGGCAGACGTACGTAGGTCGTATAAAATTTTCACATTTCGATACAGTATCAACTGCAAAGAAAATAATAGTAGCCACTGAAGAAAATGTACTAGCTGCCCTTAATTTGAAGACAGGTAAATTATTTTTTGTTCAATTCATTAATGTTCTGGACCGTAGGTTGATTTTGTACAAGTATTATTATGCACATTTAGTCATTGTTATTTTAAGTTTATATTTATAAATTTGAAGAATTATGGAGCTATTAAAAATATTCTACAGGTCAGGTGGTGTGGCGTCATGTATTCGAAAATGCTAGTCCTGGAGACATTCAATTATTACATTATAGTGATGGCGAAAAGGTGACCACAGTTACAGGATCCAATCCATACCTAGTAAGAGGTTGGGATCCTGCTACAGGTATGTTAGTTAAGGCTTTAAAATTGTTATATATTTATTCAACAGTAATACTCCTATGACCTGCTGATTTGTAATTAAGAATTATGTAATGGAACAATAATTGTTTTCTTTATACAACTAAGTATAAATTTAAGAAAAAAGAAAAGAGAATTTGTAAGTTACAATACAAACAATCACTTTATTAACAAAGTGAGCCAAACTCAGCTTTATGTTGCTGTCACTAGCATTCAGTGAATGCTACTATCATGGAGTGATAGCTATACATTGTACAAACAAACAAATATTTTAAATTAAAGTAAAATTTTAAATATAATAAAAAAATCTAATAACTCAAATACAAATTTCATAACAAATATAGAACATAAAATATCAGACAGTGAAACTAAATTCCCCTACCAGCTGACTGACATTCCAAAAGATAAAAGCAATGAGGAATGACATTACTCCTCCATTGCTCTGTAATAAACACTACCCCATTACAGTATCTCACAACATTGCTGTGCCAAACCAAGGTCCTTATTGTAATAAATTATAACGTAAAATATGAAAGGAAAGGAATTGCATAAGGAATGCAATAAAGGTTTGAGTATCTGCATAATTTTGTTAGTATCAGCACTTCACAAAGGTTTTCTTGGACTTCCTTTATTTTCTGAAGATATACAATTCTAATGTGGTGTTAGTTTTAGCCATATAGAAACAAATAGAAATCATTGTATTCATGTCTTCATTTTACTATATTCATAAACATTTTAATACAAAATGTTCAGTATAATTTTAATAACTTATCAGGAAAAACAAGCAGATACATCACTTTAATAGAATAAAAAGAAGACAAATAAAAATACAAATATAAATATGGAACTGTTAATTTTAGGTGTATTACTATGGGAGTGGCCAATATCTATCATAGATAATGAGAGAGCCCATTTATCAGAATGGTGGGTGCAAGATGGTATGCTTGTACACTTGCTACCAGCATTTGGCTCGCATCTAGAGGTTACTATGTATAATTTGATGACTGGTGCCAACAGAGGAGTTACATCAAAGTTACCAGCTGTTTGGACTAATGATGGGTGAGAATGCTTACAATGCTAGGGTAGTGTTAAATTATTTTTTTGTTGTTTAAAAATATAAAATGATAATATATATGATATTGTTTTGACCAAGTTAGTGTGTGCATTGTTGTTACTCTGCTCTATAATGAGAATGCAAAATTAATTTGATCCCTTACTGAATTTTTTGTTGTTAGGACACATTATGCAGTTACAATTAATTTCATACATTCCATATATTATTTTCAGGTGTATATTAACTCCACCATACTATACTTGTATATCAGGTAGTATGGGCAACTACATGATTTTATCATTAGATGTTACATCCAATGCGGTACAAATAATTAGCAAACCACTATCTAATTACTTTGGTGAAAAAGAAGTAATTGAAGGTAATCTACGCTCACTAGATGGAAAAAATGTGCTACCTGGCTTTATTATTGACGATAAAAAAGTATTATTGATCAAGAATAATGAATTTGAGCAATTATATATAAAGTTAGCAGAAGACAGCACAGTAACACTTGTAGATGCAATGAATGAGCTGACTTTGATACAAGCTTCAAGCGACGAACACAAGGTGAGTTTAGAATTATTTGTATAACTTTTAGAATCAATCCAAAGGAAAAAATATATATAAACCTATTTGTGCTATGATAAAGAAGCCTCTATAGAAAATGATGACATAATTCCCATCTTATCTAGAAGGTTACCAAAATGTTGTGTAGGCTATGAAGTAAATCTTAATATAAATAAATTACGTGTCACGTTGTTTGTCTGCTATGGACTCCTAAACTACTGAACCGATTTCAATCAAATTTGCACACCGTGTGCGGTTTGATCTAACTTAAAAGATAGGATCGTTACATCTCAATTTATGCCCGCAATATTATTTTATTGCAAAATATTTGTTTATTATTTGATAGTCACAATGCCAATAGATGGCTCTGTGTTGAAAGTACCAACGTTTCACATAAGCTACAATTTAATGGCATTTATTATTATTATAGCTTTTTTATTCCAAACTCATTAAGGTACAAAAAATATACAATACAATTTAATGGCATATCCACCAAAAAAGCATGGTGGTACCCATAACTGGTGTTCTCCTACCGTTTCCCTTGAATTGTTTACTTTGTAATATATCAAAAATCTTAGCCACAGCAACGCTTGGCCAAGTCTGCTAGTTATTTTATAAAAATGAGCAATTATTGGTATTTCTAGGGCTTTGCATTGTCAGCATACAATATAGCAACTGGCAAGGAGATTATGGATCTCCGTATAACTGAACCATCACTTCATATTCCTGAACCAGAAATACTAGAAGTAGTTTGTATAAATACAGCAAGGGAACAGCCGGCTTGCAGGATACTTATAAATGGAGCTGATGATGCACTACATCTTATGCAACAAGGAGGTATGATATTCATTTTTATTCATTATTGTTTGATACTACACATCTTGGATACTTGAAGTATGAAATTTTTTATTATTTTCAGGCCGCATAATTTGGTCTCGGGAGGAAGCACTGGCCAACATAGTGGCTGTTGAATTTGTCGATCTACCCGTCTCAGAAACCGATGCTGCACTGGAGTCGGAATTTGATCAAAAAGAAGGTATGTATGTGACTGACTATATGAGAGTAAAAGCTTATTTATAACATTATACTGAACTTTTATATTTTTTTAAATATATATTATACTAGCAGACTAGGCCAAGCGTTGCTGTGGCTAAGGTTTTTGTTATATTATATAGAAGTAAACTATTCAAGGGAAACGGTAGGAGAACACCAGTCATGGGGACCACCATGCTTTATGGTGGTTATGCCATTGAATTGTAGCTTATGTGAAACGTTGGTACTTTCAACACAGCGCCATCTGTTAGAATTGTGACTGTCAAATAATAAACATAATTTTTAATATAACAATATTGCGGGTTTAAATGAAGATGTGAGCTATCCTATCTTTTAAGTTAAATCAAATTGCACATGGTGTGCAAAATTTGATAGAAAAATAGGTTAAGTAGTTGTTGTTTGTCTGATATTGACTCCTAAAGAGTCAATATCGGACAAACAACATGACGCGTAATTTATATATAAGATTATTTTTGAAACCATTGCTGTTAAAGTGAAATTTATTGAAAAACTAGGTTTTTGTTCCCTAAAAGCTTATACTTTATAAGTGTGGAATATTAAATAAATTTCTAGTATGTATTCAGTTATCTATATTCCAACCATGGCAATTGCTATTTTGAGTACTTAGGCATGGCTGGTACAACAAATTATTGTTCATTGTAAAATACGCATTACTAGAGCGAAAACATGCTTTTACTAGATAATGAGAAGGAATATTACAATATTTTAGAATACTTTTGAATCAAGTTCCTAATAATTATAGTATTTCAATAGATGATTTACGGCTACGGTTTTCCCCACTCTGAATACAAGCTCAAAGTAATTCTATGTATTTATACGCTTTTAAAACCATAACTTATACAATGAAAAACCATATTATTGTAAAACTAATACAATTTAAATTTTGCTTTCTAGCCATCAAGGTGTACAGTGAGTATTATTTAATCGACTCTGCGTGTGTACTCTGACCTATTTATTTCCCTTTTTTTGTGTTGCTTGGTCTGAAAGGCTGGTACCATCTGTATACTCTTAAATGTTTTGACCTTTCTATTGCATATGTGATTATAGCATTTAGTGATATATTATACTGTATTCTAAATATGTTGTAAATAATTAAGCTTATAGGGATTCCTCCAACTAAATATATATAGTAGATAAAGAAAACTTTGCTATAGTACTGAGACCATATCATCTGTCATTTGTAATTTTGACAATTGACTATATCACAAAAAAATACTTTACAACGTTTTTACCTTTCGAAAATAAACAAATTTACATGAATTCTGAAACTAACAATAATCAAGTATATTATATACATACAAATAGTTACTAATTATATTATTATAGTGCATTTTTATCGCCATGTAAATAAATATTCTGTATTCATGTTTTCCTTCTATGCTTCTAATTAAAATGCTGCTTTCTATACCACATTTTATTTAAAACATACAAAAATTGAGAATTCATTCTCAATCTATTCTCAACATAATCTGTGTATGTATTTTTTCTTGATATTAAGTTTATTATGCATGTGTTTACGAAATATGTAATCAACTTATATAAAACTTTTTAGCGTATATAAAATTACTAATAAACAAAGGTAAATAAACTGTTTGGAATGCAAATAGTTAAGGAAATCCTTTTAACTTCTGCAAATCAAGTTTGAATTTAAAATAAAACAGTATACCCTAATGCAAAGTAAAATGTACCTTATGTTAATACAGTATGGTTTAATTTAGGTTCAGTATGGGCAGCATTCGTTCGTCGTCTATACACGCAGTACCAGCAGTTGCAAACGCTGCTACAGAACTGGCAAGGCGAAGGCCTAGAGGCGGATTCCCCGACGGCACTCGTTAGAGATTACTTCAACTTGCATAAGATTATTGTTCTCATTACTGATGTTGGAAAGGTAAAACTATTTAGACTTATTGATAGAAATAAATATCTAATTAAACCGTTTATCTATTATTTGTGAGTAAGGTTTATTTTATAAAATATTACATTACAAAATACAAAGAAAGCAAAATAGTTATTCCAAAAATAATTTAAAAAATTATTACATATTCTAGTCACTATAGTAAATAAACTCTTGCAAAATATCGGACACCTATGGAAATTTATAATAGTCTGTATACTCTTGAGGAAGATTCCCATTTCTATGGAGGACAATGCTCGTCTCCAACGTTCTGGCGAGGTAGAAGCGTAAATGCAAAAGAGATTAAATTGAAGTCCTAACCTCAATCCAATTGAGCATGTCTAGGATGTTCTAAAGACGAGTAATATGATTGCAACCTGCTTCACAAAACATCAGGGAGCTAAAAAGAGTAATTGCAGAAAAGTGGGAACGTACTCCTCAAAACGTTCTTAAAAACATAGTAGAAAGCATGCCAAGAAGGTTTCAAGTTGTGATTTTGGCAAGCAGCGGTCACATTCGTTATTAGGTTTAACTGTAACTGTATTTAATTTATAAAAGTAAAAATCTTCTTGTCTTTATTGCGGACTTCTTATTTTGAAACATCAGTTTCAAAGAATTCATCAAAATTGGCAGAATTCACTTCACGCGTATTAATTTACACGATTATAAGTATACAGACTACGTCAGACAATTATATTTCATTAAATTAACTGAAATCGACCTAAGAACGTAAATTTCCTTAGGTATTTACTCTAAAATACTTAACACCATATCAAAATACTTTCAGCAAGTCCAAGAGTGATTGTACTCATGTCTCTTTTCATCACAGCGTTAACACAATTCGACAGAAGGAGACAAAAGTTCTACCAACTCCACTAGCATTTGGCTACAAATATTAATAATAATAAATATATCTTTTCACCGTAGATATACGGCATGGACAATCTATCTGGTGAAATACTCTGGCATCGCTACGATGGTAACCTTAACACGGAATCCGTGGTGATGTTTACGCGGCGTACGGCGAGGCATCCACCGCATGACGCGTACATCACCATTATTGGGAAACACGAGGTATATTTTTATTTGAAAGTAATGTGGAACCAATATGAGTGAGGGTGAAGAAAAGAGCGTACCGACTCTTAAAAGGCCAGTAACATACTTTAGGTAGCAAGCTGGCTAATGAAAGAAGATAACGAAAAAGCGCGGCATTTTTTTTTTTTTTGGTATGGTATCCCTAAAACTTTGATATATTTTGTAGATTAAACTTACTTAATACTTGATTTTATTTTACTATTTTTTACATTGATAGTATACGTATTTAGTCTTTTACTATTTATACTTAAAATGACTAGCATTGCATGGAAAACTAAAACTATTTTATAAATATTTATTATAAAACACAGCTTTATTCGGAATAATCAAATCCTGCGAAAGAAACGAAATATTCTATCAAATAAAACAAAGTTTAGGCTATTATACCTGTATAAAATAGAAATAAAAATGAGTAATTGCATGAAGTATCAAGACAATAGCGCATACTAACCTAAGAAATTCAATGACATTCTGTGTTGCCATCGGAAAGTTTTCAAATAATTCAATTATCATCTTTCATTAGCCAGACTCTAGCATTGTGAGAGCGACTGATATTAACATAAGGCTACCACCAGCCCGTTAAGATTTTTATAAAATCTCAAACGTCGTTAAAATTGATTTAAAACGTCAAATTATAATAACAGTTGTACGCGAGTGTACACATTTAAACACAAGTTTAACGTTAATTTTCTAATTCGTATCTCAAGTCAAAATCTCGTATTGAGCGCTGTCAAATATGTCAAACTTCATACAGAAGAAATAGTTTGACAGCATTTGAAATTAGATTTAAGTTTGATTGACGTTCTAGAATACGGTCTAAAATACTCAGATATAAACCTGAATTTATGATATATAGATTTCACTAAGTACTTTTTATGATTTCCATAAAACCTCTTTTTAATTCCAATTTATAAAATTGTCACTTAAAAAATATTATTCTTACAATACCGTCGAGGAAGTGTTGTGGTTACATATAAAATAAATCATAGAGTTAGTCGGAGTTTAAACTCTTAACAACTACTTAGCTACTATACGCAAAATGTTAATACTCGGAACAAACGCAGGCTGCAATTTCCCCGTACTAGACTATCTAAAGTTAGTAATTCTTTTGTGGGAAAAGGGATAATCTTCTTTTATAAAATCCCAGAGGCTCTTTTATCTCTGCCTTTTAATAAATTTAAGAAATATATTAATATAAAGCTGTGTAAAAAGGCTTACTATAAAGTTAACGATTATCTAGTTGATAAAAGGGCCTGGGACTAGTGCTAGACAGGCTACTTCTAATTAATTTGCGATATTTGTTTTAAAATAAGTGTTGTTTGATGATTTGCTATTTTAAAAGAGTACCGAGAGTTTTTTACGCCGGCTTTTTCTCTCATCATACACTCTGTCTTCTTTGCCGATGAGTAGGGATTCCTACAGATTCAAATTTAATGACGTGGAATAAGTGATACCTGTCTCTTTTATTCAATAATAAACATATTTTATTTTATTTTTTATTATATTGCACAGGAAACAGGTAATGGTTATATAATAAGCCTAAACCCGATCCGCGGTACATTAGTGGGCGAAAGGGCGTTACAACTCGACGTGAGGTTGCAGCAAGTTGCCTTACTTCACGTCGCTGACTCGGAGAAACTTTACGCTCTTGTATTGTTGGACGAAGATGAAAGTGTACAGGTAATTTGTTTTAAATTATCGCTTTCTTTTATTTTCGTTAGTTGTTAGCGGTAATTGTTAATGGAATAGGGTTTCAACAGTTTTTCTTTTTTAAATTGTTTTTCAAAAGTATCTTATTGTTTTATTTACGCTTGTATCTTTTAAATGTTTTAATACTTTCACATATGTTTATTTACATTACTTAAATGTTTTACTGTGACGTATTTTTAATTCCATATTATAAAATGTCACGGTTTAAAGGTCATACTTACCTTAAATTAATTTTTAATTAATATTTTCTTCATAATAGATAAAAGTGAAAAAACATTACCTATTATCTGGTAATTTTATTAGGTAATAGTATGTTTATAATACCTATTTACGGTTTTAATTAATAACTTAAACGTAAAAAATGTTTCAGGTATTCCCAGTCTCTGCAGCGCCGTTAGTTCGAGATCTCTATATGTATGTCGCCGACAGAGATACAGGCAAAATGCAGGGATACACACTCAGATATAATGGCAAGGTAATATTATTTCAGTTTACTCTATACACATTGAAACTTATAATAAATAGTCTGGCTTTCCCTGTAAGATTGTAAATTATTTGTTCCATTAAAGTTTCTAGACATGCGATAAATGACTTTGCAAATACGTCAATGTTATATTAATAGTGATTGGATCCAATAATGTTTCAATTGTTAGTGTAAAGTCTATGTGCCTATCAGCCGTTTTGTTGAGCTCATCTCAGTGCGTTGTTATAAAACGTGAATTAAAATTAGTACCGTGTTTGTTTCCATGGTTACAGTAGTATAACCATATAAAAATGGTAACCATAGCTAGGAATACTTTAAACCACGTTTAATAACACCGTCAAAGTTGTCAAATAGAATATTTGAACCTTATAATATTTAAAATTAAAAAAACGATATTAAATTTGCTTTATTTGTATCTATTTTTCAGCAAGTTATAGCCCAACGTACGTGGTCGTTGAACTTGGGCGGGTCTGGTGCACGCATAGTAACGATCGCGGGCAAGAGTCGCAACGAACGCGTGCACTCGGCGGGGAAACCTTTGGCTGATCGGAGTGTATTGTATAAGTACTCCAACCCTAATCTAGTGCTTGTACTGTTGGAGAGGCCTGATCCAATACATAAAGGTACTGTGTGTGTGTGTAATTCTATTAATATTATAGACACTGGTTGTATTTTGTATGTGTGTAATAAATATACCTAAAACTACTAGAGCGATTTACAAATCAATAACTAAATGCTACATTATTCTTGAGTAACATAAGCTAATTATTTCCAAAATATTTGCTATACTTGCGAAGCTAGGACATGCTGGTACTTATAAAAAAACTATTGATACTCTTAATCGTTTCAACTTTAGTTTCTTGCAAAATTATACGATTTCACTTAAAGCGCTAATCTCTGGAACTGAGACTGTAAATTATATAATATCTTGCTACGACCAAATAAACGCGAATGAAACTACCAGTGACATCTGGTAGAAGTGGAATATTTTATTACAATAAGTGGTATGTCTTATTTTACGCTTCGTTATTTTTCTTATAGATGAGTTATCGGTCCATAAAGCTACGATTTCCTAGAA
Source organism: Pieris napi (assembly GCF_905475465.1). Taxonomy (NCBI): domain Eukaryota; kingdom Metazoa; phylum Arthropoda; class Insecta; order Lepidoptera; family Pieridae; genus Pieris; species Pieris napi. The sequence goes on from NC_062250.1 coordinate 7,195,429, forward strand.
AAGCGGTTTACATTTTACGGTTGCTAATAACGGCCGCCTTTACGGTGGCCAAACTGTGGTTTCCTAGAAAGTAGTGCGACCGTATTTTTTAAGTGTTATTCCAATTTCGTTTCACAAATTTTGCTTCATCTGAGCTTGTCTGTACTCTTTGGACTTGATATTGTACAAAGCTTCATGATTTTTAAGAAAATCAATTAATTGTTCATCGTTTTTGCTCGTCCAAGTTATTGTATTAATTAAATATGCGCAACGCTACACGTGAAAAACGTTGAACTACTGTTTATCACCGGTATGACGGCCGTCATGCAAATGACAGCACTGCTATTTGATGTTACGGTGACACTCAACGTTCTCTAGAAAACCTACTCCGATGTTATTTATAGACAACGTATGGGTGACGTCACCCAACGTTGCTTTATGGCCGTTATATAACGGCACCGCTTTTCTAGGAAACCGTAGCTTTACAGGTTGCAATGTAGCGTCGGAAAATTCCCGCAATGTTTTTAAATTTTACGAGTTAAACAACTGATAGTTTTAATTGTTTGCATTCAAATGATATGTTATGATATGATATGATACGTCCAGTGTTCGGAGGCCTAAAAAGATGTTTTTGACCTTGCTCGAACTGTTTTCAACTTGATGACTGCAAGATATGATAAAATTAAATTCTCCATTTTAAACTCTTGAACATTTGATTTCAACGATAATTGCATTTTGTATGAATTGAAAACCGATAATAAATTTATTTGCATGTGGCGAACAAGAACATCACTCCTCTTTTTCCATTAAACAATTTTTTTTTCAGATGTAGTAACAGCGGTAGCTGTAGATGGGGCATGTGGTGCAGTAGTAGCGGCGTCTACGCACCGACGGGCGCGTGCGTTGCCTCTCGCCGTACACGCGGACAACACGATCGCTTATTTATATAGAAGCGATAAACATCGACGATTGGAGATTGGTAAGTGTCATATTTATATAGTCTTTGATTTTATAAAATGTAAGAAATGTTTTTTTAATTTAAGCGCTTAGAAGTGAAAACATCAATTAAATTAGATATTAGAGATTTAATAAATACATATCGATACTAATTCTAAAATATATTTATTTCAGACAAATTATTTCACATTTATTAACATTCATAAAACCTTTTTTCAGCCACAATGGAATTATATGAAGGCAAAGAGCGTTGGCTATCAGCAGGCACGCACTTTAGTTCGTTTGCCTGCGCGCGCGCACCGAGCGTAGAAAGACAAGCGTATATCTTACCAGGTGCCCTCACTGCGTTGGCTTTTACAACTACGGAACGAGCTATTACGGATACGCATCTATTACGTAAGGATTTTTTTTAAAATCTTAAAGTTATTTTGAGATCTTTTGCTATCAGTTAACGCCCGAACCCAATAACCTATATCAATCCATAATCCACCATCTGAGATAGTAATCTTAAGCCAAATGTTGTAACAAGTGTGCCAATACCCAATCGACGGATTGTAATAGCCATCTGTCGATACAAGCTATCCATCGGAGGTGGTATCGGTGTCTGTGGATAGACCTTTGTATGAAAATGACAGTTGAGGAAAGCTCGATTTCAACAGTTAATTATTTTAACAGATTTTAACTTACACCAGTTTTTTAACTAATTAAAAAAAACTGTTTGTTATGTTTTAAACGTAACATGTATATTTTAATGTTTATTTGTACGGTTTTATTTACTTTATTTGGTTTACATTGATTATCAAATATGAGTGAAAACTCAGTAAAATGGAGCGACAAAGAGCATTTTATCCGTCGCCAAAAATGGATTGTCTTCGTAGGGTTTGGTTATTGGGATGCAGATAGGAGATCGATCGACTGTCTCGGTCTGATCTAAGATTGTTTTTAATCTAAGTTTGTGGATTGATTATTGGGCGTAAGTGGCTTGCCCTTCAAAAACGTAAAGCGGCGTCACCTTGGGTGCTACTAAAATTATTAAAATCCATCAATATTTCTGCTTATGCAAACATTATCAGTAAAAAGCTGCTCATGACGGGAAAGATAATGTAATGAATGTAATAAACTAAATTATTTTAAGTTATTTTCTTATTATTCTTTTAATTAAATTATTTGTTCAAAAGCGCAATCAATCAATCAATGCTATTCACAGTATTTATTTATGATACATAAAATAATGACTCACAATTCCTGTATCTTCAGTCGCCCTATCGACGGGGAAAATATTGGAGCTTCCCTGGTCGTTTGTGGAGCCCCGTCGACCTCTATCCCCTACAGGAGAGCATCGGGAAGAGGGATTGATCCCCTATGCACCCGAAGTGCCCCTGCCCTCTGAAGCCTCATTGAACTATAACCAGACAACTCACCGAGTCAGAGCTATATACGCGGCCCCATCGGGGTTGGAGTCTACCAGTTTGGTGCTTGCAACTGGATTAGGTATTTATCCACGACCTAAAAACACAATAAAAAAATCAATGGCGCTACAACCTTTTTAGGTCTGGGCCTCAGATTTTGTATCAGAATAATGATCATTAGTCAATCTATTAGGTGATCAGCCTCATGTGTCTGACACACGACTTCGACTTTTGGGTTTAAGGCATGCTGGTTTCCTCACGATGTTTTCCTTCACGGTTCGAGCGAATATAAATTGCGCACATAGAAAGAAAGTCCATTGGTACACGGCCGGGGATCGAACCTCAGGACCTCAGGGATGAGAGTCGAACACTGAAGCCACTAGGCCAACACTGCTCGTAATACACAATCACTCATAGTAATATATATGTTATATTTATATTTATCGTAGAACTTCATTCAAAACTAATAACGTTCGCGTCTATGATCATAAAAGCACTTTTATACTAATTTCAAATTTTACCAGTTGAAAGTAAATTTTTTGCTTACAGATTATATTATATATCATTATATGTTTAGTTTGTATTTTTTTCGAGGAATATATGTTATCCACGCAAACGGATTCAATAATTAATTATTAAAGATTTGGTACAGTTGTATTGTTTTTATTTTTTTTTATTTTTTTTTTGTTTTCAGATATATTCTACACACGAGTGGCCCCTTCGAAGACATTCGATCTCCTCAAGGATGACTTTGACTATCACCTAATAACAATAGTGTTGGGTGCGCTCATAGTAGCATCGTACAGTACTAAATATTTCGCTTCTAGGAAAATGCTTAAACAGGCGTGGAAGTGATACTTTCGCTCTACGAGGAATTTGAACTGTTTTAATATAGGTTTCTTAAATAATTCAAATCCTTTGGTCGAAATTTCTAGATCTTATCGCTTCTGCTGTAATAAAAAAAAATCGATACATCTTTTAAAGTGCCGTGAACTTAACTGGTTAACAGTAACTACAAAACATTGTCTTATTATTAAGGATAGCTAAGTATTAAAAGCAATATTAAACTATACGGTTAATATATTATATATGATAAACCTCCACTGCCAAGCTTTCAGTTCAAATTCCTTTGTGTGTGTGTGTGTGTGTGCATAGATTAAGTTAATATCGGCCATAGACAAAATGGTGCTAATTCCACAAGACCTTTGTATGAAACTCTTAACATCTCTAAGGATTCCTAAAACTTGCTTAACACCAATAAATAAGCTGAAAACTCTCATATTAATCTTAAAATGATGAAAATAGTTTAGAAAAATAAATGTTTTAATTTAATAAAAAACTATAGAAAATCAGAATTAGCACCAAACGTAAGTATTACTTGTCTCGAGTTAATACGACGTGAATGAAACAGAATGATCGTGCATCTCTTTCTTGTCTATGGCCTCGGCTGACTCTGCCAAAGAATAGTACTGAAGAATTAATAACGGTGAATTTGGAAACAGTTAACCATAAGGTTATGTAATAACTAAAACCTTCCGCACATTAACTGAAAAATTATACTATTACATACCTATTTATATAAACAATCAGTTATCGGGATTTTAACCAATTACTATTTTTGACATGAGTAAGCCGGAAGATCTAGTTAGCTGGAAAATCTTGGTTACCATAGCAACGCTGTCATATCGTTGTTATGGTAACAAAATGTAACTTATTGTAAAGACTTTTAAGGCTACGGCTCCATAAAAGGTATTTTTATATTAAAGACTAATAATATAACTTATAAATTCAGTTTAGATTATAACTAGCAAAACTGATAGAAGGTAGTAGTTATAGGTCGGTTATCGAAAGCTGGCGCGTTCACAGTACTAACACTAATGCAATTTCACTATACAGTATGTTTAAAAATATTACTTTTTTGCCAAGCTATATATTTTAGTCTACTCTGGTTTTAGTAACCCACCCAGGGTTGTAAATAAATAAAAATGTGTCAAATGCATATAAATATTATGTGCATACGTGGATCCAAAAGTTCTAAGCCCGACCAAGAACGTATAAGAGTAGTTTGTGTAAATAATTTTTCATTTTTCGACATAAACTCCATCTAGCTCAACACACTTCACTTTTACTTCACTAACTATTTTTTCAATACACCTCTTAGAAACCCCAGTCGCATCTGATGTCAAATTAAATATAAAAAAATTTCATTAAACTGTTTTTATTAAGATGCTTAATAATTAAAAACATTGTGCACCATTTCACGAGATTGCCCTGGTAATGTTTGAAAGAAGATCAACATGTATAAAATAATAATAATATAATACAGTAAAGATCAACATAAACAGTAGCAAGAGAAAAACAATAACTGTCTCATTTATACTCATAAGCTTGACCGAGCGCGAGAGAGACGGACAGTCTTTTCATGATGTATTTGTGATTGTATTTCAGTTTGACATCACGTCTCGCGCTTATTCACAGACACTACACAAGCACAAAGTGTAAATGTGTTGAAGCCGCCAGCTTTACATAACATACCTATAGTAGTTACGCATTTATAACAAACATTTTTTATCTAGTCCTTGGCCAAATGGCGCCGTAGCTTTAAAGTTAACTTTGTAGTGAACGCTTAAATCGAACAGATTTTAAGTTTAAGTAAATAAGTTCATGATGAACTAGAAATTTTACATATACTATATACTAAAATAAGGAAGTATCACCAAATAGGTTAAATTTTAACAAGTGCGAGTTAATATAAATAAATATTTAACTATCATTTATAAGGTAATGGAATTGTTTAGTCTCGAACTCTCGGATCGGAATGTCGTAAATTAATTTTAACACGAAACATTAATCCGTAGACAATAAATGAATTCAAGATGGCGTAATGACAATGTACAAATGTGTTGCGTATATTCTTTTCATTGGTCACGCCTTATATCAGAATAAATAGGATTTATTATACCGTATTATAATAGCTAGTGCAATTTAATTAATAGGGTGGTATGTAATTGTTAAGACCATTCCAAACGGAATTTATTTGAATATTTAATTATGGTTTTTGTAGATTTAATTAAGTATAATTCCTGGGTTTGTGCTTGTGCATCGAATCTATACATTGGGGTCCGTGTACCGTTAACAAATAAAAAGCAAGCCAGTTATGATCACGTAACTTATACACGATAAATCGTCATGATGATGTATTAAAAAAAGGGTGCGTGTACTTATGTACGCACGTAAGAAGTTATACTTCTTTGGCATTATTAAAATTATTTTTTGATTGCATGCAAATAATTAATTACAATTAAATAATCAAAGACTGGAAAAGGAGTCATTATAGTCAATAAAGTTCAGTTTATATTTGAAAATTGTAATTTAATAAATACATATTTATTATTATTCTCTTACGTTATGTGTAACATAAATTATATTATTATTCGAATGTTGTTTTTAAATTATGTCCAATTCCGTAGCATCTTCCGTGGGCAACTTCATTCTGTTAATTTTGTGTCACGGTGCGCGCGCATCGTAAAATTTCACTCTCATCAATTTTTCGTAACGCACCTAAAGAAGTATAACTTCAAAAACCGGTATTTTTTGTATCGTATGAAGTCATGAAGGCCAGAGAGACGATGAGATCCCGATAACAAGTCAGCAGGGATGGCATGGGAAATTATGAATATAGGCAGGTTTGAAATGTTCATAAGGTTCTTGAAAAGTGAAATTAGTAATTAAACGCCATCTAGGTGCAGTCGTATGAAGTTTTATATGAATACAGCGCCATCTATGTACAGCAACTTTAATTAGGTGTTTGGTTTTTGTTTGTTGGTCTATTGCTAGATATCTTTTAGGGTGCAGCTAATCATTTAAGATAAAAAGAATAAATTCGGAATATATTAAAAGTTTTATACTGTAGGTAGTATTATGTAGATCTATTTTATATAACATAACACCAATGGTAAACTAAATTTTCAGCGTAAAAATAAAGTTGCGTCTAAGTATAGCAATTTTAGTAGAATTTATCTTGGTAAATTTGCATTCTCTAATAAGTAATACTATTACCCCCTATTCATATAAATTTAATATATTCAAGCGTCTCTTTTAATTAAATATTATTAACGTTTTAATGGCAAGATCCCCCAGTCAGTGATTTATCATAATTTGTTTTAAAAATAAAGTTAATCTCCTTTTCTTCTACTTTTCCATATACCATTAGTTTCTATGCTCCTTACATGCCTATTAAAAAAAACAGAAACAATACAGGAATATGAGGCCCTGACCTAAAAAGCGCCCCTTTTGTTATTATTTGTTATATTCTTTGTGTTCATTGATTTGCGGTGAGGTATTCTATGTTGATAGCTATAACGCCGATACTTAGTAAGTTCTAATAGCGATCCCGACATTTTAGTTTGCAATTTCGATGTACTGGATATTCGTAGCGCTGGTGTTGCAAACTTGGGATTGGTAAAACACTCAAAATTGAAATCGGGATCGCTATTGGGAGTTTTAGAGTACCGATGCTGCAGTTTCATTCTAAATTGTCTAAGTCGAATGGTAATAATTATAATTTCATATACAGTTGCTCACAACATTGTGGTTATTACAACTATTAACACGATATTGTTAATAGGTAATTCTTACCCCTATTCATGAACATACTATAAGTCTCATTGGCTATTTAACGTATTTATTGTGACATTACAAATATGATTTCCGAACGAAAACTAATTTAATGGTCTTCGTATTATTCCTGATTGTAAAAATCACAACTTTTTTTTCATTTATTTTTATTACATAAAAAATGGTTATTGTGACAAGTCTACAACTAATAGAATATATAAAAAAGACTTGTATGATTTGATTATTGTATGTTTGTGACATTTGAAACGACATTAATACAAAAAATGGCTTACATAGTTTTAGCTACTATAACGCTCCGATCACTTTAATATTAATTCCATTAAGAAGTTTTATACCCTAAATATATAATCCCTGTAAACTAGTAATATTTGGTAGACGCCATTAGCATTTAGTGTGCAAAGAACAATTATTATTTTAATGCTAAGGTTTTTTTTTTTTAATTTTAAGAGTATTTCTGGTGGATTGTGATTTATGTCTGACTGTACCATCTTCCGCGTAAGTAATTTTAATTCTGGTATACCCAAAACACACTTCGTAGTTCGTTATTCAAAACTACCAACGTTGTTAAAAATATAACTTGTACGTTGTTAAAAAGAGAATTGTCTTAAAAACTTTGCCAGATAATTTCTTATCAATTTAGCAAGACCAAATTCGCTATAATTGAACAATTGACCTCTGATTGAAAACTCACTTAGTGCATGCTGTAAAAACCAATATTTAAGAAAAGTATTTTCCCAAAATCGACCTAAAACGACTATACATATAGTAAGGGTGTGACTCGGAAATAGTGTTTATTGTTAGTTCATACCCGCGTACATTAAAGTCACTATTACATTTTTTTAATAGGAATAGAAAATAATACTTATTTATAATTGTGGAATGGATGGTACAGTCTCGTAAATTCATTAAACGGTAGCCTTATAAACCTGCATCAATGTACAAAACTTGTTGCAAAGATATAGCGTATATGATATTGTTTTCAGAGACACTGTTGGTATAATAAATCTGAATTACCTACCGTATTGTGTTTTTTTACCTTTTCATGTTGAAGAAAAATCTCAGTAGTAAGTTTTTGCTTAGAAACAAATGCGTTTTTGAGATAAAACTAATCCTGCGAGAAAAATCGCGTTGGAAGTTGGCGCGTTGGTGTTTTCGTAAGAATCATTTAGTTATTTATTTCCTATTTTTACAGTAACTTAATACTAATACAATAGAAACTTATTGATATAACAATTAAAATAAATACGTGATTTAAATAAAACAAGAATACATAATATCTAAACCTTTTTAAAACTAATCATAAATTATGTAATTCTTGTGAATTCAGCCAGTGTGCAACTAAATATATCCGTCTCACAAGAAATAATATATTTTAGGGTGCGCAAGACACGCGTAAATGGTGTTTCTCTGAGAAAATTTGGCACACGCAGCCCCAGTTTCTCCAAGATTTCCGCATTATATATACTACCTGATACCTCCAGCCTGTATATATTGATAACGTCAAAGTGCCGTTCCAAAATTCAGCTAAGTACCTAGGTATGACGCTGGATACCAAACTCCGATGGAAGGTCCATGTTAAAAAGAAGCGTGAAGAGTTGGATCTCCGTTACGCTAAATTGTACTGGTTGCTCGGAAGGCATTCCGCGTTATCAGTTCAAAATAAATTGTTGATTTACCAACAAGTCCTGACACCTGTATGGACATATGGTTGCCAGCTGTGGGGCTGTACCAATAATAGTAACATCCAAGTAAGCCAATGATTTCAAAACAAAATGCTCAGGGGAATAGTCAATGCTCCCTGGTATATTCGCAATAACGACCTTATCGGGACCTTAATGTAGAGGTCGCCACAATAATAAAAAAGACTGCTGGAGCCCACGAACATAGGCTCCACCATCACGTGAATGTCGAGGCTATTCAACTCCTTGACACCACGGGCCTACTGAGAAGACTTAAAAGGACAAAACCATTTGAACTAGTGAATTAGTGTTAGTGCACGTCAGTAGGTATTAAATACACAGTGAGTGAAAAAAAAAATAACACAAGAACAGAGTGTCTTCCCTTTAATAGAGACTGTAAGTAGTGTTATTGGACACTTTCTTATGTAAAAATCGTTATTAGTAAATTAGGTTAGACTTAAATTACTTATTAGTCTTAAGTTAAGATGTAATGTTCCATGATGTCTTAGTAAAGACACATGTATAAAAATATATATCTATATACTACTCCTACCTTAAAAAAATATAATGTGATAGCTAAGTACCTCCTTACCTCTTACTTGTTGTATCCTACCATACACAAGACAAACAAAGTTGGATACATAACTGGGTAAAATGGGTACACTCCATACAACCTTTTAGGCCGGGAGATAGTGACACAAAATAGTCGGTCATTTGTATGGTGGTTCTTCAGGGGTCTCATTACGAAATGAAAAAAGGCTAGTTTTTGCACAGTCATCGTTGTGGAGCCATTTACGAAAATCACCGTGCCATACTTTTCGGACGTTCCGTCATCCGTTATGCGCCATCTTGTAGGGACAAAAGATGGCTTTTTCGATGGATGATTCGAAGAGATTCGAAGTCATTAATAACAAATTTATATAATAACGATAACAATGATAGTAATAATTCTATTACAATTAATGAAATTCTGTAAAATCTTAATTTAATGGTTGAAAGATTATTATTTATCTAATAAAATTAATCTCGTATACACAGTGCAATGACACTTGCGGGGGGGCAATTCTGCGCTCAACAAAAACAGTTATCGTTCTTGGGGCGAACGGAGCAATTCAACTCGCCTGCGGCTTGTTTCAAAAAAACTACACTCGTGTTTTAATACACTCTTATTATATGACAGTTGCATGAACTACTATAATGGAATCGAATTGTATTCACACAGGTTATATTATCCAGATTCGAGTGCACGTGTTTTGTGGTCATCTCAACTTTGGCAAAGGTGATATATGAATAAGTTTAGATTTATGTAATTTTCAAACGTAAAAATAAGAGTAAATCCATTAGACCAAAACATTTAATCGAATATTATAGCTTTTACATTTTTATCATAATCCTTATTATCACATTCATATGGAGTTCCAATAATTTCAGCGAGCTTTATGAATTTGTTGTTAGGGGGTTCGATTATATTTGAGTTGTTACAAAATCCTCGTAAATAAAGCCACGCTGCGCCGAAGTTGTATGACAGGATCGTTTTAAAGAACTGTATGGCGAGGGCCTGAAATTGGAAATAACAAATGCTAATGAAACATTCCTGAGCAGTGTTGGCCTAGTGGCTTCAGCGTGCGACTCTCATCCCTGAGGTCGTAGGTTCGATCCCCGACTGTGCACCAATGGACTTTCTTTTTATGTGCGCATTTAACATTCGCTCGAACGGTGAAGGAAATCATCGTGAGGATACCGACATGTCTTAGACCCAAAAAGTCGACGGCGTGTGTCAGGCACCTGCTAATCACCTACTTGCCTATTAGATTTAAAAATGATCATGAAACAGATTCAGAAATCTGAGGCCAAGACCTATAGAGGTTGTAGCGCCACTGATTATTATTATTAATGAAACATTCCGGGATTTAATCCAGGATATTTAAATATGTACGGTGCTGTGTGAGGGGAATGTCAACTTATAAATATTTACGTGAATTAATTTTTTGCACAAAAATTTACTAACGACATAGTCATTGCTACACGGTAATCAATCGAAAAAAATCTAGTTCTACATATTTGACAGCGCTCAAGACGATATTGTGAATTAAAATACAAATTAAAATATGCACTTTAGAGTTAAATCAATACAAAAAATAAAATTAAAATATGGTTGGTTGTGTTTCAACATTTTAAAATAAATGTCAAAAAATCAGAGCTGTTGTTATTCTATTACCTGCAGCGGTTTTGGCTGTTTCCTAGACAAATATATGGAAACACACTTCATAGCTTCTTCTAAATCATCTTCGGACAGGCGTAACTCAGTAGCGAGCGGCGCAAGCGCAGTCAGAGCAGCTATTTGGAGGTGAAAAGGGGGGGAAAGTCTGTAACTTGAGCCTGTGTCTTTCAAATGACTTTCTATTGACAGCGTGTGAAGCTGTTTGTATAGTTTTGGTAGAACTTCCCTAGAATAATACAGGAAAAGATTATACTATTTTTCAAAACCTAGGCTACATAAAATTCAAAATTCAAAAATCATTTATTCACGTAGGTAACACAATGTACACTTGTGATTCGTCATTAAAGAAATATTAATGCTTCTAATTTTACATTTACTGCCAGTTCTCAAATCAAGGGCGTAGAACGGAAGGAAGAACTGGCAATAAACTCTCCGTCACTCTTTTTAATCGCCATGTTTTTTTTTACACAACGTTTGTAAGGAGCTGCAACCATTACTCCATGTTCCACATGACATCTTAAGTAATTAATAATAATAACATAAATTAAAAACAAAGACTCACCATGCCTCCTGCTGATAGGGGATCAGCAGGAGGCATGGTGAAATAGGAGCACGCACTTACATTCTCGTGGGAACAACACGCAAACACATAGTCGAAATAATTAACATCACCGCATACACGAATTCAAGTACGACCAGTCACCACAAGTAGCACCCGTTCACGAGTATGACGCATGGCCAGCCATCGGCCCCCTCGCCATATTTTAGGGAGAGAGACAACCCGACGCATGGACGCCGCCACAAGCAATGACATTTAAGCGAGCATGACGATCCTTGAAATGTGGACTTGGCTACATAAGAAAATAATAATAATACTGAAATAATTGGATACCACATGGATCACGGTTTATTGTTCCCACTTTACATTAAAACAGTCGTGGATGTTGACGATCGCCATATAATGTCTATTGTGATTGTATAAGTCTTATGTGGCGGCAACGCACTTGCGAGCTCTTGGGTATTGAGAGTGTCCATGGGCGCCTGTATCACTTAACATTGTTATACTTAACAGTGATACTCTATTTTACATATACTACTTTTATATTAGGGGTAGGTATTTACAAAAAGTTGTCTATGGTCTGGAATCTAATTGAAGATGGGCAAGCAATTCTCTAGCTTTATCCCTTACTATAAGTAATTAAAAATATTACTTAATGTTACAAGAAAGATTTATAAAAACTCATACTTGACTTGTAAATGTTAAATACGGAAAATTCAACTCACTTCAAAGTACGATGCCGAATGAAATCCTTGGAGAGCATTGCCAATGTGACCAGAACATCTAGAGCTCTTCTTAGAACCGCTGTGTCAGCGTCTTCGAATCTTGTCACTAACGGACCCCAAGTTTGATGAACCAAAGGCAACAACTCGTCCTCATAATCCTTTATAACAGGCAACCCCAGGGTCAAAATTTGTAAGGTCAAGATGGCGTCGTCCCGGTTTTTCGCTGGCACAAAGTTGATGCATCGTTTGAGGATTGTAATTGTTACTTCTATGTGTTTCGGTAGTGGAGGCTTTTCTTCTAAAAATGTGCAAATATATGATTGAATATATATATTTTTTATCTATTTCTAGTACCGGGTCTAATCAAAATTTATATATTAATATCTGTTTTTTGAAGATAGTTCATATAGACTTTACAAACATAACATCAGCCGGTGTATATTGATAATGTCATAGTGCTTCGATAGAAGAAAGAAAAATTGTACTGGTTGCTCGGAATGCATCAACGTTATCAGTACAAAATAAATTATTTATTTATAAACAAGCCCTAATGCTTGTATCGACTTATGGTTGCCAGCTGTGGGACTGTAGCTGAGCTCTACATAATCCAAAGATTCCAAAACAAGGTGCACAGGGGAATAGTCAATGCTGCCTGATACATTCCAGTGACGACCTCCATCAGGACCTTAAAGTAGAGGAGGTCACCAGAATAATAAAAAAAGATTGCTAGAGCCCACGAACAAAAACTCCACCAACACGTGAATGTCGAGGTTATTTAACTTTTTGTATCAATCAGAAGATTGAAAAGGACAAAACCGCGAATTAGTGTGTGTGCATGTTAGTATTATGTGCTAAACAGTGGTAAGTATAAAAATACTAGACAAGAACAGAGTTTTCAGAGTTATTGGACGTTCTTATCGTCATTGTAGAATGATAACCTCGTATGTCAAAAAACCATTTATTTTTTATTCTTAGACTCTTATGTCATTTAACTGGTATAATCTAATGAAGGACTTATGTATGTTATTAATAAATAAGACCTTTTCACCATATTATAATAATATTTTAGCAAACATTGATGAAATGAAAAAAAAATCGTTTCCTGTAATGTTTGGTTCTCTAGACATACTTTTTATCTTTGTTAACAAATAGATTATAATAGGGGGAAAAAACTCTCGAGGTCAAAACGTAAAAAAATATACACCCGTATAAAATAAAAACTTAAACGTGAACAGCGTTAAAAATAAAGGGTGTTCAGACCTCAAGGAAGCATTGCAGCTGTGGTTTGTATAAACTTATAAAGTATTAAAAAAATATTACTCACTTGTCACCGTATCATCATAATCCAATGCGTCATTCTCCGTCCTTTCCAAATCCTCATTAAACATTTCCTCCACGCTCCTGCCATCCTTTTCACTCTCATTTATCGCCCTCTGTGCCTCCTCCTCACTCTTTATATACTCTATAACGTCATCGAGTACATCTTTCGTATCTGTGTGTTCGTCTTCTGTACGTTTGTGTGGGAACCATTTGTATATACACGAGACAAATGTGTGAAAAACTTGTAGGTATGAGTAGAGATTCTTTTGGTAGTATTTATCGCAGCTTTGGAGTAGTACCTAATAGAATAAATACAATTTCATTTGATTATAAGTAAAATTATACTTTAACTAAAAATTGGTAACCGGCAACACTGATTTTCTGTGGGTACAACAATTTCTTTTCTGTTTGCCTATATTTTTGCTTCTTGCTTTTATGTGTTTTCCTTGCTTGATTGTAATTCCTATGATCTAATATGATGTAGCAATGTGTATATGATTTGTGACGCTTTATTTCCTTGTATTCTTAATTTAAAAAAAAAGTAATATACGAGTAAAGTTTTATTTGCTTTTCGTGATTTATTTTATTTATTTACAAATGTGACAAAACAGAACAATAGTTGGAATATCAACATAAGGTATTATTTTAATTAGGGTCCCAAAGGTGTCACATGGGGCAGACTAATTTCTAGAGAGATGTTTTTAAAAAAAAAATGTAGGTTAGTAACGAATTCCTACTCATAATTAATAATTAAAACCCCAAAACAATAATTCTTTCACGGAAATTGAACCTATTAATGCATTGGATTAACCACATTTTTACTTTAGTAATTATTATTACTAATACTACCTATTATTATTATTTAAATTTTTCTCTCGAGTAATTTGAACTGCATTATTTCAAATACATATAAAAATACATACATCTTCCACAATCCCATACATATATTCCAGTATTGTGCTATCGCTGTATTCCATTACGACAGACAAAATCTCAAGGGCTGACTGTGTGTTCCAGGCCTTAAAGTAATTTAAAATTATTAATTTTTTTTATACAATTTTATCCTATCAAAAATAACGCAAGCAGTGTTGGCTTCAGGCTTGAGTGTGCGCCTCTTAAAGGCTTAATTCCCTAAAATATGGTTGAGCATGACATCGAAACTGTAAAACTTTTAAAGCCTATTCGACTGGAATAGGCTTCCGGAAAGTATAGTCAGTGCACCATCTCTTTAAAAATAGATTGGATAGTTTCTCCGAATCAAAAAATATACGCGCATCAGCTTATTAAAAGCTGCCAGTGTGTTAAGATACATAATAATAATAATAATGAGTTATTATAACACACAAATACAATGTTGTCACATTCAAAAGCGTTTATCACATTTTTTTAACAAGTTTAGTTGTAATATTAGTTGCTTTAAACTGGTGAAAGTGTTGTCGTTTTTAAATGTGTGTTGCTCTTACATGGTTGTAAAAATATTATTAATTGTACAAATTTCAAGTTAATTTTAGATAATATACAATTATTCATTACCTTTTTTAGCCGCCTCGTGATCTGGTGGGTGAAATAATCCGCATTATGCGCAATCAATTCCCCAACAGTGGTATTCCCACACGCAGATTTTATCTCATTAATCGCTTTCACACCAGACAGATGCAACATCTCATATCTGCTGCCTGAAATTTATTTATTTACTCTTTTCATATTACGCATTTTCATATTACGCGATTTTAGTCTCTCGTATAACACGGGTATTCCCCCATTTAACGTGGGGATTTTACACGTTATATTTCTGTCCTGGGAAATTAATAATGATTTGTACGTACATAACATAGTTTTATCATAATACCCTTTAAACGAGAAAAATTAAACGAGAATCATTTTTACTGTATAACGGGTTATATGGGTTCGAATAACCGCGATGTGCGAGAACGCGTTTCGGACGCGGAACCAATCTACCGTGTTATAGGGGATTACGTATATGTTTACTCTCTATCAATTGATAATATATTACTTGTAGAAAGCATTTCTGATCCTACATTGTGTGGTCTTATTAGTGTGCTTAAAAATATATATATATATAAATTAATTGACTAATTCATTGCTTCACGTCAAGCAATAGCCTATCAACCACGTAATCGGGCAGATCGGTAGCTGAGAAGCAGCACTGGGGTGTCAAATCTCCCCTTACCTAAAATTGTAAAATAAAGGGAAATTTAGGGTCACATGTTTGACTGATTGAGATTTTGTAAATAAATAAAATGAAAGAAATTCATTTCAAAATTAATTTTCGACATAAAATATTAATTTTCGGGATAACATAAGTATCTATAAATGCATTTTGGGTTGTTTTCATATATTTTTTTTCTTGCAAGGCTAAGCAAGGTCTGTATTGAATGTTTACAGGTTCAATTTTTTAACATATAAACAGTTATATTCAACTATTTTTCTTACCAACTCTCTCAAGCACCAAGCACAAAGTCTTCAATAAGTAGGGCTGGAAGTCTTTTCCTAATCGCCGGGCCATCAACCCGAGACCTTCAGTGAGGAGGCAGCACTGCACCATGTTGTGCTGAGCCTGGCGTAGGGTTCGACATCCGGTTGGAACCATTTGAGTACGGGGGGTCAAATAGCTTATGTCTGTATAACGGGTCTCTGTGGCGCCTTCGAAGAGACCTATTGTAGTTAAACTCGTTAAATTTTTAGTTATTTTTTAAATTACGTAGTGGGGAAGTACCATAAATACTGTGTAAAACCTTACTTAACATAAAAAAGTGCGTGCGTACAAAGTACACATGTCAGAAGTGAAACTTCTTTGGCAAACCAATTTTTAAGTCTTGTTCATATTTATACAAATCTAAAACTTTACATTTTCGAGACTTAGAGGGAGGAAAAAAGGAAGATATGTTAGAAATTGAATGAATTTAGTATTGTCTTTTATTGACATAACTTTTAGACATAGAAAAACAATTTTTTAACGGATTTGAAGTTATGTTTTATTATAAATTTACAATTAATTTACATAATTTTAAATTTAACCGACGTTTCGCGTGCTTTACAGCGTGCGTGGTCACGGTGACTGAAGACAAAAGGTGTTGAATGTCAAAAAGTATCACAGCTGTGTAAAATAATTGTAAATTTATAATAAAACATAACTTCAAATCCGTTAAAAAAGTGATTTCTAAATGAATTTAATTGTCGTTAAAATATTAAGTGTCGAAAATTAATACAAATTATAAATTTCATTTGTTAAATTAATTTTTTCGATAGTAAAAACACGTGGCATTTTAATTTACAATTCGTCATTTGAGATTTCAATAAATTATTTTGCATAAAATGTAAAATACTAATGTTTCATAAATTCTCTGTACAAAATTTTAATTTTAAAAATAGAATCTCACTCTCTCTCAATCGCTTTTCTTCGAAAAAAACCCTGCACATATTTTCTTGACGCTAATATTAGGGTTATTGCGTTTCATCCGTAAAATTTTTACCCTCATGCGCCTAAAGAAGTTTCACTTCAAAAATACATAAATCGAATAATTAACGTAACATAACACTTTTGTATGGAAATTTGAACAGCGCTCCGTGGCCGTAATTGGAACTAAACAAAGAAACAGATCGAATATAATTCGAGGGGCCTCATAGCCTAGCGGTCTTATTAAGTGGCAGCTAGGTGAGGGGTACCGGGTTCGATTCCCGGTTCGAGGGCAAGTTTTAATTTAATTTAAATTTGTTCTCGGCCTTTGGGACGGTTGTGCGGTACCGGGCGAGTGCCTAAACCGTACATGGAGGACACGGTCGAATTTCTAAGGCAAAAAGCAAGAATGATAAAAATCTCATACTTGACGCTGGCTAATGCACAAACCGTGCCAGAGCCATATAAAAAAAAAATATAATTCGACTCGTACTAATTATATGGGAAATCAATTCGCGCGAACTGACAAACTAGTTAGCAAGTATACTTACCAGGTACATTATCCTTATCCCAGGCCCGAGGGTTGTAAACAGATATATCTAGGGTCTCTTCATCTGTGATTGGTGCTTCACTAGCGACCTCTAGCGGTAAATACCAAATATCCTCCTCAATGTACGCGTCTATCACGCGTTTGGCTAACGAGTCGGTCGATTTGGGAGCTGAAACAGATACTTTAGTTAGAAAAGTAGAATGTTTGGTTTAGATACACATTTAAATAAAATTTCCTATAGTTAATATTATAATAATACATAATAAATTCGTGTTATTCAAAGAAAAAACTTTTTAACCGGATTGAACTTATGTATTATTATAAATTTACAACTATTTAATATAATTTTAAATTTATCCGACGTTTCGCGTGCTTTAAAGCGTGCGTGGTCACGGTGACTGAAGACAAAAGATGTTGGATGTCAAAAAGTATCACAGCTGTAGAGAAAGTTGCCTTATCTGTATTTATTTCCCCGGAGTTGGTATCGACTAAAAGATGGAGGGTTTTGGCAAAAATGGCTCACGGTGTCCTCTATTTTCGCGGATTGTAAATTTATAATAATACATAACTTCAATCCGGTTAAAAAGTTTTTTCTTTAAATGTGTAAGGGTTATGTAAATCAAAGACAATACTTCGTGTTATTCATTAAAGTTTTATTTAGAGGAAGTTAGTGTTATCATTGTGTGAATTTGGTGGATTACTAACACCATTATAAAGATCTGTAGTTTAAAAATAGTCAGATGATTTTTTTAATGATTGGAGGGGCGAGTTTACAGAAAAGCCATAAAAGGCAGCCACCGTAGCTGATGGACAAACATATTAGTGGGTGCGTTGCCGGGCTTTAAGAGAAGAGTATGCTCTTTTTCGAAGTCCTATCTCCCATTAAAGACCACTACTGGAAGCCGATTCCACAGCTCGTTATTCGCAAAAGAAAATGCATAAAGAAGCGGACTGTGGAAGATTTCCAGCCATTGAGGTGGTGCAATTAAACCTGGAATTATTTCTGGATATTCCAAAACGGCAGCAGGGATCAGCATAAAGTTCTTCAGACGATTTTGTAAAATTATTTTTATTAAGGGTACCTTTATCGCATATCTTTATAAAAAACAAAGAATAACATAAAATTCTCTTACCCGAAGCCATTAAATTCATTAGGAACAGAAGCTCACAGTCCCTTCTCTCCCTGAAGGTGTCCAGGAGTGTATCCAGGATGAGCTGTCCACATTCAGTCTCACCGAGGAGAAGGCAGATCCTTTGGAACTTGGTGATACATTCTTTGCTGTCCAGGTGACGAAATTTGCACCAGGGGGAGTCTATTGGAGGCGTAGCTGTCACATCTGTAAATTCACAAATACAATTTTATCTGGTTAAAGCGCGTTAAACTTTACATCTTTCTTTATCTAAATAAATCCCATCCCATGTTATGACATGGGAAGAAAGGAGGAGTTATGAGTCCTCCTTTCTTGGCGAGTCCTTTAAGGTCTCTGCAGTTAGGCTTTGGAATCCACTTCCAGTCCCTATTCTCTTAGCTCCTTCTCTATCTTCCTTTAATTTTCTTCTGTACAAACATTACCTGTGCACATCGTATCCCTAACTTTCGTAATAACTACTAAATGACGTGAGACTGGTCGTAAATTATCGTGATTCATATGCACTTTTTACTTTTTATTATTTATTTATTTCATGTATTTAATATTTTTTATTATTTGTTTAGTTTGTTTTTTGTTCCCGTTTAGTTTTTTTTTCTTTTTTTCTAAATAATTATATGTAATATATGTATTTTTTCACTTTTATACCTATCCTGTTATCGATATGCACCTCTACAATTCTTACGCACACTTACACATCTCCATAAGACCTGTAAGTGCGAGCGAGACAGACAGATAAATATAATTTATGACCCGAAGCCTAAGTTCATAATGCGACTACTATAGTATCTTCCAATGATGCGTCATCAAGTAATGAATTCTATATAAAATAAACTTTATCAACAAAATCTGATGATCAATGAAGATAGTTTCAGTTTAAATATGGCTTGAAGATTGTTCGTAAGTGTGACGTTTAGAGCTGTCTCTGCTATGCTTAAAAATCTCTTACCCCTAGCAGCATGACGATTCAGTAGTGCCAAGTCTGTTTGTATAGCCGAAGCAGAGGCGAGAGAGTCACAGAGTTTGCTGTAGCCCTCATTCGAAGACAGAATACTGGTTAGGCGTTGAGGGCTACCTTCACTTAGCAATTCTATATAACCTTCCAAGAGGTTTAAAGAGGCCAGTTTACGGGCTGAGTCTGAAAAGAAAAATTAAGAATATTGTTTTCGCTGAGGTCAAACCTATAACCCAACTTTTTATAAGTAGGAAATTGCACACATTGAGCTGTTAGGCAACTGAAGTCCTAAAAATGGCGGAATATTTTAATTCTCTCCAAGGATGGCACTCTACCTTTTATTCTATTAGAATATGATATTTTTAAATGAAAAAAATAAAAAAGGCGCTGTTGACCAATCACAATCAAGTGGTGCGAATATTATAATGTAATTTCTGTTGAAATTTTTCCTGAATTTTCTCACGGAGCCCGAGACCTTTCCAACGAATGCAAAACCGTGGAAATCGGTTCATGCGTTCTTGAGTTATAGCGTCAGGAAGGAAAACCCGACTTATTTTTATATAGTAGATTAAGATAAAGGAACAACTTCCATTATCTTATATTTAAATTCGAACTATTAAGAGAAATAATACATTTCGCGCGTTTTTATTTTTATACTTGGCAATATTTTTGGTTTGTGGATATTTTTTTGTCAGCCAGTAATATTTTTATACAATGATCGTAAATAATCTTTTTGGTTATGGAAACATTCCAAATTTAAATCACTTTTAATATCTATGGATCAGAAAGCCCTTTTTACTAGAAACCAATGAGCGTTTTTTGAAAAGGCGTAAAAAAATGACTTACCAATATTATTAAGTATCCTGGGCAAAGATCCGAGCACCATAAACAGATTCCTTGTGAGGCTGTCCATAACATTAAGCATAGAGTTCGGTGATGCGTTGCGGAAATACTGCGCACGTGCATGTGAACAGTAATTCGCCACTTGAGTATATGAATCACTCGATAGAGAGATCAAAATATCGAGACACATTGATATTGATGGTTGCATTGTGCTGAAATTATTTTATTTTTATTAATTCATTAAATGTATTAAAGCAATGTAAACATGGAAATTTGACTTTGATGAAAAATAATAATAATTACAATATAATAAAAATAGGTTCAATATGTAAAAAAAATCCAACAGTTTTGAAAGTAGTAACAACAGTACCTAAGAAGTTTCAAGTGCCAGTTCTGTTAATACGTCTTAATATAATGCAACAATGGTAAAACACTATTTTACGTATTTGTTTTATTTATTAACAATTTGTTGCATATTCAGATAAAATAAATTAAGGAGGTAACAGGCAGCATTATCTAACTTTATATATAACAAGCTATCTCTTCCAGGCAACCCAAGTAAGGAAAAAGAAATACTAAGGCTAAGGTACAACAAATGCATAACTAAATTGAACTTTACATTTTTTTTTAAACAGGGGCCCCTACATCCTAGCCTATCAGCCACGCAATCAGGCAGATTTGTGACCGAGTGGCCAAGCAGCAGGGGAGTGTCAAAATCTCCCCTTTCTTAAAAAGGGACATTATTGCCTTAAAGGGTTGGCGTCTCCCGCCGGGCCCGGGCGACAACTACTCCGAAAATATCGTCATAATATTTATAGGCGAGTCGGGGCCCGCTGCCCGGCGCGAGCTTTACAATTAGAAAACCAAAAATAAAAAGTAAAAGCTTATCTTTAGTCATGAATCACAAAAAAAATACATAAAAATATATGTACAATTACAAAAAAAAAAATTGACACATTTATAACTGATTAAAAATTAAAAAAGCTATTAATTTTTAGTAAATTTTTTTATTTAATTAAAATAAACGACCTGTATAAACATACCTATTGCACTCAGAGAGCACCCTGTAGCACAATACAGAGAGCTCTTTTCTGACTTTGTAATGCTCGTGTGCGCCCAATCGCACCAAACTGCGCATAACAGCCTCCAACTTCTCACCCGCCATTTCGAACCATTCCTTGCTAAGTTTTGTAAGCTGTGATGTTTTAGCTATAAAGGAATTTAATAATTATTGTTACTTCTAATAGAATAGGGAAGGAATTATTTGAAAGGCATGTTTACTGGATATTATGATTTACTTTTTCATAGAAAAGGGTAGATTTACTAATCTCATTATTGTATTTAGTACACAACTCTGTTGTAAATACTAATTTAAAACTACTTTTTGAAGTTATACTTCTTTAGACGCGTTTTGAAAAATTGATGAGAGTGAAATTTTACGATGCGCGCGCACCTTGACTCAAAATTATCAGTATGAAGTTGCCCACTAACGATTTCTTTTTAAACCAGCCGGGCGCCAAACGTGCGCGAGCGAGATGGGAATAAGACAATCTACAAGTAAAAAGAAATAGAATATGCGTGAAGTTAGCAGCTATGCAAGAATATATAGCAAGAATTTTGAATGACCATAATGACCTTTGTAGTACCTTTTAAACAAATAAAGGAGTTTTAATTATTTTTTCAAAGAAATTTAGCAATGCTTTTTCACAAAGACCTATTGTTACTTAGTTAAAAGGTTATGAAACATACCTAGTTATTAAATTGAATGAATAATATAATAAAATAATAATAATTATTCATATTAATTAATAATTGAATAATATACTAAATATACTAAATATTAAGTATTATTAACGTTAAATATTTCTTATTTAATATTTTGAAAATAAAGAAATCCAAAGAAGTGTAACTTCTTACTCGCGTACATATAAGTACACGCACCCTTTTTTTTATATGTAGTTATAACAGTTATTGCCACCATAAAAAAAAACAAATTCAACAAATTTTAGGAAATAACTTTAAATAAATATATATTAGGTTTCATAAAAGACCAAACGTGCTATTCAGAAGATAAGTTGAAAAGTTTAAGGAAGATAAATTTTTATTTCTATACAACACATCCATGCAACACCTATAATATGATATACCTCAATTACCCTTGCTTACATAATTAGCATTTTCCTTCTCCTTGATCACTTTTATGATATCGGCAACTGATACCGTTGACCTGGCTTTCAAATGCTTGTCATTCATTGTCATACACATTATCCGGTGTGTAGCATTTAAAGCCATCTGAAATATTTATAAATATCCTTATAAAAATACAAAATTTGTGGCCAATTGTGCAACTCTCAAAACTGAGTTTGTGCATTCCAACTCTAGCTCATAAAACGAAAATAAGTTGAGGAAAGCGGCATGTCTTGACTAAAAAATCAATAGCTTATCACCTGCTTTAAAACATACAGAGTAATAAATCTAATATATAAAATTCTCGTGTCACAATGTTCGTTCCAATACTCCTCAAAAACGGCTCAACCGATTCTTATGAAATTTTTTATGCATATTCTAGGCTCAGCTAGGCCTTAAGGAGAAACGAAGTTCGCGGGGGCAGCTAGTTATACAATATAAATCACTAAGAGTGTGTTAGTTTTAGAAGAGAATGGCTGTGAAATAGATTCTGAAAAATTATGAATTTTAACTTTTTAATTGCTATGTCCAGTTATAATTGGTATTTAAAACTAAGTAAGTGTAAGTACAACTTAGATGTCAGAGATCCACAAAAAAATTACCTTACCACAATTACTGCATGGCCAGGATTATTAGGACACATTGCCACATCTTGTAAAGTTGCCAGAACACCAGGCAAAATACAACATAGCATTTGTACTACGGCTTCTTCAAGTACTGGGTCAGTAATCATGCAGGTTGCATCTGTGAGTTTTGAGTGCATACTTGTGTGTGCTAAAAGGCTTTCTAAAGCAGCAAGCCTGAAAGTCACATTTTATAGATTGTAGTTGTATATATTGGTTATAATATTTTCCAAAGACTAAAAAAAATTTCAAGTTTAACAATACACTAGCCTTCATCTGTGGCCTTATTCATAAACATACAAAAGTCCTAAAACACCTAATTAATAATTAATTTAATTTAACAAATATTTTTATATAGAAGATTGAACAAATTATATCTAAACACACACTAGTTGATACACTAAAATGAAATTTAGAATTCTGATAAGGAGGAAATCTATGAAATTTGTTATTAAAACTTACCTAAGTATTCTGAACTTTTCTAGTTTGGCCATGTGCACGGATACAAATATCGCTTGAGCTAACAACGGGGCATGACTTTTGATCAATCTCAATCTTAGTGGTGTTTCTATATTCAACATGAGAGAGGTCATACACTGTATTGCAGTTAGTTTCATTTCTTCAGGAATTTCAGCAACTATAAGAAATAAAATGTAACAATTAAAATATATTGATGAATAAGCGAGTCAGATTATTTAATGATTCATGGCATTGGCATTATTAATTTGATTTTTGTATTTGCTAACACAACATGTATTTGACTTAATATTTCGGAAAATATTATTTTTGATTTACTTTAATCTTTTTTACATGTTTTCTTACAAACATAAAAATGCATAGCATCGCATGTCACAATATTTGATTAGAAAGACTAGGACTAGACTATCTAGACTAATACTCACTCATGCCTGGTTTATTTTTATCAAATGCTAAAACAGCTAAAGTCATCTCAATCTTAATGCACAGTTCAAAGCTCACAACATTTATTTTATCTAAAATCACCTTCATGGCAATAAGCAAAAATCTGTGAACTTCATGTCGTCCTCTGTAATAGACCATGTATAAATATATAATATATTGTATGTATATCTTAGAAAAAATCCCATAAAATTTTATAAATGAATATTTATGTATTAAGATGTATGCAATATCAAGATGATGATTATGTATCTAAGTAACTTTTTTGATTACACTCTTATGATAATATAAGATTCTTATTTTAAGATCATTTTATTAACAGAAAATCTACAACAAACAAGAAAATCAAAACCATTACAATGGAGGTCTTTTTGTGTGTTTTTATTTGATACCAACAATACATACTCCATTTCCTTTGACTGTAAATGTGAAATTATGGGGAACAGCAAATACTGTTGTAAATCTTGCAAGTACTCCCTTTTCAGGTCATTTATCAGTTCTAAGTAATCTTTGATGTTCTCTGGTGTAGGATTTATCATCAACTTATCGCATACTGGTTTCATCTGAGTAAAAGCTGCTTTTAACTTTGGATTCATCGTAATGGGTAGGTAATTCAACTGATTGAACTGATAAAATAATTTCTCGCATTAATGTGGTTTTCGCAAGGTACCAAAAAGAACTTGCATTATTAATTCCTTTTTTTATAATTACTGTGAACCCAAGATTCAAGTTCCAACTTCGATCACTATTCCGAAACTTGTTTATTTACTTGCTTACTATTTCATTTTAAACTACAATACCCATAAATTTATTTCTCACACAAAAGCGAAAACAAATTATTGTACTCCGCCAGACCGCGCCTGCGCACTTTTGAGTTTAACGTGATGTTAATTGTCAGTTATCGATTTGACTATTAATAAACCGTCCAAATCAGCTGCTTGGAATTTGATTTACGAAAATGAAATGTCGGAGATTTACCAATTGTGATGGTGAAAAACAATTGTTGTGAAGTAATGATGTAATAATTACAGTTACAATATTAAAATATGTATTTATGTATACTCTTCTAAAGAGAAAGTCTGCAAGAATGTTTTCCGTAGGAAGGCTCCGTGTTCTTCACAAATGTCTCAAGATATTGAGGTTATCTTGTAAAGATTATAGTAGCCTCCCAGACTTGAAAAATTTGAATGTCGTTAGGACGGTGGAAAAGGTTATTGATACGAATACAAGTATATTTATTGATAGTCCAATACACGTCAAAGTTCTTCCTATAGATGTCAACGACTTAAAAGCTCACAATAAGTTAACTATGACTTTGTATAGTAAGGGTCAGGATACTAATGATTTCCAAGTTAAACAAACTTCGAAAAGGCTAGAGCTACTTAATAAAAATAAGACACCAGACCGAAATGATGTTTGCCTTGTGCATGTTCCTTATAAGCTGAAAGTTCAAGTTTCGACCAGTGAAGAAGCCTCAGTGCATTTAAGTAAATTAGAGGCTGAAGAATTTATTGTGAAGACACAGAAAGGTACAATTAACATTGCAGACTTAAAGGCGGACAATATAAAAGTTGAAAGTGCTTCTGGTAATATTGAGGCAGAGGGAAGATTACAATCTTCAAATATTGAAATGACCTCAGGATTGAATGGATCAATTAAATGTAATAGCATAATGGCTAACGCTTTTCATGTTACAACACATGCTGGTCCAATATCTGTTAACTCATGTTACAGTGACAATTCCCACTTCATAACTCTAATGGGAAATATAAGTTTGAAACACTTGCACAGAACAGTCAAGATAGAAATAATACAAAAGGGAAACCTACATATACAAGGATTTTCTGGAAATCTTGAAGCTACCCTTAAGAGTGGTGATGTTTTCATGCATGCTACAGAGTTTACTCACAAAAGTAGTATATTTATTCACGAGAAAGGCAAAGTTGAACTATTAGTACATGAAATTGAGAAAAATTTGCCAAAAACCAATCTAATAGCAGACAAAATAAAAGTTGATGAAAAGATATTGAAGAAAGGAAGATTTATGGATGACTCTCATCCCATGAGATTTAGGTATGAAAAGGATCGTAAAAATGAGCTTCATATAGTGTGCAAGAATGGCTCAATAGACCTAAAAGAAACAAACTTACCATTCATTGTGTAACTGCATTTTTCTCTGTCTTAATTGTACATTTTTATTTATTTTTAGTGTAATGTATACAATTTATTGATTAAATATGTATATAATTTGCATGAAACTTTCATTGTAAAATGCTGCCAATTTTTTAACATAGCCATAATTATTCTAACAAGTGGTAAGAGGCTACTACTATTTTATACTTTTTAATACTGCATTTTTATTTAGGTATTAGTAACATTGTCTTCCATGAAGATTTTGACAAAGGCGGATTGACGGCTGTGTTATTCCTGCATATTATTTTAATTTATTTAAGATTTGTATAACTAGATTCAGTATATTACTGGTAGAAAAATAAGTCAAGTAGTTCATGATAAAGTTATTATTTGTTGTAGTTGAAAACTAGGTGTATTACGTAGAATCTATTTTACATAATAAAAATTATATGATACCTGTTGACTGAGGCTTTGCTTATTTGTTAGTTATAAAATCCTATGTTTAGTAGTAGTACCTAAAATTTACATAAGTACCTAATGGAAAATTTTAAAATTTTTGTCCCAATAATTATTATTTTCATTTTTTTAATTTACTTAATTACTTAGGACATGTAGTATTACAAATAGATGATAATATGGAAACAATACCTCTGTATTGCTTCGATTCATAAATTACTTTTCCGTTTTTTTTACATTTCATATAGCATATGAACTAGCAAAAAAGAACAGCCTTTATAAAAACTTCTGATAGGTAGGACTCTAATGAAGGATAGCAGGCCATAATCTACCACACTGGTGTACCTTTTACTAAATCAGTGATACTGGCCTGAATGACACTTTTTTTTTTACTATAATATGCCGGTAAACTGCTCAAATGAGTGAATGCCAGATGTTCGAAATAGCGACTATGACTTATTTGTGACGAATTTTTTTTTATTGAATTTAAAAGAAAATCTGATAAAAAATTAAAATCAGTTCAGTTTTTCAGTTCACGGTTTTGCGTTACAAGCTGGAACCGTATAAACCAACCCTTAGGGTTGAAAGTAACTTATACTTAAGTTATTTTTCCTGATACAATTGTAAAATATAAAAATCGATATATTTAAATCTTGTAAACTTAAAAAGCCTAAACTTTAATTAATTCAATTAGTTAAATTTAAGCAAATAAGTTTTTTATTTGAATAAGTTTATGATCATAATACTTAAGTGATAAAGAGTTAAAAAACTAATAATAATAATTTTCTAATGGTCCACTATCCATATTAACTAATTGCGGCAAATTTTTTATTTATTTTTAAGTAGGTAACAGTTAATTGGGTACAAAGATGATTCCAGCAGGCATAGTATAAAGATAACGACGCCGTTTATATGCAGTGAGCGATAAAGCGCGCGTCAGTTAGTACCCGTCGTTCGCCATGCCGGCCTGTGCGCCTGAGTACCGCTTTGTACGTTCTAATACTGATCTTCTTTTTTCGCCAAGACCTAAGCGATGTCCCCACCAACCACCTTACACTCTACGGCGATCCTTCTCTTCTTCATTCTCTCTTATACCTGAGGAACAAGCTGTGCCGCCGGAACACCCATCGCCATTATGGAAATTCATACGGATCCTCACATGGTTACCACGTCAATTTCTTCGACCGCTGTTTGCGATACTTAACATTATCGCACATCCAGCTTGGAAGCAAATACTCTTGGTGCTACCGACTCTGTGGATTGCCGCATCGTTGTTCATATTTTGGAAGTGTATCCAGTGCCCACTTGGATTATTGAAGATGGTCGGGAGTGCCTTATCAAGCAGCCCCAACAAGCAGAAAACAGTATTAATTAGTGGTGGAAGTTCTATTCAAGCATTACATCTCGCACGGAACTTTCACTCCGCCGGTGCCAAAGTGATAGCCTTTGAAATTGAGGGCCAGTTCCCTTTGCTAAAATATTCGGCTGCTGTTAGTAAGTTTTATACTGTACCTCGACCAAATTCTGGTGATCCCTTGGCGTACACCCGAGCCTTAAAGGAAATTGTTCAGAAAGAGTCGATTGTATTTTATGTACCTGTCAGTTCTTCGACGCCTGCTTACTTTGATGCTTTAGCGAAACCTCATCTTGAAGTGATTGGGTGTCAGTGTTTTGTGCCGTGTGCTCGTGACGTTGTCGCTTTAGATGATCCACTGGAACTTATCCGAGTGTGTCGCGTAGCAGGTTTACCAACACCGCAATTTTGGGTTGTTGCCAGCGAGGATGATGTCAGATCTTGGTATGAGACTCGTGCCATAAAGGGCAAAAAATATTATATTGTAAGTGCCGGTGCAAGAGGGGCGAGAGACCGTATGAGATTTGTATTGCCGGAAAGTGTAACGCATTTTAGATTCCATCGTGAAATCAGTGCAGAAAAGCCTTGGGTCATCATAAGAGAACCAAAGGGAGAAAAGCTAATGACCTGTACTACATTGAAAGAATCGCGGGCAGTTAATAATGTTACTTGCCGATTAGAGTCTGATAGAAAGGGTTTAATACCACAAAAGGATGAAGATACAGATGCATGGGTACAGAAATTCGTTTCGTGTCTTACCGCCGCGCGCCCAATGACTGGTCACATATCCTTCAGGTTGGTGAAAGATGAAAATCCTGAAAACGGTAAAAAGAAAATAGTGGCAATCGGTGCACGCGTTGGTGTGTCTTTACCTTATTTGTGCCAAGGATCCAAAGGATGTGCTCATGGTGCAACTGTAGGAAAGCTTTTGAATACTGTGCTTGACACACGCGAAGCTCTTTTTGCGTATTGGGATCCTCTGCCATACTGCGCGTACTTCCAGTCCCGTTCACCGGACGATCGCCGCCCGCCAACGCCGGAGCCCTGCAAGACTCCACCACAGGCACCCAACTGAGTATTGAAAAGGCTGGTGTAATACACTTTGTACCTGAGGAGCGTGTGAATGCACTGATTAATATAGTACACGCCTTTTAATAACACGCTCTCTGTTTCTCGTTGGCCTCTTGTCCGGACGAATATATATCAATGGTTCCGCGAACTGAGGACGACGCCATTGTAGCTACTACGTAGATGAATATTATTGTTAAAGTCCTTTAAGAACTTGCCATTTTAATATTAAGTTTAGATGTTAAGACTTCGAATATTATTATAAATGTTTATTTAAATGTACCTACTAAGGTAAACTTCGAAAAATATATAATTTATTAAATAAAATATTTGTTTTACTCCTTGAAAAATACTGACCCTAACATCTCAACGTTAAATTATTGATACATTTATTTGTAACCAAGTTGTGTGTTAGTAATTTAATAATAATTAATACCTATAAAGCTTATCTGAGTTGGTCGGTAGGTAGGTACTTATTTACTTAATCGATAATATTGATTAAAGCTTAAGAAAACAAGTCAAGAGTTAACGATAATATTTGCATGACTAGTCCAAAAGTCAATCGGGCATTATTACCTTATAATACTTAAACACTACTTCTGATTCTTTGAGACAAATAATTGATGTGCATTGCACATATAGTGAAATTGATAATTTATGTTATTTCTTGCATTGATCCCTAGATAATATTATATTTAATCAAATTGTACTTATGATAATTCTAAAATGATTTGATATAATACTGATAAATTAAACATAATTATTTTTTTCATTTCTTTTCCTGACCACACCTTTGAGTCAGGTCCTTGACGAATAGACACCATTCGAAACCTATATATATATAGGTTTTGAATGTTGCAACACCAAAAAAGCGACTGCATTACAGATGTAAATAAAATGCATAAATGAAGTGGTGCAGGTAATAAATAAACGCTAAATCAACACATGGTATCGCGTTTAATGTAACTCACGGCCGTAATAACTGGCTTCATTAAAAGTTAACGATTACTTAAACCATTTAGTTAAATAAGTTTATCACTATCCAAGTAATCATAAATTTCTTAATATTATAATGCATTAAATTATGTAGACATATCCTTTACATATATATTTAAATCTACAATTAGAGATTACTTAATGGACAACTATGGGAACAGCTGTAATCTTAAAGACGTTAACGAATTTGAGTATCTCGAAACGAAATGAATAATGGTGGAGTTCAAACTATGTATTCAATAATCATAATTAGTAAAACCAATTTATTACTATTGAAATAGAAAGTGGTGTGCAGTTGATTTTAATATGTTAAGTGTTGTTAATGTATGAGCTATCAATAGCGAGGGACATTAACGTTTATCAAGGTTCAGGTCACGGGACAAAGATCGACTTTCTGTTTGTGATTTAAATTCTAGAAAAATTCTATGCTGAAATGATTTATACATATGGATAAATCATAATCAATCAATCATCAGAATAGATAGTACGTAACTATAGCTAGTATCGCTGCACTTTCAATAATGACAGGTCAAAGACCATAACCGACGAGGGCGTATGGAATATTTTAAAAGTGCACGAAGTATTGAGACTTTGAGAATGTTGATATCTTAGTAAGTGGAGGCGGGATCTCTGTCTGTCTTTGGGAAAGAACAGATTAATCATTATTTTATTTATATAGTATTTATATATATTTAATTCTAAAATTAAATTTATATCTGAAGGGTGTGGCTAGCTTTCAGGTCAGGCTTGAATTTACCTTCTAACGTCAATTTTCAAAGGAGCTGGAAAATTCGAATTCGACAACTTATTAGGTCACATATCAATTACAAACCACGCAAGGCTGGTAGCAGTAACGCGGGTCATTGACTTCATGCTCAACCATCGCAAAACACTGGCACTCTTTTGGACATTGAATCTCTTAGCATTGCCATCAACCTTCACTCTGCAGTGCCCATATGTTCTCCAAGTGCGGCATTAAAGTAAGTAGCCTTGGGCACCATGGACATTTCCAAAAGAGTGCAAGTCGCTTTTCTCGCCACGCCGCGCTCAACGTCATCATACACCGCTCCCTTGTCTTCGTCAATATTCCAGCCATTTTAAAGCCGACAGGTATCGCTAGGGACGATGACAAGCGCATGAAATATCTAGGATCCCTTGAAGGACAGGACAGGGTTTAATACGGATTGCCACTTGTGTGGACATATTAGCCCCGTCCCCTTATAAAAATATAAGAGGATTTCATCCAACTTTGATTTTGTTCCTTTTACTCAAGGGCCGTGGGGTTCAAGTGCACAGGCACGAATTAAAGATTTTAGTTGGGGCATGGTAGATAGTACCTACCGGTGACACCAGAGCTGCCTTCATCGCTCAATTAATAATTATCGCAATACAGAATTAGCTGCCACAGACGTTTTAAATTAGCTTTCGATTTCGATTAGTGTAGATTGTGTAAGATACATTGGTGTCTTTTATGAATATAAATGAAATACATTAGGTATATCTGTTCTTTAAAAGGTTTGCCACCTACGTTATGGTAGTTTATGCAACTGTCATATAATAGAGGCTATTAAAAAACAAGTGTTTTAATACCGAATTATATGCAGTTGCATACACTACTTTATTTAATCTCATGGCAATAGGAAGCTACATTAACAAAAATGCAATATAAAAGAAACAAAAGTCTATTATTGGTCTATTGGCTCGGAATCAGCGCTCACCACAGACAACTTTTTAAATTTGTTTTTACTATTTATTAATTTTTAATTGTAAATAATTATACATTTTGAATAATTATATTATGTAGGTTAAGAATATTGTAAATACTGTATATTTGTGTGTTGAAAATAATTATGTTTAGTTGAAAAAAATAAAGAGCTTATTTTTAATTCATTATTAAATAGCTTTTTTATTATCCTAAACATGCTATCTAAAATATGCGAAAGCCTATTAGGATTTCACGAGTTCACCAATTTCTATTGATTTCGATTACTACTAATATTACAAGGCGGAAGAGTTTGTTAGGTTGCGCCAACCCTCCCTAGGTTTAAACATAAAAATTATTATTGTGTTTTTTGTCC
This sequence comes from Pieris napi, assembly GCF_905475465.1. Lineage (NCBI taxonomy): Eukaryota > Metazoa > Arthropoda > Insecta > Lepidoptera > Pieridae > Pieris > Pieris napi. The sequence continues at coordinate 7,227,643 of NC_062250.1, forward strand.
AATAAATCAAGGAAGGCGAGGCAAGGAAGCGACTCTCATCCCTGGTATTTATTTCTATGTGCGCATTTAACATTAGCTCGAACGGTGAAGAAAAACATCGTGAGGAAACCGACATATCTTAGACCCAAAAACTCGACGGTGTGTGTCAGGCACAGGAGGCTCATCACCTACTTGCCTATTAGGATTAAAAATGATCATGAAACAGATTCAGAAATCTGAGTCCCAGACCTAAAGAGGCGCCACTGATTTATTTTTTTAATCAAGGAAGGCCTTAGGTTAGTTGAAACGACGATATTCTATAAAAACAGAACTTTATTCCACTAACCTCGGCCACCAGCGCGTTATGCATAGGCTTCCTTACGATAAACAAACCGTTTACCTATAAACAAAATTATGTAGATAGGTTTTCATATCGAAAGGATAATATGTGCATCCTTTGATATCGATTTAACAGACACGCACAATGTTTATGAAGCTCGCTCACGAAATCGAAACACGGAAGCTTTTTGCAAGTTTTATATTTAAGCTCGTAAATTCGACTTTGCGTTTTATACACGTTGGTATATTAAGCATACTATTACTATTAATAATAATTTATTTGAAATCATATACATTGAAATAAATAACTAAACTTAACATAAACTAAAATATATCATTAAAAGGAGTCCCTTTAGGCAAGGTTCCGAAGATACTGGCAGCGTTCCCCCTTTGAATAGCTTGACTAATTCTTTGTCCGAGGTAGCTGCCAGATCTTCGGTCTCCTGTGATGTCGACTAACCTTTTTGATATTTCTTTAAAAAGCCTTAAAGCGCTAGGACCCCACGGACCAAGGGTCTCGACACCGAATGGGACAAAATCATATTCTGATATTAATTATTATTATAATCTATTACTATTACATTGGTATATTAGCTACGTCCTGTTGCTGTTATATTATGTATCACTATATCAATGCATAGTAACAATAAAAGGAAAAACATTTTTCTTAACAAAACTTGATAAGGAAGAAAGGCAAAATGAAACTAAAAACTAAGTTTATTCGTCATAAACTTTTACTGACCCCAATAATCCTCTAAATAGAGCAGACATTTCGTGGAAATTCAGTATACTGAAGCTAGACCACACCCCGTCTTTGACAATGTTAAATAACCAATTTATTAGTATCTCATTCAATAACAATGTATGTTACGTATATATACTTTATATTATTTAATTGGTTATGGCTGATATCACTGTCTGGGAACGTGATACAAGTTGCGTTCAGACATATAATGTTGTAAATGATTTTCTTGGTTAATTAGATTTTCCTACGTCCGGTTTTTATCTTTAACTTTTGACCCCAGCATTGGTTAAATAGACACAGATAAACAAAAATATGACAACAAGTTAGTAAGTTTATGTAAGTTATACTTATTATGGATTTTTTTTTCGATTTGCCTCCGTTGAAATAAGTCAAATTAATTGTACATCAAAATTATAGTTCAACTCTACCAGATCCTGTATTCTGTTGCGCAAAGTACCTTCCTTCTACTAATCAGTAGTTGGATGAAGTGAGTTTGATTCGAAATCAGTCTGATTTTACTAACAGATTTTTCCAACGACTCTTGCCTTGATTAGGTTTAATTATAGACTATATTTCTGTATTCTCTGTAATTATCAACTTTATTTTACATGATAAGTTTGGCACTTCTTGCTCTTCCCTATAGATACTTCAATATATTTTTAATAATCAATTTTTGGCCGACCTTTCTTGTTAAAGATAAGGTTGCCGTGCTATATTAAAGGACATTTTCGTTATAATAATACTTAGTTAAACCTAAACTTTTGTAAGTATTTCCAGCGTAGTACAAAGGCCTTATTTGGTATATATTATTCACATTATTATATAAATTAAGATAAAAGTACCAAATATAAATATTTACTTCATTTAAAAAAATACTACGCATTACCCTAATAGATTAATTGATAATGTTTTTATATCAAAGTCCATCGTCCAAAGCTGGCGCTCCGGTAGGTCAGACGGGATGTAGACAAACAATCTTATCTTTGACATTTTGTTCTGTGGGTTTTACAGTATTCATATTGTAAATACTTATTCCGAGTACTTATCCTTTTAATAAGTATTTTATATATCAAATTACTATTAGTAGAAATTAGTAAAAGATCTTATGCGTGTACATAACACACATGAAATTAAATATCAAATATGTAAAAGTGTTCCAAATTTGTAACCACGCGATTCGGATTCTTTATTCAAAATGATTAAAGTATCCGCTAAATACAACTAAAAAAACTGAAATGGGTCTAATAAAATGTAAATCTAATTTTAAAGGTTATCATTCACGTGTCGTTTTTTATCGATTATAATCGCCTAAACCTATTTATCGCGTGTATAACGCGCTATCTAAGAAGAACAATTAATTGCATTGCTAGACAATTGTAGTATCTATATCCATAATTTAATATGTCTATAACCTCAGTCTCGTGATAGAGAGGTGAATTACACAGATGTTCAAAGTCCGTCCCACTAGACGACACGACCCACATTCGTGACATTTTATATGTACATATTTAGTTAATAAATCCACTTTAACCAAAAATTTACTAATGACTCCATTATTCAAATAATTACCTAAACATAGTTTATTGTCAATAAGAAATATTCTGTGGAATATTCTTAATGATGTCTATTTTAATATTTACTTTAAATTAGTAGGTTTAAAGTTGTTTCTGTTTATCTATTCCTAGAGTTGTAATTTGTACTGAACGCCTACCAGTTTACAAGCGTTGTTGATATTCACAGAAATGATTACATTTTGTTAATTTTGGGGCAGAGACTCTTGGGACTTATGGTAGAAGAGCAAAGCCTCTTTTGTAAGACCTAAGCGTTTTCGAAAGTACTTGGGATAACATAACTGGCATTGTATTGTAACTCATTACTTTGTAAGGCAGAATTTTTTATTTTTTTCGATGGGTTTTATTTATTTATTTCTAATATTCTAGGAAGACACACGGGCTAATTAAATAAATAAATTCTTTTGGAGGAAAAAAAATTATATCGGTTTGATTAGATAAAACATGTTATATAAGTTATATATTTATATAATACGATTTTAGCGTGGTTAAATAAGCCGGTGCTACGCCGTAGTATTATGCTACGAGGGCATATTATGGCGTAGTAATACTAATACTAAATCTAAATCTATGATAATTATTTTTTGTATTCATTTAGTCTACTCCATTCTAGTAGTTTATAGAATGAAGGTTATCATGGAGCATGGTAAGGCGACGAAGCAGGGATACTTCTTTGTCTGTTTATTTGATTTATATTAATATATGTCTCTACTCTTCCGTTGAAATTTAAAGACAAAGTGAAATACGAAAATAACAGAAGTGGCAACACACTAAAAAAAATAAAGTGTAACTATGCCGGTTACATTGCCCGCGTTTGTTATAGCAGATGGGTCAGTCCGGGAGGTAGCGTTGCATTTTAGCTAGTGTTTTTACTCCGAAAAACAATTGTCAACTGCATCGTTGGCTATACGTCAGCTGCTCGCATGAACTTACAAAAAAAAATACGTAAAATAAATTCATAGTACGCCGTTTGAAACTAGACCACGTGATTGTTTGAAAGACCGTCACCTAATGCTGTACAGATTATTCGAGCAGTGCGAATTTCATGTTAGTACATATAGACACATTTAGGTGTAAAAATAAATCCAGTACATACCAGTTGTAAATTGTATGCTATATCGCGCCCAGACATCGTAGGCCATCATATTATTGATAAATCGTAATTAGATCCGGTTGACATTAATTAGGGAAATAATTCTGTTACAATTAGTGTAATCATTATTCAATTTGAACTTATGATTTTAAGTTTTTAAATAATAGATTATAAGTTTAAGTGAAGAAGACAGATTCGTGCTTTGGTTAAAACAATCTAATATGACTAATATAGATTTTTTTTACAAAGAAGAAATTGAAAAACGTATACACGAACTGAGTTTAATACTTTTTCGTATGTTATTTTAGTTTAGCTCTAGCTAAAATTGGCAAAAATCATAAACATTTCTATCCTTATGAAATAAACTTTACGATCTTTCCTCATACTTATTAAATGTATATATAGAACTTTTGGAGGCATGTGACCACAAACACCGCGACACTATAGAAAAACTGTTAGTTTAAAGTTTTAAAATAGATCTAGAGAAAATTTCAAAAATATATATTAATGTTTCCGGTAGGATAGTTATACCCAATGACCTACTTATAGTCAATGATTTCGCGTGTAACGGTAAAGGGGATTTTAGGATAATAACCAGGACAGCACTATTGTGGTGAAATTACCATTGCTGTCCCTATTTCTCTCTACAGTGATGATAGTGACAAATATATAGCGCATTTTCATATGTGAAAATTTATAGATATTGATGACTTGCAATTTAATTTGTAACACCTCGATTGGTTTAATCGGATATTTGGAGGCTTTGGAAAGACATGCTCCTTATTTTGCTGCAATACGTTCCAAAGAAATAATAAAGTGAACACAATTTAAATTAAATAAATGACGTCATTGTTATCGGCTCGATCTAGGAAACCAATAGATGAGGCGGCCATAACTTGGTGGAATCTTAATGAAAATTCAGAAAATGCAAGTCCTAAAAGAGTTGAAACGGCAACGAAATCAACAAATACAGAAAGTGAATTTATTACAAAAACAAAAGCTAATCCAAAAGAAATAGTTCTTCAAAAATGGAGGGAAAGACATTCAAAAGCAAATCACGAACTCGTAAGAAAGGCAGTTATTAATTCGATAAAAGAAAAATTTCAAAATACAAAGCATAGAACTATCGCTTCTAATTTAAGTTACATTAAAGAAGATAATGCAAAAACAGTGCCTACTATTATAATAACGAATGCGGATGTCGAGGAGACATCAAATTTGAATATGGACAAAAAGCAGCGAAGGAATTTGGACTCTGTTTTCGATGGCTTGAGGGTTGAAGGTTTCGAGGGTGATGGGTTAGACGTCGGTCACGCGAGCAGGTTTCAGATGGAGCTAGGTAGTGAGGTGGCACAGTATAGGCCTTTGGCTCGAGACGCTAGGGCGGGCGCGGCGGAAATACGCGGGCTTCTAGACATGCCGGTAAGTTTTGTTAACTTTGTAACGTTATAATTGGCAGTTTTGTCAGCCATCTATAATTAGCAAATATATGAGAATATTAAAGTAGTAATTATATATCAACGGGAACGTATACCAAAAGAGATAATCAGAGAAAACCAATAAACGGTTAAATTGATACTTAGTGTCCTTGTTATTGAAAGAATTCGAAGAATGTTTATACTTAAAATTAGTTTTTATAATTGCATTTCAATCAAGCCAAAATCCTTGCAATAACTAAATATACATATATAAATAATATGTATAGTTAAAGGCTAGAAACAGGTGCTTATTTATAAACCTATCGGTATTGGTAACACAAATATATAAACAATATAAATAAATCCACGTCCTAATTACCTATTAATAACTATAACAGTGATCATGTTCTCAAAGAGTGCTATTCATAGATCCACTAAACATTTCCTATTGTTCTAATTAACACGTAATAATATTTATCTATGGCCGTGAATGATAGCGAAGGGACTACATGATTCGTCAAACGTATTTTAAAATAATGATGTCAGAATTGTTTATTTACAATTGACAGAAAGTCCAAGTCAGAGTCGAGGGAGTAATTCCGGTTTCAGATAAAATATTGTGTAAATAAGGAAAATTTGTTTCTTAGTACTTATGATTATTTCTTAACATTAGGTTCGGTACAAGGTACAGGATAAGTTTGACAAATACTTACGTGGCGGCGTAAAATAATAGAATAATCAAACTTAAATCAACCCTTGGCAGTACAAGAATAATAACGTTCATATAAATGTTTCTCCCTCTGTTTAATTCTGCATCAAACTCATGAAGTACCTATTATAAACGAGAGCTCCACTCTGGACTTCTAAACTGTGTTGCGCTGTGTCGTCGGCAAAATCACACTCGTGAGATGGGAGACGTCTCTCTTCTGGCGACCAGTGAAGGTATCTCCCGAAGTCATGGTCCATGAATACCTGAACGAATCGATAAGAGAGCGCCCCCATCTTACCCACAAGTTGAACACTGGAAATCTAGATGTAATTGACCAGACTCCGGCTCTCAGATCTTGCAACTCGTCCATTCATTTCTGAAATTGGTTTACTTTTTCATCAAAAGCTTACATTTTCATCAAATTTCTAAGTCTTCAAAATCAATTTATCAATTTAATTTTGCTTTTAATAATTTTTTTATATTTTTTTAAGTAGGTACAATTGGTATTCATAGCATTTATAATCCTAGATTTACGCATTAGTTAGAATTTTTAATCCTCTCTGTGTCTTGTCACTATGAGATATAGTGCTTAAATAAATAAAATTATCTTAATAATAAAATGACTAAAGAAGTGTATTCTCATTTCTCACCTAAATTTGTATAGAGAATCTGACAACGCCCCGAGTTACGCGCAAAAGTAATACATAGTTATTTCTATATTTTAGGCATACAAACTTGTCTTGTTTTAAAGCACCTTGTCTTGTTTGCAATTGTTTCAGAACTACAATTGGATTTGAAAACCATATGTTTTATGTATTATTATATAATATGTTCTATATTTAAGTTAACCTCTTACTTACAAATCATTAAAACAATATAGTACAATTTTAGGGATTGTAAGATTTTAGTAAACCTACAATAACTTCCGGCAGATCAAAAATTAATAATTTATAAAACATTGTGTAATTGCACTATTTTAAATAAGCACTACAAATTGACAGAAAGAGACGAATTTAACGCTCTGCGACGTAAAATGTCTGTCCTATCTATCCGAAATCCCTCTCCAATGTTACTTTCCGCCAATTGCAGGCTTTCAACTGCACATGATCCTCCTCCACTCTGCTGATCTAGCGGTACCTTGGCCTGCCTACTGGCACTAGGCTTATGGATTCTTCACTGATCTTGGTATAGTAATCTTGGTCTTCTGATAAAGAATTTTTGATAGAGGAAATTCACACTTTTGTAACAAGGTAGCACACCTTAAGGACCTAATATCTGTATAATATAAAGGAAAACAATCCTGTATGTAATTTGAGTTATATTTTTTATACATTACATCACAATAGGCCTAAAGCGGATAACGAAAATGTGTAATTAATTCCAAAGTCCAATTATCACTTGGTCACACCGCTTAGCCGTGTGCCAGTTATCTTCGAGCAACCTTCGGTCCGCAACACGGAACTGACCTATGATAACGAAAATCATCGCTGAAATGGGTTCTTCAGCACAATTAATATTTTTAGTTTTAACACGTTCCTTGGCCAGCTTTAATTGAAGGAATTAATTGCGCGTGTTCTTTTAGTAGAAAAATACCTGCTTATGCGCATCTTACGGGCCAAGTTATTTGCCAGAAAATATGGTCGTACGTATTAACCTAGAAGCATCTTCACCACCGTGACGCTTAGCTTTTGCTCTAATTATATTAGAAGCTCAGAATAAATCATTACGGTTATTTTTTAACTCTAACCGTAAAAATTAAAATAATATTTTTTTTTATGAATGCGGTATTTTTTTAAGCGTCAGTATTGCGCTTGGTACGACCTAAAACAAAATTATTGCAATGGAAATGGAATTCGGATGATACGCAGGTATATTAATCTCCAAACCACTGCTACAGATGTTAGACTCAATAAACAAACAATAAAATGCGATACTCAATAAGATATAGGGTACGCCATTCACTACATTTTTCTGTAATCATCGTAATCTAAACTTTTGATAATGCTAAGTACTAATATAAAGCAATGCGACAAAATGCATTGGTTTATATTTTTTTCTTTTTGATTTTCGTTAAAGTAATTTATATATAAATAGGTTATTGTAAGGATATTACTAAATATATAAATAGATCATATGTTTAGTAATATCCTTATAATTTCGAATAATAAACTTCTTAATGTTATAGAATACGGAGAATAAGGACCTGAAAATTTGTTTACTTACGATGTTATACGGCAGTGGTGACTACAATTATTACAAAAGCTATTTGAGCGTTATAATGCGTTTAATAATCCCTTATACATATCCCTTATACTCGTAAATATTGAGATGTGTACGATGACACACGTTAACTTTCACTCCACATTTTTCATACACATTTAGTGAGGTAACATGCATACATTCATTTCTTGTCTAGCTAAATCGATTACTACGGAGAGGTAATGAAGACTATACAAATGGTAAGCAATTGTTTCCCAATATCAACAATCGTTATATGTATTTAAAATGCCATTGATTAAATAATACGTCGCTAGAACCCTAATTATATTTAAAACACGATGTTTGATATCTTTGTCAGTGCATCGACTTTTTAGTATGGGAATCACGAACGAGTCATGCAACAGCCATGCAGCGTGCGGAAAGCTACATATCCGCTTTATAATAGGGGCAGCTGATATGTAACCGTGTTATTTTGCGAATTATTTAGTATACTACAAATTCAGCTAGTAGTAATTTTGTAAAATTTGATTAAAATATTTTTCTATAGAACATAGGGCAAACGGGCAAGAGGCTCACCTGATGTTAAGGTATACAATTGTTTAATCGTTGCCGTCTAAGGTTCGTAACATTAGCGTGATTGATCAGTTCAAAAGGGCATTAAAGATACACATCAGAATGGGACCATTAGACTAAAATTGGGCTAGCTGATGGCGACGTGTATCTCGTTCGTATATACTTAATATTAAATTTCTCATGTAAATAAAAAATAATTTTTGTAATGAGAAATAAAGTTCTTTAAACATTAAACATTATACCGCCGCCCATGGACAATCTCAACGCCGGAGGGCTCGCGGGTGCGTCGCCGGCCTTTTAAGAATTGGTACGCTCTTTTCTTGAAGGACCCTAAGTCGAATTGGTTCGGAAATACTGCAGGTGGTTCCACATAGTGGTAGTGCGCAGTGCCTTAAAAAACGCTTGAACGAAAAAGTGAGGTGATATCCGAGGTGATACAGGTGGAATTTCGTATGACGTTACGACTTTAGTTAAATAGCACTATTTACGCGTGAACCCTCAAAAACATTGCATCTGAGACTAATCTAGTTCATTTCACACTTTCTAAATTTACAAGGGGAAAGGTTTAAGTTTTCTATTGCATTATCATCAAATTGCTGTGTAAGAAAATAAATTATGCCTATCTTTCGATTCGGATGATGCCGCTATCGGCGGGTGTAGGTTCAGAGATTTCAAAGCATTGACGTGTAACTAAAGTAACGTGCGTTAGTACCTAGTAGTATTTCAATCTTTTAAAGCTACAATAATGTAAACAAGGTTATAAATAGTTATGTGACTGGGGCAGCTAGAACTATACTAATGATAAAAAGTGATAATGAGTACGACGCAATTATCTTTTATTAATAGTTATTTTATTTTCCAACATATCACCTTTCAAGCCATTTACACTTTGTATATACTCTTTCTAAAGCCAAAATCTTAAAAAAAAAGGTTAAAACAAAAGATTTTTCTGTTGTATTAAAAAAAATTGTCTTGGCGAAACAAAAAAATTTTTAGTGAGTTTGCCACGCCGTTACTTGCGTATTTAATGTAGTATTGTTTTATTTTTATTATATCTAATGTCTGGACTATGCCTCATAGTACTTTTCCAAGGAGAATGTATCGCATAATCAATATTTATTTAACACCCCTAGTAGATATAATTACATCTCCTATTTATGGTTTTATGGAAGCGGCTATCTAATAATAACTGGACTTTGAATTGTTTATGTACGTACAAGTTTCACATATTTAATCACACGTAACATTATAATAAATAAATGAGTTTCAATAGAATTACAACTATTATTAATTTTGATTTATATCGACGGCAATATCGAACCCAAAGCTTTTATATGTAATTTCGATGTAGTCTCAGTGTCCGTAGCGGCTAGCGCTAATGTCGCCATCTTGGGATCCTGCGAAACAAAATCTCATTATTGAGATCAGGATCGCTGTCAGCTATTGGAAGTTACAGAGTATGGGTCCAGGTCATAAGCGATTGTTATCAAGCTTCAAGTCGCTAAGGCGGCCAAGCAGATCTCGTACACACTACACAGTGTCCGTCGTACTTAACGGGCTCAATGAGATAATGTCTTCTGTTAATTGGTCTCTGTGTTTTTGCGATAGCACTAAGAATAGGTACATCTTAATACAATAGCCTTGGAGTTTATGGATTACTTAAAATAATAAACCTGTGTCATAGATTATTGATTTCAATCATATTTTGTAGATACTTAGATAATGCTTATTTTATGATTGTATTTTATGTCCGTAATGTATTGAAACTGGTTTTGACACTAACCCTGGAAAGATAGTCTGCGTAAAATTTACGCATGCGTTTTCGAATAATTGCTCTATCTTTCTAATTGGCGCGAATCCATAGCTGTGCGTTTAGGACTTTTCATTCGTGGTTGGGAGCTGCCGCGTGACGTAAGTGTCAATAAGGTAAGTGCCACCGATTTTGAAATATAACGACCGCGTGAGTCAAAATTACGCATGATTATCTTTATCGTGACTTTTATGATTTTGGCTTATATGACAGTTTTAGTACTGTTTTAATACTTTATATTATAACTAATATTATAATTTCATTTTTAAAGATATTGAGGCAAATATATATCACAATGGGGAGTATCAATTGAAACCAACACGAAATCCTGGCCGCTCTTATGCAAAGTGATGACGAGCTTCCGTGTGAGGACACCGACAGTGAAGTAGCGGACCACGTTTAAAGTTTTCTTTTTTTTTAAGTAAAAATAAAGGAGTTTAAAAAATTATCTGCAGTATTAATTATTCTAATATATGTGTATATATAATAACATACAGTTCATTAAAATAAACTATTAAACCTAGACCTACAACTAATTCAAATTCTTGCGTAAATTTTACGCATGATTATCTTTTCCGTATTACAAAATATGATTATCTTTCTAGGGTTAAATAAATAATAATAAGATTTATTTCGCGATTAGATAAGATTGTATTATGGAACATTGTGTTATCTATGTAAATCGAAATGTGATTTGGTCAGTAAAATGTTGGTAAAGAAAAATTTTGTAACCCACTTTCTATTATAACAATAATGATCTTCTTTACTTGACGGCCTCTTTTCCTTCTCTGGGATACCATTCTTTGACGTCTATCGTCCATTTTTCTTTTTTCGACCTAAGGTAGGTAAGATAGGTACTTATTAATTTGTTACAATGTTTCTAATATTTCTGTTGTGTCATATATATATGTGTTTTATTCCAGACTTAATTGGTTGACATTAAGTTGATCAGTCACTTTCAATTCGCTACGATAACACTTGCAAACAAAAAGTAAACATCAAACAAAACAACATAGTAACAAATCATTTGATATCGAGAACTTGATTATACGATCGCAGACGAATCCGGAGCTAAGCACAAGTTGGCACAATCGATACGACTCGTAATTTTTATAAAAGTATACGCGAAATATAATTTGTTCAAAAGATTTTCGACTTTACCTCAACGACGTAACGCATGATTTGACGATTGACAATTTCGGATACAAGATGGCTGCTTTGACACATAAACGTTGTTTACTGCCGCGAGTTCGCAACATGCAAGAACGATACAACCGTGGAAGTACATTTTAATAAACAATTTCTATTCATGCTTGTTTTATGTTAAGATTTTGGGTATTATGTATTCAAATAATTGCAATGAGGAAGAACCTTATCTAGTCACGTTCATCTTTATTCGACAGAGTCCATAATATTATAAAAAGTAATGGTTGTTTTTGGACAAGAGGTTCACGCTCAATGTTAAATGACTCTGCCGTCCAAGAAAAATAATGAAAGACGGCTTGCCGTAGCATGTTTTATTAAAGGAAGAATTTGAGAAACATACCAAAATGGAAATAGTTAGAAAATACTTCGCTATTGGATCCACTTAAATTTGTTTCTAATGGTTATGATTATATTAACATACCTATTGAAAGGAGCAATGATTGATGGATGTATTGGACAGTGATTTTATTGATTTAATGTAGAAATTATTTAAATGTTCACTGTCGCCCAAGATCTTCCTAACGACCGACTCTGTATAACCAGATAGATGTTTGGAGACCTTAAAGAATGTGGTGGAAACACATTTGTAAGCCGACGCAATATAAATCTCACTTTCTTAATGACGCACACTGCTTTCAAACCCTGCTTTTGAAATACTTAATGTTTATTTTTATTACGTTGTATGTAGATACTCTTTTAATTGCTGTATTTATATTTTAACGTGTCATCTATTATTATCTGTTATAAGCATATTTCTGTTTACTTTAGTTGTGTTTTCTACCCTTACATTTTTTCTTATCTGTAAAGCGCGCAAAGAATTTAAGGACACATCTCTAATATTATAACTTGTATTTCTTTTCATATATTTACTCTGCACCTATTTGTGTCTGTTATGTTTTCTTCTTGAATAAATAAATAAACAAATCTACTTAGGTAACAGGCCTAAGTCAGTCAAGGGCTCAATGTTAATAAATACACGCCATACAAGAAATCAATCTATGCAATCAAATCTAAGTTCCTCGTCAATTTTATATAAGTTATGAAAATATTTATTATCTATTGTATTACATAGCGTGACTTATCCTGAATTTCTAAACTAGGTCATCCGAACCCGACATCATTTACCAAAATGATAGAACGAAGAAATTACGAAAAGTTTTCGATGGAATTAGGAAACCACGATTTATTAGTTACAATCAGATTTTATAATATGATTTACACTTGGTATAGTTTCCGGATGTAAAACCAAATGAGCTCATGATTATAACCTACAATATCGGTTACTAGACTACGCAGGCCGGGTAAAATAGATTTGTTTATTACACTTTAGAAAATACTAGCAAAACAATTATGATTAAAGCTTCATATGTAACTCATTTGCCATTTAAAATCAATAACAATGATAAGATATAAATGTCAACGACCGCTGTTGTTTTTTTAATTCGATTGGAATAAATTAATACCTAATCAATTACCAACAGGATATCGATATTTTTACCAATATCGACGTGGGCAGAAAATATCGATTAAGTATTATCAGAGAACGATTTTGAATAAGCCTAGAATTATATCAATGTAGAATTATATAAAAATGTTTTTGCCGCGCAACACCGGTACTGGAACCAGCTGCTCGCTGAAGTATCCGAATTCCGAACTAACTCGACATAGAGTCTTTCCGCCGAGCGTACCAATTCTTAAAAGGCTAGGGACATGCAAGCCTTCTGGCAGTGTACCTAAGGGTCGGTGGTATTACATAATACAGATGTGCCTCCTAATTGTTCACCCCTTGTTCTATATAAAACTCTATTACCCTTATACGGGCGGTCATGTTGACTCCTTAGTTTTAACCCTTGTAACCTTTGGTGGTGTGGATGATACTTGATTTCATAGAAATTCGTATCGGATATTAAACAAATACCTAAGCACATGTAACAGAACGTAGTAACCAATAGTAAACTGGCAAGTTGCAACCAGTTTGTATTTTGTTTTTATCCACAAAAATAGATTTGGACCGACTAAAAAATTTCGCTTTAATAACATTTCTGTACCGTATACTTTTTACAAGGTGGTATTATTGTGTGTGGATACAGATGAAGTATCGATTAAAATGTGTCGTAATACATACATAATAATATAGTACCTGAATGAAATTGATGTTATAAGTACCCGGTCATTATACAACTGAAGCTGAATGCACTTATTTTTGATAAACAGCTTTTATCGGAGGCAGTGACCTTTGAAGAAATTTATTTTGATAAAACTACGCAATCGCGGCTTGTTGTTAGCAACAACTTTTAAAATTATAAACTGACACAACTATTTGTTGAATTATCTATGTTGTACATAAATTCTACTCGATTAAGATAAATAATAAAATAATATAGTGAAATTAAATGCTTATGAAATTATTATCTAAATAAATGTTTTTCTTTTTATTTGGACAACACATCAACACATCATACAACAAACAAATTGTCATATTATATACAACGATATGAAAAGCGGTACCGTCCCTGCAACATTCTGACACGATCAGTTGTCATCAAACGAAATGTTACCAGGATCGAGTTGACAGAATTACTGACGCATAAATAATAAATTGAACTGTTATACTTGAAGCTTCACGTTATGTTTTATGTGCCCATAAATGTTGAATACGTCTTCGTTGATATGTAAATCTCAAAACCTATAGATGAAGGAATTTCTTTAATATATTAGTATACGAATAATATCTCTTTAATCGGCAGCTTATGTCTGAGCGTCGTGGTCAGCAAGGAAGCATCTGGAGCGGACTATCAGTTTCAACCGATTTCGGTCCAGCGCGTCTCTTATGATGATGTACAGTTTTGAGGACGATGAATCTTCATCTGTATAGTGAATGGTCACGTGATCTTTTTCCTACTGTGTTACCAAAAACGATCAGTTTCTCCAAGTTCTCATCGCCTCTGCGCATAGTATAGCCGAAATAAGTTACGATTCGCTGGAGGGATATGATAGACAGGCGAATCGGTTGAGCCGTTTCGGAGGAGTATGGGAACGAACATTGTGACTCGAGAATATAATATATTAGATATTAGGTAGTAATAGCCATAATAATTGTATGGCATCTGTATTAGGTAGGTTACTTCCAAATATTAAGAAAAAGCGACTATAAATGTTATAATAAGATTTTAAATATTTGCCAGATACGCTAAGTCCTTTTTGGGTGTTTTGTTCAGAGTAGGTACATCACCTGAAAAATATCCAACTACGTTAACATTTTGTTACGTAGTTACGTGCTGAGATCGTCTTTATTTAAAAAAAATAACGTTTGACGATCTACAATATACCCAGTAGTAATTTTACGTATTATTTTTATATTAGAAAAATGATTTCTTATAATGTACTGGGCTATTCTAACTACTATTGATTAGCTTATCATGCGAATCGTATCGGTCGTTGACCTGACAGCCCCGCCTTAAGCATTTGACGTTGTTTCTATGATAGAATTTTGCGCATAAGTTTTTTGGTCTTTTTTAAGTTAATATATAGATAACTTTAATTAAAATACGATTTTGGAACTCCTAGTCCTTATTTAGTTACGCGTACCTACCCAGTTTTCGTGAATGTAATTGCTTGAAGATAAAATAGATTTTTAATGTTAAAGGTCTGTTTCACAATGTATGGATAAGTAACAAATAGCTATGTGTTGCATAAATTATTTGGAAGATAAATTGTGCTATCTGTCACTTCATCGGACTCATAGCTTATGATGGACTTTATGTGACAAATAGCGCTATTTGACAGTCGTGAAACGCAACAATAGTGTTTATCCTACCAATAAGTAATAAATAGCTAATTTGGAACTTATGTAGAACTTATCCGTACATTGTGAAACAGACCCTAAGTAAAGTATGTGCAAAATAGTGTTATAATAACAGACTGATTATATGAACACCTAAAATAAATTAAAGGAGAAAACAATTATTATTAAAAGCGGACGTGCACAATGTATTTACTCTTAAAACTTTCACTATGGTTCTATATTTGAGTTATATTTTGAAATATTATGACCGTTCTCCATAACAACATGTTATCCTGAATATTCTTTTAATGTGGTACAATCGTTTGATAACATGACATTTATAACCTCCCCCAATTGAAAGGGTGATTATTGAAACGGAACCTAACCCTTATACAAAAAAATACTATCAGTTACCTGACGTCACTCCATAAAGCACCATGTGATTCACAAAGTCTGCTGTGTTAATTTATATTGATTAAAAGTATAAATGATCCATTCTGCAATATTCGGCAGGCGTTATCCGAGGCAAGAATGAAGATGGTTTAGGTAATGTTTATATTAGCTAGTGGAAAATAATTTTACAGTCTAATATAATGTTTTTACATATGTTTTGGAGTAAGGATGGTGAAACCTCTAACCTAACGGAAGGAACCTCGAACAGTCTAACCACTGACTGGCCGGCCTGAAGGTGGGTAAGGTCGAGAGGTTGTAGATATCCTTAGAGGTCGGAATAACTTCGATAGCGCGTTCAGGGTATGACATAATCGCAGTGATTTGTAGCCGTAGAATGTAGGTATCGCTACAATGTCATCTCTTAATGTTACAATGAATAATTTCCATGATTAATAATTTATTTAAGGCACAAAGGAACGACTAACTAGTCTAGACGTTGTTTATTATATACAGTGCATTTTCATTGATGTTTGTCTGACCATGTTGCTAATACGAGATAATGTTCAGTAATATAGAGCTTATTTGGTACTAATTTCTATGTGATCATTATATGCCGTCGTTTTGGTAAATTTCTAAACGTAGCCTGTTTTCATATCAAACAGACGGATGTTTAGTTACTCAAGAGTAGCGAATTATGATTAACGATCCGTTATAGTCGATTCTATGCACGGCTGTGGTTGCGATGTCATGCTCGTTGCTTAGCAACGCGCGTGTTGTTTACCAATATAGTTATTTACCTTAGGAAAAAAACATTAGCATAGTTTATGGTTTGTCATATTTTTTAATATGGATAAAGGATAACAGTTAAATTAAGTATACATGTTAGTAACAGTAATATTTAATTTGTACATTAATGTAATATTTTATAGCATAGTTTTGAGTTACATTAATAAGAATATTAGATTAGTTATAATCTAATTAGTTAATCAAGAATAAGACAGTAAGTACATAGAATTTAATAGAATTGATTTTTTTAATCCAAAACGTGTAGGTTACATTATAGTGTCCGCTATTACCTGTTTTAGTTAATGATTTTCGAAAAGAGACAGGCTGAGGCCGCTACTATTTTAACCCAAACAATATTAATTATAAATGCAACGGGGTGGTAATTAGATGCTTAACCGAGATAGTATTTCCACGCCATGGAAACCAACAGTTTGCGGCTTATTTCAGTGTATTTTGCACAAGGAAAACCTATTTTCTTTTGCTTAGTTTTTGTTACATTTACCAAGTTAGCAGATAAATATAACGATAACATCGCATTTATGTGCATAATTTATAATGGAGTTAGAATTTAAATCAGTCCGACATGTTTACTTCGAAGTTAAACGCAAAAAAAAAGTTGGAAAGAGAAAAGTTGGTTTTCAAATGAAAGAAACGAGTCGTTTTATCGTTACATAATACTTAAATAAGTTTTTTTTTCTTTTAGTTGCCTGCGCGAGAAGGTTTAACAACTCCGAGGAGCGCTAGAGCTCCAATAGGCCGGAGACCACCTAGTAGCCTCCCTCATACACGTAAAAAGGAGGTAATGTATAGTAAATTTATACTAGATCAAACTTAACTGCCTAAGTAATTTAAAATTAAGTAAGTGCTGGTTTTCTCATTGTCTTGACTTCTGAATAACCATAAAACTTGTGCGTAAATAAACAAATTCGTTTTAGAAGACGCCTGAGAGTCCACCGGATATGGATTCACCAGTGGGAAGTGTTGGCAGCGATTTGCGACGGCAAAATGAGGAACTTCGTGCTCGTCTTGCTGGAGAAAGCGCAGATCATAAGCGAAGACTGGATGCTTATCGACGTGCTCAGCAAGGTCAGGCAGCACTGGTTTCTCGTCTACAAGCAAAGGTAAGTTAATAGACACTTTATACTATGCATAATTTTTTGTTATTAGGTATAGGTACCTAATAACAAAAATTTGAGAACAGTATTTCATATATGTAGTATGTAAAAAGAATATGTTATTTTGCATTATTCTGAAAAACACATGTGCTTGAGTATTACATGTGTTCGATTGATATTTTGCAGCTTTTCTTAAGAAGTAGAAGTATGTTCGGAGGTTTTCAAAATGTTTTTAGGATATAGATAAATCAGGGAAAAGAGTTGCACGCAAAACCCTCATAATAGGCCAACACTACTACATACTAATTTATATAAACGAATATAAATAAGTTTTTAATAATTATATAAAAAGTCTTATGTCTATTTATAGGGTAGTTAAAATATTACCATAATCTAACATTTTCCGTTGTCACAGTGACAATATCACTTTACCGTTATAAAGCGTCAGATATCAATTGTAATTTTGACATTGTTTTTGTCGCTATAATATCAATAACAACAACATTTAGAAATTCAAATTTAGTTTCTTTCAAAACAAATTAAATAATCGCTTACGACCGCAAAATATATTAACATAGTAGATACAAGGAGTATATTCTTAATTGTTGTGCATAATTATACACAACATAAAGTGCCTTGATATTTATTATATATTATACTTAATTTATAAAAATTACTTAGTTTATTTAACTTGATCATTACTTATATTGCCACTTTTGAATAGAAAAATAAATGTCTATTTACTGTAAAAGGTTCTCCAATACAAACAAAGATGTAATGATCTGGAGAACCAAATGGTGGAAACCACACCACGCAGTGACACGAGCTACCGTCCAGCCACTTCCTCTGGAAAAGTTATTGCCCTGCCGTCCTCGACCCAGCCAACGCCATCACCAGATTTTCGAAGAGAAGAACGCATTACTGACTTGGAAACCGCCTTAAGAAGACTAGATGAGGAGAAACGCAAGTAAGGAATATAATCGAGAAAAAGTAATTGTAGATATGTTAGCTGTTGCTTGTAATAAAAAATCACTATTTCTAAATTCATACAAATTTATTATTAATAATAATTAAATTAAATTAAGAACAAACATGAAACATAACCAGCACTTTTTAGAATACCATACAATGTTTCAGATGTGAAAAGCTTGTGTCTCAGAACACTTTACTCCGTGATCAACTGGAGGAATCGCACCAGTTGAATGAAGCTTTGACAAATGATCTGCAAAAGTTAACTAATGACTGGGAGGCACTGCGAGATGAAATGTCAATCAAGGAAGATGAGTGGAAAGATGAAGAACAGGTGCATTTTCTAACATTTCTGTAACAAAAGCATTAATAAAGCTATTCATAAGGATTTTTAAAGCTGTATTAAGGCAATAATTAAAATTCTGGTACTTCTGGGACACCTTAGATTCCCTAACAGATACATATTTATTTTAGTAAAATTTTATTTTAAAATTTAGTATTTTTAGTGAACTTATAAATAACAGTAAATTTGTTGAACATTAATTGTATATTCCACAGGCTTTTAATGATTACTACTCAAATGAACACAACCGTCTTCTCAACTTGTGGCGCGAAGTGGTCTCTGTTAAGAGGTTCTTCTCAGATCTGCAAACCAACACTGAGCGTGATTTGTACAAAGTCAAAAATGATATTGACTCAGCTGCTAGGGATTTGGTGGGGACCCTGAGTGGTTATGCTATTACAGCATATGCCAGTCATGATAATTCTAAGGTAAAGGCTTCTTTGTTTAATATCATATTATAATTTAGAGTGTCTAAAACAACATTGTTTTGTCTGTTAACACCACCATCTCTGTATCACCTTATATTAATATTTTTTTTTAAAAGGCACTCTAACAAAATACATACAAACACTTACAGAGAACACATGGCATAGAAAACAAGATACATGCATGTGCAATGTGCATCAATAACAAGTGTGCACAACATAATAATATATTGGTTTATAACATACTACATACTATAGTTTTCCTATAGCAAAGTAGGAAACTACAATTTACATTGGACTATTTTAGATTATACTAGTAGACTCGGCCAAGTGTTGCTGTGGCTAAGGTTTTTGTTACATTACATAGTAAACTATTCAAGTGAAACAGTAGGAGATCACCAGTCATGGGGATCACCGTGCTTTTCGGTTCGGCAGTTTAAAAGTCCATACAAAAGTCCAAACAACGTGACACGTAATTTATATATATTAAGATTTATCTAAAACTCTCAAAAACTAACAAATATTATCATACTGATGCACATGGTTTTTGTGAATATTATTTTCTTATAAAAATTTTATGTATTTCAGCCTGATCTTCAAACATCTCAAACACCAAATCCAGGTACGGCAATTGAAAGCCTCCGTTCTGATTTACACTCAATTACCACTCAAAGAGACAATGCTCTGTCTGATCTGAAGGAGAGAGACACGCGTATACAACGCTTGCTACAAGAGCTACAGGGATTGGTGAGTTATATAAAGAGAAATATATTGGTTTTTGTATAGATATAGTATTGTAAATAGATGCTTAGTACCCTCACTCTGAAGTCACTTTCTGTTGAATTCGATTGCATTATGATGAATAAAGATAGAACAATGCTTTAGCCAAGATGGTGTAAATGATGTATGGAAATGGGATATATATATTTTTTCATACTAAAATATGGCTCTGAGGAAATTTATATTAATAGTTTCATAGTTAACTATAGTTAATTTGTCTTTGTCTAATTGTGTTAATTTTGTAATAAAGAGACAAAACAATATTTGAGGTGAAACTGTATCATAGTTAGATCGGTTTAATTATTTGAACAATGTTTTGAATGACCTAAGAACTTATTGTCAATGTTAATTATGGAGCTCTGGGTAATAAAACTTGTTAAGTAATGTTGTTTTTGTTTTTTATAATATGTCAGCTTCATAAACTATTACTACTAGCAACATATAACAAAAACTTAATTAGCTGCGATCTTAAATCTCAAGAAGATGATCTTTTCGCAACGTCGTCCCTTATTTTATAGTGTTGTCGTTTAACTTTAGGAAGAGCGATGCGAGTGTGCCGAAGCAATTTGTTCTGAGGCGGGAATAATGCGCTCAGCGCTTGAGGAAGTTGCGCGTGCACTTATTCAGGATTCCGAAACTGACGCTCAGCCTATACATATGCATCTAGACAGGTGGGTTAAGGGCATTTATGACTTAGAATCTATTATTTTAGAATCCAATGAGTTTTTGATATATGGGAGTCATACTTATACTTAGTTCATAAATTCATTAACTGTTAGAATGTTTAGTTTTTTTTTATTAATCATATAATCAGTCTTTGCGACTATAAGTAGATACGTTGAGTGCTTCAAGGTATTTAGGTTATTAATTTTTTTAAATGAATCTGGTGAGTTTAGGCAATTCTTTTATAGCAGCGCCGGTATTGTGTTATCAGCGATCCTACTTTAATATTCAGTTTTTAAAATTTTGGACGTGAGTGCTATAATAATTGGGAGAATTATATCTAAAGGGTCAAATAAAATTAGTGATAATTGGGAGAATTATATCTAAAAGGTCCAAATCCAAAATTTAAAAATTACAATTTCCGATAGCTATAGATTTGTTAAAACTTAGCGCTTAGTATGATTCTTATCTTAAAAATCTAATTGATGTATTAGTTGTATATTTAATAATTGTAGGTCACCCAAACGTGGTATAGCTCTGTCGGCAAATCCGACAGCGTTCGCCGAAAGTACGATATCTGCACTACAGGCCGCCTTACACAAGTATCAAATACAGATACACGAATTGCAGGTGAATATGTCAAACCTTTTACACAAACAGATAACACAGTAACGTCACATTTAAAGTCTTATTTAATCTAATATATAAAATTCTCATGTCACAATGTTCGTTCCCATACTCCTCCAAAACGGCTCGACCGATTCTTATGAAATTTTTTATGCATATTCAGTAAGTTTGAGAATCGGCTACTATCTATCTTTCAATCCCCTCATCAAACCACTAAGTTATAAGGGGTGTCCACCCCAAAAATTTTATTTTTATTTTTAGACAATGTTTTTTATTTTTTATTTTTATGATAGCCCACTACGATCAACCCCTATCTTTTGATAATAATAATAATAATTATTTTATTAATTTAATGATAATAATATTTATAATAACCATTTACAAAATTAACAATTTATTTTTGACTTTTGCAGGTAAAACTTCAAAATACAAGAGAACAATTGATGACTTGCCGAAAACATTCCGAAACTGCGGATTCACATGTGGCGTCGTTAGAGAACAAAGTAGAAGATCTACAAGGTAATATTTAGTATAACATCGACTAAAATTAAAAGTAATAAAAAAAATGAAACCAATTTTATATAGGGGTCTACTATAGAGGTCTAAATAACGATATAATTTATTATTTATCGTATATATAATTATACGTGTCCCCTGCAAAAATGCCTTTATACATAATTTTTTTTATTAAAGTGCACCTCATCATATATAATGCTATATCTACTGTATATGTTACAAGCTATATTTTCTAACATACATGACAATTATGGTAAACATAGTTAAACAATATTCAAAAGTAATATATTATATGAAAATATTACACTTCCAATTTTAGATTTAAAATTACTTGTAAAATAGTGGTTTAGGTATCAGATAGGCAATATATATATATATATATATTTAGTTATATACATACTTATACTTATAAACTAAGTATATAAATATATACTTAGTTTATTTCGAAGTTACATCTATGTCAAAAACGGCTTGAATATGAATCTAAATGATTTTATTATTTACAAAAACATCCGAAAATATGGTAAATCTATTTTTGAAGCTGTTATATTTCTAAGACTGAAATTAGTATGTATTAATTATAGGAAAATTGGATCAAACGAATGCAGATTTAAACCAAGTTGTGCAAGAGCGGGAATCACTTCAGAAGACTGTGGAAGCGCTGAGAATTGATAAGAATAATCTTGAAAGGAATCGTGTTGAAATTAATGCTATGGTATGTTTAAATTCACATTAGGCTGAAAAATTATTGACGTATTTAACTATAATAAGTTTAACAAAAAAGGTGCGTGTACTTATGTACTCGCGTAAGAAGTTATACTTCTTTGGCTTTCTTTATTTTTTTTAATATTAAATAATTAATAATAAATATTTAACGTTAATAATTTAATAATATTTAGTATATTATTCAATTATTAATTAATATTAATAATAATTATTATTATTTATTATTTTATTATATCATTAATTAAATTTAATAACTAGGTATGTTTCATAATCTTTTAACTAAGTAACAATAGGTCTTTGTGAAAAAGCATTGCTAAATTTCTTTGAAAAAATAATTAAAACTCCTTTATTTGTTTAAAAGGTACTACAAATGTCATTATAGTCATTCAAAATTCTTGGCATAGCTGCTAACTTCACGCATAATTTATTTCTTTTAACTTGTAGATTGTCTTATTCCCATCTCGCTCGCGCACGCTCGGCGCCCATACTGAAAATTTCACTCTCATCAATTTTTCATACCTCGCCTAAAGAAGTAAAATTTCAAAAACTTGCCCTCTTTATCTATAAAAAATATATCTGTATTGTTTTATCTATCTCTTTTCATCGCAGCATAAACACCATTTGACAAAAAGAGACGAAATACTTAAAGGAGTGCGATAGGACTAATATAGTTTTTATTCAACGTAGGCTGGGTACCCTTAATGCCTTAAAATACGACAGTTAATATATAAAAAAACTTATCGCAAGGAATGGGTTAAAGAGGCTAAAGGCATGTTAATGTTCTAGAAATCTAGAATAAACTATGTCAAACAAGTAAATTTGATAAAAAACATATATTATAACAGGTTTTAATATTACTATGATTATTCCCTAAAATGGTCATTTGAATTCCTGTTTACGTTTCTTTAAATGATTTAATGTAAAAATACTGTGTAGGTGGAATCACTAACATCGGACTATGAAAAACTTCAAAAAGTAAACAATCGTCTAGAAAAGACAATTGAAGGGCTAGAGAATGAAAAAAGATCACTCAACTCGGAAGTCGATCATTTGCACCGAGAACTTACTAGCAGGGACTCCGTTTTACGGTAAGTACTTATAAATAATATAATGTTATTTAATTAAATGTTATTTTATCTAGAATTAATAGTTATAGTGTTCAATTTAGATCAAATTTAATTTGACAAGTAATATTTTTTACCTTTTGACAGTGCTTTCAACTTTATATTATTGACTTATTTGTATGTAAATATATAAAACAAAGTCGAGTTAGTTACACCACTTATAACTCAAGATCGGCTGGTTAACTAACCGATGTTGGTTATTTGTTTTGGTGGATTCTTCTCCACTCCGAATATCAGAATAAGTAATTAATTAATTCATTAATTTTACGAATGCAAACAGCATGTGGTGCCATCTGTTGATAAAATAAAAAAGGCAAAGTCCATCAAATATATCTGCAAATTTGTCACGAAAGGGAGCGATATGGCGGTTTTTGGCATCCAAACCAGTAATACCAACGAAATAAAACATTTCTGTATTTGCAAAAGATGTTATTTATTACCTTAATGAAATCCTAAATTAAGTTTAACTAAAATTAACACGATATTACTAGACTTTTAGACGGACCGAAGTCCGCTGGGTCCGCTAGTATTAATATATTAAATAAAGTCGGTTTGGTCGAACACTTATAACTCGAAAATGGATGGACCAATTTTCTTAGTTTTTGATTTTTGAAATTTATCTCCGTCCCGAATAGCAGAATAACTACAAACATTGGCAAATTTACGAAAAAAATTACTTTTCCCTCAAATTAAAGAGCGTATATAAATAAAGGTTTAGAATATATAAAATATATCCACAATATTCGGATGTCAGTAATAAAAAAGGATTGACAAATATATATATATTGGTTGTCAAATATTTATGCGTTCAAAATGTTTTATTTTTTTATTCTCTTTATGTTATTATTTAATCAGCTAATCTGTAACAAGACGTTCATTGACTGTTAGGTGGTACGAAGTTCGCCGGGTTAGAGGTTATACATTTCATAGGCAAATATGATTTTGTTTGTACGTAGTATCACTGATCTTTATGTAGTTTATTTTGTTATTCTTTTGTTATCTAGTGTATGATAAGGAAAATTGAGGAAAAATATAGACAAATCAGTCAAGTTTTGGAAAGTCGAGTCTCAATCTTTTTGAATTTATTTTACATAGTAAATTAATGTAATAGATTTTGTGCTTTTAATTGATACCATATATTTTAATTTGTCGCTGTTTATTTACTATTTTGGGTTGCTAGGCTTAAATTTAGTTTTTTTCAGAACGGAAGAAGAACGTTCATCCCGTCTCCGTAGCGAGCTTGTCAGTGTACGAGAAGAGTTGAATAAGACCGCCTTAGCTCGAGATCTACTGGACCAGCAGAAGATAGAGGCAGATGCCATACTGTCACAGATGGAGAAGAATAGAAGTGGGTTTGTTTTGTCATAGTTGTTAGTTAGATAGAATTACTAACAATTAGTATATAATGGTGTACTAACAATTTTCTTTTGTCTTTCTTATATTATATACGTTGATACAGTTAAGGTTTTCATCATTTTCCATCAAATAACTTTTGAAAACTTTAAATACATTTTATGAACAACTAAGATACAGACACAAACAAGAACAAACCATAGAATTGGTTTAAATATAATTAAAGCCGTAAAAAGATAAATTAGTTTTATTATGTCATCACTAACTAACCAATTTCATCTAATTTATCTAAAAAAAATCTCTACTCGATTTTATAGTTTATATGAAAACGTCAAAATCACCCCCTTTCCCCCACCCCCTCGAAATAGAAGACTATGAATGAAAAGTGTTAAATCCAGCTTGAAGAAATATTCCAGATAAATGAAACAAATAAAATAAAATTTTATCGAAATACTTATTTACAAAGCATTTTTTATCGAATTTTTAACTGCCTAAGGTTTTATATATATAAATAAATATGGAATAATTACTTTAATTGCTATCTCATAGTTGTAACATGCAAGTGAACTTACATTTGTTTAAAAAAAATCGTTGTTATCTCAAAAAAAATCCTAGAATCTTTTCTAGGAATTTCTAGAGAATTATTAAGAATTAGTACGCTCTTGCGTACTAATTCTTAATAAGCCGGCAACGCACGCAACGGGTAATGTGAGTGCACATGGGCAATAACTTAACATCAGATGAGCCTCCTGCCCCTAAACCGCCTGTTACATAAAACATACCTAACAATATGGAGACATAGCAAACACGTTATAAGCGTATGAAATTTTATTGACGCCTAAAATGTTCCTTATAATAATAATCTAAATAACTTTGAATCATGGTGGTAGTAAAATGGCTTATACTTCAGGTGAGTTGGAAATCGAGTTGGAACGGAGTCTCTTAGAACGTGGTGATCTTCAAGACTTGGTGGAGAAATTACAGTCGCTGGTACGCAACCTTGAGAGTGATAAGAAGAAACTCATTGAAGATATTAAACTTGTAAGTTTAGTATTACTTTGTTATCTTAAAATTATAAATATTTAAAGCCGTTCCTAGACCAAGTAAAATCAATTCAATTTTCTTGTTCCTAAAATTATAAGTTAGAATGTATGACGAAACGATAGCGCGGTCCGTTTGAGAGTGATTGGTCAGTAGTAGTCGTTTGTCAAACAAATCAAGTAACAATTCATTTAATTGACAACGGCCTTGCGATTCTGTAACTCACTTTTAAGGAGAGAGCTTGTAGTTTATTGTTTATCACAATGCCAAATCGTAAAATGACAGCTTCACGACTGATTTGAGCGCGACCGCCGCTGCGAAAACCGCTGTGCGAGTTCGAAAGGTGAGTTACAGAATCGCAAGGCTGATATGATACGTCATGATATTACGTCAGTGTTTCAATCACAGGTACGGTATCGTCTTTTGTTTATCACCCTCACCCCATACCTACTCATATAGGAGGCACAGAACAAAGTAATATAAATAAAAAGTATATTATATAACAATGATTCGATGTTGCTTATAAGTTGAACAGAGTTGACATAAAAAAAAAACTATTTCGATAAATATATGTTTACTTTTGATTTAAATGAAATTTTCTGCATATACACATACAGGGAATATATTGTGTGTGTGTGTTAGATTGGTTTTCAAATATAAAAAAATTGTCAAATCACGTGACCAATATCTTAGTAAGTTTTTATTTTATTTACTATTATTATTTAATTATATTCTAGTTGGAAGATGAGAAATCTTCGCTCTCCAACCAGTCATCAGACCTTCAAGGAGATCTGAACTCTCTCCGAAAAGAATTGTTAGCAGCTGAACAGCACCGGATGGAGTTGGAGGCAGATAAATCGACATTACACGAGAAGATTAAGTTCTTGGAGGGAGAAAGAGAGAAGGTTGAGATGGAGTTGAGACAAGTTGCCAGGTAGGACCTTCAAATATTTATTTTCCAATACTAATTTATTACATATAAACTCTTTTGCAAAAAAACGTACACCTTAAGAAATTTACATTCTAAGGTCGATTTAAGTTAATAAAATGAAATATAATTGTCTGACGTAGTCTGTTTACTTAAAATCGTGTAAATTAATTTATTAAAATAAATTAATTAACGCGTGAAGGTAATTCTGGCATTTTGTTTTATTTTATAATTGGCATAAACAACGAATTATTTTATAAAATAGCCGAAATAAGAAGATGTTAAAAGCGTTTTTGTTAATAATTGCCAAATTGCTACGCAATTTTCGTTAGAAAAGTGCTTTTCAAAGAGTAGGTAATTGATGTTTTGAAAAATATTAAGATTACCAAGTTTTGCCTGGAAGAAGGAAATGTAGAGCCGCTTGTAGTTATTGATTTTGCGTGTTTCGGCTTTTTTATTATTTTTTGTTTATGAAACACCACCTGCCCCCCTTTGCCCCCCGTTTCATAATTAAAAAACGTTTAGTTCAAAAAATGGGCAGGAGGCTCACCTGTTAAGTGATATCACCGCCTAGAGACATTCACATTGCCAGAGGGCTCGCAAGTGCGTTGCCGGCCTTTTAAGAATTGGTGTACTCTTTTATTGAAGAACCTTAAGTGGAATTGGTACATAAATACTTCAGTGGGCATCTGGTTCCATATAGTTGTGGTTCGCTCGAAACAAGAACGACGGACGTCGAGGTGATACGGATGGAATTTCGTATTCTGCCTCGACGTCCGATGGTGTAACTCAGCTGCACGTATTAATCCTAAAAACTCATCTGAACATCATCTGTTTCGGTTTAAAATACAAAACTTTGACTATATTATATTATATTATTATAGGGAAAGAGGAGAATTAAGTTCGCAATTGACCGCGATGGCCCGTAAGAAAGACACATTGAACGAAGAAATAATTCGACTCCAACAAAGATTGGAGCAAGCTAACGAAACCATTGGTCGTCTGAACAGATCTATTGACGATCATGTTAAGGAAGGTGAAGAAAAACAGGTAAGTTTCATTACGATATAATAACTTAAGTAAAACACAAAAATTTTCAGAGTTTTTTATATGCATTACTAAAATTATTTATGACCTGCAAAGTATGAATGATAATGAAACAATTTTATACAAAAACTAGCGGCCCGTCCCGGCTTTGCACGGTCGGACATTTATTTTTTATAAATTTTTCGTAGATATATTTAAAAAAACATTGTCCAGCGGACAAAATTGTGAATCTAAACCATTCCCAGATCCCCTTGAACACTCACAAAAAATTTCATCAAAATCGGTCCAGTCGTTTGAGAGAAGTTCAGTGACATACACACTCACAGAAGAATTATATATATAAAGATACGTCTTCAATAAAGTAGAATTAAAATGCCATTTACATACCTAGAAGTTTATTTGATGATTTAGAAATTAAGTCCTAAAAGATTAGATTCTTAATACATACAAACATATTTAAAAAAATGTGACCACTAATAAATATTATACATAAGTATTCATGCTAATTTGACTTGCACTTGATTTGTATTTTTTTACGTTTCTAGATATTAATAGACAGTCTCGACAAAGATAAACAGCATCTCCAAGAGCAATTAGCAAGTGTTCGCTCTGAGAAAGATGCGTTGGAGGCTGTTTTGTTCGATACGGCCAATATGTTGGAGGATGCTGATAGCAAACGAAGCAAACTCGAGCACGACTTGCAGAATACATTAGTCCAACAGGAAAATCTTAAAGGTATACGCGACTTTTGTAAATATTTTTCAGTTACCAAAATCTTAATCTATTGAGACTATAATTATCATAATGTTTAAGATATCACACATGTTTGTACAGAAAATCAACTAATACAAATATTTCTTTTTTAAAGACAATTCACACCAATGGACCTAGTCCCATGCTAAGCTGGTAAAGCTTGTGTTATGGGTACTAGGCAACGGATATACATACATATTATAGATAGATAGACATATAAATACATATTTAAACACCCAAGACCTAAGCACAACACGAAAATGCTCATCACATCGATGTTCGTCTCAGCCGGGAATCGAACCCGGGACCCATAGATTCGCAGTCAGGGGTACTAACCACTAGACCAATGAGTCGTCAAATCCATTCATTTCCAATTTCACACAAAGACTGAAGAAGAATAATAGCAATCTTATAAAAGCCCTTTACCAAATTCAGAGTTAATAACAAACACGCTATTTTTTTATTAATCATTGATTAAACACCACTTTAAATAAATAAGATATAGTATATTATATTGAAGTAGTCAGAATTTTAAGAAACCCTCAAAACTTTGTCAAATAGACTATTTGCTGTACAATGCTTACAATAACTATTTTTGTTCTAATAACCAGTGAGTTAATAAATTGTTTTCAGGTCAAATAGCACGTCTAACAAAAGATTTAGAATGCAGCGAGAAGAAACTGCGTGAAACGAAAAATAGTATGCAACATCAGAGTGGAAAGAAAGAGGCAGAATATCAGCAGGTTATCACTAACCTAAATCGCACTACAACTGAGAATATAACTAAACTTAAAGAAGAAAAGGTAAGTTTTATTATCCAGCAGCATTATCTAAAAGTAATTCTACAACACAAGTGACTACCATGTTTCAAATCTAAATAGTGTGGTAATATCAGATAAAAGTTACTTAATAACGACTGTGTCAAACAAAATGTCCGATATTTTGTTATGAGAAAACATTGAAGATCTTTATTTATTTCTTAATCCTACAGCTAACATAAATTATATATAATAACAAACAGTTACACTGAAAATATAGCCAGAGATGGAATACATATTACATTTTACTACAAAAAGGTTCAAGAATTTACAAAATCAAACAAACAAAAAATAAAAATGTGTGCGTGTACTAGGTGTACACACGTAAGAAGTGAAACTTCTTTATGACCTTATTTTTCGAAAAATGATCTACTATAATATGCAACTTTACAGAAATTGGTTAAATAAAGTTAAATTAGATAAAGTTTAACAAAAGGCTTTTATTATCATAGACATGAATACAAATACAATTATTTCATTTTAACTTATTACTGTACTACTATGTAGTACTAAGATTATTACAGAATTACATTAATGGTAATAGAATTATTAGTATTACTATCATTGCTATCGTTATTATATATTTTTGTTACTAATGGCTTCGAATCTCTTCGGATCAACCGTGGTAGGGACAAGAAAAAGATGGCGCGTAACCGAAAAATGTGACAAATGTGTGTAAATTTTTTTCCAACGCCGATAAAGAAGTTTGACTTCAAAAAGCAACATGGCGCGTAACCTGCTACAAAATTTCTCCCATACGTCGATGAAGAAGTTTCACTTCAAAAGATGGCGCGTAACGGAAAAATGTGACGCGTAACGAAAAAATGTTACACTAAATTTTTTTCCAACCCCGATAAAGAAGTTTCACTTCAAAAATTATTCAATACATTCAACTAAATAATATAATAATACCTAATTTGGCTGAGTTGTGTGATGGTGTAATAGTGAGAATATAGAATCTTTACTAACTCCAAGCTGGCTCTGCCAATGTGGGGATGGGAAATTCCAATTTCAATTAAAATTCAACACTTCTTTGCATAATTATACAAAAATAGAAACTACAATTATAAAAGATACAAAAACAATTTAAAAAAAAAACAATGGCGCTACTGTTTGGGCTTCAAGTTTCTGTATATGTTTCGTGTCCATTTGTTTTTTCTTAATAGTCAAGTGTGTCAGTCTTCTGTACCTGCACACGCCATCGGATTTTTTGGGTCTAACACATGCCGGTTTCCTCACGATGTTTTCCGTCACAGTACGAGCGAGCGTTAAATGCGCACTTAGACAGACAGTCCATTGGTCGAACCGGGTTCGAACCTACGACCTTAGGGATAAAAGTTGCACGTGAAGCTACTAAGACAATACTGCTTTCCAAAGTACAATTGTCTATGTAAATATTGTGGTCACCACTACGCGCACTACATATTGTAAACCAAAGCCCTCCAAGCTATCTATCCGTCTACCTGTTCATGATAATCAAATACTACTTAATGGATTTTCATGTGGTTTTCACATATTTTATGAGAATTTACGTATACGTCAGCCGACCCGTGGTGGGCTAGAATGTTAATATTATATAACTTATTAAAGGAACAACTCCGTCAAGTGCTCGAACAGAAGCTAAATCAAACTATAGCAATGCTGTCGAGTGAGAAGGAAGTATTGGAAGCCAGTGCGAGGGAAAGGGAGAAGAAATTACTGGCGTCTCGCGATCAGTTGATGTTACAACATGATGAAGCTATGCTTAGAGCTGAGAATGATAAGCAGCAGGCCTTGCTTATGGGTATGTTTTTTATATCTGAAACGAAAAAACGTGTAGCGGACAAGTGATATAAACAAAGTAACAGTGGTATTTTCTACGACGCAAACATATTTCTACAAATAACTTTCTATAGAAAATCTGCAACTCCTTTGATTTTGGCCTCAACACATTTACACTTTGTGCTTGTGTAGTGTCTGTGAATAAGCAGGAGGCGTGACGTCACAATGAATATGGATCATGAAAAGACTGTCCGTCTCTCTCGCTCTCGGTCAAGCTTATGAGTATAAAACAGACAGTTATTGTTTTGCTTTTTCTACTGTTTATAAATACATGTTGATCTTTTTTCTCATTATTATTTTGTCTGTGATTGTTTACTTATTTGGTTGGAGGTTAGAATACTTAGAAAAAAATGTCTTATGAAATAATTGATTCCGGCGAAATATTAACAGGTCAATCTCGTGAAATAGTGTACAATGTTTTTAATTATTTTAAGCATCTCATAAAAACAGTTTAATGAATTCCTTCATATCAATAGAGATATAGTTTCATATTGTACGATAAAACAAACAATAAACAAACTGTATACTGAATTTTTGATTTAGAAATCAGACGTTATTTAATAAAGCTTTTTTGTGTATAGAAGATTTTTTGTGTCTAGGACATTGATAATAATTATTTGTGTAATGGACAAGCTCTAATCCTTCCAAATTTAAACAATAACTATCAGTATAAGATCCCGCTATACAACGACCTTCACCGAGATGCTTATTTAATGAAACTTATTTTATATTTAATTTAATATGTCAATAAATATAATCCATATGGGTTGCCTAGCAAATTTCAGTCCAGAGTATGTTTAATTAATATTTAAAAAAAAATTTTTTTTTATAATTTGCATGTAGTAAATTTTTTGAACTTTTTTCAATCAATATTTTTAATCAGGGTAGTATTATATATGTATCACTATAACCTTCTTTTATACTAAAGATGTATATATACTTTAGTATCACATAAAAAATATACACATAAATAATTAATTGATTAAAAACAACCTAACGTTTGCATATTCTATGGGCTTCATACTTTCGATTGGTATAGAATTTATCTAATAATCATACCGGTGAAATGTTTAAAAAAATATATTTTTTTAAAATTAATTAAACATACTCTGGACTGAAATTTGCTAGGCAACCCATATGGATTATATTTATTGACATATTAAATTATATATAAAATAAGTTTCATTAAATAAGCATCTCAGTGAAGGTCGTTGTATAGCGGGATCTTAGACCATATGATAAAACCTAGGTCCTAGATTAGTTTGTTGTTTGTTGCCATGGTTACCATTATTTCTACATCGAAATAACATTGTTCTCACGGAAACAAATACGGTACTAATTTCAACCTATGTTCGTATGTAATAAGTGTAATTTCATTCCTCAGCTCATCAAGAACAACAAGCCCTAATAGAACGCTTGGAAGAAGCAAAACGTATATTGGACTGTGAGCAGAACAAACTGGAACGTGTCAAAAGAGACGCTCAAGCCAGGTCAGACCAGGACAGGGGATTCATCAACCAGCTCAAGGATGACCTGTCTGCCTTGAAGACTCGGCTTGAAGAAGCGAAGTTAGTGGATTTCTAACTACTTTATAGATGGCACAGTTGTACACAAAATTGAAATGAATTTAATCCTTATGTTATAAATGATAAAGCTTACAATTCAGTGTATGGAGATTTAAAACTAAATAAGTAAATGTAGTTACTCTGCATAAATTGTTTGAATAAAATAAAATGTACTGGTTTTCCCGTAGTATATTATTAAAAGTATAACAAAAGTTATATGTATTAAAATTGGTAATTTATTTGAACGTTAAACTATTTTCAAACCACTTAATGTTTGGTATTCTAGTAATTTTTGTTATGGAAAAGTTGGTAAGGACGGCAAGGGACCCAATAAATTGGGTGTTCATAAGCTGCGATGGGTGCCCTTTTTGGGCGTACCGTAGGCTCATTTGCCCCTATACTATAAAAAAATAATTAGCTTATGATATTATTTAATTAGTAGTAATTATTTTGTAATTTATTTTTTCGTTTGTCTTATTGTTTCAAAGAAATTTTCATCTTTGTTTCAAAACATTTCTTCAATATGGAGTATATTGTTTGTAATATATAATATGATATGTTTTAAAACATATTTACGAACTTGTATTTCTGAATATTTAGGGCGGCAGCTGAAGACGATTGTGCGAGATTCGAGAATCGTATAAAAGAATTACACTTAGAGAAGGAAGCGCTGAATCGCGAGTGTCAAGAGACGCGTGCGCATCTCTCATTGGCTGAGGACAAATATGACGCCACTTACGTACAGTTACAGGATACTATACGAAAACTGAAGGAATGTTAGTAATAATTATATTTTTTCGTTATGTGTGTTTTGTTTGTGGAATATTTTGCGCATTGGTACCAAAAACATATTCGTTTAGTACTTACTATTTGCTTTATTATAATTATTAATATTGGCATTGAAAGGAGTTAATATAAGAGATATAATATTATTAGTTAACACAAAAGATTAGAACGTGTAGGTACTTTACACTTTTAAAATTTAATAAGGGGAGGGTAAGTAACACGTCCGTTCCGCACGAAGTCTCGAAATAAAAGTGAGTCAACGCCGGTTTTGCCTCGCCTTATATAAGTTTCGGCTCCAAGATGACGTCAGTCTGCTAACAATATCTCCAATTTATGTTTTGTGAATTTCAGTGGAAAACGAATCAGAAAGTCTTCGCAAAGAATTGACAGATACTCGACGCCAGCTAAGCAACTGTTCGGCGGAGAGAGATAAATATAACAGTGCCTGCAAAGAATTAAGAGAACACGTAAAGAGATCGGAGCATGAGAGAAGAGAAGCTGCAAGAGATAGAGATGAGGCCTACCATAAGATTGCTGGTGAGTTTTTATTACAATTTTAAAGCTTTATATAAAATCTTAAAAATCTGTATTTATAAGACGAAACAAATTCTATGTTTATTTCATAAAGTCTACTTTTGGTTGTTGCGAATTTATCGGGTACCGTTATAATCTACAAAAACAACGCTCAGATTTTATAAACATATTAATTAACAAGTAGTTACAAGATTAACCGTGACAGCGATACAAATTGAAATTTGGTACGGTTATCGGTCTGTAACTGAAAAAACTGCAGTAACATTATACATTGTACTGTACCATTATATTATACAACTTTAAACCATTGGCTCGGTCGACTAGACTATGACAACACGGAATCACTGTTGAATCCTACATTATACGTTTTTCCTTAATCTTTTTCGTGTACACTTTCACTTGGATTTGTTTCGCCTTTCACACACACACAATTACACATTCATATCATCATCACACAGTCATCATATATTCATATATTTATTTATTTTATTTTTTCTTTTATTACAGTACCCACCTTTTAAAACCAATTGTGTTGGTTATTTTGTTGAAACTTTGTTAATTTAAAGAAGAGCGAGGCTTCCCAGTTCAGGTCTCAGGACTTACTAGGGAGGCCTCAATCTGAATTCTATTATACATAGCTAAACAAATAAAGAATTTTGTTTTTTTTTTAATTATACTGTAACCATTTGACTTGTTATACATAGTTTTCAAACTTCAAAATTTTTTGCTCGAAATTTTTTTGGGCCGCGGTGTTAAGAACTTGGTTGCTTGCCTTAAAAAGGAAATCTGAACAGATGTTGCCAAAGAGACCTCAACCATATTAAATCTTGTCCTTTTGTTTTTCGTACAATCAAAAAATATTTTTTCATTTAACCTGACATTTGAAACTTTAATTTCGTATAAATAGTATTTTAAATTTTATTTGGCCAAACAAGTTCTATTTCGTAAAATGTAATATTTTTATAGGATTAGAAGAAACTCGAACATCATTAGAACTAGAGCTATCTCGCGTACAAACGCTACTAAAAGAGTCTGAAACTAGTGGACAGCACGTTGATCGTTCTTTACGGACAACAGAAGCACAATTGAAGCGAGAAAGAGCAGCATTGGAACAGGCGCAACATGATATCAAGGAGTTGCAATCTAGGTGATGTATATTTCTAAAGATATATATACTAGCGACCAAGCGTTGCTGTGGCTAAGGTTTTTGTTATATTACATAGTAGCAAACTATTCAAAGGAAACGGTAGGAGAACACCAGTCATGGGGACCACCATGCTTTTTTGGTGGTTATGCCATTAAATTGTAGCTTATGTGAAACGTTGGTACTTTCAACACAGCGCCATCTGTTAGAATTGTGACTGTCAAATAATAAACAAATAATTTGTAATAAAATAATATTGCAGGTATAAATTAAGATGTAAGCTATTCTATCTTTTAAGTTAAACTGCACACGGTGTGCAAATTTGATTGTTATCGGTACTGTAGTTTAGGAGTCCATAGCGGACAAACAACGTGACACTTAATTTATATATATTAAGATATATTGTGAACACAAGAAAATAAGATAATTAAGAAAGTAGTATATATATTTGATTTTTGATGATTTGCTTAGATTGATTAGTAATTACGTTCTATACTTAGGTGAGTGTGGGTGTGTAATACAATAAAATTACTATTACTACTAAAGTGACGATCCTTTCTTCGTACTAATTAAAAGCTGAGGTAGGCCATAACATTTCTAAATTAAAGCAAGCTTAGTAAGAAGACACACTACAGAATTGAAATTAAGTAATAAATGCCTCGGTCTGTAATCTAAACCCAATAAAATTAATTTAATAGATTGCTATAGAAAAATTTACACTTGGAATCGATAGGACAGTGTTGCTTACATAAAAAAAAGAAATACAATAACACAAAACGTTTTAATTGTCACCAGCGACACTGATTTTCAGTGGCCCAGTACCGTTCTAAGTAAGGAGTAAGTTGCTTAAAGACGAACAATTGTTGTTCTAAAAAAAAAAATCAAGACAACCGATAACAGCAGACAACAAATTCAAATCAACATTTACTTAGACACCTAATATTGATGGGTATTTTAAAATTATTCCACAAGTGCCTACTGCAATATAGTTTTGTCTGGGACTCCAAGCACTGTTATATAATATTTTATATCCTCCGAAAGTAATATAGAAATACTTTATCGAATTAACAAAATATTTATAGACTCCAAAACGAGAGTGAAGAACGGGAGCGTATATCAAACGAAGCGTGCACGGCTAAGCGTCACGGGGCAGAACTGGACGCCATGTTGGGAGCTGCGCGCGCAGATATTGCCGCTTTGAGACAGCGAGGGGCTGAACTGGAAGAAGCCTGTCGGGCTAGGGATCAAGTAAATATGAAATTATAGTGTAGTTTCAGCTTTAAATAACGATTTATTCTTTTGTTTTTATAGTTTTTGGGTCACTCTCCAATGACACATAAGAGTCAAAGTTTATTTGATATATTAAAACCAAACTAACATTAATTCATATAGGAAACACAATGTACACTTATGAACGTCAGTAAAAAAATGTTTCTAAAAATACAGTTCTTGAATAAAGAGCGGACGAGAAGAATAAACTTCTCTGTCACTCTTTTTCCAATTTTTATTTTACTTGTTGTATTGTATGTGTAGTAAAAGTCCCTAGCTGTTCGACTTATTCGAAATTTTCCGCTATATACCCGCAGGTACCATATTAACCTTTCCTTGTGCCACAACGTTCCTTAATGAAATCAAAATACATTAAGGAACATTTGTTAGATATCAACGCTAATATAAAAAATATTAGTGAATTTAATCGTGTTTTCGTTAAAAAAAGATTTTGTTTTTAAATGAATAAGAGTATACGTTTTAGAAAGTAACGAGTCGATTTTATAACAGAAAACATATATTTTAATAATTTGATGTGATTATCTTAATGTGTTGTAATGCGATTCTTAGGAATTGGTACTCCGTTTAGAAGATTGTCGATCAAAGGAGCGGCGTTTGGAGGAACTAAAACATAATTTGGAAGTCTGCCTTGCTGACGCTACACAGCAGATTCAGGAGCTTAAGGTAAAAAAATTATGACAGTGAAAACTTATACGCTAAAAATGAGAATTAAAATCCCGCAGGAACGGTTTACAATATATAAACGTTTGTACTTTACAATTATACATTTTATAAAAAAAATCATCTATGCTGGCACTAGTACTTCAGTAACCTTAAAAAGTCATTATAAACCTACTCGTTAACCAGACTTTTAAGTCATCCTGAAATTGGTAAACAATATAAGAATAAAATCTTAATTCCATATATATTACTCAAATAAATAATCGCTATCAATTATACATTCTATACGCAAGGATCAATATTATTTGAAGCTTTTAGATTAAAAAGGGTAATATAATTTTAATGCTAAACTTAAAACTACTAAAATCTCTGTGTTTTGCTTCGTTGACTGATTTTATGTCTACCCACATTTTTGGTGCTGTTTTGTTTTGTTATTTTATATATGTACCTACATCTGTGCGCTCTAATTTATAATTTTTAATCTTAGTTTTAAATTTCTCAGTAAGTGAATTATGTATGCAATTCTTATGAGACATAAAGTTATTCTTAAACAAATTTATCAGTCCACCATTTTTCCATCATCATATCGATTTCAAACGTTATGTAATAAGTTCTAATAGCAGTTAGGATGCTAATTTGTTAATTTTATTCTCAATTTTTTATTACTAGTATGATACCATGAGTACTACGTAAACAATAAACTTAAAACAGACAATAAGATAAATCCAATGTTTAAAAAGGTTATTTATGGGAAATTTCGTAGAGAATGTAAAGAATAACTGGCTTGGTATGATTAAAGCAAGAAAAGTCGACTTTTCTTCTCATCTCATTTCTTTTCTCACCACTATATGTATTAAGAGAAATATTTAATAAAAAAAAAAGATTTTTTTTAGTTTAGGTAGAGTTATTGTTAGCTACTGAAGTCTTATATAACTTTTCAATGTCACAGACTCGACTTGGAGCTTCCGAAGGCCGATGCCGCGCTGTTGAAGCAGCTTTAACCCAAAGTGAGGCGGGTCGTCGTGATGCTGAAGCAAGATTATCATCAGTTGCGCACTCGTTACGACGCGTGTGTGGAATACAACCTGATGGCTCCGTGCAACAGGCTGCTAGGAGGCGTTTAGCGAGTCCAGCCAGGAGATACAGTCCACATAGGGGTGAGTTTAAGTAAGACGTTATTAGACAGACAGGCACAGTACACAGTTGTTTTAGTAAATATCGAGTTAGTACTAATGATTAAAACAAATATAATTATATAAATCGTCATGATCGTAGAACAA
Organism: Pieris napi; assembly: GCF_905475465.1. Classification (NCBI taxonomy): domain Eukaryota; kingdom Metazoa; phylum Arthropoda; class Insecta; order Lepidoptera; family Pieridae; genus Pieris; species Pieris napi. Next base: position 7,266,577 of record NC_062250.1, read on the forward strand.
TGTCGGATTTAAAAAAATCCAAAATCCACTTTTTACCATATTTGGACACTACATTGCCTAAATATTACGTCTACATGAAAATAAAAATTCTATGTGTTTTAAATTTCAAATTAATCAGTCGGTAAAGTGACGGCTTTGATAGAAACATGTGATTTTTATAGAAAACTAAGTAATTTAATCTTATTATTTTTATTTTGTTTCATAAAAAACCCTTTTGTTTGCTTGTATGCCAATTTTCATAATAACAGAATATGAATTAAAATTGCTATGACAAAAACTAAAATGGTTATAGTATTTTGAAATGGCTGCTCTACAAAGTTTACTATTTGTCAGATCCGTCACTATTCTACGACTATGACGAAATGTTCGATATACCCTTCAAATGCAGCCCCAAGTAAAGCAAGGGCTGGTATACATTTATCCTTATAAACAAGTTTAAACGATCTTAAAAAAAGTGCGTACGTACAAAGTACACATGACAAAAGGGAAACTTCTTTGGCAAACTAATTTTTAACTCTTAGAAGGAAGATATGTTAGGCATTTAATTGTCATTATAATATTAAAAGTGTCGAAAATTAATAAATTTATTTCTTCGATAACAAAAACACGTGGCATTTTAATTTACATCTCCGTGACGTATTTTAAAAATTTTACCCTCATGCGCCTAAAGAAGTTTCACTTCAAAAAAATAATTGATTGTTTTAATCCGTTGAACCAATTAACTAGTTAAAGACATCCTTTTACTTTAACTTAGGAATTCTACAATAATTACGGCTTTAATAAATTCTCATAGTATTATATGCAAATCACTAGGTCGTGAACATTCAGAGGACCGCAATGAGATCATCGACGTAGACCCAGAGATGATTAAGAAAGGTGTACGGAATCTCATGCACGAAGTATGCCAGATTGAAAGGGAAAAAGTGAGTATCTAATGTGGGCATGGGGCAAATAATTTACGAGTAGAAGATCACTTTTATAGCAAGTAGTGTTTACTTATTGGCTACAGCGTGCGACTCCCATCCCTGAGGTCGTAGGTTCGATCCCCGGCTAAGCACCTGTGGACTTTCTCTCTATATAGGCAAATTAACATTCGATCGAACGTTGAAGGAAAACATCGTGAGGAAACCGGCTTGCCTCAGACCGAAAAAATCGACGGCGTGTGTCAGGCACAAGAGGCTGACACCTACTTGTCTATTAGATAGACAAATGATTTTGAAACATATCAGTAATCTGATCCCAGACCCTAAAAAGGTTGTAATTAGTTTTTTTAATAGCCAAATAGAAGAGCATCCTTCAGTGTATTCCAACCTGAGAATTTTTTTTTTGTTGAAATGTTTTTTTTAGAATGCAAGTGATATATAGGAGGAAAAATTATGGCTTGATTGATTTGAGTACAGTTTTCTAAACTTTATGAAATTATTCTGTAGATTTTAAATTATTTTTTTGTTGTTCATTCCTTTAGTAGGTATAATCAACTGCGATTATTTATTTATATAATATGTTGAGATAGTAATACTTAACATTGTATAACAATTTCAGGATGATTACAAAACTCAAATGAACGTATTCAAAAAGCAACTTAAAGAAGCGACAGAACAACAAGGTATAGAAATTTTATATTTCTTCTGTTAAGTTCAATTGTCAAAAAAACTTGTAACGATTTATGTTATATTAATTTAATTATTGCATTTCTTTAGGTAAAGGTGAAGGTAAATTGCAGTCGGTGAGCAGTAATCTTCGTGGAGTGCAGGAAGAAAAGGCTAAATTGCAATCTGCTTTGGGACAGAGGGACGCTCAGCTCAATGCATTGGTGAGTAATATTATGATATTGATATTATATTTCGCAGATTTTTTACTATTATCGTTTCGAAAGCAAATACACTTTAAAATTTTCTGTAACGCTTGCAATAATAGTAATTATAATATTAACTAGCTGACCCTGTAAACTTGTTTTGCCATGTATATTATTTCTAGGAAACATTTTTTTAGTTCAATAAAAATAACTATAGTTATAATAAAAAATAGGGGTCGATCGTAGAGGGGTGACAATTAAAAGTTGTATGTATGTATTTTTGTATGCTGTATCGTAAAAAAATAAAAACTAAAAGTATTGTCTAAAAAATGAAAACATTTTAAAATAAAAACATCACATTTAGGGGTGGTCCCACCCACATGAAAAATAGATGTTGTCCGATTCTCAGACTTACTGAATATGCATAAAAAAATTCATAAGAATCGGTCGAGTCGTTTACGGTATGGGAACGAACATTGTGAGACGATAATTTTATACATAATATTAATTTTGCTGTAAAATTTCAGCTGTAAAGCACATAAATTAATCTGTTAACCGGGGAATTCCCTTTTCAATTACGCAGCATTTAACGGGCGCGCGCTCTTTCACTGCGACGTGTCAGTACGTCACGGCCGAAAAACATAATTTCATACCATTCTCAATAGCGAAATGATACTGATTTACTCCGCGTCTTGAATTCACGTTGAAACAATTATCTAATACCTCTGTTGCACGAAACCATGCATCCCATCCGTTCCAGGGCGCATATATTTTTCAAGGAAGTTTTCATATGCGCCCCTACCCGTACACGCTATTGTTTAAGGTTCACGTATTTATGTCCCGCTCGGTTAACAGGTTAATAAATTGATCCCAATTGTCCAATACCAAATGTTAACGGTATTATACCGAGACAGGTTAGATTCCCAGCAAAACAATAGTTTAATGTTTATAGTTTGTTAGCATTTTGGTAACTTTCCTGATAAAATAATGAAACACGCAGACATATGCCTGTCAAGGACTTTGATGTTTAAGATCGTCTTATTGAATTTTTGTTTCAGAATGAGTCAGTACAAACAAAGACAGTTGAAATAAGCAACTTGCGTGACAAAATCACCAGTTTGGAGGCAGCACTCAGTTCTGTCACCGAAGAAAAGTCTCAAAATGAGGTTGGTATAATCTTTACAATATATATTTAAATATTACTTAAAAGCTGTGGTAGAAATCAATTATGTTCATGCCAGAATCTTACGTGACTGGTCGATAAACATACTCATTTTATTTTTATGAGTGTCCCCAAACATTCTAGAACAAGTCGGACAATCTTCGTGGTCAACTGGCTGAACGGGTGCAAGAGGTGGCTCAACTGAGGGAAGCTTTGGCAGCAGCTGAGGGTAACATTATTATATTTTTTCTTTGGATATACCCTTCATTTCTTCCATCCAGAAATTTCACTTTCAGCCATTGCTTATTTTGGTCTACCCACTTTATTCTCTTATTTAAAACTAGGGTTGCCTGGAAGAGATCGCTTATTAGCGATAAGGCCGCCCGTTGCATCCCTTATAATTTTTAGGTATTGTGTTTCTTTTATTTGCAACGAAGTATAAATAAATTAAATAAATAAATAAATCTCGCAGGACGTGCGGCTCGTCTGGATGTGCGTCGCGCTCAATTGGAGGGTGATATTCAACGTAGTGCCGTCGCTGCTAGAGATAGGGATCAAGCACTCAAGGTATCGGTTTTAATATTTTTAGGTAAAGGTTTTATAAGTTATCGTTATTTACTGTCAAAACAATGCAAGACTACTTTAAAAAAATCTATTTTAAAATTTCATAATTTTTTGATGATTGACAATTTTGTGTGAACATAAAAACTTATTTATGAAATATTTGTATTTATTATACCTATTATAACAGTTTATAATAATAAAGAGATATAAATTACTAGCTCATGGACTAAGATTTTGGCTCGCTCGCCATTCTGTATCCGTTCTTTGTCTGTCATCTGTTTTTTAATGAAATTAATTTTTAATGAATAATTAGGGTAGAATACGATGGAGATTGCCTATAAACAATCTCCACCATTGCCTGCAGTTATTTTTTTTGCTGATATAAATTGCCTTTATTTGTTTTTTTAATCAATTTTAATATCAGTATTAGATTTTTAGATTAAACACATAGCGAGTACACATTAAAATGAACGTCTGATGATAAAAGGCATTTAGTAATAAGAGATTTACTTAAGTATTGAATAACTTTATTTTATAATCCGATTCTGTTGATAATGAAATGTTTGAAAATATTTCATCATTTTCAACTACGTTAATTATCACTCAAACAATATTTACAAGGTTCGACTCATATGTGAGCGTTTTGTGTCACGTGACTAAAGTATATTCTGTGTATGTTTTCGTTATCGATTTTATGATAAGTTAAATATAATTTACGAGTTATTTTACTCCATAACACTTTTTAAAACCATGTTTTATATAGATTTCTCTCATATCACTTTATTTTCACACTGTTACATGTTAAATATCATAATTGCAAAAATTAACTAAGTATTAAAACTTATTTCCAGAAACTTCAAGAGCGCTGTGACGGGTTCATTCGTACAATAGCATCACTTGAAGACAGGTGTACCTCGCTCAAAGGAACTGTTGAGCAATTGTCGACTGCCCTACAAAAGGCGGCAGCGGCCGAAACCGAGTTGAGGGCGGAGTTAAGCAAGACTCAAAGACTACTCAATGAGGCGAAGAATAATGAGAACAATGCAATGGACAAGTTGAGGCAGATGCAGAAGAATATTGGTAAGGATTCAATTGTTTATTTTACGGACTGAAATCGACGAGTAAAACGTTGATGGTCGTCCATAGATAATAATAATAATAAAGCTGCTTTAATTCCATAGTATTACAAATCAAATGGTGTTAGTTTTGTTACTATAAACTTAGTCTACGTTAGTTATTGTTATTTCCATTACTTCGTGTTCTACAGTATGGACCCCTTTTGGGTAAGGGAGCTTTCAAGTATTATTAACCCAAGTCGAAAATAATGTTAACAATAACGCGTAATTCAATCCCCGCTCGCGCATCGTAACATTTTACAAAAGGATAATCCAAAATTTGTTGAATATTTCCATAAATATTACCTTCTGGTCCTTTCTTCTCTTTACCTTAAAAAAAATTATAGGCATTTATCGTAAATAATATTCAGTATCTATACAAATATCGGTAAATTTGTTTCGTTTCCACTTACAAATTTCTATTAATATTTAATAAATTTCAATACAATTTTGTTTTCTAGCAAATTGTGAGAACGAACGCAGAGTTCTTACGGAAAAGTTGGAAAGTGCTAAAGCGGTTGCGGGTGAATTCAAACGACTTAACTGTCAGTTGGAAGATCAAGTACACCGTCTTACAAATCAGCTGGCAAATCTTGAAGCGCAGAGGTATGGGGCAAGGATATTTCTATAAGAGTATTATCATCAGCCTTTTGCCATATGTAATTTTTAGGTTTTAAAAATATTTTTTTCTTATATATTAATTTTAACCGTTTAGCTTATCTATACAACTTTATTTGCATCAACAAATTATATTATACTAATCATTTTTTTAATACCCGGATTTTTTTTGCAAACTATTACCAACACATAGTTATACAAATTAAAACCAATGTGTGGCAGGCGTGTTATACGCTTATAATTAATAAGCTTACGAAGATAAATATTACAAAAGATAACAAAAAAAACCGGCAAAAGTGAAAACTTGAATATTAACGTTGTGCATTTTTGATATTTTGGAATAGTTAGGCAATAATTTTGCACGAATTGCTTTAATTATCAGTATAAAAGTACTATCATTTATGTGGTAGAATACAATAATTATTTATTGCGCTATCGTACACAAACATGACAATTTATATTACATTAAATACGCCGCGGCAGCTGTCTTCTCTCCATCCGTCTTACGAATTTTCGATCAGGTCACGTGTCCTGACGCGAGTTAAACATTTTTTACCCATTCCAAAAAAAGTGTACAACGCCGCTAAAGAAATTTTCACTTCAGAAAACCTTAGGTTAAATTAGACTTAATCGTTCGGGCTCGCAGTCGATTGCATATTCTAGCCATTCTGTTTAGTGGAGCCCAAATTAGAGTGCTTATGTTTTACTACACATCATTCATATATATTTATATATATATATATATATATTGTTTCCGTGTTGCTATATATTTAGCATTTATTTATCTTATTTATTAAGTATTAAAATATCTGAAAAAAATTCAGAGCTGATCTCGAGTCCCAGCTCCGCATGACCACATGGGATGGAAAAGAGAGTGATAGCAGTGAGTTGGAGAGAGAGCTCCACGGCCTTCAACGGGAGAGATCAGAGCTTAAGGCGAAGAATGACGCCCTTCAAGATACAGTGAGGAAGATGGAAGCTGAGAGGAGAATGACCAGACCCTCAGTACTGAGGAGCAAAAGTCATGATAGAACTGATAAGGGAGTTTATTATTCGGATTTGGATTCTGGTAAGTTAATATAACCTGGGACGTGGGATAGAGATATTTCTGCGTCCGAGTGTTTGAAGTTATACTTCTTTTAGCGCGTTAGAGAAAAACACACCGTCACAAAAAACTGAGACCCGCACACCGTCACTAAAAACCGACACCCTCAAGTTAGCATAGTCAACATTTTAAAATAAAAAATGTCAATTTCTTTAATTATGTAGAATTTTTTTTTTGGGATATTTAAATAACTTTATTTAACTAGATAATGCGTTATAATAAAACTTTGCAAAGTATTAAATACTATTTTCTATTGATAGTGTCGTTTTTTCTACAAACGTAGAATAAGGCGAAAGATAAAAAATTTAAAAAGATTTTTATCTTGTCAAAGAAGTATAACTTCTAACGCGTGTACATAAGTAAACACACATGTTTTTTTATTGTGGAATGTTTTTTCATGCATTTGTGAAATTTGTGATTTCAAGTCGTATCTCAAATCTCAATCTCGTATTAAACTTTGTGAAATATGATAAACTTCACGGAAGTTTCTTCAGGCAATTTTTGCCGCGCACCACTATGTGAAACCAGCCGCCCACTGAAATATTTCTGAACCAATTTGAAAGGACTAAGAGTCCTTCAAGATACCGTACGTAAGAGCGTATCATTTCTTAAAAGGCCGGCAACGCACTTGTGAGCCTCCTGACAATGTAAGTGTCCATGTGCGGTATCATTTAACATCAATGAGCGTCCTGTTACATTAAGAAAATACCAAAATGGTTTGACAGCTCATAAAACTAAGTTTCATATATAAAGTAACTATCGTAAGTTACACAAAACGGTCAGGATGTCGAATCAACTATGACGTAACATGCTTGTGTTAAAGAAATTCTAACAAAATTATGTTTTGGCCTGTCGAATTCTAATAATTTTGTCAGAGACTGTTTTTGATCCAAATATACGTCATGTTTGTGTATAATAATTAATAACATAAATCTCAGAATGATAGCTCGTAGAAAAACTTTTTACGTGTTTACAAGCATGGTACGTCACAGATTAGTCGTGAGACGCCATCTTGCCGAAAGAAGCGTTTTGGCGAATTCTTAACATTACGAATGCTTTTTTAATCTCAAAGTCAAACAGTCTATTATCGCTAAGGACTGTCAAAAACCTATTGGATTCTCATATATACGGGAATCATAACTCGTCATAACACGCGTGCGTGATTCAAGTTTCTGATACCGAACTCTGACTGTCGTCGGCCTTATAATAATTAATTGAATATTTTATATTAATTTTAGGAGCAGATTCATCAAAAGAGTCACATTTGTACAAAAGCTACAAAGAAGTACCGTGTAAGGACAAAGGTCCTTCCTACAGCACTGAATTAAGTCTCATGGAATTGGAGAACAGGGAACTGCGAATGAAGATACGGAGACTGGAAAAGGAACTCGCTGATAAGGTATGGTAGGGACTTCCTAGACTTTGCCTGTACCAGGACCGTGTCAAATAAAGTATAAGATTGCTTACTAGATTCCTTCTCCTACCAACACCGTCACGTGACTATATACTGGCCCGCGCTTGTAGCAGCACTGGGCATATTGTAGAAGTTTTCTGTCAACGAATTTTCATGCGTTGGAACTACGTATACGTATACGACACGCGTGTAATACGCAGGATAAGTTTAGAAAGGCTAAAATTGGGGCACGGCACACAAAAGCTTTTGAAACACTGGTCTAGTAAGCAGACATCTTGAAATTAAGGAGCGTTCAAGTATTACGTAACGAATTTTGGGGAGGGGGGGTCCTTTTGTAAGACGTTACGATGCGGGGCGGGGGTTGAATTACGCGTTATTGTTAATATTATTTTCGACTTTCCAGTACTTTACACCACATAATGGTAACTTTTAGGTATAAAGAGTCACTAGGTGGTCACGACACGTTTTACTATACTTGGGTACAGAAAAACGTTACGGCGCGTTACATGGGGGGGGGGTCAATAATCTCCAAAAATTGCGTGACGTAATACTTGAACGCTCCCTTAGTCGTTTTGTAAAATATTTCTTATTAAACATTATTATATATATAAAATCTGATTGTATTTTTTGTAATGCTGTTTGTTAAAAAAATTAAGATAAAAAATTGTTTTAAATTTTTGAAGTGAAACTTCTTTATCGGGGTTGGAAAAATTTAGTGTAACATTTTTTCGTTTACGCGTCACATTTTTCCGTTACGCGCCATCTTTTTGAAGTGAAACTTCTTTATAGACGTATGGGAGAATTTTGTAGCAAATCGTCACGTTTTTCGGTTACGCGCCATGTTTCACTTCTTACGTGTGTACAACTAGTACACGCACAATTTTTTTTTATATCAACTTTGTTATGGAAGACGGAACTGGAACCAGCAACCCTGGTACTTTTAACTTAAAAGGATTTCCATATTACACATTGTAATTTTAAAAAAAATTTTAAGGAGAACCTTTGCAATATCATATGCCGCTGTATTTATATTGACAAATATTTTATAGGAATCGGAGTTATCCATCTCTCGTAACCGTTTCCTATCCGATTTGTCTACGGGTGGTAGCAGGCAAGACATCGATCAGTACAAGCAGGCTGCGTTGCAGGCAGAAAGGCTTTTGGAGGCAAGAGAAGCCAGCCATAGACAGCAGATCATCAGATTGGAGAATCAAGTAAGCATTTTATTATAAACTTTCCATTAAAAAGTGCTATCAAAAAGTGTTCATTCTTTATTAAAGTACACAATTTGGGAATTTATTTCTTAAAAATAATACCGTCCAAATGTAGACGTTCGCGACACTCATTTAATCGAACAATAATGTGATGACTGCCATTTCGTGACGGATATTTTCTTTCAATTGCGCCAGAGAAGTCGGTTTATTGGCGTAGACTATAGATTTAAGATAACCCCATAAGAAAAAATCCATAGGGGTTAAATCAAGACTGCGTGGTGACCAATTTATGTCACCTCTCCTGGAGATCAATTTGCCTGAAAAAATTTCACGAACTCGTGGCAGAGGCGTATTGGACGTTTGTGACGTTGTTTCGTCCTGCTGGAACCATGTCCTTTGGTTATAGCCAGGAAAGTTTTGAAGTTCAGGCACCAAGCAGACGTCTAACATTTTCACGCTAAATAAATATGCTAAAAAATGGGTTATTTTGTGTTTTTTTTTTTTTTTGTTAATAATTTTTCCAATTTTTGTACTCTACCCTCTGTAGGTGTTTGTTTTTCATTGTTCCACATTAGGGTTACCTGGAAGAAATCGCTTGTTAGCGATAAGGCCGCCCGTTGCCTTATAACTTTTGTAACATGTTTTTTTTGTATTTTTGTTACTTATGTGTGTTTGTGTATAAGGTAATAAAGCATAAATAAATAAATGTACACTTTCCACCCTAGTTTTTTTTATCTTCTAAAAATACAAACTCATGACACAACCTCTTACTTATTTCTATAGCATGCCCTATTTCTAACTCCAATGGTTTATTTCGTTAACCAGATAAGCCAGCTCCGTACGCAGCTGTCTGCCGAGATCCGTCGTCGGCAGTCGTACGTGGCCCGAAGCGGGCGAGCGGCTCGCGACATGCAACGGCTGCGGTCGGCTTTAGGAGACTCTTTGCGGACTGTGGCACAGGTAGGACATATATTTTAATTATAGTTTTAATTTAGTTATGGCACCACATAGTGAGGAGATTGAGAAAGACAAAACTGTGAGTTAGTGCGAGTGCACGTCAGTCTTAAGTGCTAAACAGTGGTATGTGGAAAATAGTAAACAAGAACAGTGTCTTCCCCTTAATAGATTTACGTTAGTACGAGGGTAACGTTATTGGACTTTCTTATGTTATATATCCTTTTCAGGAAATTAGGTTACTTAAATTACTTATAAGTTAGACTAGATCGTAATGTTATATGACGTAACATCTTATTTAAAAAAACTTTTATTTTATTAATGCTCTCAAACATGACATATTGTCATGTTAATCCAATACTTATAGTACATAATATGTTAGAAAATGCATATATTAAGTATTTTATTAAGAGTGGCTGTAAGCAAGATATATACCATAACTTAATCATGTAAAGCATACAACAGTTTTGGAAAGTTTTATAGGTAATCTTAGTTGGTGATCTATCAATAAAAGCGTTTTTATAATTTTATAAGCGGAAAGAGAACTGTCTTTGCATTTGTGTCTGGTGGCAAAGCTAAAAAACAACAGTGGCGCTACAACCTTTAAGATCCTGGGCCTCAGATTTTTTAATCTATTTATTTATTTTAATAGGCAAATAGATCAGCCTTGTAAGCTTGAACACGCCGTCGACTTTTTTGATCTAAGGCATGCTTCCTCACAGTGTTTTCCTGCATTGTACAAGTGTTCAATGTGCACATAGACAGAACGGGTTCGAACTTACGACCTTAGGGAGCTGAGGGCACTGCACACTGCTCACTACGTTATATACGTACGTACGTTATTACGTATAGGTCGGCAATAATAATCTAGATATATGAATAAATTAAAAGTATAGAATTTTTGTGAATAAATGAAATGATGCGAAGCAAATAAGATTTATATGAATAATAATCGACACGACATTCTCTGTACAAACAAATTCTATACTTTTCAAATTTTTGTTTGTTGTTGCGTAATGACTATTTCCTCTAAAAACCTTTACTTTTTTCAGGATCCAGCCCTGGATTCATACACTCTAGAGCATGAAGCTCGTAAATTGGACAACACACTCGCTCACAGTCTGCCGCCGCTCAACGATAGCTTTGATTCCAAATAGGTTTTGAAGAACTCTTAATTCTAGCAGGGCTACTTTCATATGAAAAAGGGTAAAATACCAATTTACTACAATACCCTTCGATGTCCTTTATGTATGTTAGAGACAACATTACCTCTAAATAGATGGGCCGTTGCAATTCAGCAGATACATCGTACAAATTTTAAACCAGACCAGCGCTGCCACTATGTAACTTCCAGCGATATCGATTCTGTTTGATATAGTTTTTTCTAACTATACTTATTGTAGTCGGAGAGCTATAAGGAGTTACAAGGTAATGGCACTGAGGCGGTACTTTAAGCCCCAATAGCGATAACGAACCACGCGATCACAGGTTGAGGCGTAACAACAGAGCTAGGATATTGAGTACACAAGTTTTGCAGTGGGTATCGCTATCACTATTGAAAGTTACAAGTACCGTTACGCTGTTGACTATAAGTTTATCTGCTTGGAATTTTTTAAACAAAATTTAGCAAAAACTTTGTTTTGTCAAGTTTTCGTAGATACAAGAATATCAAAGTCTACTTAAAATAGTTCTCCCATTCTCTTAGTCTCTTTTCTATTAACAAATATTTCCAGCAGTAAAATCGCCATCAGTGATTCGTAACATTACTTCGGCACTCTACCTTTTCTTGCCCATTCTTCTCCACACGAAACTACCTTTTGGAAGGGGCAACTAGAATCTTCTTTGTATTTTTTTTGACGTTCAAAAATGCCATTTTAGATGGTCTAAGGGTCTGTTTCACAATGTATAGATAAAGTACCAAATAGCTATGCAACACATAAATTATTTGTAAGATGAATTGTGCTATTTGACATTCATCGGACTCATAACTTATGATGGACTTTATGTGACGAATAGCGCTATCTGACTCTCGTGAAATGCAACAATAGTGTTTATCCTACCAATAAGTAATAAATAGCTAATTTGGAACTTATGTAGAACTTATCCGTACATTGTGAAACAGGTCCTAATTGAAATAAAAGATATGATTTTGAAAAAAATAGTATTCTTAGAGTGGATTTGAACATTACAGTTTTTAATTCATAAAGGTGAATCTACGCTGTTAAAATAATAAAAAATTTTACTATATCAGTGTAAGGTTGATATTAATTATAGCCTTGTAGAACTGATTGATGATATATTGTCTTCTAATCTCAATTATCAAATACTTCCAATAATGACCTAAACCTTCGTAGAACAAGGTCATAACTCTATTAACCTAACAATGATTAATAACTACGTATTTCGCATTTACAAATGACAAATCTTACCGTTATCGAATGACTCACGTAAGGTCATACGGAAACACTACGGAAGTGTTTTTTTATGAATGACTCAGCTGAGCAAACGAGTCTAGTTTTTATGTTTGTGTGTTAATATACCTGTTTGTATTTATTTGTAGTTGGCTTAGATGTAGCGATTGAATAGAAAAGATTCAGGAAGCTCCTACTTATGAATGAGGATGTCTTGACCTACTGTACTCTTTAATATATGTGAATGTTTGCTTTGCGATTTAAATATTGAATAGATAAATAATGTTAGGGTAATGTAGGGTATCCCTTTAAGGTAAGGGAGCGTTCAAGTATTACGTCACGGAATTTTTGGAGATTATTGACCCACACCCGTAACGTTTTCTGTAACACTAGTAAAACCTAAAAGTTACCATTATGTGGTGTAAAGTACTGGAAAGTCGAAAATAATATTAACAATAACGCTTACAATTAATCCCGCATCGTTACATTTTACAAAAGCCCCCCCCACGTACTCCCGTACGTCAAAAATGTATGAATGAAATGTGAAATTAAACATGAAATAAAATTGTGAGTCAAAGCAACAAATCTTCTAATAGTAAATTCGACTCTCGCGTAGCAATTCCTACTATCAATTCAGTGATTATATGTCAGGATATTGCCACTTTGTACCGATACATATAAAATTTAGAAAAATTCTAAAATAATTTTGGTTTTCCCACTAATTCAGCGATTGACATAATTATACAGATGTTTTTTAATTTGCTAAATCAAAATACAAGGTGAGGGCAGACGGGTCACTGTACGTGCTGTTTAACAAATGCCTTTTTGTACCGGCATATATCATGTTGGGTATCACTTCCCGTCATATCATACGCGTACCGGAAATAGTAATCCACGATTTTTATAGTTAAATCAAAGACTATTCGATTCATTTAAATATTGTTCCAGCCAAGAAATTAAAGAAAGTTTTACACCACTCCGATTTTAACGTGCGAATAGTAACGGTGTTGTGAGAAAGAGTTCGTTTATCGAACTGTTAATTTTAAATGTCTCGCCCGCATCATACCCTCATAGATCTTAAGTATCTATTTAATATAATACTGCCGATAGCTTTTATCTAACATTAGCTACTGACTAAAATATAATGGTGGGCGTAACATTATCTTCATCCAACGCATTATCTTCAACTTTGATATTTCGGCAACAAGTGGATTTGTATGTGGGATGACACTTTGACATGATAATCTAATGTATTCGAATTAAACCGCCTCTTCATACATACTTAGCAGTTTCGAATTGAAATAAATATTTGTGTTTCGACTAAAGAGTTGGCGCGTATAGTGCATAATTTTCGGTTGATAACAAAATGATACCAAGTGTGTTTGACCTTCGCTGACCCCAGGAGAATCATTCCTGCACTCGTTAATAATGTAAATTGAATGTAACGTGGGTCGAATTGAGGTGCCGCGACTAGACAACTCCCATTATTTTAGTCATCGCCCTGTTACCAATTTTCCCTATATTGATCTAGTCACTTACTAGTCGTAGTGTTAAGGTTTATTTTAAAATAAATTTACGGATGAATTTGAATTATTTAGTTTCCTCAACCTTTATTCGTTCAGATCAAAATATTACTATAATATTAATCATATATACTAATATGGTTTATCCCACAATGTTGTAATACATATTTAAAGGAATAACACGTAGTCAGCACATAATTACTAGAATTACGAATATGCCCGACCTTGTGATTAATTATAATAAAGGAAAATCATCAGAAATTGATCTGTATGGTACAATAAGAACAAATATTTGTAGAATTTGTGAAGATACACACGATATTTAAGGATTTTGTAATTTTGTTTCACCAGAAATTTTAATATATTTTTACCTTATCTATGTTAAATTTATCATCGAGTAAATAGGGCTGATACGTAAAATTGATAATGTGTTGCAGGTTCCTAAATTTTGAACATTCAATAACGTTTTATACATTTTACAACTTTGTAGTTGAATTGTCACTTAGAACATAATAACACAATTTTTTGATTGTTTAATGATTGAAATTTTCTATACGCGTTTCGTGGTGAGCTCGATCTATGTACGAGACCTTGTTTCATCATAAGAAATGTTGTATTTAAGAACATATGTTTGTATTTTATAAATTAGATCGCTTAATTTATAGGTCATAGTTAATAAGGCGTATTGTGTTCATTTCCATTGGACTGTGTCAATTCTTATGTTACTAGAATATCGACATACGCCCGCCACATTACACTGCCATTTTTTTATCATTGTAATTGTAGCTTAGTTATCACATTTTATGATACCCTTTTTACACACGGCAAGTTAATAAATAGATATAGAACAGCTGTTGTTTTATTTAATTAATTCATTTAAATTCCGAGGCAATTGTTTATTAGCACCGAGACCTCCACGCGACGCATGAGTCATCAATGTGTTGTGACTTAAGATCAGCCCAGAAAAAGCCAACTTGAATATTTAAAATTGGTTTTATTGATAAATTTGCAAAACAAAAGTGAAATTAATTGTACATGTCGATTATTGATTGAAAAGATAAAAATATACAAGTTATAATATAAATTTGCACATATATAAAAATATAATTCAACTCAGATCAAGTTATTTACCAATATCCTTGTGCAGTTACTCTTACATTAACAGAAATTAGAACGGAGGAAACATCTAATCCCATAACAATATTTGAACACCTATTTATAATTATTACTTTAACAAAGTTATAGTAGTAGCAACACGTCATGTCAGTAATTTACATTTAAATGAGCCAGTAATCATAAAAATTTATCCAATTTACAATAACGATATTTTTTAGATTTTTTACTTTTTATAAAGGAATACAGTCTGGCAAGTGCCTATGGAAACAATAGACACTGGTCACACTACACGGGGTGCAATCACCTAAGGCTCACTAATCTTTGTTCAATATACAGGGTTATTCTTATTAAGTAGGTGTATCAGGCCACATTCCTGAAATTATATTTACAAAAAAATAATATGAAACTTGTAAGTAGAATAATCTATGATTAATTTAGATAATTGTTCTAATATGGTTGGTGAAATGGAAGGATTAAAAATGGACATAGGTTAAACTTTCACAAGATATACCCCTGTATAGAGATCCAAATGGTGTTGCATCAACTTTCTATCGATACACTCGTAGAATATAACAAGACAATAATATATCTGAAAAATTTTAATGTATTCTTAATCATAAACATTTTACATAGAATCAGGCCCAACGGCATGAGTTAGGCATCCTTAGAGCCTGTTTAACCTTTTATCTGAAGTTCAGAAGCTTTGAACATGCAACTGTTTCATAGCAAATGATTATAGATGTTATATTCTTTATACGCAATGTAAACTTATATCAATTAGTAAAACATCTGAATTGATAGGAATTTATTATAATTATTAATATCCTAAGGTTTGAAAAAGCTGGTAAGTTTTAAAAGTGGAGAAAAGATTTACAACAAGCCAATATGGTATAACTATAACCCATTGCATCTGATATATAACATACATCTTTTAGTATTGTGTACAAGATAATTATTGGTGTAATTCAATGGAAGAACTGTAATTAAACATTTTCAAACTATCTTGGTATATAATCAATTTAGATTGCCCTAAAATAAAGTCCCAATTTGTTATAAGGTGATCCATATATAGCAATACACTGCTAAATAGAAAATACCTACTAAAGGAAGTATAACTAAATTCTTCTATTCATATACATTGTTAAATTTTCCTGTTCAATGCCTGTGAACATTGACATCTAATGAAGCAATTGTACCTTAATTGTGATTATGAAGTTGGCTTCATATATGCTTTACCTAACATGATATTTAATCAACAATTACAATAGATCAGAGGTGATAAAAACTTCTGAACTTAGTATTTATTCACATGGAACTAAATTTAAGGGTGAAATGTACACATAATTTTATAACATATTGAGGAAACTTAGAAACATTTGCCGAAGTACAGAAAACATATGTTACTTCAGTGTACATTTCACCCTAAAGCACTGGATCACAATACATCAGTTTTAAAAATGCACATTCTAGAAATGCAAGGTATAAATAACCATGCTCACCCGACGTAGTATATTTTGGAGTAATCAAGAGCCAAATCCGGGTAATAGAAGTCTTTCAAATTATTAAATATTTAATACATATGCGAGCCGGACACGCCACGAACCTTACAGCAGACGACATATGTGCTTTCTGCTTCTTGGTTTGTTTACCTCTTTGGGAGACTTTTTATTGATTTGTCGCACTAGATCGTAGAACACTTCATTCACACTGATTTTAGCCTTGGCAGAGGTCTCCATGAAGACGCAATTGAAATGATTTGCGAGGTTGGCACCCTGCTGCTTACCAACCACGCGCTCCGCATCCAGGTCACACTTGTTGCCCACCAGAACCATGGGGACATCGTTCGTGTCCTTCACCCGCAATATCTGCTCCCTTAAATCTTGTAGATCGTTGAATGTCGATTGTGCGGTTATAGAATACACTAACACGAAACCTTGTCCGTTCTTCATATACAAGTCTCTCATTGCAGTAAATTGTTCAGTGCCGGCAGTGTCAAGGATTTCGAGCATACATTGTTGTCCATCAACTTCCACTTGTTTTCGATAGCTGTCCTCGATGGTGGGGTCGTATTTCTCCACAAAGATGCCTTGTACAAATTGTACTGTCAGGGCGGACTTTCCCACGCCCCCGCTACCTAACACGACTATTTTGTATTCACGCATTATTAACTATTTTGTGTTGGATAATTTTATGCACAGAAATTAAAGTTTAAACAAAATAAAAGCGCATTAACTTGCAAGTTATTGCAAAAACCTTCAACAAGTCAAACCGCCATGACACCGTTAACAGGGCGATGGCTCACTTTTTGGGTTTGCCAGATTAAATAAATTGGAACCTGTTTTCATCACACTCGTTAGTCGTTGTAGAAGACACAGTGCTGCCAACGTTATAAAAATATATATCCCTAAAGGTAAAAGTCAAAAGACTGATACTGTATTTCACTACTTATTCTTCCGTTATAAAAGGCCTTCAGAAAAACTAAATAGATTTAAATGGTTACAGATAAAATCTTATATGTATCTACGAGCTTGTAGTCGTGCATTAATGAAGGGCTAGAACCTTAACGTATTTATGATTATGAATAAACTAGAGAAAATTATAACATAAGTCATAACTATTTACGTACTCGGGATGTAATAATAAATCGGTCAATTTGTTAGATCTACAAAAAACAAAAATCTTCGTGTCTCTACCACGAAATTGATGTACCACGAATATGTATGTATTACTTTATTAACTAAAAAGTTGAAAAAAATACACAGCTCGAAACGAGGACGCTGGTCACACCTATGTAAACACAATGGCGGCCAGGCTAGCAATTTGCGTATTGAAGGGGAGAATAAAAATCCGACATTAAAAGGCAACAATATCAATATATTTATTTATAACACTAACTTTTATTACCTTCTAACTTTTATACATGTACAAGAATAATAAATGGCAACTCATCAATTATCAGTTATTATAATAAAATTAGTTAAGATTTGCAGAATGCAGAACCAGTTTTATGGTTACAGAAGTTCCTTAAGTCTTAGCTAGATGGCGTGCTATTCACTAATGTTTATTGATTAGACAGCTGATGTAAAATGTGTTATTAGTTAATTCATATTAAAGTGGAATTTTTAAATTTCCCAAATTGTTTTGGCTTCAGACATATAAAAACTGAAGGTTAAAGAGCCTGATACCCAGAGAGTGATATAACTTGGGCCTCTTCGTAAATATTTTCTTTCAAAATTATTAGAGTACGTAGCATTTATCGTTATAATTAATATTGTTTTTTATTAGATAATATTGATAGAAATAATCTATGATAACCATTTGTAGTGTACCTATGTTTACAATTTTTTTATCACCCTAACGCGTTACTTACCACGACTATTTTCAATGCCTAAGCTGCCATTTTAAATCAAGGGTAGTAATCAAAGTCGAGACTATAATATCATATTACTCCCGTTTGACAAAATCCAACACATTTTTGTTCAGTTTACTATGTACCTAATTATTAATTATATCCAAAAATATTATCGACATTATGGTATCTCTTTAAAAAGATTTTATTAATTAGCATATTAATTGCGTGTACGTGTCCTGATTTACGTGCACACGAGTGAGACCCGCCTTAATGTAATTTACTTTATTTCCTCCAAAAATATGGAAAATGTTGCATATTAACATGACACGCGAGTCCTTTTAGCCTGATTAAAATATGTTAACTATGAACGGATTTTACAATTAAATGGGTTAATTGACTAAGTTTTCATGATACTGAAATATTTTAATTATTTTGTGCCTGATAATTGTGGAAGTAGGAAGGTGCCGCTCTTTCTTCTATAACCTGGATTCTTGACCAGTCTAACCACTGACTAGCTAGAAGGCCGCAATGAGATCGAGTTGTATATGTCACCGTAAAATTGTAAAAACCGTTAGATTGTAATCTATCTCGCGAGATTGTAAACTGTCGAAAGATTGTGAACCTCAACGAACTGCTTGCAAATTAACGTATTATTATTCGGTAGTTATATGAAATTGTTGAGAAGTAAAATTAATCTGTTATTGAACAAAGAAGTTTGAATGTTAACTAAGTTAGTGTAGTACAATCTACCGAACAATAATACGTTAAATTGTAAGCAGTACGCTGAGGTTCACAATCTTTCGACAGTTTATAATCTCGCGAGATAGATTACAATCTAACGGTGTTTACAATTTTACGTTAATATATATACGTACAAGTATATATATCATTAGCTGTAGGAATAACTTTGCTTTTCAGGGTATGACATCCTCGTCGTAATTGTACCCGTAGATAGGAAGTTACATAGTTACCAATAAGTCTTACTAGCGTTATTGTATTAAAACATCCAATTCAGTAAAATTGTATAGCTCTGATGATCATAAAATACAACCGATTCTTATGAATTTTTTAATGCATATTCTGTAAGTCTGAGAATCGACTACTATCTATGTTTTTAACCCCTAAATGATTAGGAGTGTCCATCCCAAATTTTTTAGACAATTTTTTTTTGTTTTTGTTCTTTACATAGCATACAAAAAACATGCAACACTTAATTTTCATCTACCTTCTACGATCAACCCCTATTTTTAATTTGCTATTTAAGAACTTATAACTTGAACTCTGAGGTTTATTTAGAGAAAGATCACAGAAAAACCTAAAAAGTTTTCATTCCGGAAAACCGAACAGTCTCTGGGGTAGCATAGCAAAATGTTCCATGTTGGTATCTACTAAAAAGGTAGGCTAAGCATTAAGGAGAAACGAAATTCGCGGGCGGCAAGTATATATAAAAGCATTTAAATGAATTAATTTCCGGCTTGATTAATATGTATTAATTCATAGCCAGTATTTTTAATTATATAACGATAAGAGCGTACCCATAAGCCGGCTACGCTTTTGCGAGCCTTCTCGTAGTGTCCATAGGCAGCCGTAACATCAGGCGAGCCTTCTGCCCAATTTGTACCCGTCCTGAAAAAAAAAAGTTTGCTTATGTTAAATCAAAGGAGCATTCTCTGACTTTTAGTAAGTTTCTAGAACTTTACACGCATTTCGACATTCTTGATTGGCCGTGACGAGAACTAAGGACTTATTGGAGTATATACCAACACAGCCTTTCACATATTAAAATTAAAAACATAGCAAAGTGATTTGAATGAAGGATTAAGCTTTAAAGCATTGTGAAAATGAATTCATAATCTCAAGATGAGCAATTTAAACTCAACAAGAACAATTGAGATCAAATACAAAGTTGAAAACAAGCGAATCGCGTCGTTACGGCTTTTGTATGGTAGTTTCGAGTTTCTAAGCAGATGATATCTTTTGGAGGTATATTTTTATTTAAATTACTCAATATTATACTTATAATAATTCAATATTATAGTAAAGGCCATTCAAAGTTCTGTAATATTAGGTCCTTACATAATATGAAATTGGCGTTTTGTCGTTCTGGCCACTTTGACCTCAAATATCTCCTCTTTGGTTAGGTTAGTTCCAAATTCAATTTTTTACAACTATTTACGTGTGCATTTGTTTTTCGAAAACCATGATCACTCTTTATATAAAATGGAAAACATGAAATATCGCGTTATTTACGAGTACGGGTTCCACCGTATTACCAGTGCTGCAGAAACGGCTCGAAGGATTAATGATGTGTATTGCGGCGGTGTAACTCGCGTTTTCGATCTGGAAATTTCGACCTGCAGAACAAGCGCCGTGGATGGCCGGAGATCAACGTTGATAAAGAAGAATTGAAGGCTGTTGTGGAAGCGGATGTATCGCAAACTACGTCCAAGTTAGCTGGAGGCTGTGGTGTTAGTGATAAAACTGTATTAATCCACTTGAAGCAAAATGGAAAAATGAATGGCTTGAAAAGTGGGTGAAGCAAATTGAGTGAAGCAAATCGACAAACGCGCGTCGACTGCTGCGTTACATTACTCAACCGGCGCAATAATGAAGGGGTTTTAAATCTAATCAAACCTGTGATGAAAAGTGGATCTATCCAAATGTTTCATATGTATAAATACCACCTACATAGCTACTAAAAACGTTGGTTAAGTAAAGAAACATTACGGCAAAAAAAATTCGCGGGGGCATTTAGTGCATAATAAATATTAAACTTAGTGGAGAAAAACGTACCGTGTGTAATTAGTAATATTAAGTCTACGGCCTTACATACACATACATTTAATTGATATAATGTGCCAACATCGAAACAATTTTCGTATATTAATAATTAGTACAGAGAATACCGTATATTTTATTGCTACGTATAATTTACGTGGTTAAAGCTGAGAGTGCAAAACAGAGCCTTACTGCAGCACCTGCGTAGTCTTGCATATAATTTTGTCATTAAGTAACGAGCGAACTATTAGTAAAATTATTTACTTTAAATTTTTGAACAATTATTATTTTAGTCACATTTATTATAAACATTATATGACTGCAATGATTGTTTTGAAATTTCTTATTTAAATGTGAATGGAATAGAATTATTAATTAATGACGTCCTGTCATTGGTGAACGGCTACTGACTGTACCCTTTTTTATTGTTGGGGAATCAATTTACAAACTTTTAAAGCGACGAGGGGAGTGTGGGTTTAGCTCCGTGAGGTGCAAGGGCACCCTATCCACTAAAACACAACAGCCCCAAATGCTCGCTATGGACGGAAGGCACGGTAACAGAAGAGACTGAACCCTGCATCAACATTATGATCTAAAACTATTAAAACTTGTAGTATTCAATTAATTAGTACATAAGTGTTAGCTGTTATTTTTAAATATAGCAGAATAAATGTGTACAATACTGACAAGGTTTTTCGTTGTTTATAAAATTTGTATAAAAAATTCCGCAGTATTCCCGATGACCTAAACATGCTATGTCACACACCTAGATGAGCTGTAGGATATTAAATAGTTACACAATTTTTTTATTATAAATATTGTCACAGTTGTACGTAAATGGGCGTGCCTTCAAACGTTTAAAACTAACTTGAAATGAATGAACATGATATATATTTAATGTTAGATAAAACGTGTTTACAGTAGGTTAGGTTACGTTTAGGTTATAAGGACGTGAAAAGAAGCATCAAGAAACAGTTTTAAAAATAAAATGAAGTTAAAAAAATCCACAAAATTTTATAGCATAGAATATGGTGTATGTGTTAGCTGTAATGCTGGGTTTGCGTAGTAATTAGTAGGAAAATCTATTCTACCTTCAATATCAATAATATCAGAAAAAATATTTATTCACGACTTGTAAGTAACACTAAAAAATTAAATTAAATTAGGTCAAAGCTCAGAACTACCAATAACATGCGATGTCCCACAAGGATCTATATTAGGTCCATTGTTATTTTTAATCTATGTTAACAACATTCAGGAAGTCGGTTTACACGGCTGAATCACTCTCTAGGCTGATGTCACCTTATTTTACTTTGGTTCAAATATCCAGACTATAGATTCTAAAAATGCTCTTCTTTCTTGGTTATAAACAAAATCTGCTAAAATTACTAAAACGACAACGCATCTAACGCAATTGAAAAGCTTTTTTCAAACTCATAAATAAAAATGTAAAGGTCTATTTAAATCGCAGCGAAACGCCGATTGTTTAGACCATACTTGAATTTCCAGACGAGAGAACTTGTCTCCTGTTATAGTTCTTACATGTTATCGTATCGACGGAAACTGTTATGTTAATTACTTGCGTAATAACTTACAGGTTTTTCCGTTGGTAAAATATAACGTACATAATTACGATATTTAGATCACAACTAGCTGATTATCCTTCGAGCGTTAAGGGTTTACCAAAAACTTATTAAACTACTAAGAAAATCTTAAACGTTCGTCAAAAATATATTGGATTTTGACATACTCGTTTCGTCATATACTAATCTACAAATCTTACTGATAATTCTACTCGAGATAATCCACTATCTACTTGGGGATGTTAACAACGATGGATCGAAACTCCAGCGTGCTTCTGAACAAGCGGTGTTTAAGTAGTAAGAAAGTTGTAAAGGTATGACGGAATCAGGTATTTAGTTCCAAAGAGTATTCTCCGATGTGAAATCTATAGAAGATTGAAATGCAGGCAACCTAAATATAATAGAATAAATTAATTTTTTATTATAGATACCAATAAATAATATATTTTATTTATTTGTGTCTAGCGGTATCAAGTACGTTAATTCATTGCTTCAATTTGAAAAAAAATAGAGAAGAAAATAGAATTTTAAAAATGATTGTTGATATCATAAAATATAACTACTTTACTTCCAAATCTACCTATGTAAAAAATTCATATAGCGAGCAGTTTCGGTGGATTGCGATCATGACACGAGATTCATTTGTATATAATTATCACTATTATATGCATGAAATAAGTTATTTATTAGCCGAATACACAGAAAAAAAATAGCCTGAAAGAGACGACGAAACAAGAGCGCGTTTTCACCTCGCCTAAAGTGGGGTTTCTCATTTTTAATAATTATCCATATGTGACACTATTTTTTTTATTCAAACGCATCATATAAAATGTTAATTAAAATCCCAAGTTCATAGTTGAAAACTTATAATATAAGCGTCTAAAGTTAAAAGCACGTCTACTTAACTGATTAATGTACTCACTTTGATGAGTTTTTCAATTACTCTTTGTTAGTTTTGTTTTAAATGGGTTTTTCGAGATTGCACTAAAGTTATTGGACTTAAATGTTCACATATATTACTGCATACTAATTAACCCGCCAAATTATATCAGACACTACTTTTTCCTCTGATTTCTGTACTGATCTTCTTCTTTCTGATTTGATTTTTGGACAGGTAGATGATCAGATTTTTATGACACAAATTTTCGGGCTTTAGGAAGAGTCACACACTAAGTACGCGACTGATATGATTAAAATCTCTCCGACTCGACTCAGATTGTGGGTAAAGTTCGAAAGTCGACACTATGCGCTAATTAGTAGAACTAACGTATGTAACTTTGACAAACGAGACATTTATTAAGTCGCTTTGTCTTGACGTTGAGGATGAGGAAGTCATAAAACCTTAAATTAATAGTTAGAAAAGTCCATAATTGGTCCATAATTCACAGGCCATAAGCCACAGTTTACACGACACCAGAAAGGGCTACGCCCCTAGCCGGCTTACTTAGAGAATTATCACTAAATAAATTCAAAGCCCTCGTTAAACGAAAATTAATCAACAAAGCTTTTTATAAATTTGAGGACTACTTAAATGATCCTAATCCTTGGGATTGATTTGCTCCAGTTCAAACAATTTGTATGACAATACTTGGCGATTAAAAAGAGTGGCGGAAAGTTTCTTGCCAGTTCTTCTTACCCGCTCTACGCCCTTGACTTGCGAACTGGTAGTAAATGTAAATTTACGATTAATTTAACTTGACGATTCAAAAGTGTACTTGGTTACCCACTTGAATAAAGATATTTTGAGTTTGAGTTTGAGTTTACACTGAACCAGAATTTTGTACTTTATGTAGACAACAGTCAGCGAAGAGAAGTGTTGGCTTAGTGGCTTCAGCGTGCGACCTTCATACCTGAGATCGTAGGTTCGATCCTCGGCTGTGCACTAAATACTAATGGACTTTCTTTCTATGTGCGCATTCAACATTTGCTCGAACGGTGAAGGAAAACATCGTGAGGAAAGCGACTTGTCTTAGACCCAAAAAGTCGACGGCGTGTTGCACTGGAGGCTGATCACCTACTTGCCTATTAGATTTAAAAAATGACCATGAAACAGATTCAGAAATCTAAGGCCAAGACCTAAAGAGGTTGACACTGATTTATTTTTTACACAACAATCGTATAAAGTTTCTAGAAATTTTTGATTGCTAATGAGTATGAAACATTTCCATAATTATTATTCCATATTGGAAATACAGTAAAGATCCTAAGTCCTATGATTACTGAGGCGTCCGCTATAAAATGAGTACTTAAATTCTTCAATTTTATTATTGGAATTAGGTAATCCCAAAAGCGTTACCAAATTGAAACTGTTCCGATCGACGCCTGCTTTATTTGAGAACTTTTTGCATTAATTTAAAAGTTTAGGACCATTTTACCGCTCATTTTCTTATGTTTTTATGGCAAATTTAATGGAAAATAATTAATTTCAATTAATTATATTCAATTTAGGCTACAGCGCTGGTACTACTCTTTAACTTCCGATAGCGAAGTCAAGATCGGGTAAGGGATCTTGACTTCAATATTGAGTTTTTGATGGGTTTAAAAAAAATTGTCTTTATGTGAGTTAAGTTTGGTGGCGGTTAATGTAGATATGTTCAAATATATGTTAAATGAAACACTTTGTTTGAAGCTGGGTGTCAACTGGCTTTAATTGTTTAAAACTTCAGCTTATAAAAACTAATTATTAACTTAAATATATATATATATATATGTAACTTAACTGATGTTAAGTTACATAATTTGTGTTTAGAACTTTTTTAATTACATCAATAATTTTAATTGTAATATATATCAATGAATATTTTATCGATAATTAGGTATCTCTAATAAGGTAAAATTTTAAATAATTGGCAATGGGAAAGTGTCTAAAACCGAAGTCTATGTAAATATAAGGAAATACAAATCGTATAATTGCTACCCAACAACGTTTTTATTAATTTCAAGTGAAAGAAACGAGAATATTGTTCACTCTAAGGCTGCTGACTGCTGAGTTCGAGTTCCACGTTTAGACGAATATCTAAATAATGTCGCGTAACTTAGAAATGTAAGTGTAGTTTTATTTAAAGATCTACTTGCGTAAACGATCTCATTCAACTAATAAGCTTCTTTCGTTCAAAAAACATCGGATTTTCACAAAATATAGGTTTCGTAGTGAATTTAGTGTCTATTTTCCGCTAAGCCGACCCGGTCGTTCAGTAAACACGCCGATACAAAAGGCGCAATTGAGCGTAGACACCGCAAAATGAAGTGATCTCTTTTTGTTTTAGTTTGTTATCGAATTCGAATATAGACTAGAATTGTGGCCGAGGTCTAATCTAAACAAACAACAATAAACGAAGCGTTTTGATTAATTTTAAGATTAAGGTTAATATAGCAAAATGTAGGCTTAATTCATATAAAGGCGAAACGAAGTTCGCGGGGGCATATAGTTACATTATATATACATTATACACTGTTAAATAAAACAGGCCATGCTTTTACAATTTGATCCTAACTTGGATATCCAATACCAATTATTGCCAATATGTGAAAATTGATTGAAATAAAACACCGAAAGAGGCAACGAAAACAAAAACACGTATTTGTAAATAACGTGAACGGAACGAGACAATACGTATATTTACGTTGGAAAATTTATTCGTTGCGTATCTGCGAAACGGTTGTTTCACTTGCTTTATTATAAATATTGACCTCCATAAATTTAGACCTTAAATACTAGTACTTAACAACTATATTCATTTGTGAATGGCTGCTTTTCAAACGGAATATATTAATAACTGTGGTCAAAAGTCAGATACAAAACCTGTCAAAACAATATTCCATCTTCCATCCCTCAGCGTTTGCTATGTCACCACTGCCATAATATAATGGTTGTGATGGCGTCATTCACTCACTCCGCTGGATCTGCGATTTAGTGTCTTGGCCTCTGAAACAAAACTCCTGCGCCACCCCCCAGCAATTGCTGGCTTTCACCTGTATCAAGGTCCTACTCGACTCTGTCAATCCAGCGGTACTTACTGGTCTCCGACCACTAGGCTCTGATGACATGGGTCCCAAAATTAAAAGGTTTAATTATTACGTGTTCATTTTATTCATAATTGATTTTAAAACTTAAAACAAGGCAAGACAGCTATTGGGTCAATATTGTAACAGTACGGATAAAATATAGAATTCAAAATCATATTTATTTTAATTTTGGGCCTCTAGTTTCTACATATATTTCGTGATCATTTGTTTATTTCTAAGTTCAGACTTCTGTGCCTGACACATGCCGTTGACTTCTGGTCTAAGGTATACCGGTTTCCTCACGATCTTTTCCTTAACCGCATGAGCGAGTGTTAAATGCGCATTTAGACTGTCAATTGTTGCACAGTTGGAGTTCGAACCTGCGACATCAGAGATGAGAGTCGCACGCTAATCCCGCTAGACCAACATACATTAAAACTAAGATTAGCACAACACAAACACAAAGTAATTACTAATTAATACTTACAATATTTTTGAAGTTATACTTCTTTAGGCGCGTTATGAAAAATTGATGAGAGTGAAATTTTACGATGCGCGCGCACCGTGACACAAAATTAACAGAATGAAGTTGCCCACGGAAGATGCTACGGCATTGGACATAATTTAAAAACAACATTCGAATAATAATAGAATTTATGTTACATTTAATGTAAGAGAATAATAATGAATATTTATTTATTTAATTTTTCAAATGTAAACTGAACTATTATTTATTGACTATAATTACTCCTTTTCCAGTCTTTGAGTATATAATTGTAATTAATTATTTGCATGCAATCAAAAACTATATTTATTAATGCCAAAGAAGTATAACTTCTTACGCGCGTACATAAGTACACGCACCCTTTTTTATTTATATTTTAAACCTGTTTGGATTTATTTACCATAAACCTATCAAAATGTTAATGCCTGAGTATTGCAGAAATCCCGTCTAATGCAGGTATCACTAATCAAATAATTCTACAGAGCCATTCATTATGAGCCGTCACGAACAAGAGCGACTCTGTTTGCACAAATTCCGACTATTTACATTTACATGTGAGCTGGATAGTGGATATCCTATTTTAAGCTTAATCTATAAAGATAAGCCAGCAGGGTTTATAGAAGTGAAGCTGTGATGCCATACAAATTCTAATAAGTTATTTATATTAGTTGTTTTCCCGTTTAACCATGGAAACATACTGGTAGTTTAAGTAGTTACTGTTAATATAGATGATTACTGTTAATATAGCCTTTTTCTTCGTAGATGCATCTGACATTTTAAATTGAGTTGCCATTTTAATGTTAGAAACCCTTTTTTGTATAACAGGGGTATGTATAACGGGCTCGGCTCGTAAGTGCGTTGACGGCCTTTTAACCTATAAGACCCAAACTTTCTTCTACTACAATATCTAGTTAAGTGTCAAAAAATAGTCAGTTAGTTATAATAACACAATAATTGTACGTAGAAACTTTTATAAGACCTTTCATCATTTAGATTTATTTAGGACTCAAGTAATTACTATTTATTTGGAACTTAAATAAAGTCACATAAAAATAACCTTATGAAATATTTTTATATTTACACAGTTTCATAAAATAATTACATAACCCTTCACTCTCTTTCTATTAAATTGTGATGAAACAAGACGTAGAGGTGAGTATTTAATTTAAAACGATTCAATTAGACTAATTTAGTTTTTCTGAATAAAGGGTAATCTTGATCACTACAATGATCTTATTGAAATTCATTTATTATTTTCTGTTTTCACGCACACTTTTAAACTATTTGACAGTAAAAAAGGATTATATAAAAAAGGACGATAATCAGTATACAATCCTTAAGCATTATGGAAAAAATAATTTGTGAATAAAAATCATTGATTTATCAAAAAAATAAAGTAAAAACAAAATTATACGTCAAACACGTGACTCAAAACGGTCACAGAAAAGTCGAATTAACAATAACGTAGCATCTTGTCTAGAGATGCGCTTAGTTGAATCGACGATGTCGTAGCATTCTGTATATAATATTTATAGGACTGTTTTAATATAATACAGTCTTGGAGTTTAATTCGGAGAAAGTTTTTGATGAAACAAGTAAAAAAATGTGTTTACGTGGTTACTAGAGGAATGGTACGTCATAGGCACTTATACGACGCCATCTTGTCTAGAGATGCGCTTAGTTGAATCGACGATGTCGTAGCATTCTGTATATAATATTTATAGGACTGTTTTAATATAATACAGTCTTGGAGTTTCATTCGGAGACCGTTTTTGATGAAACAAGTAAAAACATGTGTTTACGTGGTTACTAGAGGAATGGTACGTCATAGGCACTGATGCGACGCCATCTTGTCTAGAGAAGATTTTTAGCGGTTTTATGAAATTATGTATTTTGAAAGGTTAACAGAAATAAATATATTTTGTGTAGTTTCTATGGTCACTAATGAATAATCTGAAATGGTTTTCAAATTCCTGTCAAATAGCCAATTACATTTATTTTATGTTAACCGCTTTTAACTTCATGTTGTGTTATACCATTAATATATTATAAGTGCACTCCACAGATAGTTAACGATAATTTTAATTAAAATATTTCGCAAATAAATTCTAGGAAAATAGGTTGTGAATTATTGGCACGACTTGACCTTGATTTGAACGACCCTCAGAGAAATCATTACTCAAACGGATGTAGGCCATATGTACAGATTAATCTCCAAGTTTTTGAAATATTTTTTTACATTTACAAATGTTACTTATATACATCAACATTTCAAGCAGCGTCTAAAAAAACGTAGATATCAGCCAACTATTGGGTAAAACTTTTCATCACTCAGTACTGATGACAGAGCGAGGAGGGAGGAGATAGTGATTTTTGTGAACCTGATGATAGTTTGGAAAGCGCGGTGTATGTATGCTACAAACGCAACGCCCAGTGCCCAATGTATATTATAGTAACGATCTTAAAATCGGTCCCCCGAATCTGATGATACTGATTATGCTGGGCACCTTGATTGGAAAAAAAATTTTAAAGTTTTGTTAAATGTATTGAAATTTGTTAACAATCCGCCATTTTCTACTTTTCTATTGGTTATAAGAGATTATTTTTATTCATCGATTTTTCATGCTAAAAAACAATCGATTAATTTACCGAGAATGTCACATCTCTAATTTTTTTTCTCAATTGACATCATATATGTGTTCTTTATATTGTTAATCCTGCTATAGATGCATCAACAAGAAATACATGTGGCCAGAATAAATAATTTAGGTTTTACAAGGCAAGTTTAATTATATTCCGATGGAGACGGTCAACTTGCATAATAACCTTCTCATAAAAAAACTTGGCATTTTCTTAGAATAAATAGAGTTATTTAAAAATTAGCTCGATCAATAAAAACTACTGATTTACCTATTATATATTAGTTACGTAAAATAGAGTAAAATACAGTGGAAGTTTAATTCTACTAGATATGCATATCCGACTAATATTACAAACGCCAAAGTTTCTAAGTATGGATGGATGTTTGTTACTCTTTCACGGAAAAACTACTGAATGTATTTTAATGCAACTTTACAATAATATAGCTTATACATCATAAAAACACATAGGCTACAAGTTATATAAATATTGTGTGAAATATCCAAAATATCAAGTAAGTAGGAAAAAATCTACCATCTGCGAGCTATTCTGGCATACGCTGCCAAAAGCGCTAGAGTTACACATAGGTATGTAATGTATGATGGAAATGTTTATCTTAAATAGTCAATATCTTTAGTAGTTTTTATCTACACCACGCTAACGTAAGCTACTCGAATAACTAATCTTGCGCATAATCTATACAAATAAAAATGAATCGAAAAACATGTAGATATTAGAGACATTAGAGATATTTTTTATTTATTCCTTGAACTCGGAGGAAGGTTTTTATAAAGAGAAAAATTGGGAAATACAAAAAATAATTTAAAAAAGTAGTTTAATTTAGTACATAGGTTTTTATTTCGGAAAAGCGAACAGTCAGTCCAGTTCCGGAGAAGCATAGCATTGTAAACAAGTTGAACTTCACGATTTGCTAAAAAAATTATGAACGAATTTTATTTAAATTTGAAGTGGAACTAGAAGATATGTACAGTATCAATAATATATTAAATACAAACAAATACAATAAACACAGGAAATAAAGTATGATCTTTTTATAAATAAAATAATTTAAAAAGTAAAAACAATAGAACTCTTAATACTTCGTATAAGTGATATGACTTGCTGCTAGATACTAACTTAGGTGCTAAATTACAGTGCCTAATACACATTTTGTATACCTGTAATTCTAGCTGCAACAAATTAATTTACAGAGTTCAGCTTAATGTTAGTGCATAGTTGAACATCGTTAACCACTAATGACCGATGTAGAGGGAAAAGCTCTATTGGTATAACTGGTTTATTCTTTGGGTGATTAGGAAATATGCTTAAAACTATTTCAAGCTTCTATAAAGTTCTATATTTCTCCATGACGCGCTTAAGATTTTCATATCTTTTTTTTGTTACATGTTTAAAAAGAAGATTTTTTTAGTTCATTTGGCCCCTACATGACGAATGAATTATGATGAATTTTGGTATGGATTACTTACTTCAATATTCCTAGATAGCAATTTACAGTTAATATATCAGATCAGTCGAATGATTAGGCGTTAAATATCCCAAGAAAGTTATGAGAAAACCAGCATGTGTTAGACAATGTGTGTGAAAGAAAACCCAACGAAATGCCCCAATAATTATTGGTGTTTAATTTGAATTTGGAATTTCTTTTCTGAGAAGGATGAAGAAGAGGTTACATGGAATATGAAATTAAAAAAAATATATGAACGAATTTCATTTAAGTTTAGAACTTGTATAGTACGCATTAATATGCCCCAATTATTATAATTACATTTAGGTTGTAATATTACATACACGTTAATGAAAGAAAGTCGCATAATATTGTCTTCTACATTTGAACTTTCAAATTATTTTGAAGCGTTATTATCATTTTAACAAACTACGGTTCTTTAATAAGCTTTAGGAAACTTTAGTTTAATTTAAGCTTCGATAAATCGCTAAAGATAGCTCTCGCATCTCGCTAGGGAGTTGTTTATACATTTGCTATGAAAGGAATTAATTATAATGACATCATGAAACGTAAACAAACTTGACATAGATATTTATAATTTACGATTGTAAGGGAATTCTATAAATATGAAAAATGAGTCAACGCGTCAGATATGAACTCACATTGAAGTGAGATCATGTGTGAGTTACGTTACCGAGATTTTAACAGTACCTATAAATAATTGTAAACCTTTTATGCTTTTATGAACTAATACTTTATTATAATAAATATCGTTATTAAAAGGGGTTTTACGTGTTACACCTGCCTTGCGATTCTGTAACTCACTTTTCGAACTCTCACAGCGGTTTTCACAGCGGCGGTCACGCTCAAATCAGTGAAGCAGTTATTTTACGATTTGGCATTCTGATAAGGAGGGAGCTTGTAGTTTATTGTTTGGTACTTCTATATGTACCAGAGGCAACTGCGTTTTTGGCCATGAAGTTCCAAATCCAAATTTAATTGATTTTCGATATTTAACTAATATCTGATTCTATATTTAAAACACTAGTTTGTACAGAGAGCAGTATCGTTCTAGTGACTCCGTGAACAGATATCTGAGGCCAAGACATAAAAGGTTGTAGCGCTACTGGTAAAGTAAGTCGTACCTTTTTCTACCTTTAGTATAGAACGAGTTTTAAAATCCACATTCTTTATAAACATACTAATTCTGTTTTGAATATAGAATCCCAATATTATGTTCGTTAACGGAACAATTACATTTGAATTTGGAACTTCTTGGCCTATAACATCCGTTCAATCATAAAATTAAATTTAGAACCTCGAATCTTGAAACGCGGCTCCATTGAGTATTTACTGTCACAGATAAACTAAATATAAAATCTTGAGGTAAACATACTTTGAATTTCAAAAGGTAATTTTGTTATGGTTCGCTAATGCTTCCGTAACAGTATTCAATCTCCACGAAGTTTTGGCACCCGCCGTAATTCCACCTGTCTTCAGCCTAAACAGAGTTTAATGACTGGCCGGAAGCGGAAATACCGATAGATGCTCAACTTTAAGTAAAATTATACGGTAGGTTATTCTAACAAGCAAATTGTTGAGCATGATTGAGATTGATTTTTTTCGGCAATATTGTTTTACGAAATTAATTACTGAAAAATTCTTAGAGTTTTAAAAATAGAATTTGACATTAAGTGATAAAATTACAT
Source organism: Pieris napi (assembly GCF_905475465.1). NCBI lineage: Eukaryota > Metazoa > Arthropoda > Insecta > Lepidoptera > Pieridae > Pieris > Pieris napi. The sequence goes on from NC_062250.1 coordinate 7,299,605, forward strand.
TATGGAAAAACCCCCAATTTTTTTAGGGGTTTTTCCATAAGAATAGTTTAAAATGTATTATGTTTACTTACATATAAACAAAGCATGATACAAATGTACAGATAAGGCAAGCTGTAAGACGATTAAAAATCGAATTCAAGACTTTTGAAAGGAATTTAAAAACTTTAATTACAATATAATATCGGCGCGTCATCGTCATTTGATGATGATGGAGCAATAGCTTTCCCTCTTCAAGGAACAGATATGCATATTTCGCCCCCGTGGAATAAATGTTTTATTTGTCTGTTTGTTAAATATTAAGTAAAAAGTAGTGTTAATTCATGTAGCATACATACAGTACTAGTATTAAACTGGTAAAAAGTGATACAGACATTGTATGACACATTTCCGCACCGTCTATTTTCTTTAAAATCTTGACGCTAAGATTTTAATATTTTTGCGTTTTCTAAGTTTTCTGATTAATTGATGTTGAGCTTTTCTTACGAAGCTGTGGCATAAACACTTCCTATTACGAGGGTAAAGTTAGGTAACTTGTTGGTTCTTAGTTACCTTATATTAGAGTGTAATAAGAAATGATGGGTACTTGTTTATAGCACGGTTTTGACGTTCGGTGCTATAGTGAGCACAGTCTACAGTTTACCTCTGAGTATGTTAAAATAACTATATTTTCATGACCTCAAACGGCCAAAACCCTGGCACATTTATGCGTATATTCGATTTTACTTTGTATGGAAAATTGTATGTATTAATAAATTTTGGGTCTAAGATATGCCGGTTTCCAAGCGATATTTTTTCAACCACAACAAGCGTTCAATTAGAAATATTATACCTATTGGTGTGTACACCTGGCTGTAGCCAGGCTTGGAACACACTAACCCAGCCTTCAGTAGCGTAGCATTAATAATAACTCACAGATTACTATCAAGAACAAATCGTACATCCAAAGTAAACGAACGAGAAAATATACAATAAATATAGTACGAGAATATCTAACGAAGCAGATAGGGCCAATCTTCGATGATCCACATTATCTGCCTCGGCGCACACAATTACGGACCCACAATAATTGGACTTGAAATGGTAATGAGCCGTGTTTTATCATTGCATTTGTTCTCGTAAAATCTTTAGCTGGCTTTTATATAATGTGGGGTTTATCGGAAGTATATTATTATCGAATCTTCATTTAGTGTATCTATTTTAAGTGGGAAGAGCAGAGTTTGTCGCGTGTTAAATGTGCATCCCATCCCAATACCAATGGAATTTTCTTTCTATGTGCGAAATTAACACTTGTTGTTGAAGGTGGAAATCGTAAGGAATCCGGCATGCCTTAAACCCAGGAATCGACGGGTTACCTACCTTATCTATGAAACAAATCTGAGGCCAAGTTAGGATATAGGGTTGTAGAGTCACTGGATTGTTATTATTTATCTTAAATCACACTCAAGTACATACACGTTCAATGTTAGTCGGTAAAGCAATAAAAAACAAAATTTTTGGTCCACCTGTATATATGTAGGGTCAGAGCAGTGTTGGCCTAGTGGCTTCAGCGTGCGACTCTCATCCCTGAGGTCGTAGGTTCGATCCCCGGCTGTACACCATTGGACTTTATTTTTATGTGCGCATTTAACATTTGATCGAACGGTTAAGAAAAACATCGTGAAACCGGCTTGTCTTAGACCGAAAAAGTCGACGGCATGTCAGGCACAGGAGGCTGATCACGTACTTGCCTATTAGATTGGTAAATGATCCTGTAACAGATACAGAAATCTGAGGCCTAGACCTAAATGGTTTGTAGCGCCACTGTTTTATTTTTATTAATATATTCATTCATTTAAATGATTTTAGAGGTCAAAATAGTTTGCATAAAATTCCCATACCGAAGTGCCATCCGAAAAGGGAATTCTTCATCTGTTCTACTAAATACTTTAAATATATTTTTCTAGAATAATTATTTCACCTGAAAGGGAACGCTGGTTAAATGGTTAATGCTATTAAATAATAAAAAATAAACAACAAATTCTGCTTAAATATCAAAACTTTCTACAACTATTTCTATTTTTATATTGAATTCCCCCATATCTCATTATAAATAAGATTCCGATACAAATATAGGGAAACAAAAGGAACAACATAAAGATTGGAGCAGTGCCTACGGAGTCAATTTGTGAGGATTAACGAGAGGTCGGTTATCATATTCCCTAAGGACTGGAAGACAAATTACTCTATAATTACACAATATTTAAGAGGATTATATTCTGTTCCATTATTTAATTTATAAGGTATTGGGAATTTGGGTATTAAAATAATGTAACTAATAAATTGGCTTGTCAATTGTTTGGATTCACATTGATAACGATAATATGGCTAGGCTTTTAAATGCACGCTAGAAGCGCCTGAAGAAGATGAAGAATGAAGAAGAAGAAACTGGATTTGATAACCTTTTAGTAGATAATGAAGTTCTAAATGTGGCTGCGCATGCTCTATTGGGTCGCAGGTCGTATTAAAAATAAATAAATCATTGGCGCTAAAACCTTTTTAGTCCTGGGCCTCAGATTTCTGTATTTATTTCATGCTCATTTGTCAATCTAATAGGCAAGTAGGTGATCACACACGCCGTCGCTTTTTCGGGATTATCACTGGTTTCTCACAATGTTGTCGTTCACCGATCGAGTTAAATAGTCAGGGGTGAGATTCGCACGCTGAAACCTCTAGGCCAACACTGCTCTTCGGGCAGGTAGTAATACAGTATGCAAATACCCATAATGACTATGTATGGATTAGTATAGTTTTTTCCAACTACTAAAACATGTGAAAAAAAACATAAACATAAACATTTTTTACATGTGATGTTAAAATAAACTTGAATATGTACATGTTACAAATACAGTAAATTACTATTAAGATTGTCCTACAGTAAAAAGTGTGTACGTGTTAGGGTTATTAAAATATAATTAGTTTAGCATGTATTATTATATAATATAATATATAAATTTGCCTAGATCTGTGTTATCAGTCAATAGCATTACGATACCAAGCACGGTTGTACAGCTTGCCAGCCAGTGAACCGTGAATTGTGTATTTACATTTATATGTAATAAATATCTGGAGTATATGTAGTGTATGTATTATCGAGATGTACTAGATATCTAAATATATGAGAGGGTGAGACATAAGGATCCCTTAGACCTACAGATGTACCCCAACACATATATAATGAATATATAAATAAGTGCGGGATGTCTGCACCAAGGATTTTCTCAAAGCTATCAGGCAGGCTCTCCACGATAATTAGGGGCTTGAAGGAGGCTTCGCCATTTTGAGAGGAAGCAAGAAATCAATAAGACACACACACAACATATTAAATACTAATTACACTTATTGACATATAGATAAAATGACTCTCGTGAGCTACCAGTATATCAGATCTTTAGCTATTAAAATTTAAAACAGCCATGTGAACCGTGTCAGCAGGTGGTCAATGTTCAAATGAAATCTGAGCAACGGTACAGCAACGCAATCAATTGCTTGACTGAGCAGAGTTGACTTCATCTCTGAGGTCGTAAATCCCCGGCTGAGCACGAATAGGCTTATTATTTATGTGCGACGGCATATGTCTTGCACAGACGTTAGAAAAACAAATGATCACGAAACATACAGAAATCTGATATCCAGACATAGAAAGTTCTAGCGCCACTGGTATTTTATCTTATGAAATTCCTAGTCGCGAATAGTACTAGAAACATTCAAGTAATTCTAATACCTCTTCTATTCCAATGTAATATTATGTCGCTTAAGTGTAAGTTATTTAATAATTGTTAGAACATTTAGAGTTTTACATTATAAGGTACTAGGTTTATGACGCGTTTTTTATAGAACCCGCTGCTGGTACTATATCGAATATAGAGGTAGTATCCGACAAAGTGTGCATTAAAAGATGATTAGGGTCGAATTTCGTCTTTGTCTTATTCACGTTCTTATATTAAGCTACAGAAATTAATTGGAAAAAATCCTACAAACACGCTCGGATACAATAATTGTAACTAGTATTACATCCTTTACACATTTAAAGAAAAAACTTTTTACTTTTTACTTAACTTTTTAACACGGTGACCGTGACCACGCACGCTGTAAAGCACGCGAAACGTCGGATAAATTTAAAATTATGTTAAATAGTTGTAAATTTATAATAATACATAACTTCCATCCGGTTAAAAAGTTTTTTCTTTAGTATTACATTGTCGCTATTTTTAACTGTTATGTGCTCGAACGTAAAACATAATAATGATAGAAAATGGAACTCGAAAATGTCGCTATTTTTTCAGATCAAATGCAGCTTATTTTCTGTTATTAATAGGCGGAGATTTGGTTGTGACGGAAGGGCGGTCGCCGCAAGCCACGGCATTAGTTACCCGTCCGTGCTTAGTTTGACGAATAAGGCTCTCCCGCGAACTAATTGTTGGCTTCAGAATATTGTTATTACGCGGTCACTACTGCCAGCACTTGAGTCCAGATTTATAACTTAGGGTACTTCTATAACGTGGATAAATCTAGTCGCGCTCGTATCTAATGATACAGCCCTGCGATTCTGTAACTCACTTTTCGAACTCACACAGCGGTTTTCGCATCGGCGGTCACTCTCAAATCAGTCGTGAAGCAGACATTTTATGATTTGGCATTCTGAAAAGGTGGGAGCTTGTAGTTTATTGTTTATCGCGACCGCCGATACGAAAACCGCTGTGTGAGTTCGAAAAGTGAGTTACAGAATCGCAGGGCTGAACTGAGATGATTTATTGCTTTTTTGATCTAGATACAGGAGCAAACACCTAACCACTATCGTGGTAACACGAGTATCGAACTATTGTTCCCGGCAAAATAACTATTTTTGAAAAGTAACCATAAAATCATAAATTTTAGACTTTTATAAGACTAATATATTTTGACGACTAGGTGACACAACACTTGATATGAGGATTATAAAAAGAAGTATTGAAGCATTTATTTATTTAACAAAATATGTTACCCTTACAAAGCAATATGCCGATTAATTACATTTTTATTGCATAAACCAACACGTAGAAAAAAACATAATACGACATTTAACTGTAAAATATTTACAAAATGCCTATTTCTATCATTATAGCGACTGACAAACTTTTGCCAGTTCACTCAACGGACAATTAAAAACGTCTATTTAATTTTTGAAGTTCATTAGTTACTTCCATGCATTGTGTCATGAGTGCCCTTTTGTGTGGAGCACTGCCGGTTGCTTTTCTTTTCAGGTATTAATTTTAAATGATACATGGTAAGGGCAAATTTTCGGCGCACTCGAGCTCGTTCTACCTATTATGAATAAGGTCAGATACTTGAGTGGGTACACACGGTATATTTTAGTTGTTTGTTAGTTGAGTTAACGGGATCAGCCGAATTAATACCTGCAGCTGAATTTCATCATCGGACGTCGAGACAGAATATAAAATTCCACCCGTATCACCTTGACGTCCGCCGTTCCACAACTGAGCGTTTTTCAAGGCAGTTTTTGCCGCGCACCACCACTATGTGGAACCAGCTGCCCACTGAAGTATTTCCGAACCAATTCGACATAGGGTCCTTCAAGAAAAGAGCGTACCAATTCTTAAAAAGAGAGTGTCCATGGGCGGCGGTATCACTTAACATCAGGTGAGCATCCTGCCCGTTTGCCCCCCGTTCTATAAAAAAAAAAGAAATCGGTTGAATCAGTCGCCGTTACGCATACCTTGTATTTTTTTAATTTATAGGGGCAGACTACAAATACTATATTCCTGATAGTGATACTGATATCGAAAGCCTTGCACGGTTTCCTTGCTCCAGATTGATGTTGCTTAGTGGACTGGAATTAGTCATCTTTCCAACCTTCACGCAGGAGTGCAAAGAGGACAGTTATGTAAAAACAGCAGCGCAAGATATTTTAACCGTCAAATGCAATTATTCAAATAGTAAAGCACTTCAAAAACTACTAAACTGATTTAAAGTCATATTATATAAAAAAAATCTTTCCAAACTAAGCGAGCAAATCAAACGGAAAATGCTACATTTCTCCAAAGTTCCTGCATATTTTAATCCACTTTCCTTAGATCGGAAGTGGAAAGAAGCGGAAAATTCCTTTCCATTTCTATCGAGTTTTTTTATTGCTAAAGTTTAGGATTCCCAATACTTTAATGACTTACTTTTCAATATTGAATTGGGACAAGTATTAGGAGATATTAAGGTTAACGTTTATTCGTAGCCAAGTGCTACGAGATGTTGTTAGGAGCCGCATGTCGTAGCCATATATTCCCCTGTTTAATAATAATATTGGTTTACCGCCAATGGTTCTACCGCCCTATATGATTTTTGCCCTCAGATTGCATCCGTTTCTTTAATCATTGATTTTTTTAGTAGATGATTAGCCTTCTCCGCCTGACACATATCGGAAACTTTTCAGTTTACATGTCGAATTCTTCATGATGTTTACTTTCACGAGTACACAGCCGTGATTTGATCACTGGACTATGCAATAAATGAGCCTTGTCTAATAGTTCTTATTTATTGCATTTATTGACTTCTGTAGGCTAGATTACAGTTTTAACTGACTACAAAAATTGGTGTTAATTTTTATTGGTGTTACCGTATAAGTTAATTTTAAAGCGATGATTAGGTCCCCACCTAATCTTAATTTAAAATGAAGGCTTACCAAAATACTGAGATGTAGAAAGGGCTTTAAAATATGTAATTTCTCCTTAAATATATGTAGATTGTAATTCCTTAAGAAGACTACTTGAAGCCGATTCCAAAGTTTGCAAGTATGTATATTGAAGATAAATAAAAATTTAGAAATATTTAACATCTATAATATATAGTGAGTAATTCAGACGTTCCCTAGTTTCATACTTTTGCGATATATATATCAAAGGTATATAATAATGGGTGTAAATGGGCAGTGTTAGCCTAGTGGCTTCAGTGTGCAACTCTCATCCCTGAGGTTCGTAGGTTCGATCGCCGGCTGTGCACCAATATACTTTCTTTCTATGTGCGCATTTAACATTCGCTCGAACGGTGAAGGAAAACATCGTGAGGAAACCGACATGTCATAGACCCAAAAAGTCGACGGCGTGTCTCAGGCACTGAAGGCCGATTACCCACTTGCCTATTATCGTGAAACAGGCCCAGGCCTCAGATTTCTGAATCTATATAGGTCTGGACCTATAGAGGTTGTAGCGCCAATAATTTTATGTAATAAAGGCTGTTGTTAAAATTTGTTTATGTTCCATAACAGTGGCCTCATTATCTTACTATATCTTACAATATAGCATTACGTAAAGTCTGTTTTCTTGGTAATGTAGTTTCTATATGGTGACGCTGAAGAGTCTTCATGTTTTCTGACAGTTTAGATTTTTTTTGAAAACTAGAGCGCTACAACTTCTTCAGATATTCTGTGCCAGATACGGATACCGGACGCCATCGACTATAATTATGTTCTTCGCGATGTTTCACATAGACAGAAGGTCTACTCAAACCTCAGGATGAGTCGCACGCTGAAGCCCCTAAGCCAACACTGTTTTCTTTTAAAAATCGGCTATGGACAGCATTTTAAGCGAACGTTATACTTGAATCTTTTTTTTAAACTGAGCAACAAAATATCCCTTTATAAATTACATTAATTCTTCGGAATAATCCAGTTCTGGACAACGATTTATTAGTTATACTGTCAGTGAATTATCGGTCAAATAGCTATTTAAGAATTCTTTTGGAGATCACAATAGACTGACGCCTCAGCATTACAAAGCCAAAAACTTTTGTATTTGATTTGATTTCAATGCTAAGTTTATTGGATTGTGTCCAAATATCAGTGAGCTATGCAAACAGGCTGATGGACAAAGTTTTTAAGTTAGGACCTGCTTTAGTGGTTTTTTATTCGGTCATTTAGGTATTTATTGAGGTTTATATAACCTAAGTATTCTCGACGAAGGCATAAAAAGTTATTATACCAACCGTTTTAATTAAGTTTAACTAAACATAAATCAATACTATTTATTAATAACATAATACAAAAATACACAAATAAGATTCTAAATTTAAATTGACTGCCTATCCGCATATCAAGGGTCGATGCAAAATAACTCTTCGCTTTTTTTACCGTTAAGTTTTTTTTGTAATTATTGTATTATACATTTTTAAAATGAAATTAATATTTTTTTTACTTTAGATGAGTTTCGGCAAACGAGGAGTCTTTAAACAATCCTCAATATGTAGTCAAAAAGTAAGTTTATAATCACCTCGTGCAATATTTTTTTCTATTACAGGTGGCAAACCGGCAGGAGGCTCATCAGATGCTAAGTGATGGACCCATGGACACTCACATGCCATGCTCGCAAGTGCGTTGCCGGCCCTTAAAGAGTTTTTTCGACCAATGTTTGTTCCAATTCCAGGCGTGATTTAGGCTTAAGGTTTAACCTTTACCCCAAATGCATTTTACACCTAAGTACTAAGACATTAGTTAAAAGTTTTTATCATAATTTATTTATTCACCACTTTCTGAAAACATCAAATGCTGTTGAGCGATGATGGAATGTTCCCTACATTTAATTTAATTTAATAAAATATTATACGGTTTTAAATGACTTTACAATGGGGAATTTAAGGGCCTTTCAATGGTCGTTAAAATATAATCATAAAAACTAATTCCTGAATGATGTCTGCATTTTTATTTTATCCTTTTTAATGTCTGACATTTAAATAGCGAAGCAATTAATAGGAGTAACTGGCATTTCATTAGTTGAAAATACTATAAAAAGCTGTTCCTCGTGTACGGGGACTTTTTAATTTTATATTACTACTAGCTGACCGGGCAAACGTCGTTTTGCCATGTATATCATTTATAATAAAAAAATAGGGGTTGATCGTAGAGGGGTGAAAGTTAGGGGTTGTACGTATTTTTTAATGCTGTATCTGTATATATGAAAAAATAAAAACAGAAAAAAATATTTAAAAATAAAAGAAAAATATTTAGGGGTGGACCCTTAACATTTAGGGGAATGAAAAATAGATGTTGTCCAATTCTCAGACATACCCAATATGCACACAAAATTTCATGAGAATCGGTCGAGACGTTTCGGAGGAGTTTAACCACAAACACCGCGACACGAGAATTTTATATATAAGATACAGCTAGCCATTGCTTTATATAGGATCTCGTATAAAGTTTTCGGGATCTCAGTCTGGTTTACTAAAAAAAGACGGTTTCTTTGAACTTGCCATTAATGGAACATTTCTTTTAATTTCATTGACTACGTGTTTGTGTTTTGTTTTCACTGTTTTTCTCGCTAATGCTAAGCGTTTGTTGCTTTACTATTATGACATTACGTTTCAATATCTGACGCATGTCGTAATCGTTGTTCAAATTTTCTTGTATAGCAATACTTGGTGATTAAAAAGAGAGAGATCGCCTTGCCAGTTCTTATCTATAGAGAGTTATTAAATGAAAACACAAAGTGAGGTAATTAATAAAAAAATTATTTATTTTCAAAAACCTTATTAGTAAACTTGAACCTTACAGTACTATTTAGAGCTGTAATATTTTTTTTTTTCAAATTACACATGATCTTTGGTTAACGAAGCTAAATGACACGTCTTTAGAAATACCACACGCGTTGCGCCCGCGCACAAGATAGTAATACCCTCTATCTCCCCATTCACTTCCCCATGAGTTCTTGATTATCCAGTACGGAGTTATCCGGCCGTTATACTCTGGAAAACACGATGACAATATTTTAAAGTTGATTTATATAAAATATCTTATATGTAAAAATAGTCCATTTGTTGACTAGTTTTTGTTCTTTTTATAAACACGATATTAATATTTATACAGAAAACAACAACATTCATCACAGATATTTAACTGTGAACTAAATTTCCCCTTTCATTTATGATAACTTAGATGATATAGTTATAAAAAAACAGTAGTTATAGTTGTAAAAAAGTCGGATCTCAAATTAACAAGAGTAGAACTATATAAAAATACTCAGAGATTCGCGCAATATTAAGTTTTTAATACACAAATTGTATGGATTATATAAGCGTACTAATAATCTATATATATATAAAAGAAAAATGGTCTTCGTTTGAGGCTCCTTCACGCCTAAACCACTGATCGTATCGACATGAAACTACTGCCATTCTATGCGAATTTTTTCCTAGATGGTTAATGGCAAAATTCCAACGTTCCTTCATTTTTTTATTGCTGTTTTACTTTTATGAAAATTTATACATACGGACTTCACCGCGGAAACATTCGGGGAGGCTTCCTAGAACCTCGAAGCGTCAACATCTGTTAAAAACTAGATTTTCGAAAATTTTCAATTTTCTTAGCGGCAAGTTAAAATGAAGAATAATAAAAATATGAAACATAATTTTTTTTTATTTCCTATTTTAATTCGCCCAGCAAAGCGGGCAGGAAACGGCTAGTAGTTTTATATATACTTTTTCAAACTCACGAAGTAGCGGGTGCTTTGTAGAAGATGTGACAGTAAGCTTTTGTAATTCAAGGTACTTTTTGTAATACTTATCTATGTTCACTTATTAATTACAAAATAACCATATTGTTTGTCCATGGCGTCCGCAGTTATTATCGAGAACACAGTTCTAATTTGTTTATATTATATCTGGCCTGGTAATAAATAAATTAATAATAAACGCTGACTTTTTGTATGCAAAACGCGCTCATGCCGCAAAATGAACATAGCATAGTTCATACATTAAAGTCAGGATTGCTATTGGGAGTTAAAAATCCATACAAAGGCATGTGTTAGACCATTTTAGAAACCTGTTTTTACTATTGAATTTGAACCAGAGACCTTGAATATGCTAGCTAAAATAGCTATAAGTGTTGTCTGATGATTTGCTATTTTAAAAGAGTACCGAGAGTTTTTTACGCCGGGTTTCTCTCGGCCTACACCCTCTGTCTTCTTTGCCGATGAGTAGGGATGTCTACCGATTCAAATTTAATGATGTGGAATAAGTGATACCTGTATCTTATATTATATAAATTATTTTTTTATAGTTTCAAAGAACACATACCATACGCACTATATCCAACAATCAAAACAGCATGGTTGAGGTCCTCAGGTTTTGAAGAGCAGTCATCTTCAGTTGGCTCGTCGATAGGTATCAATCCGTCTTTAGGTTTGTAGTTGTACATTGATGCTGAATTAATTGCTATAAAAATTTTGTCACAGTTTAGGAAAAATTATCGTATTTAATATTTTTCAGCAAGTGGTGAAGGAATAACTTGAAGTATGATAAAAAGGATTGGATCATCAATTATAAGACCTGTCACAGGCAAGCGATACGACGTGTTACTTAGGTTCTTTCAATAAAAAGAGAAAAATGGGCAGGAGGCTCACCCGATGTTAAGTGAAACCGCCGTCCATCGACACTCACATTGCCTGGCTTGCAAGTGCGTCACCGGCCTTCTAAAAATTGGTACGCTCTTTTCTTAAAGGGCCCTAAGTCTAATTGGTTCGGAAATACTTCAGTGGGCAGCTGGTTCACATAAAAGTGGTAGGGTTTAAAAACTGCCTTAAAAAACGCTCAGTTGTGGAACGACGGACGTCAAGGTGATACGGGTGGAATTTCGTATTCTGCCTCGACGTCCGATGATGTTACTCAGCTGCAGGTATTAATCCGAACAACTCTGAACACTCTCCATGGTAAATGCGGTAGAATATGCTATATAGATGGTTCTATTCCCTTAATTCAAAATCATCTAATTTGATAATAAAAATATTCTTTCAATTTATATAGGATCGCTATGATGTACTGTTTTATTATGTTATTAAAATTAGAGCATTTTTATAGGAATTTTGGGTGTTCGTGGTTAGCACCACTGGTTTTTTTATCATGTTACTTATGCCTCGCATTTTAAAACCTAATATTTTTATGTTATATAATCAATTCACTTTTTAATTATCTATTTACGCTGCAAAATTATTACCAGCTGAAAGCGGTCCACATTTGCTCAAATATTCCGCCATGACTGCTTCGTCAGACGACACTCTTTGGAAACCTATAACTGGGATTGGTTTTGGGTTTTCTCTATTCCATCTGCATTCCTCAGGACGGTCCGAGTAAGGATAGTAATCTTTTTCTTTTAGAACTCCACCAAACGTTGACACGATTTCACTGAAAAACACATTTTTACGTCCTACCCGCCTCAGTCATCGCTTGTTCCTTGCGCTAGACACTACGCAAAGTTTTTTTGACGATATTTTCTACGATGATATAAATAAATAACTGCCGCAACTTCTTCAACGTCCATCATGTGCAATATTTCAAGAAGCACTGACGAGTGACGATTGCGGCAGACCGCAATAGGACCGCAACAGGGACGGTTAGCCGGAATACGGCATGCCGCTACGGCAGACCGTATATACCGCGGCCTACCGCAGCGGCACACCGCATTGCGGCCAGCCGCTAGTGCGTTGTAGGCCTAAAAGTCCGCTTGATTTTTTTAAAACATTTATTCGTTGTTTCAAAAGTTTTTTTTTATATATTTACCAATATATGTCAGTAAATTGCAAGTAAGGCCAAATATAGTGTCTCCATAATAAAGGTTGAGCAATTATTTATTAGATTACCATCAAAACCATATTCGATAAAATTTGTAAGGCATTAAAGCAATCTGAGCTTAGAAGACTAAATATAAATAATAAAACTCTGAACTCTGCCGCCAATTTACACCGAACCTAACCTGTGCGAAAAACAAGATTGCTTTTTAGAGCTGCTTTTTGCTGCGGTGGCATTAGTACGTATTAGTATAAGATCCCGATATACAACGACCTTCACCGAGATGCTTATTTAATGAAACGTATTTTATATTTAATTTAATATGTCAATAAATATAATCCATATGGGTTGCCTAGCAAATTTCAGTCCAGCCCTGCGATTCTGTAACTCACTTCACGAACTCACACAGCGGTTTTCGCATCGGCGGTCTCTCTCAAATCAGTCGTGAAGCAGTCATTTTATGATTTGGCATTCTGATAAACAATAAAGTACAAGCTCCCACCTTTTCAGAATGCCAAATCATAAAATGACTGCTTCACGACTGATTTGAGAGCGACCGCCGATGCGAAAACCGCTGTGTGAGTTCGTGAAGTGAGTTACAGAATCGCAGGGCAGAGTATGTTTAATTAATATTTAAAAAAAATATATTTTTTTATAATTTGCATGTAGTAATTTTTTTAATTTTTTTCAATCAATATTTTTAACCAGGGTAGTATTATATATGGATCACTATAACTTTCTCTTTTACTAAAGATGTATATATACTTTAGTGTCATATAAAAAATATACACATAAATAATTAATTGATTAAAAACAACCTAACGTTTGCATATTCTATGGGCTTCATACTTTCGATTGGTATAGAATTTATCTAATAATCATACCGGTGAAATGTTTAAATTTTTTTTTATATTAATTAAAATACTCTGGACTGAAATTTGCTAGGCCACCCATATGGATTATATTTATTGACATATTAAATTAAATATAAAATACGTTTCATTAAATAAGCATCTCGGTGAAGGTCGTTGTATATCGGGATCTTAGACCATATGTAAATAAATAAATCAGTGGCGCTAAATCCTTTTTATTTCTGGGGCTCCGATTTGTTTCATGATAATTTGTCAATCCTATAGGCAAGTAGGTGATCCTGTACACGCCGTCAACTTTTTGGGTCTGGCAAGGCCAGCCGCTTTCCTCACGATATTTTCCTTCAGCGAGCGAATATTAAATGCGCCGGTAGAAAGAAAGTTCTTTGGTGCACAGCCTAGGATGGAACCTATGATCTCAGGGATGAGAGGCACACCTGGCACACGCTGAAGCCACTAGGCCAACACTGCTCTAATAAGTAAGTACCAAAAATATTTACCCTGTTTATTATGTATTAGTACACTAGATAGTAGTATGTTCTAGTGTTTGCAACTTACGCAAATGTTTTCAAGACAGTAGTGCTGCTGCAGCCCGTTCTCTCCACATCACAGTCAATTAAAAACTGCTCGGACAATATGATTTCCGTTCCGAGGTATATTTTGATGTGACTCTCGATATTCGCTGAAAACAAAGGTTTTTTATTTAGAAGACTTTTTTTTCTGAAGATCAAAGGTACGACATTGACGAGGACGCCAGCTATTATAAAAACTAGCTTATTTAAATGCGAGCCAAAAGATACTTCTAATTTCCTTACAGTCTTTCCTTCGACGGTTACGGAATACTGTAACTATTTGGCGTAACGCCAGAGGAAATTTAAAGAACATTACCGACGGCACTGAATGCCCAACATGCTCCACAGCTCTTCTGATCTTTTACAGCAGTCACGCCATTTCTTTCCCTCCAATCGACATAATCAGGAAAGAAATGTATTGGCTTCAGATAACTTGAATTTCTACTAAAACAATGCACATAATGAAACAGATAAACGACTATCAACTCGCGAAAACGCATTTTAAACAAATAATTTCCGTAGTGAATTCGTTTTTAAAAGCATCGCGGAATCCGAACCACGTCGATGTTATTGCATTTTTATTGCAGTTTTTAAGTGTCGCTGTCTGGCGATTTTGACATAGCTCTTGTAATAAATGGTCATTTTTTAAGTGGAACGCAGTACACGATAAATGCATGTTTTGATTATGATATAAATAAATCCAGATACGATTGGCTGCTTTTGAAAAACTATCTGCAGTTTCAACGAATTTCCGTGCAATCAAATTAATAGGGCTGATAAATAATTTGTGTAAAACGTTTCGATTGAATTGTTTTTCACAGGAATATCAAATGAATAAAAATACATTGCAAAACGATATACTAATTACTCACTACCCCAATATCATGCTGCGACTTCGTCTATGAGAAATAAATTGCATATTTGTTATTTTTAACCAACACTTACCTATCCTAACCTTACAAAGCCGGCTACCGTAATTCAAACTCAAGGAGTATATCTAAAACACGCAACATTATTATTTATGAAACAACTTTAAGGAATGCATTTCACATTTCTATAAGACTTGGATACCATAGGCATGACTCGCCAACTGAAATTGTGTGGGAATTTCGTAAGCGTGAGCTAATGTTACTACTATACAAGTTATCCTTCAGGCCAATGGAAACTGTTATTGTATGTAGATAGTTCAAATATTTTTTTGACGTGACAACGTCTTATAATTCGATGGAGCCGGCTGCACGCACGAAAAAACATGACTCATGCGGCGTTACCTCGCTCCGAGGCGTTCCATTTAAGGCTTGAAGTGCAAGCGAGAGCGCGAAGCGACAGAGAGGCACAATCGGACTCCGCGCTCTTCAGCGTTCGACATCTGTCTCTCTCCTACTCTCTCTCCGATTCGTGACGTTGTCACGTTCAACTATCGTCAGTAAACCGACTTTACAGACAACCGATTTTTTTTAAAGATTTATCCTCTTAAAAATGCCTTAATAGAAACTTGCTGGCTTTTGAATAAGAACGTAGTTATAAGGACAAATAAAATGTGTTTTTACTTATTTATATATAAGTTACGAATTTCGATACATTTGTGATGTTATATTTACTTAAACCAAAATATATATTTCGTACATCACCATAAACTCAATAGCACGTTAATGGTAAGTCAGTAAGTGAGTATCACTCTGCGGCTATCTTACGAATGGCCAAGTTTTAATTGATCAATTTAACTTCAACTACTCTCATTTGCACTACCCCCAGGGCTTTCACAAATAATTTTAACTTGATACACTGTCTGGTATCTTGATTTTAATAGATCCATGATGTTTTAGGGTTACGAAAAAGTAATTGATATTAATTGACGTTCAAATAATCTATGACAATTATTTATTTCGAAATTCGAATAATAATTGTCTTGAAATTTGCGTTACCGGACGCTTGGTTAGTTGACTGTCAAACAGTACTGAATCTATAACCATTCTATAATAATAATAAGGTAATATTATAGGCCCAGTAAGGGCCGTGAATCTCTGCCGTGAATCTGTATTCGACATGTTCCTGTCTTAAATAAAGAACGTGAGTGTAAGACAACGTGTGTTATAAAAGTGTCAAAAGTAATTACTAAGTTTTAAAAGTAATTCTACTACAGATATAACCTAAACTAAAAAATAATGTTATGTTAACCATGAAATAAAAAGCAGAGTTCCTGACATATAAAACCGTTGCCATGGTAACCATCGTTATATTTTGTAAAAAGAACTTTGCGAGCTGGCTAGTTAGATCTAGAAAATAGTAGGAATAAAAACCTCAAAGGGAAAGTATACACAGAGACTTGCTGATGCCAAAATATGAAACCTGGGTTACCTAGCACCTAGTCAATATCACAACTCCATTTAATTTTATCCTCGTCCGTGTTTTTTAAAAAAAACGTATTAGAAATAAGAACTAATTTATTAAAAAGTACTAGTGGGGATTTTTTTTTCATGTGAGACGGATATATTTAGTTGCACACTGAGTGAATTCACAAGAATTGCATTATTTATTATTAGTTATAAGAAGGTTTAGGTTTTATGTTTTCTTGTTTTGTTTATATCATGATTTTAGTTTAGTTTAGTTTTAAGTTAGGCACTGTAAAAATAGGAAATAAATAAATGTATTACCTTAAAAAAAATTAAGTATGTGTATTGAGTATGTTCTTTTATAAAACAGTAGAATAACAAGACATTAAATCGATGATAATATATTTACGTATTCTATTGTTTCTGCAAACTAATGAGCAATTGTTCATAGGTAGATATTTTTATTCCTTTTAGTACTCCTGTAGTTTGTTCTATCTTATTCTTTAGATGGCGGCAGTTTATACTGTTTTATTGCATTATTCTTATGACTTGTAACTTTTTTTTGTGTAATCCCAAATAATTGTATTTCAATAAATATTTGTAACCGGCAATTAATATCACTTTTGCCCACTTAATAATCGATGGGAAGGAAACATTAGGGGTAATATCTCATTATTGGAGAAGATTAATTTCCGACACATATTGCTCTGACGTGTTGCCTAATTAAGAACTTTGTTTGATATATTTCCAATAACTTTTAATGCAGTATGAAGAACTTGGCAAATACTTAAAGTTTTTATTAGAACGGTATTTATTTAATATTTATATTAAACTCGCTGCTACGACACTCATAGATAATTACCTGATAAAGGCAGTAGTATAATTTATAACTGAGTAGTTTTGGTCTAGGGTACAGCGTGCTCGCACTCCTCAGGTCGTAGGTTCGAACCATGGCGGTACAAAGAACTTTCTAGTGTCAATGTCAGGTGCAGAAGGCTGTTCACCTACTTGCGTAGCTTAAAAGGTTATAGTGCCACTGGTTTTTATAGTTACTAATATAGCTTAAGAGTATACATCCTAGTAAATTAATAAAGACAATTCTAAGAAATTGAAGATTTTATACGATGTAATCTTAAGGAATGTATTGATAATGTTCCTTAGTATATATAAATGAAGGCGTAAAATTGTCTAAAAGTAAAACAATTCTTACTGCGCTGGTATTCAGGAACTTCAATACAATTTATAAATGTCTGTAGTGCTGATCGCAACCTTGGATCGCAATCCCTAAGACAGGACTAAAAGTTAAATTTGGTGGAAGTTTGGAGTAAAAAAATAGAAATTGTCCGTTTACAATAGTTCAAAGCGACAACCCTAACTGCATACGTTCAATGGGGACAGGGATGAAAGCTCTGGAGACTACCTGTTATTATTGCCATCAACTTAATCCTCCGGCAAACGTCTTTGTAATTGTAATCCATGCGCTTCACCACTCCCAATGGACCTCATTTACTATTACGACCTTTAACCAACTATCTATATAGGTAATTTAAAAGTTTAATAATACGTGGGTAACGTAATTATATAATGCTAATAGTTTTATTCTCGGTAAAATAATATTTGTTTTGTACCTACTTGTTAAACGAAATAGTTTATTTTCATACCCACCACTAGATGTCGGTTGTTGCATTTAAAAACGGAATTATTTCTTCAATACTATGAAAAATAAATAAATCAGTGGTGCTACTACCATTTTAGGTCTTGGCCTCAGATTTCTGAATCTGTTTCATGATCATTTTTAAATCTAATAGGCATGTAGGTGATCAGCCTCCAGTGCCTGACACACGCCGTCGACGTTTGGGTCTAAGACATGTCGGTTTCCTCACGATGTTTTCCTTCACCGTTTAGGCAAATGTTAAATGCGCACATAGAAAGAAAGTCTATTAGTGCACAGCTGGGGATCGAACCTACGACCTCAGGTATGAGAGTTGCACGCTGAAGCCACTAGACTAAAGTCGGAAACACACTTACGTGTCGTGACGTGTCGTGACGCGCCAGAAGCATATTGGTTTCATACATTTAATATGATTAGACAGAACGTGTTGCGACACGACACAACATGCAAATATGTTTCTACTTAACACTGCTTTTTCACTACTAAGTATTAATAATGGTAATACTTGTCTGTGGTAATACTTTCTCCTGAATAAAAGAAGTCAGATCTTCGTTGGATACAAGGAGACGACGTAATAGGCCTGTATCCGCCCACGCCCGAGCTGGGCTGTAAAGGCACTTCACGCTAACAGCGAAAAAAGAATGTTGAGCTGTCTATTATTATTTCTCTTCTCGGACTCAGACTCCTAAGGGAGCTTGCTAAGTAATTTCCTAATCTAACTAATCAAATAAATGAGTGATCCGTTGTAAGACTTCATACAGTAATAATAATACAATACTTCATACGTCTAAATTTTTACTATTTGTAATTTGTAGGAACAAATGCTTAATCAGTTTATATTGTACTGTACATATCTAATATACATATCTTAAGAGAGATCGCATTAAACTATATAACAAACTATTTTTTAATTTTATCTTACAGACCCCCAACCCAAGAGGGCTCCTCCCCAAGAGATATTATGTTCTATGGATGAATGTGAAGTCTCCAATACGCATTGGGCCAGCCGGGGGACTACAGACCATTCCCTCTCGCCTAAGAGAGGAGCCTATGGCCATTAGTGGGACATACACAACGCTGAAAATCTCGAAGTTTATTAAAATTAAACTGAGTACAACGTGAGGATTTTTACTGATAGGGCCCCATCAAAAGAATTTACCACGGGCCCCAGATGGTATTGTTACGCCACTGCTAACAGATAATTTGGTGTACAAGGGCTTTAAAAAATAATAAAATATTTACGCGCAAAGTATTTGAAGTAGGTAATAGTAAAATGTCAGGATTGGTATCGGTATTGGAAGATACAGTACAGACGCTTTATCTGGAGCCTATTTTCCGTAATGCTCTCAGCATTAGTCTATAGTAGTCATTAGAGTCACAAAAGTGATAGCCTAGTGGCTATAGCGTGCGTCTCTCATTCCAGAGGTTCGGTCCTCGGCTGTACAACTAAAACCTATTTGTAGTTGACAGAAGGCTGACTGACTTGTCTATGAAATAAAAATGAATGAAACGTTGTAGTGCCTCTGGATTATTATTATTAGTCTTTAAATACATAAATAAACCAACAGTTTCCACGTACTTATAACGAGCACGTTTAAATTGTAGTCTAAAGTAAAACGGTAGAAAATTCCGTGCTCAGAATGAAACATTAAGCGTATGAAGCTAATATTTCCGTGAGACTAAATTAATTATAAACCATTTTAGAGCAACACACGACCTACTATGTCTATATGTGCATCCTGTGTGAGGCGACCATAGTTCGTGAACATTGAACAAATATAAAAAAAGTATTACATAAGGCAAAATTTATCCAAATTTTAAACTATTTAAAATTATTTGTTAGTGACAAATGAACCTATTAAATTTTTTATTTTTAAATGTATAAGCTTTGAAAACTCAAATTTAACATTCGATATTTCAAGAAACCGCCAAAACACCTCTCTAGACAAGATGGCGTCTAATCTCTAATCAACGCGTAAAAAATTGCCAAACTTTTTGCATGTTAATTATCATTCACAATTTAGGCATATTTTAAAATTCAATTAAAACTGTCTTCGACGAAATTAAACTCCAAGACTGTATTAGATATAAACAGACCAATACATATTATGTACAGAATGCCACGTTATAGTCAATTAGACTAATCTGTGACCGCTTTGTGCCACGTGATTGACGTAAAATCAATATTTCTGACTATGAACTTTTTGATAGATCATTGATTATTTACAAGTTATTTTACTCAATAACGCTTTATGACATATTTTATAATTTTTCATGCTTTCAAGTAGTTTTATTTATGTTAATTCTTTTTGAAGCAGGTTTCTAGATATATATTTTTGAAAAAGACAAACATTGATTTTGTATAGATTTATCAAGGGGAAAAAAAATAAAAGTCTATTTTTCTAGTTAGCGCCTGCATTCTGTATCAATATTTATTATGTGGTTTATTATTTAGATTATACTTTAATTAAATTATTGGGAAGTTTATTAAATTTCTATATGGGATAAATTGAGCCAACACCCACTACTATCTAGCATGGTTTCCGAAAAGTACGCATTGAATTAGATAGAAAAATCATACCATATATTCCTGTTAGCATTATTTGTAACACAATTCTTAATTTGCACATCTAAAAAATCAGACTTTATCATTTCTTCTCATTTACTACAGTGAGACATTTAGATTGAAGAATAAAAACGTGTAACTACAAACCTCTAAATAGAACGTAGAAATGGCGCCAGAATCCAGCGTATCTCGGCGCATACCGCACTGCCATAGATAATAATAATTGGTATAGACTAAGTTTGCCATAGACATGACGGGCTCTATAAAACAAAATATTACTCAAAAATGTGTTTCTAGTGGAAAAAACCTTTTTATATTAGAATTTTACACTTGGAGAGAATAATAAAGAAATAATAAATTATATAATCAAATTGATTGCTATTGCTCATAGCAAGAAAAAATATTAAAATATTTATGATCAAATCGGAAATTTAACGTTTAAATGAAGTACTAAATTTTCATTCTGGTGAAATATTCCCTCATAAAAACCTTCTCAATTTCATACATTGTTATAAATCCTATCTTTAATCTAATATGTGGTCACAATACCACCTCAAATGAAGTACAAGCGCTGAAATAAAATGGGTCAGCTGGCTATTGTTTGTGTTAATAACGCGATTGGAGTTGCATTGAGACCCTCGTATGCTATTCACGAGATCTTCATAATGGGTGTGACCTTACTATATAAATTATATGCACCTATGAACTCAGAGTTAGTATTGTTAATCATAAACTAAATCTTTCAAATACATAATATAAGGAACGGGAATTGTAAGCAGAACTGAAATTTTCGAATTTCGAATTTTAAAATATACTACGCTCCTAAATTTGTTATTTGTGTGATCCATTTTCTTATGTATATTTTGTTATGTATCGATATAATAAATGAAATTTTTGATTTCTTTCTTTAAATTCTAATAATAGTTTCGAAGCAAGCAGCATATGTGTTTGTTTTTTTAGATTCGTCTCAAAATTTCTACATAGTTGAAAATATAACTAATAAATCACTTAAAAAAAAATGGGACTTCAGAATGCACCAATTAAATATTTTTATTTAATTAATTCAAATAATAAAATATATAACTGTACATTATTGACTCATTTATTACAATAATATTGAGAAATATGCGGAGGCATATATTGTTAAAACAAATTGACAAACTTGATTTGACAATATTATTGCGTGTGTGCGGCTAGCCTATGGGTCTGTATTTATTGATTGAGGACTTTCCGTATTAGACCAGTGCCGATAATTTTTGAAACCAAAAAAAATTACAGTAGGATGAAACCCATTAGAAAAGCAGGGAAATATGATCAAAATGAAAGGAAAAATAAATTACGGTCGATCTGAGGTCGGGAAGGGGAAGGGGGGGGGAGTTTTAAGGGTAAAAAACGGTTTATCTCGATTTCCGGCAAAACTAAAAGTCCTATCGAAGAAAATTAAATGGAAAAGTTGTAGGTCATAAAAAGATCTACAACTTTTGTATTCACACATTTTTCACATAACCTCAAAATTTATGTGAAAAATTCAAAAAACCAACTTTTGGGTTTTTTATTTCTATTTTTTACAAAAATTTATTTTTTTAAACGAAATTTGGTGAAAACTTACCTTATTATGTCCCAAATATACTGTAATTTATTTGATTAAAAATATTTATTTTTTCACCTTATTTTGAATTAATATCGAAAAAACACCCTAATTTTCAATCGAAAATTCTGACGTCAAAATTTCAGCTTTTTTCAAAAAGTTGATGTGCTTTCAGTGCGTTGAAATCTCTACTTTCCTATGGTAAAAAAAATATATATATTACCATAGTAAACCTTCTCGGAAAATGCAAAAAATCGTATGCAGTAACGCCCAGACCCGTCATCCCCTTCCCTACTTCTCTATGAATCTTCTTTAAATTATAATTAGATGCCTATTTATTACTATTTTACGATAACTTATATATACCTGAGTGACCTAAAAAAAATTTTTAGCCTTTAGATGGGCTAAAATTTTCGTATTTCATAGAGAAGTAGGGAAGGGGATGACGGGTCTGGGCGTTACTGCATACGATTTTTTGCATTTTCTGAGAAGATTTACTATGATAATATATATATATTTTTTTACCATAGGAAAGTAGAGATTTCAACGCACTGAAAGCATATCAACTTTTTGAAAAAAGCTGAAATTTTGACGTCAGAATTTTCGATTGAAAATTAGGGTGTTTTTTCGATATTAATTCAAAATATGGTGAAAAAATAAATATTTTTAATCAAATAAATTACAGTATATTTGGGACATAATAAGGTAAGTTTTCACCAAATTTCGTTTAAAAAAATAAATTTTTGTAAAAGATAGAAATAAAAAACCAAAAAGTTGGTTTTTTGAATTTTTCACAAAAATTTTGAGGTTATGTGAAAAATGTGTGAATACAAAAGTTGTAGATCTTTTTATGACCTACAACTTTGCCATTTAGTTTTCTTCGATAGGACTTTTAGTTTTGCCGGAAATCGAGATAAACCGTTTTTTACCCTTAAAACTCCCCCCCCCCCCTAGCCCTTCCCGACCTCAGATCGACCGTAATTTATTTTTCCTTTCATTTTGATCATATTCCCCTCCTTTTCTAATGGGTTTCATCCTACTGTCATTTTTTTCACTTTTTATTTATTTTAAAGGCTATCTGCACTGGTCTATATGTCAAAAAGCGAAATGATTTTTGACATAAACACTGTTCGAGATAAAAAATTATATCAAATGAATTAACGTTATTTCCGTTAAAAATTTAAATACACAATTAAAATTCTCTTTCTTTATTTTAATTAAACTGGAACCTCTTTGAGGGCTAATGAATGAAATAGCGTTGTACAAAGCGTTATCTTGTCTTAATTTTTTAACGCGATGTAACTCTCGTTATCCTAAGACGCTTAGATAATTGTTTATAATTAGTTTTCTAACATATGTCATGACTGCTGAGATAATACAACGTTTATATATACATATACTTAAATGAAATCTATGTCATAGTAAAAATAACAGTGTTAAAAGCGTAAAATGGTGTTCCAGGTTCCTGATCACAGCAGAGGATTTCCTTTAGATTTCTAAAAATAAGTTCTCATTAAAATAACACATACAAATTAAATCAGTTCATAAAAAAAGTTTCCTACAATTTCTATGAATAAACAATAAATAAAGAAGACAGAATAAAATAATGAGCACTTTTCTGTCTTTATACTAAATGTCCAGAACTCTTTCTAAAACCTATCAGGAACTATTATGCGTGCAACAAGAACTTTATTGTTACTGTGCTCTGCTAATAAGTGCTCTGGTAACTTCACATACACATGTACGGTACAGAAAAAAGGAGACTCGGTCAACGGCCCAGTGCGAGTGAAAAATCTCAGCCTTAATTACTGTAATTAGTGTTATTGGCTTTCTCGTGTTTAGAATGATTACCGCTAGATTGTAATGTTCAATGAACGCTCAAGATACAGAAAAATAAATAATAGTTTAAAAAAACTAAAAAACACGTTTTTAAAGCACATCAAACTACGTGGGTTGCTCGATAGACGAATGGCACAGAGCGCCCCACGCTTTTTCAAAATAATACCAGTATTTTTTGTTCATACCATTTTCAGCCTAAAGTAGGAATTATTTTTCACTTTTTAGTTTGATGTGCTTTAAAAGCGTGTTTTTTAGTTTTTTTTAAACTATTATTTATTTTTTATTTTTTAGTTAAATTTTTTTCATTTTTTTTTCGGATTATTGCATTGTCATCGATCTTTGACAGGTGCGCAAAGTTTGAATTAAATCTGTCCGTTAAAAGTGGGTCAAAATCGAGTCCGAAGGAGTCGGTTACATACATACATACATACATACAGGTGAAGCTAATATAAAGCGTGTAAAAACGTAATTTTGGAAATTAATCAAAACACTGTAATGTACTACACAATACACGTGCAGGTACTTTCAGAGAAAAGAGAAAATTATTTGACTATTTACTTTCCTTTACAAAGTGTTGTTAAGAAAACTAACGAGGAACCGAGTAAAATAAAACACGGTTTATGTGGCGGACAATGTATTAGCCGAGTTTTATCTCCGTCCACAGGCTGCATGCGTGAGTAAAGGCTTTTACTTAAGGTAACATGAGATTGTTGACGGGGTGTATTGGATATTTTTTTCACATTTTCGGCTATTTTCTTCACATCTTTAAGTAGACTTCTGGACAGATTTAAGGACAAATAATTGGCATTCTCGGTTTAACAGATTTTTCGTGGCTTTTAGTAGAAATAACCTAAACATTACGGCGCATCTAATGACAAATTTGATGAAGAAATCCAATAGGAATGATCGTAATGTCACTAATATAAGTAAGTAACCTATAAATGTTATCTTAGAACCTTAGATTTTTCATCCCAGCCCTCCGCTGACAAATGCGAGGATTTCGGTCTATGGAGAGAACTTATCACAATTTTTTTATATATATTTGTGTATTGTATAATTTGCTAGCCCATATGAACAGTACTGTGCAATATGTTTGTGTAATCTTATAATATATATTTTTAATTGGCCTTCCTTCCATAGCAGTTTTCGCTCCAGGGTCCTACCGCGATATTTGACTAAAGTAGGTCATCCATCTCTTTCAATCAAATTTTATTTAAGCTGTGAAGAAGAGATAGTATATCAATTTTAATTAAAATATTATAAGTATGAGTAAGACTGAACTATAGAGATTATAGTGAGAACTGTGTTGACTTGGTAGATTGAACGTACCTCGCAGGTTCGAGCCCCGTTTCGACACCAATGGACTTTTGAATCTGTGTCTCCATTTAACACGTTGAAGGAAAAAATCACAAGGAAAACGATAGTGATCATGAACTAGCGAACTGTGGAATTAACTCCCGGTGGGGGGTTTCCCTGAGAGATACGACCTCCAACTTTTCAAAGTTGAGTGGACTCCTCACTCAAAGGCCGGCGACGCACCCACTATAAATGGGTGTCCATGAGCTGCAACGACTGCCCTTTTTAGGCGTCCTATAGGCTTGTCTGCCCTCCTATAGTATATAAAAAAGTATATATATAGATAAAACTGAATCCCACAAGTTGTAGCGCTGCTGTTTTTTTAATCAAATACTTTCATATAGAAAGTAAGACGTATATTTAAACAGTATAAGTTGTAAGTAAAGTACATCGAATCGTTTCTCTAGATCATAGATCATTAACTAGTATGTCACAATTGGAAGATAATGCAACTGCAGTTAGTGCTTAAAAATGCTTTTGCTACAACTGTAGCTTTACGAACTGAATAAATTTGGTAAATTATATTTGAATACAACCTATTTTATATTCTATAAAAAGTCTATGACTGATCTGTTACTGTATAAATAATTAAATTATAATCTTCTACCTACGGCTATGTTCAATATCGTAACCATGGCAACAGAGACGTCTTAAGTCCGCAGTGTGAAGGAAAAGAATTCCATATTTGAAATAAAACAATTTAACGTGTTTTATTTCAAATATGGAATTATTTTTCGTCATAACAATATCGAGTGTTAAAGAACAGCAAACTTGCTAAACTTATCTTTATTTTATGAAAACCATTGTTTTTCTTTAAACTTCACCGTGGCTGTTCCCACAAGTTTCTTTTTCATTAGAACGAGCGTCGAAGGTAATTACTCCATCTACTTCGAGATGAACACTCGACTCCTGAGAGTTCTTCGGATTATGTTGGATGGCATTATTTTGCTGAGGAAACTTTGCTATTCATTTTGTGACATTCGCTGAACTATTGTTCAGCTTTTAACATTTTTATTTTGAACACAGTCATTATGTGTAGTATAAAAGATAGCGAATTATACCATGAGCGGTTTCTTGGATATTATTTTAAGTGATAACTCTTCCGTGTTAGATAAAGCAGTTTTCTTTTTCTTCCCCCGTACGAACCAGTATATGAAAAATAATCCATAAATTTATGACGTGGATATTGAATAAAAAAAGCTTAGTGCTTGTATATGAAATCGCGGATAGTAAGATAATAGCTATTTATAAATAAGTATAAATATATATACACAAAATAAACTGAATAAAGAATTTTCCCAAAAGTCTCAAGTTATAATAAGACGAATCAATTCTACAAATATGATTAACAAAATATAAAGAAGGGAAAATTACAATTTGTTTAGAAGAGCCAACAATAACATGCGAAACATATTACATAAATTTATCTGATCGAAATCTCAAGGAAACAAGTGGGAAGAGAAAAACAAAAATAGCTTGAAATAAAATGCTGTTCCACAGTGAGCTAATGATGTACAAAATATTTTATAGTAATCGATAAATTATATACATACTACGTTTTAAGTTGTAATAGCTAGTTAACAATCAAACGACGATTTTATGAATATGTTTCAACTGTAATATGGTGGAAAAATATTACAATCATAACCACGGTAGTAGGTAACTAAAAACTTAATGTATACTGTTGGGTTTTATTATGTTGGTCAGTTGGTTGCGTGAAGCAGTCTACTTAATAAGTGTTATTTAATGTAGAAAAAATCATAGTAAAATTAATTTTGAATAACGAATCATGTATCATAAAATAAAATATGTTTATTAAGGAACATAAGATACATGTATCACTTATTCCACATCATTAAATTTGAATTTGTAGGCATCCCTACTCATCGGCAAAGAAGACAGAGGGTGTAGGCCGAGAGGAAAAGCCGGCGTAAAAAACTCTCGGTACTCTTTTAAAATAGCAAATCATCAAACAACACTTATTTTAAAACAAATATCGCAAATTAATTAGAAGTAGCCTGTCTAGCTCTAGTCCCAGGCCCTTTTATCAAATAGATAATCGTTAACTTTATAGTAAGCCTTTTTACACAGCTTTTCTTTAATACATTTCTTAAATTTATTAAAAGGTAGAAGGCAAAAAATTTATTATCGCCAAAGAGTTTTCTCTTATGCTTATAACAACCTAACATACACTTAACATTGAAACAGCGGCCGTGTTTCTGTCTAAAATTTTGTAGGCGCGAATGACAATTCCGCCATATTGTGGGCTCCCCTTTTTTTCATGGGGTAATGCGATAAGGCATAACCTCCCGCGGCACTACTTCTTTATATCATCACTAGCTGACCGGGCAAACGTCGTTTTGCCATGTATATCATTTATAATAAAAAAATAGGGGTTGATCGTAGAGGGGTGAAAGTTAGGGGTTGTATGTATTTTTTAATGCTGTATCATAAAAAAATAGAAATTAAAAATTTTGTCTAAAAAATAAAAATAAAATTTAGGGGTGGACTACCCCTTACATTTAGGGGGATAAAAAATAGATGTTGGCTGATTCTCATAGATACCGGATAAGCACAAAAAATTTCATCAAAATCGGTCAAGCCGTTTCGGAGGAGTATGGCAACGAAAACTGTGACACGAGAATTTTATATATTAGATATACTTAAATCTGAGAAAGTTTATATACCTTAAACTATAGAAACCGATATCGTAAAGCCCATCACTAGACCTAAATTATTCTTAGTAACTAAAATCGTAACAAAAGTAAATAAACTAAAACTCGTAATTCAACGTGCGGAAACCAGCAGCATGTCTACGTTATTTGAAATTACAAAAAGGCATCGTATTTCATTCACTTGAATGGAAACTTCTGACCTACTGAAAATTTAGTATTTTTTCAACTGCTATTATTAAAAAAAGTCGGTAATTTGAATTTATATTTTCGGAAATGATCAAACTTAATCTACATTTAAATATGTAATTAATCTTGTAAAAGCTAAACGAAATATGTAAATTTAAAAGATTCTTAGATATTTTTTGAAGCACGTACCAATTTAATATTACCAAAAAGTTGTTAATACTTTATTTTTATATTAAGTTACTAATTTATTTCCTAATTTTTTTTTCTGTAGTGTTACTTATTATTTCGACATAACAAGAATCTAGCTCAAAGTATTGAACATTTGAACCTACATATGTGCCATGTACTAGCAAGACTGTACATTACTTCGGTACATTATTAAGATAAAAAATTTTAAATACCGTAACATCTCTGATTGTATAATCTTAATTTTTTTTAAATTTGTAATTGTGTTTCTATGTAATAAGTCTTCTGTTTCTTTCTTGCCTACTGGTGTTCATTTTAATTTTTTTAGTGTAATACACAATTAGTTTATAAGCCAGCCTAATGTATTATTGCAATTATAGTTAATATATTTTGTAATATTCCTAATGAAATAAATATCTTAAACCTCATTAAAACTCTCGTTTGGCTCCGTTAAATCCTCTAAATTGTATATTGTATAGATATTTATCGGTTTTCTCTAGTAGGTACAATAGTAGTAGTGCCCACTTCTAAATATGTTCAATGAATATCAAAATTTAAATGACTATAACGTTGTTAGACCAATGCCGATAATTTTTGAAACCAAAAAAAATTACAGTAGGATGAAACCCATTAGAAAAGCAGGGGAATATGATCAAAATGAAAGGAAAAATAAATTACGGTCGATCTGAGGTCGGGAAGGGGTAGGGGGGGGAGTTTTAAGGGTAAAAAACGGTTTATCTCGATTTCCGGCAAAACTATAAGTCCTATCGAAGAAAACCAAATGGCAAAGTTGTAGGTCATAAAAAGATCTACAACTTTTGTATTTGCAGATTTTTCACATAACCTCAAAATTTATGTGAAAAATTCAAAAAACCAACTTTTTGGTTTTTTATTTCTATCTTTTACCAAAATA
Source organism: Pieris napi (assembly GCF_905475465.1). Classification (NCBI taxonomy): domain Eukaryota; kingdom Metazoa; phylum Arthropoda; class Insecta; order Lepidoptera; family Pieridae; genus Pieris; species Pieris napi. The sequence continues at coordinate 7,328,939 of NC_062250.1, forward strand.
TTTTTTTTAAACGAAATTTGGTGAAAACTTACCTTATTATGTCCCAAATATACTGTAATTTATTTGATTAAAAATATTTATTTTTTCACCTTATTTTGAATTAATATCGAAAAAACACCCTAATTTTCAATCGAAAATTCTGACGTCAAAATTTCAGCTTTTTTCAAAAAGTTGATGTGCTTTCAGTGCGTTGAAATCTCTACTTTCCTATGGTAAAAATATATATATATATATTACCATAGTAAATCTTCTCGGAAAATGCAAAAAATCGTATGCAGTAACGCCCAGACCCGTCATCCCCTTCCCTACTTCTCTATCGGTCGACTTTTAGTTTTGCCGGAAATCGAGATAAACCGTTTTTTACCCTTAAAACTCCCCCCCCTACCCCTTCCCGACCTCAGATCGACCGTAATTTATTTTTCCTTTCATTTTGATCATATTCCCCTCCTTTTCTAATGGGTTTCATCCTACTGTAATTTTTTTCACTTTTTATTTATTTTAAAGGCTATCTGAACTGGTCTATGTATCAAAGATTGTCACACAAGTGTGGAATTCAGTGAACCTATTGTTCACGTAATAGTTATTATTTTCGAATGAATGAAGTTTAATAAATGTTCTTTGTTATCCATTACTATTATGACATTACGATGAATTTTAAACTATAAAATAAATTATTCCTTTATTGAATATGTAGGTTTAATTTGATATCGGTTTTGTGCGCGTTCTGTAATTTAATATTGTCATATTGGTAACGAAATAAAATAACTCTTATTTCGCCGATAAGAAGTATATGTGTTGCTAATTTTAACCAATAATTGTTGTTTTATTTTAATATTTAACTTATAATAAAAAGAACTAATAAAAACTACTACAACTACTAAAATAATAAAAATGTGTGCGTGTACTAGGTGTACACACGTAAGAAGTGAAACTTCTTTATGACCTTATTTTTCGAAAATTGATCTACTATATGCAACTTTACAGAAATTGGTTAAATAAAGTTAAATTAGATAAAGTTTAACAAAAGGCTTTTATTTCATAGACATGAATACAAATACAATTATTTCATTTTAACTTATTACTGTACTACTATGTAGTATTAAGATTATTACAGAATTTCATTAATTGTAATAGAATTATTAGTATTACTATCATTGTTATCGTTATTATATATTTTTGTTACTAATGGCTTCGAATCTCTTCGGATCAACCGTGGTAGGGACAAGAAAAAGATGTCGCGTAACCGAAAAATGTGACAAATGTGTGTAAATTTTTTTCCAACGCCGATAAAGAAGTTTGACTTCAAAAAGCAACATGGTGCGTAACCTGCTACAAAATTTCTCCCATACGTCGATAAAGAAGTTTCACTTCAAAAGATGGCGCGTAACGGAAAAATGTGACGCGTAACGCAAAAATGTTACACTAAATTTTTTTCCAACCCCGATAAAGAAGTTTCACTTCAATAAATACTTTATTTATGACGAATTTCATATATCGCTTGTGGGGACTAGCGACATCACACTAGGGAGTCCCTGTGTTGTGGGTAAATGTCCTTTTAAAAAATCACAAGATAAAATGCGATTTAAATTGAAACTATTTTAAAATTTGATGTTGATTGTTTTAGTTATAATGAAAAAAGCTTAAAATATGATAACTCTAAATATATTCACTTTTGGATAGTGCATATAGGGGTAAAAATTATTCCCAATATTAATATTACTCCTATCAACCTCCTAACGAGAATATTTCGAATTACCAATAACCCAGTATATGCTTTGGTACGTGACTAATAGTTGTATCCCTGCATAGTTACATAAAGTATACGTTACTTTTCGTAACGTAACGTACGTAAGTATTCAGTTTTAATAAATATCTAAACCAAAATTTGTTAGGTATACGTGACAAATTTTAATATTTTCTCTCACTAATTGTGAGATATAAACGCTAAGCAATTGATTTAGCCCTTATACCCGTGGCACATTAAAAATGATAAATCATTCCCTAACTGTATCGGCCGTTTTGGGTGAGATGGCTAAAATTTAGGCTCATTTTTATAAAACCAACATCCAAAGTGTTATAGAACGGCACTCAGTCGATTTGGAAGTGGGCCAAGAATTGAAGGCATGATTTAAAACATAAACAAGCATGTTTTTGTTTTGTAGAGCTTGTAGCCATTCGAGGGCGCTTGCGAAATCCCTGTGGGAGCATAAGATATGATGAATAATTGGAAAGTATATTGATTGGAGATACATATATACTTTTACCTTAAACATTTAATACGAGCAGTGTTGTTCACATCCAAGGTCGTAGTTCGATAACTGGCTGTGCACCAATGGACTTCTATATGGTATGATGAAGGAATATGAGGACACCGGCATACATTAGGCACGACTGACCTAGTTGAAAAATAAATGATCGCGAAACATAGAAAGATATGATAGACAGCTAGGTGAGGGGTACCGGGTTCGATTCCCGGTCCGAGGGCAAGTTTTAATTTTATTTAAATTTGTTCTCGGCCTTTGGGAGGGTTGTGACTTGTGCGGTACCGGGCGAGTGCCTAAACCGTACATGGAGGACATGGTCGAATTTCTAAGGCAAAAGCACGAATTATAAAAATCTTATACTTGACGCTGGCTAATGCACAAACCGTGCCAGAGCCATAAAAAAAAAAGATTTGATAGAAATCTGAGGCCCACACTTAAAAGGTTGTAGAATTACGGCTTCTTTTCAACGTTTAATAAAGAAGGAAATATATATTGTATTTAGAGGGTGTTATTTTATATTATAAATGTCAAATATATTTTACTAATATTAGAACACATAACTGATATAATACATATGTATAATGTTCTAAATATTACTTGTGTATGTATTTTAAGCTACTATTTCTGTTACGCCTATAACTATTTATATGTTGGGTTAGGTTAGTATACACTCAGTTGGGTGATCCACAAAACTTCTTTAATGGGTGATATTTTTATATTTCTTTGGCTAGAATATTAAAGTCTGTTGGATCTTTACACGTTATTTATTTATATATTACGTTGGTATTTTTGGAATGCCCATGAAGTTGTTTGATTCGTAAATTGCAATTTTGTAATTAAACTATTGATTTTTTATTATTTTTCTTAGTCTGTGTAGGTCGTGGCAGTACTTATTACTATTATATTTGATTTAAACTCCAATTAAATTGCCAAGGTATCGATGTCTTAAGGATCTCGTGTATGCGGTGATGTTAATTATTTCGACTATGTGTTTGCGTGTTGTTCCCACGAGAATGTAAGTGCGTGCTCCTATTTCACCATGCCTCCTGCTGATAGGGGACAAGTCTTTGTTTTTATTTATGTTCTTATTATTAATTACTTAAAATGTCATGTGGAACATGGTGTAATGGTTGCAGCTCCTTACAACCGTTGTGTAAAAAAAAAAAAAAAAAACATGGCGATTAAAAAGAGTGGCGGAGAGTTTATTGCCAGTTCTTCTCTTCCGTTCTACGCCCTTGATTTGAGAACTGGCAGTAAATGTAAAATTAGAAGCATTAATATTTATATCTTTAATGACGAATCACAAGTGTACATTGTGTTACCTACGTGAATAAATGATTTTTGAATTTGAATTTGAATATAAAGGTAAACGGGCAAATTGCATTGCAATTATCTCTAGCCCTTACAATGGAATAGAACCTGTTTTACCTAATGGCGGAACGGAACAGGCGATCAAATTATCTATATGATTTGCTCATGTGGCAGAATTTTTAAATAGCGATAACTATAGGTACTAAAACGAATATTAAGGACCACGTCTGCCACCATGGTAGATACAATGGCGCTACATTATCACTAAACCCCCTTAAAAATGCAAAAACAAACAGGTATGCTATATCATTTGCTCATGTCTGGCTTTAAGAAACCTTGTCAGATTGAAAAAAAAAAACAAAACGGCAGACAGCTAGGGCTTGTTACGTAGCCCTATACCATGGAGTCTGCATTTCGCAATATATAAAGAATCACATGTCCCTCACGTTACATGGAGACAGCGGAACCTGTATGGCGCAACTTACAAGAACTCATTCGTTGCCTCTTGGAGCCTCATTGTTTCGATATTTAATGTGCATTCAATTTCCTAACTTCGGGTTGTCGTAATTTAAATTTGTAAAAATTAGTTTAAAACATTTAGTTTTTTTTTTGAAACATTCGGCTCGAACCTCGGACTTTTCAAGTAATGAATTTTTAAAGATTTTTTTATTAAAAATATAAAATATATGAAATGCACGCTTGGCAAACCTGCAGTGTTCGTTTAAAAACCCTGTGAACGACTGCAGAAAAATAGTCTGCCACCATCGTAGGTAGCTGCGTTTTCTATTAGAGCGTTTGTCAGTGTCGACAAAAAAAGTGTGCTACGAGTATATCATTTGCTCGTAATTACCTCTTTGATTGTTGTTTATATATTGCTTACAAAAAAACATAAATGAGGCACCCAGACCACTGATATTCCGAAAGCAGATCATTTGAGTTTTTCGAATGTTGTTTATACAGTCGACTCTCGATAATTTGAAACTCAAGGGACCAGAGATAAATTTCAAATTATCAAGAGTTCAAAATAACAAGTGTTTGAATAAGCACGAGGGGGAGGGGCAACTGAAGGAAATAAGAATTTGATCAAAATTTGTTACTTATTATTTCCATATTCTTATTATGTATTAACAATTATTATTACATATAACCATTATTCACAAATTTTTATTTCAAAAAGAAGTCTGTAATCTTCTTTTGAGTGAGTGACTTCAGTTTATCATTGTCCAAAGAAATTTTGATAGTGGTGAGAGCTGCAAAGTAATCGTCACTTGTGTTGGCAACAATTGACAAGTCTGTGCATGTATGCAAACAAACGACAGGTACATGCATGATAAACGCTTCAAATTATAGAGAGTAGGGAAGAGTGGATTTCAAATTATAGAGAGTAGGAAAGACTGGATTTCATATTATCGCATGTTGGCGAGCAAGATAATACTTTTTTTAACTTCAAATTACCGAAGGGACCAATTTCTATTGATGTTATTCAAATTATCGAGTGTTTTTCAAGGGACCGGATTTTTTTTTCAAATTATCGAGAGATTCAAATAAACGAGTGTCAAATTATCGAGAGTCGACTGTATATTTTTTTTGCATTTTCATGTTTTTTCTGAAACAAAATTCATATTGTATTCGCAGGTCAATCAAAAAATCAAAACAACAAAAAATGTAGTCAAATTACGACTAATCGCATTAATTAGCCATAATACTTTTCCTCAGATTCGCGGACTTCAACAAACTGTAATGGTTAAAGTCAGTAAGTAACATTTCTGCCATTTTTTGTATTGTATACGAGCTAATGACATCTACCTCCTGTGATAATGCAGAGACCTGGATGTCTGCCTTATAGATTTTCTTTGTTATCTAAATTGTATTGGCCATTTACCCCAGAGGCAGACACGAGCAAATGTTTAGTATCAATTTTTTTACGTACGACCTTAATTCATTAACATATTTTGGCGCATCGCATTGGTACAAACCTTAATTCCTATCATTACGAAATACGAGCAAATCACATACTTTAATGCTCGCCAGCTCCCTAGTTATTTGAATTAAGCCCGGAGGCAGACTTTACTATTTAAAGCCAGTATAATCAATTTATTAACAGACTTCAAAAAGGAGGTGTGATGATATAAATATTTTATGATGTAAATTGTCCACGAATTTCTCAGAAACTAAAAGTCATATCGAGATGATTTTAGACAGATTGAGATTTGATTTTAATGATTGGGTGTCAATTGATTAAGTTGCGAAAGGCATACACATAGAATTATGTAAATATGTACCCAGGGCACAGTTTAAGTTAACTGAAACATCTCATAAAAGCTCCAAATTTCACATTGCCGCGCTTTATTTACACTTGTACACGACTGCAACATAACTTGGGATATGGATTGAAAATTAAATGGTTTGTTAACCAGATGAATTTCAAATTGCTTTATTACTTTGTACTGTATATGGACTATTGTCATTAGCTTAAGATGCTAAGTCTTTAGCACATAGGTAAGTCCATCCAAACTTTTAATCATTTGAACAAGACTTCGTTAACGCGAACATTATTTTATGTAATTAAGAAATATCGACAAACGATACCTGTCATTAAAGTTTTTAATGTCATACGAGTGATAAACCCAAGTTTAAAATAAATTTGTTAAAATATTTGTAACCGTAAACACAACTGGGTATTCTATAGAATATTGAAATTATGAAAAAGTTTAATAAAATCCTGATTTTCCGAATTTTCGAAGACAATGAACAGTTCTTCAAATTAAAAATCTACCGTTATTACTCTTTTCATAAATTTCGGACGATTAAAAATATCTTACGTAATGAAAATTCGACAGTTCAGTGAAACAATTAACATTTTTGATGGAAGTATTTTCCTAAACTACCGTTTAAATATGACAACTGCGGTAATGGTTAACTAACCATGAGTAAATTCCTGTTTCAATGTGTCGTGAAACAATGTATGGTTATTTAAAAATAGATTAATTAATTTTATTTGGGTCTGTGTTTAAACCACTGAGAAAATGAAACGACGGAGACGCTAATATTCTAATGGTCTAATTAGAATATTACAGGAATATAATTGGAATATTTTTTTTAATATGGTTAAAATAAAAAGAAATTGTATAGTAATAAATAAATCTATCCTGTATCTAGAATACGTGAGAACATAGGTCTTATTAAAAACGAACTATGTATTAGTTTTAATTATGATTCCCTTTCTTGCAGTAAAAATATACATTTTTTATATATTGCAGTCCATGTTTTTTTAAGGAAAATATTCCTTTGTATTTTTTCGTATAAAAGGCTGATAACTTTTACTGGCGAAACAAATCCTCGCGATTGTTTTGCGCGATTTTATTTTATCGCTCAAAAGGGTGTAATTGTATTGAATGGGAATTGTAACTGGGCGTTGCGATAAAGGGAACGTTTTATTATTAAAGTAAAGTTGACAAGAGCCGGTAATCTTGAGTGTTTATAGAATCGTATAGGCAGTTTTTACCGCACACATTGTCAGAAATAGTGTGTAAATGATTTTAGCACTATGTACAAAGGACACATCGTGTACCGGCATTAAGACCCAATAATTAAAAGGTGACCACAGAAGTTTCATTACCTTTCGTTTATAAAAAAATATTAAGAGACAGGTACAAAAATTTGAGGCCTAGAGGCCAAGGGCTGTAACCAATGGATACTTCTGATTAACCTTACTCATATGGTTCGTAACCTAACTAATGTTACCTAGCTCGTATGTTTCTTTCACAAATAATTTTCAAACATTTATTTTAATTCATTTCACAGAAATATAGAATACTAGCTGATCCGGCAAACGTTATTTTGCCATGTATAATAAAAAATAGGGGTTGATCGTAGAGGGGTGATAATTAGGGGTTGTATGTATTTTTTAATCCTGTATCATAAAAAATAGAAATTAAAAATTTTGTCTAAAAAATAAAAAATAAAATTTAGGGGTGGACTACCCCTAACATTTAGGGGGATGAAAAATAGATGTTGGCCGATTCTCATAGATACCGGATAAGCACAAAAAATTTCATCAAAATCGGTTGAGCCGTTTCGGAGGAGTATAGCAACAAAACTGTGACACGAGAATTTTATATATTAGATATACAGCATGCAAGACCTACATAGTATAATAATCATAATAAAAAATTGATAAATAGAAAACAAAAACAGATTTATAAAGTTTGGTTCCTGTGTCAGTGTACCTTTAATGCTGTCAGCAATTCCTCGCTGTATTGTGCTACTTATTTGAGGAAAACTCTGGGGTTGTTGGTAATATGTACCAGGCGCCAACGTCAATCTTTAATTAGTGACTGTGCACTTGAATCCCATGGCCCAAGATTCTCTACTCCAAAGGGAACAAAATCAAAGTTAAAGAAGAGAATAGTTTAGTCGTATCGCAGATTAAATATTACGTAAGATAACTTTATTGTTACGTAATATGAACATTGTGCAAGAAGATTTTCCGTTCCACAGAGTTTTTTTACGAACAAAGTGTATTTCACTTTTTTTCTTTAAAAATAATCCAAAGCCACCCGGACCTTCTCGTTTACTCGCCCAAATTACAAACAACGATATTCGATTTCTAATCACCTCTGAATAGTTTCATCTGTCAGTGGAATTTCTTCGATTTCTTTCAGACAAAGCGACCCTTGTATATTGTTGAAGTATCGATATATATACTTATAGTTGAAGTCATACTGGATACGTTATAATTCTAATATTACCTACTATTTCATAGCTGAATGTCCTGGACACTGGATTATCATACTGTTTGCATATGCATAGAACGCGTTTGTTAGCTCTAACACCTCGTGAAATAGATAATTGCCCATATATATTACAACGATGCTTTGCTGACGACAGCCCTGAATTAGGGCCTTACTATACAAATTAGCGAAAGAAAAACGGAATGTAAATGTAATGTTATGTATTGGAATGTAAATATTATAGCCGCCTTCTTTATAATCAAATCAAAGTGTATTTAAACATATTTGTAACTATGAACACTTATTATCGTCAACTTAAAAAAAAAAGATTTATACTACAAGTTTCAAAAGGGCGAAAGTTGAAGGGCGTAGAGCGGGTGAGAGTAACTGGCAACTAAAATATCCATTGAAACTTATCCATTATACTTACCTGATATTTTAAAACAATTGAAAGTCACAAAACTTCTCCAACAAAATCGAAACTTCACAGACTCAAGAATTCCGTAACTAATTAAGTTTTTTAAGATTAAAATTACTTATTAAGATATCATAAATCCGAAGAATAGACAGTAAACGGTAACAAAATGATAAAAATGTATTTATTGTTTAGGATTTAATGAAACTTGTGCACATAAGTACCTATTTTTTTATTTATGTATTTTTTGTCAATGTTTTAATTGTACATATACAACTTACAAAGTAATTATTAATTATAATAATAAACAATTAGGATCGGTTTCACAATGTATGGATAAAGTACCAAATAGCCTATACAACACATAAATTATTTGGAAGATAAATTGTGCTATTTGACATTCATCGGACTCGCAACTTATGATGAACTTTATGTGACAAATAGCGCTATCTGACAGTCGTGAAACGCAACAATAGTGTTTACCCTACCAATAAGTCATAAATGGCTAATTTGGAACTTATGTAGTACTTATCCGTACATTGTGAAACAGACCCTTAGTATTTATAATATCATAAAAAACTATTCTAGAGTGCAGTTTAACCTCTTATATGGAATCAGTTTGATTTATTCATAAAAACTGACCGCACACAGGTTGTAAAGGTTTTAGTATTTTTAATGCTGTGTGTTATGGTCTTAAATTGCTGCAAAAACAAGTTCTTGAAAATTAATCGGTATTGTGCTTATAATAAGGGCTATAATGGCTTTTCGCTGTTCTCTGTCGTTAGGGTTAGCAGTTTCGTAACATAATCGCACCGTAAAATGAAAATGGGCAGTTAAAAAATGTAAAATGTTTCGCGTTTTGCGAAATCTTTAAGCGTTAAAGTGTGAAATTTGTGTTTGAAACAATGCGATAAGTTTACTCGTTTAAAGTTTAAGATATAGTGTTTTAACTTGACACTCAAAGATTCTAGAAGTTAGAATACGAAATTGTTTAAATGTAAGACAAGGTTCAGGCAAACAAAATTATATTTATACATTTATATATCTCTTGTTTTCTTTTATATTAGTTTAAGGATCTGTTTCACAATGTACGGATAAGTTCTACATAAGTTCCAAATTAGATATTTGTTACTTATTGGTAGGATTAACTCTATTGTTGCATTTCACGACTGTCAGATAGCATAAAGTCCATCATAAGTTATGAGTCCGATGAAGTGACAAATAGCACAATTTATCTTCCAAATAATTTGTGTGTTGCATAGCTATTCGGTACTTTATCCATACATTGTGGAACAGACCCTTAAAGTCATTAAACAACACAATTAAGTACCTAAATTTTATTAATATTTACCGACTTATTGGATTTGACATACGAGTAAAAATTAAAAAAAATATTTTACTTAACAGTCAGATACTAGATCCAGCGTAAACAGCGTGTTGGTAAAAAGAAAAAGTTATGGCTTCATAACGTTAATAATAATAATAATAATAATTAATTTATTGCAAGAATATGGTACAAAAATGTTAAGGTGGTACAATCATAAATTGATCGCATATTCTGCCACACACAATGGCGCGCAAATTTGTCTTAAGGAATTTTACATTATTCTTATCTGTATCGTACATATCATACTTTTATAAAATTTATATCAATTACAGTGTCTCACGCAAATAATCATTTATTGAATAGTACATTTTTTCTAAAAGTAATACACTAAGTCACTTTTTAAAGACTCTAGTCGAAAGATCTTTTAATTCTTTTGGTAATTTAGTTAGGAAGTGGTATTGCGACTGCGAAATAGTTACTGCATCTAGCACAGGACATCACATGCTTTACGAGACTAACGGCAAACCAACCCAATTATAACCCCTTCCCGACAAAAAGGCCCGTAGGAGGCCCGACAAAAAAGTCAAAAGTCAAAAATCATTTATTCATATAGGTAACACAATGTACACTTATGAACGTCAAAAAAGAAATATACATTAAATGCTAGAAGCTTCTTTTAATGTATTTTACTGCCAGGAAGCAAAATTAAAGTCAGACTAGGGTAAAAAACCGCCTTCACCTTTACTACGTCCTTCACTTACGCCGATAAGTTTCCGTGCTGCCCTTCAGGCGATTTACCAGCCCGCGATGGCCCAAGCCGAAGTCCGAGTCTCACAGGCGACACCCCTGCACTAGTCACGGGAAAAACAACCAATCCACTCTACGCGAACCAAAGCGAGTTTGGGCTAGCCAAACTGAGCTGTCATGGCCCTTAAGGCCAACAGCGTGATACCATACCAAAAAATTACGGCCAACCTTCAGTAATGGAGAGGATGAAGATCATGGTTGCATCAAGAATTCATACCCGATGAGAACAGATCAATAGTTAAATCTAAATTCATTAGCTGTTAAATATAAGGCGGTAAATAGCCATTGGCGACTAACGTTCGCCAACGTTTGTAATTGGCCATAAATGCGGTTTCGATCCAGAATTTTACACGTAGTTTTGGCAAAGTTCGCCAAACTTGTCTCGTATCGATGGAGAACTTATTGTTTAGCCAGCTTAACTGAATTTCATGATGTTTTAAGACCAGACGCTGGTATTTAATGTTGTATATTTGCCAGAAACCGAAATAAAAAAGTTAATTAAAAATCTTTGGAATAAAGCCCAATTTTTAATCCGAAGCCAAAAACATGTAAAACCCTATGCTTTTTGGATTCCAAGGTCAGTAGGTACTAAAATCTAAAAGAAATATATCTGTATGGAGTAATATACCTTTCGGGAATGAATCTTTAGGTCTTAAAAACGGTAAAGTAAAACCTATCTCTCTGAGAGTGCTATAATTTGTAAGTAACTACGTGTTTCTACTACTGGTTTCCACCTTTCAGCAAGATTGGACTAAAAGAACCCAGTCGGCTTTAATCCGTGTCATAAGTGGTAGAACTATTATAGTTATAACCTTAATAACAGTACTAACCAGCTACGAAATTAAATGTCCCATAACGAATGTTTAAAGAAGCATTGAACGGGAAAGGTCCTTTTGTTACGATTAATGAAAGCCGAGTATTACATTAAGAACTTTCTTAAGGTCCATTTTACTCTGCAATTTGCATAATTTCCATTAAAATTGCTGGCCATGTTAAATCATGTAGATTGCTATTGATTGGAGGACGCAGTTTTCGCACTTAGACGCTCATTACGTCCGTTGTGCCACAAGTCCTAACTAACTAAGCCTGCCTAGCTGCTTCCAGAAGCACAGAAGTCTCTTGGGCACTTCACAGGCTTCACGAAGTGACCTCACTGCTGAGGATTTCTGTACGTTGGTAAGGCACAGCCTCGCATTCCAGGACTACGTGGGTGGCTGATCCTCTGCGCTGAAATAATCTCCGCACAAGGGGCTGTCACACCTAGAACAAAAAGATCATTAAGGAGACATTGGCCCGTAATTGTCCCTATCATTGTTGTGAGATTAGTTCTGTTGAAGCTTAGAAGTCGCTTTGTGATTAACGGGTTAACTGCGAGCAGAGCCATTTTGGACCGTCTGCAGTCCGCGTTTCGCGACCATCGGTGATGTTGGAGTTCTGTAGATCTTTGGCGAATTTCGCACTTGCGAGAAGGACAAGGAAAGGAGCGGAAACGGGCCAGCCGGCATCATTCCGTAGCCTCTCCTCCAAGGTTTTCGGCAGTATCATTGCCGAGTGATCCATTGTGTCCTTTTATATAATCATGTAGATATAATAAGTAAAATTTTACTTCTATTGACTTATATAATATTTTGAACAAATTTTCCAGCCTATGATATTTATCACTATATTATTTATTTGATTTAATTAAGAAACGCTCTAAGATATTTTTGCGTCACAGTATTGATGGTTTTGTAAATAGTGTGGTGTAATAAACAATTAATGTTATTACTTTATGTAAATGTCTACTGCCAGCGTAAGTTAAAGTCTATATTATATATCTGTCATACTTCATTACAATTAAGAAATGAATCTCCCTATTCCCCCCATTCTGACAGAAAATCATTACAAACATTATGCTCTTGACGGAAAGTTCGAAAACTCATAACGAAAGTAAACATCAAACGAAATGTGTGAAAATCCTAAATATGCCTAAGGAGAAATTTCATTGTTCTTATTTTACAGCTTTGCGTCGCCCACAGTTACGCTGATTTTCTTATAAACAACAATTAGATTGTAGTCGGAGAGTTGGTTATGGTTTTAATCAACGTTTTACATATTATGTCGATAAGAATTTAAATCAAAAGAAGAAGCCTGTTTCTTTTTCTTGTAATTGTTCAATTGAGTAGACAAATTGTGTAGACACACATGTGCCCTTTTTTGGCAAAGGCCTCCTCCAAATCGCACCATTTCTGTCTGCAATGTGTCATTCTCTGTCCTGTACCGCCTGCTGTTTCCCTATTCTGGTCTATCCACCTTCTAAATTGTCTTCCTCTTTTACGTTTATTGTATCTTGGGCACCAGTTTAATACTTTCTTGCTCCATTTTTCTGTTCTTCTTTCGAAATGGCAAGAGAATCAGAAAAATGTTACTTAAGTTTATGCATTTTTTTGTGACATCTGCTACCTTAGTTATTTTTCTTAATGATATTGTATTCTTTATTTGTTCCATCGATCTAATAGATCTTAGATATCAAATATTAAGGTCATTCCATTTAATTTTCTCACTCCATATAAGGCTTTGTCAGGGTTAAACAAAAACTGTTTGAATCCGAAGTCAAGTGAAGAAGGTATATTATAAGACTTTTGAGGTATCTTATATATATATTATTTATGTGATCTGATGTCTCATCGGAATGTGCAACAACTACAAACGCTTAAATGTTTTAATTATTTTGAATAAAAAATCTCTATTTTTCTGAAATAGCCGTAGTCGTAGTATTCAGCTCGATATGACAGCAGCTCTTTGACGAAACCAATATTAACATTTTCGATACAATTATTAAGTACTTAGACTGTGTACAGTGAAAACATTTTTGATGGAATTCTTAAGACACGAGGAGGGGAACTGTTTCCTTGACAAAATTTCTTGCCCTAGAAAACTTTGTCCAATAATAATTAAGCAATTAATGAAAGTAGTACCTTAGCATTTTCGCTGAAATACGTCTAAAAATACTTAAAGTAATGTAAATTCAGTGCATATATAGCAATATGCCAGTAATACTTAAAACCAAACCCATGTCAAGCTGTCTCTTGCCCTAACATATGCTTGCCAGACTTGGAAATATACAGGCAAGATGAAAAGAAAAATCAGAACTTTTCAAAGTGGCCCAGAACGGAGCATGCTCAGAATTAGAAAAAATTATAAAATAAGATACACAAAGATAAGAAGCGTTACTAAAGCTACTGATACTAGACCAGTCATTATAGACATTCGAAATCGAAAATTTGATAATAATTCCAAAAGTTTTCAAACTTCGGTCAAGTGAATGGTACATTGGCACGACAATAAATCTCATTTTGCAACCTTGTCCGCAGTCCGGAACATTGTTAAAATTGCAATTAAATTAATTTTTGCTGTATGGTCGTGAAAAAAATTCCAAAAGTTCTGCAAACTTGGGGAAGTTTTCGATATAATATTTCATATCACGTATAAAATTTGCAACCAACCTAAGTGTACGGAACATTTTTTGTTATTTATTTTATTTTCGATATATCTGTCAAATTTGCAGAACTTTTGGAACGTTTTCCTTCAGTTTAATAAAGAAAAACATTAATTTTTAATAACAAAAAATGTTCCGTACACTTAGGTTGGTTGCAAATTTTATACGTGATATGAAATATTATATCGAAAACTTCCCCAAGTTTGCAGAACTTTTGGAATTTTTTTCACGACCAAAACTTATTTTTAACAATGTTCCGGACCGCAGAGCAGGTTGCAAAATTTTATAGTTTGTTTTAATACCACTCCCGACCTTACATCAAAATTTGAAAACTTTTGGAATTATAATGAATTAATTGTCTTGACTGACTGGACTATACCCTAAACTAATAAACCTAAACCTTAATTGGAGATGCAGAGGCCCTATTTTGAAACGGGAGAGCTCACGAGATGGGCGGATGATATTACCAAAACGGCTGGCTCGAGATGGATGCAACTGAGGAGGTACATGGAGATCCTAGGAAAAGACCTTCATCTGCGGAAGGGTTCTGGCAAAGTAATTAGGAAATAGGTAGAACTTAGTAGAGATAAAAAAATAGTAAAAAAATTCTAAAAAAATATTGTTATCTGATTAAGTTTAGTTTGTTATTTTGTAAGACATAAAAATATTTATTATTTTTATTAATATAAAACTGCATATATGTTCTAGAAGGGGTTATAATAATGTCTTTATACAATACATGTATTTTGCGTCGGAAATTTATCAAAACAATGAGAGCAGAATCATCCATCTAATACGCTGAGAGGTGAATAATGGCGGATATCACGTGGGAGTGCTCCGAGATAATGAGAATGTTTTACGAGATTAATTTCGATATAAAAATGATCCCAGGTCAAATTCTCCAAGGGTCTCTTAAATGGCAGGTCCATAATTTTATTCTCGTTTGTTAATAGTGGCGATACAAAAATATATATCTATACCAATTCTATTAGGTAATTTTTTCGGATGCAGTGTTAGCCTAGTGGCTTCAGCGTGCGACTCTCATACCTCAGGTCGTAGGTTCGATCCTCGGCTGTGCACCAATGGACTTTCTTTCTATATGCGCATTTAATATTTGCTCGAACGGTGACGGAAAACATCGTAAGGAAACCGACATGTCTTAGACCTAAAAAGTCGACGGCGTGTGTCAGGCACTGGCGGATCACCTACTCGCCTAATAGATTTTAAAAAATGATCAAGAAACAGATTCAGAAATCTGAGGCCAAGACCTAACAAAGGTTGTAGCCACTGATTCATTTTTTTGTTACGCCTCGAAAGGGCGTGCGATACTCAACTTTACTGCTCCAATTGAAATGTCTATGCGCGCAGTAACCATTCGCTTTCACAGTAAAAAAAACGTAAGGAAGACAGTTGATTTGAGATAGGAAACCTACGACGTGTCAGTTATATAATTCTGAGCAGTTGGTCTGTAGAGAGGCCAAGACCTAGGCCTATTAAACATTTTACATAATTTAGTTTAGAAATTTATTTAAATATTCAGTGTAATTATTGAACAAAGCGTTACCAAAAAGAGGCTGTTGTCAGAATGTTCACTACATAATAATTCAGGTCATTGTGAGACATTCTCTCAGCAAAATCCATTTCATGACCTAATTCTCTTGTTTAAAGCCACATGTCTGAGGGAAGTTGTTACATTATACGCTGTGTAAATAGCTTTCTTCACTTGCATTAATTTCCATAAACTCACTATCGTAACAGATTAGTTTAACAGTTGGAAGACAATGTAAACAAAACGTCACTCATAAAATTAGGCAAGACTGCGCAGTGGGCTCCGGTTATTAAAAAACAACCTCTTACATTTCTTGTCAATTCACGGGACGAGAGCTTTTAATTATTCTATTTGACAAAGTCCCGTATGTATACATTTTGCTTTGTATTTATAAATTGCTACTTCATGTTGATTTGGAGGCTTCAGTATTTCTGTTTATTTAATAAATAAAAATATGGTCCAGTACTTGATGAGTAAGCGGCGTTTTATATAGGTTTATTTTGAGTATACTACTGTATTGATAACTTTGTGCTACCGTGTCGCGAGTCTTCACTTTGAAAGGGTGAGGTATGAATAGCTTAATACATGATATTTAGCGCGTGCGAACGGGGAGTGCTTTTAAGAGGAATGTTCTATACATTTTATGTCACTCCGAAATAGAAAAGAATATTTACTCGACAGCGTATTTCTGTGTAGTTCTAAAAATACTATACACAAGAGAAAAGTTTTTGTAACATTAAGCTAATGTTACGTATAGGGTTTCTCTTTCCACACACAAGTTTAGAATTATCGTTCGGAAAGCGTTAGTTAAAGATTCTTTGTCGCAATGAAATATGTACATAAAATACTTAAATTACTAATAGCTAACATGTACACGCACATGTAGTTATAGGTATTCACATGATTCATCTGCCAAGTTCCCGAGGGAATTGCCTAGCAATTGAGGGCATTTGCGGCTATAGATAGTTGTTCGAGTTAGGTTCGCAAAAGAGTGTTCGCAGACTTTATTGATTATAATTATTTATACAATAATAATATTTTGTTGTCTAATCGTTAACTTGATCTTGCCTTTGGATAAACATAAAAAAGATACTAAGTCCTAAGCTTTCGCAATCAAGTAATGTAATTATATAATAGGGTATTTAAAAAATGGCAAAAGAAAATTATAACTTTTATCAAACTGATCTCAATGTTGACTGAAATGATTAGTTTGTCTTAATTAGTATTTTAAATTATGTTTATTATTAAAGCTGCATTAGTCTATACACCAGTTGGTTTGTTTACATTTCTTAATATTAGTATTAGTTATGTTAGTATAAGTTTTAAAAAAATTAAGTAAAATTTCTTTTAGGGTATAAGCCTCCTCCATATTTTTCCATATCTCTTTGTATTGAGCAAAAAATTTAAACTAATGTCAATTATCTAGCTAGATTATCGTAGGTTAGATGTTTAAAGACATATCCTTCATCAAATAAATTCATATTAGGTTTAATATTCTCTAAAAGCCTGACCTAAATTAAATTACTAGTTTGACATGGATTCGTACGAAAGAATGGTCATCGTTGAAAAGCTCAACTCTTTCTAATTTACCGTTAGCAGAATCAATCTAAAAACTCAATTTTACGTTTTCTATATTGAAACTGGGATTAATATTCGCTATCGGCAGTTAACTGGTCGCTGGTTCATTCGATTCTTCACAAAAACGTTCAGCAATGCACGGATTAGTTCGGCGACTAACAATTTTATGCTCCAATCTCCATGGACACAGTTGCGATTGATGTTTCGTAGTTTTTTCTATTGTAAAGTGCGCTTTTGTACGAAGAAATTGGCATGACTTATTTACAAACTATAAACCAAAAATTGAATAATTAGCTACGTTTTTTTAGTTTAAACTTAAGAGAAATGGACAAAACGTTATATAGAAGATTACTTATATACGATTAGTTTAAAATTTTACCTATATATTCCGTATTCCCTTATTCTAGATAATATAATGTATAAGATAATATTCTAAATACATATTAATCAGTTCTTTGTACAAAAATAGTTTACATATTTACTTTGCACAGGTTAATAATGTACTTATGGAGTTGACAGGTTATTTTAAAAGCTTTTTATTCTTTTTGAGACTACTTTTAATTTGAAAGTGAAATTACACCTAAAGAGAAATTAATATAATTAATTGCCAAGTTAAATTCAGGTAACTCGAATACCATTTTAAAGCTCTGAAATGATTTATGACTCTTTGAATTGGTGATTGATGTTATATTTGACGTTTACGTGGACTTTACGGAAAATGCGATTAAATTGTTTTATTATACATAGGTATATTCATATTTAAGATACATATCTAGTTCATGTGAAAGTTTCTAAATAATTTTCGTAGCAATTAAAAATAACTATATTTTTAAAGCACACTACGCATAATAATAATCATGTTCTTAAATATAGATTATATTTTATTGAAAATTTTAAGTGCTCTGTAAGCAGTTTAGTAACAGTGTCTGAAAAAAAAATTGTCTTAAATCCAATGGTTATTTTTTTTTAAATTGTCCCTGCACAAAGACATCATTTATTTAACATAATGATCTACCCCAACATAATACTAATAAGTAATTTAAGTCTAACCTAATTTACTAAAACGGATATTTAACGTAAGAAAGTGCCCAATTACATTACTTACACTCTTTATTACGGGGAAGACACTCTGTGTAAAGAACTCATCACTTTGTTTTGGAATCGATGCATTGTTTCGATGTAGCTCTTACTGGGACTGACCCACAGCTGGCAACCATAAGTCCATACACGCATCAGATTTTGAGAGAATGACATGCTGAAATAATTTTGCAACTTGCAAAATTATTTCAGCATGTCTTTACAAACCGAAAAAATATTTTTTTATTAAAATAATCCAGTAGTACATGAGGTGTAGGTATGTTACGGTATGATGTACATTTGTAAATAAAATTTCTCTGCCGTGTCAGAAAGGGTATCAATCGTTTCTGCCTTTCAATGTCCTTCACAAGACAATTGTTTTCTCGAATCTTAGGGCTATACATAAAATACAACGTAACCATTCTTAGTTAACTTGGAAAAAGATAATTTATGATTACGATAATTCCAACGTATCGAATCGTAGCACGTATGAGTAATTACTTCCTAGAAATTGTTTGTTCCACTATTTATGCGAAGCTTTTGATTTATTAACAAAACTTGGTAGAACGTTGTTTTTGTCGAACTTTTATTGGTATTTTACGATTGTTTTCTGATCTGAATAAAGGCGAAGTCACTAAAACAATAACGTTAATTATACTTGTTTTCGTTTTCTGTCATTAGTATTGTCTTTGGATTCGTGATAATGCCCGTTAGATTTTATTTTAGGGGCACATAAATCTAATGTTTTGAATAACATTTATAAAAGCAATAGTTTTGTTGACGTTACTTTTTTAAAATATTACAAATAGTCTTAAGTCTTCTTCAAAGTAAAGAAAATTCTTAACATTTTTATCAGCGTTGTGAGGTCAAATTGCCCCATAATTTTTGTGTGCGAGTGTCGAGTGACTCTCTGGGATACCTCAGTACCTAACTCCAGTACCTCAAAAATGTATTGTAATTCGATATACTGATCTTCTGAATGTAACTAAGGCTAACCTTTAGGTTACTTGAGTTAATGTAACTAAGTGAAAAACAAGTCTTCAGACGCAACCGTTAAGTGCCCTACACTAATTTTCTTTACGCAGGAAACAGCAAATTGACTTTTTTAAAATTAAATAGTAAAAATATTTTTAACTTAACATATTCATTGAGAGAAAATACCTGTTACCTGTAATAACATCGACAGCCTAGTTTTAGCTTGCTAAGCGTTACCTAAACAAATATTTGCACATGGAGCTTACAGATGGGATGTACAATATGTATGTATAAGTGTACCTACCTATCTGATACATTTCGAAACTGAGGATTGATTTGCCGTTAGTTGTTTATCAAGGTACAATGTCTGATCGCCTGGATGCCTTATGGTATGTATTTCACAGTGGTACAGCGTGGTTTTTTTTAATAAGAAAAACCATCGGATTTGAACCGGTTCCCCAAGTAGCTTCTCGCTGCCCAATGGCACTTAAACTAATTTTTGCGGTCATATTTGCAAGAAACGTGATACTCATTAGTTTTAGTTAACTATAGATTTTATTAATTAATCTTCAGCTACTTTGAGAGGGTATGTATGGCTGCCGGTTTATGAAGCAGTGTTAATGTTTGTTATTATTATTAAAATATAATCAATTATTGGGTATTTGTTGTAAGCCTAGACAGTTTTTTTTATTTCATAGCATTATAATATTGCCATTGTTCTTCTTTGATACATACATGTATAGTGTATATATAGTAGTAGTGTATAAAATTATAGCAATTGCAAGTACCAACTAGGCATAAAGCGACAAACAGTTTTGTGAGAACTAAACGTCTCATTAAGATTTTTTTTATCTTAAATTTAAATTAAAAAAAAATATATTTTTTTGTTAATTACCTTATATATATTTTGATATATATATATGAATGTAGTAGAATTACCTCACCTCTGCTCTATACCGGCCGCTACATACATCACAGCAGCCGGTATGGAAGTGAAATTGTGTACCGGGGGATAGCGAACATCCAATCAAACTTTATTGTGCTCGCCTTAGAGTATATAAATAGTGCCCAGCTGATGAATATGCTATGAGCTTACACCTTTTAGCGTAATCGATGTGCCGATATTGCTACTTGTTCAATATTTGTACTCTGAACTGAAATTTGTATACAGCAGAATGTCATTTATCGTTTGGTTGTTGTTTAAACAGTTCATGTAAATAAATAAATGTACCTACATATATTGGATGTAGAAAATAACCACGTTATCCATAAACATACATATAAGATATTTTTGTTAACAGGTAGGTTCATTAGGCTTCAATAATTTGAAGCCGTAATGAGGCTGGCATGTAAATTTTTACGACATTTTCATCGTCTTTATTCAATAATCTAAAACAATAATTATTTCACCTCGAATCGAACTCAGGGCTTCTATAATCACTGTTAAATCGCACATTCCATATTGACTGGATGTATTGGGGTCAGGTAGGATCCGGTTAGACGTAGAAGTTTTAATTAAACAATGAACAATGGGCGGCGTCGGAAATAATATATAAGAATGTGTGATACGGGTGGTATTTCGTATTCTGCCTCGATGTCGAATGACCAAACTCAGCTACAGGTATTAATCCGAACAACTCATCTGAACACTCTCCATGGTAAATGCGGTAGATGCAGAGTGATCCCTATGATCTCTACGCAGCGCCAAGGGATCAAGCCGTTCGGTAAGGGATTGGTCGTTGAAGATTCGAACGTCGTCGAATACGGTCAAGTGGAAGGAGCTGGTAATGCGGAGCTCCCACCCAGAGAGTGGTGAGATGAGATTAGTACTCCATGTGGGGCCGAATTTGTGCATTATACAGTTGGCAAGCGATGGCCCAGAGTGAAGTACCGTTATGCCTTGCTGAGCACACCAATTTTTTTCGAGGCTAATTTAGCCTTTCCCTCCAAATGACCGCGAAACTGAACGTCGTTCTATACGTCAACACTATTACAATACTTATTCAGATGCTAGCAAGGCATAAGAAGAGTGTCTTCGATATGAGGAGCAGCGACAAAGGGTGTTTTTTAGCGGGAAACGTGCAAACTTGTGTCTTCTTGAGGTTAAATTGGACTAGATTTTGTCGACCCCAGTCCGAGACTCCGCGTAGCAGGGTTTAGACACAAGTTTGTTCCTGCATGGCCATTTTTAACATTCTCTGTGCTTTTGACCGCATAGCAATGAATGTTGCAAATTTTTAACATATTATACAGCGTAGTAGGCATAGTACCTACTCCGGACGACGCAATGATCCGATGAACATATCAGCAGTTAAGATAACTTCAACCTTTCTAATGTTTGGTAGTACGATAATTTAAAAATGAAATAATTCTAAATTTAAATTTAAATCAAGGGTGTGCCACTGGCAATAATTTCTGCACAAGTCAAATTTTACGTTTTTGTTGTATAATATTTAATGTTTTAAGAGAAAATATTTTATATTCATCACGTGAAAACTCGCCGTGAACGGTTGATACTTCGATTTGTAACATATTATATTTGGCAGCTTAGAGCTTTGTCGAAATGTACGAAAAGTATCTATTACAGCGAGATAATAAAAACAATATATCCGTACTCGAAAACAAATACTCGACACGTGCTTTGGGAACGAAATATATTTCTATTTTCCACACGGTGTTGCTTGCAACCCATTCAATGCACAAATTACATTTATTGGCTGAATCTTACTGAAATTGTGTTGATATTTGTACGAGCTTTACCCAATAGTTGACTCATTCAATTCTTTATGTTTACAGTTACTCGACAAAACATAAAAATAACAATTAACATAGAATATATTTCATATCCAATACCTACCTAGCGTACGATAGCCATAAGTTGCTAAAGAAGTTATCATCATAGATATCATCGTTACCATATAGTAAAGATATTCGATTAACTCACTATTAAGTACCAGGTACAGCTGTTAAAAATATGATTTATAACTTTAAATATGTAACTGTAATATGGTTTATGTCCTACAATAAAAGACTGCCTCTGTAAAATACCGATTATAAAAAAAATAGTAGTTAATAATTGGTTGGCCTTAATGATGTCTTTTCATAATGAACCTTACTTATATCGCATAATAAACACCTATAAATTATATTAATTTTAATCGGAAGCGAGCATTCTTGAATCACGGTCAGTAACAATGATGACAAGGATTACGATATGGGTTCCATACACTAAAATACTATAGTTAGTACCAAACAAAAACCGTTAAATATGGTACCTATTTTATCCGCCATTACCTGTAACTAATTCAAATTCTAGCTTATTTACGCGATATATATATAAAAATATTACCGTTTACAGGCCATTATTATTGCTATGTAAATGTTAATTGCCAAACTGAGCCTTAATTGGCTTTAAATCTACGGACTAAATTCGTTTAATCTTCGCAGTAAAGATAATCCGAGCATCTTTTAATTACCTGATCATAAATATTTCTAACGGTGCGATTCTCAACATTTAAGTGTGCGTTTCGCACGTTCATACACCAACCACTAAAGAAAAAATAAACCAGAGTATTGTCGTAATCTAAATGGTGTGTCAGGACACTTGCCGGAATGATTAATGAAACTCAGCCAGAAATATTCTGCACCGTTTTAACTAAAGTATACATCCATCTCTTTTCATCAAACCATGGCTAAAATTTGCCAGACAGAGACGAATAACGACGACTTTAAACTTTAAGTATACTTTTTATTGGGCAGGGCGGACCCGACACAATTCTTAAAATATAAAAATTTAATTTAAACTTAAAATAAACTTAATAACTTAAATAATCTGACCCATTTTCGTATCCACTTGAACACTCATCAATATTTGCCATGTAGGAGGACTTTTTACAAACACAGAATATTTATATATCTAAGTGTACGACCAACCAGGCTCCAGAAGATAAACCACTCCTTATATAGAAATTGTAGTCGTTTTTACAACAAACTTCAAAGCGAAATTAGAGAATTATCACTGAATAAATTCAAAACTCTTTTTAAACGTAGATTAATCAATAAAGCCTTTTATAAATTTGACGATTATTTAAATGATCCTAATCCTTGGAATTGATTTGCTCCAGTTCAAATATTTATAGCTGCTCTGTCTTACAAACAATTTATATGACTCAAAACTTGGCAATTAAAAAGAGTGGCGGAGAGTTTCTTCCCCACTCTACGCTCTCGACTTGCGAACTGGTAGTAAATGTAAATTTAGAATCAATTAATCTTTTCTGTTGACTTTCATAAGTGTACTTGGTTACCGATATGAATAAAGTCAGTTTGAGTTGGTAAACAAAAGACATCAAATGGTTTGAAGCTATAAATGGAAAATTGTTTTGATGTTTTAGAGATTTTGAATTTCTATAAAAATAATAAGATTCGATAAAGCTGATCGAGCAATGAGTTTATTGTCTATACGTATATAGGTCAGAGACGAAGCGTCCGAAGTTTCTAGTTTCGAATTCAAAGGTAATCATAGTCATTGTTCAAAATAACACACTCTTATTCAATAAACAGTATAGTATAAGATCTCGATATACATCGACCTTCACCGAGATGCTTATTTGATGAAACGTATTTTATATTTAAGTTAATATGTCAATAAATATAATCCATATGGGTTGCCTAGCAAATTTCAGTCCAGAGTATGTACTGAGTTTTAATATTAATTAAAATACTCTGGACTGAAATTTGCTAGGCAACCCATATGGATTATATTTATTGACATATTAAATTAAATAAAAAATACGTTTCATTAAATAAGCATCTCGGTGAAGATCGTTGTATATCGGGATCTTAGACCAGATTTTCACATTGGAATAGGGCTTTCGAAAATTGTCTTTAGCTGTCGCTACATAAAGGAAACGTATGAAGGCTAGAGTAAACCAAAACATCTTTAGAAATTACAATGTTGCCAGCGTCTTGAAGGATAATGTGTTAAGTTTCTACATGAATAATATAGTGAGGCATTACCCTATCCCGGTCTGTGAGCATAAATCATGTCAAAATGTCCCCTAGCACGGGGTCACTTACTTTGTCCATGTAATTTGCTCTACCTTGTAGTTTGGATGTTCGTTTTTTTAGGGTCTTTAGACTATCCACCAAGCTTTCTACAACTACTATAACGGAACTTACATAACGTTCTTCTGGAGAAGACTGGTGATAAACTCCAAGGACGAAATAATGACTTTGGTCCGAAATATAAAAAATGCTAAGACGTTATAGAACTAAGTGTTTTTAAGGCAGTTTCGGCTGCGCATCACCACTATGTGGTACCAGTTACCCACTGAAGTATTTTAAAACCAATTTGACTTAGAGTCTAATTCGTAGCGTAACGATTCTTAAAAGGCCAGCAACGCACTCTCAAGCCCTCGGTCATTGAGAGTGTCCATGGTTGGCGGGCGAGCCTCCTGTCCGTTTGGCCCCTATTTTATAAAAAAAAAGTTTTTCTCGGCCAATAGTTGTCTTGGCGTCGGCTAAACCTATTTACTTTTTCAAATCCTACTCATAAACTTAAGTGAGTTTAAGGCAACAAAAGACCAGCCGTTGGGTATTTAAATTAAAGCCTTAAATAAAAGATAATATAAATTCCAATATATCTTACAACATATTATACACTACATTAAGGGTCTGTTTCACAATGTATGGATAAAGTACCAAATAACTATGCAACACATGACATTCATCGGACTCATAACTTTTGATGGACTTTATGTGACGAATAGCGCTATCTGACAGTCGTGAAACGCAACAATAGTGTTTATCCTACCAATAAGTAATAAATAGCTAATTTGGAACTTATGTAGTACTTATCCGTACATTGTGAAACAGACTCTTAGTGACTAACGTTCTAGCTAAAGTCAAATCCATTTTACACTTCAATGAAAATAAATACTGTCACACGTAGTCGTGCGAACAGTTCAGTCCATATTTGTATTGAATATTTTTAAAGTATAGACTATAAAAGGATATTTAAAGCGAACATATAATATACTATACTTAACGCACGAAGTTAAAGACAAGATTTTGATTATAGTTTTTTTATTTAGTGTTTAACGGTATCATAAATTTAGAAATGGCTTTTCACATAAGAAGTTTTATATAGTCAGTAGTCTTATTATCTGAAGCAAACCAACATAAATTAGCACCACAGATGCAAAAATAACTAATTCAAAACAAGTTCTCTATCTACCACCGAAAATAAACCATATGAATTGCGAACAATTCTCTTTCATAAGTTTTCACCCTTATTTTGAAATTCTCAAGCTCCATTGATACGTATAATAAACTCAACAGCAATGCGGCGTTGCCTTTCTGAATGCAGCCTTTATATACGACCCCAAAAGCCTTAAAATAAATTCGACTTCTCCAGTAAAAATAAATTATTACCCTGTTTTCAACGTTAAGATTCACTAGTTTTTGTATGAGGCTTTTCTAGACTGAAAATGTAGCCTTCATTAAGACATTGAACTAGCGTGTCAGCCTAGTGGTTACGCGTGCAAATCTCTGAGGTCGTTGACCTGAAACGCACAAATAGATTCCTTTCTGTGCTTAATTAACATTTGCTCGTAGTGTGAATGAAATCAACGTGCACCCAAAAGTGGACACATGTTAGACAAAGTTTAAAGAACCATCAGTAAAACGGATGCAGAAATATTCATTCCGTTCTTCGCTACGGAGTAACAATAAAAGATTGACTAACAGGAAATAATTAGTATAATTAATAAAAAAATTGTATTTTCTAGGTGGTACAGATGGAATTTCGTGTTCTGCCTAGACGTCGGATGATGAAACTCAGCTGCTATTAATCCGATCAACTCCTCTGAACACTCTCTGTGGTAAATGCTGTAGAAGATGCAGAGAGACGTGTTGTTTGCTGACTACCACTGCTCTAAAAATGCCATCAGATATCAAAATCACTATAAAATGTGTTATACCTATTTTGGTTCACAAAAATGCGATTTTTGTTCCCTCACAATACTAAATGTTTTTTCCTTACGATTCCAGACTTTGAAGAAGACGCGTCAGTCTCCTGTCACATCCTACAATATTGTCTGCAAGGCACGTCCTATGCCGTCAAATTATACTGTTTTCCGAGAACAAAGGAAAATGTACGGAATTCTTGCTGATTGGGTGAGTATCTATAATATATTATTACGTGTTGAGCTTTTTTTGTTATTAATTTAAATTTAGAATGCAGGTCAAGCTGTACCCGTGATTCATAGTTTTCTAAAGTAGTATTACACAACTATCAAAGCACCCAGTACTTAAGTTTCCATATTAAGTTGCGTCTACTATTAATCAAACGAAGCGATTTTAATAATAATATTTAATAGTAAATAAATTCGGTTTTATTTTATTATTTGTTGTACTGTAGGTGTGAGTTGTTCTAGTATCCCACAATAAATAGCCTCAACAATTATTTTCTGGGAGCTGGATTCAAGTCTTGTACATATCAAGAGTGCAGTTCCGAAGTCCGTTCCGTTCAGTAAGAATACATACTAAATCATGTCGTTTGAGATTGCCATTCCAGCCTCAGCTAGATGACAACCATACTAACTATTAACTGAGGTTCAAATATACTTCAAAATATTATAATACTGTAAAGGAAAACATCGTAAAGAAATCAGCTCATTAAATTCAAAAATTTAGTCGGGCACAGAAGTCTAACTACTAACTGGCGTGAGACTGATCTTAAATTATCGTGATTCATGTGCACTTTTTATTTTTCATGTATCCTTTATTAGTTTAGTTTGTATTTTGTTCATGTTTAGTTTTTTCTTAATAACTATATGTAATATGTATTTTTTCACCTCTTGCCTACCTTATCTAATTTAATAAAAAAAAATTCTCACAGTGATTGCCTGAAAGCGATAAGGCCGCCTTCCTTTTCATTTATATTCTAATGCAACGAAGTGTTAATAAATAAATAAATAAAACGAAATTCTCACATAATTGCTGTCTCGTTAACAACATTACATTACTATCAAAACTTTTCCTTTTTCATCGAACTCTATTGAACTCATAAAAGGAAATTGCATTACAAGCCATATAATATACAGAGCTGTTATATAAAATACAATATATTGTTCCGTGCGACGCGAACAGCTGACTTAACGACCAAGTTCGCTTTTGATAACACTTATTTCTCTTTGTTTTACGAATGCAGTTTTAAATTTATTTAAGTTCGGTTTTACGTGTTGTGGAAGAATAAAAGTGAAGTTTCATTTCTCACAGTAGGATATGAAAGATGCTTTTGTTGGGATTATTTCCCAGCATCGAACTTAGTACTTCCGATTAAGCGTATGTATTTCGTTTGAAAGCAATAATAAGACTATTCGAACTTGTACCAGTGTTGTTGTTGTGTTGCAAATAGGATAAAAATAATATTAAAATATAAGTTTAATTTTTATGTTACGACATGGTTTCTACACACCTTCCATTTCTTTTTCAGGTATTTCCGATTATCTAGCATAACAAACTCACTTAAAAATGGGCTATAAAATCTGCATTGCAAATGTTCAAAACTACGTTGGTGGAACAAGATACTGAGGTCGAACAGTTTGTGTCTAAAACAATTCTGAACAGTTTCAGGATTGAGAATCGTACTTCTTTTGAAGACATACACATACACATAAATATTTCGTCGCTTTACTCTTCCACGCCAGCACATACTAAATATTTTCACAAAAGCAATATGCCGAATTAAAAGAGATATGTTAATTGATACAATTTTATTAACAAACTCATTTCAGGCCATTTCATCTCTCAACCTCCTAAATTAGGTTATGTGCAAAGGCATGTTAGTACATTTTTGTCGTGTATAACTTTATTCCACAAGGTAACAATTAATTTTATATAAAATAAAGTTCATTTCATTGTTACTGTGCGGTTCCTGGGACATCGGGTGTATGAAGTAATAGAAGATTTTTGACATACTCTGTATTTATCACTCGCGTAACACAATAGAATATGAGCGAAATAATGGAATATTAATTGCTATGTTACGAATGAGGGCAATTTAACAATCAAAGAGAGTGCCGATGTCAGGCTATGCTCTCGGGGTGTAACTCCCATGATTTAGTTAATTGTAATGAATCGAATGACTGCAGAGTAACCGTCGAAGAGAATGCCTGCGTCTGGCTATACTCTCGGGGAGTGACTCCGACTATTTAGGAAATCGTCATGCTTATAAGTGATCAAACTGTACAGCCAGGGCACGTACATACATAGGAAATCGTTATGCTTGTAAATGAGAGAAATGTATGAGCCTTTTCATGTAAATAGGGAATCATCACAATTATAAAACTAAGAAAGCCTCAGTGTTTACCGCATAATCTGTAGTATTAGGAATTTATTTGGTGATAAATGTAAATATATAATGAAGGTTAAAAAGTAATTACTAGTAATCAGGATTTTTTTCAGTTACTCGATATTTTTTTAACAACGATTAATAAATAATTCAACGAATTCAAAATCAATCTAATAATTGTATTACTATTTACTTAATGATAGATTTAACTAGAAAAATCCTGTCTTGCCAGCATGCAATGGAAAGAAGCATCCTAAAGTTGAGGAGAATAAACAAAATAAAAAATGTTGACATCCGTAAAAAAACCAAACTGACAGATGCACTTGAACAAGCTCTAAGGCTTAAATGGAAATGGGCAGGTCATATTGCGAGAGCGCGGGATAAAAGATGGACACTAGAAATAACGAAATGGACTGGACCTACTGGAAAGAGATGTTTAGGACGACAAAGGAAAAGATGGACAGATGACATTGTAGAACTAGCCGGCGAAAACTGGATGAATGTTGCTCAAGACAAAGAGAAATGGAAAAATGTGGAGGAGGCTTTTACCCTAAAAAGGGCCATACAAAAACAAGACCACTAAAAAATTAAAAATAAATCTAACTTAAATTTTGTTTAAAACTCATACTAACTTAACTAATACTAATTTATAAGGATTGTAAAATAACCAATTGTTGTATGGATTAATAAAGCTTTAATAATAATAATAATAATAATAATGATAGATTTTAATAACTAATATTCTTACAGTCGATTCGTATCGATTATTATGTAAATAATATTCTGTGCTTTCCTAGTCATGACAACTGGCTGTTGTAATCTGTGTATTTTAGTACTAATAATCTACAACTTCAACTTGTTATAAAATTTAAACCCGGAGTTTTGTTTATCCAATAACAGTATCTAACGCTCTAATATTAAATATGGGTACGTTCACCTTTTAGAGGGGCACAAAGCTATCTCTTTATAGACGCCTGCTATAATGCTCTGTTTAAAAAAGCTTACTGCGCTCTGATGAACGGTTCGTAAAGGCAACACAATACCATATTTTATACTTAAAACATCCTTAATCAATGTTTCCGTATTAATAGATTTGTATTGAACATATTTGAATGTAAAAGAATACAAAATAGATTATAATTTGTTTTATTTTCATAAAACAAGCATAATATAATTTTTAAAACAACAGGACTTAATAAGGAATAAATCATAAAAATCTAATAAAACCTCTTTTGAGGTATGGTAAAATGAAAATCTCCGCTTTTTTGTGCCTCAGTAAAAATTCACTTAAAAAAGGTGCGCCTCACACGTCCATATCAGTACGTCGTCACGCACCCTAAAAGCAAAAAAGATTTATTTGACAGAATTTTAGGTATATTTTGAAATGGCCTTTTAATTCCCATTACAAGTTTAACTTGTATCCATAAAGATAAACTATAGAAAAAATATTATTAATTTTTTTTAAGCTATATATTATATACTTTTTGTAAGTAGGAAAAATATGCACAGTAAACTACTAAGGGTTGACTCACGTATGACAAAATGTGGTACATTTTTGAGGCACGAGAGCGGACTTGACGTTTTTGAACCTTAACCTAAGACTAAAGTTTATACCGAGTTATTATACCATGATAACTAACTTTTATTGATAAAAAGTCGTAAGAAAGGTATTTATAAACATTAATAATAAGGTAACATACAAGTTCAATCTGAATTAAAGGTGTAAAATTACTATAAATAACGTTATATCAATAAACGCTATTACAGATACCTAATTTTATTAATTCACGTATACATAGAACTATGCACTAACAATACAAATTGAAGACAAGCCAATTTTCGTAGCGGTCATTTATTATCTATGTCATTTGTAATCTATGATCTTGATTTACTTATGTCTTTATGGCCTTTATTCAATGAGATGAGGAATATCTAAATATCTGTTCCACTACAAATTCAAATTCAAAAATCATTTATTCACGTAGGTAACACAATGTACACTTGTGATTCGTCATTAAAGAAATAAATATTAATGCTTCTAATTTTACATTTACTGCCAGTTCTCAAATCAAGGGCGTAGAACGGAAGAGAAAAACTGGCAATAAACTCTCCGCCACTCTTTTTAATCGCCATGTTTTTTTTTTTACACAACTTTTGTAAGGAGCTGCAACCATTACACCATGTCCACATGACATTTTAAGTAATTAATAATAATAACATAAATAAAAACAAAGACTTGTCCCCTATCAGCAGGAGGCATGGTGAAATAGGAGCACACACTTACATTCTCGAATTTGATAAAACGTAGAACACATAAAAAACAAAACATGTTTGGTTGCGAACTTTGTTCAGAGTTTGTGCACAAAAGTGATACGCGTTAAAAGTTCGTACTACACTATGAAACTACATAATTGAGAGACATTTTTGTGACTTTTTGATGATTTCCTGATTGTCATTTATTTTTCGATGCGGGTTTTTTAACACGGCTAAGTTATTTAAACTTTACACAATTTAAAAGATGGTATCACTCTATTTTTGACGTGATAACGTCTTTAAAATCGTTTTAGTCGGGTGACATGTTCAGAAACTTGTGTCACACCAAAACCTCACGAGCGCGATCGCAGGTATAACGAGAGAGAGACGGACCGATCTCCCGTCTCATCTCGAGCGCTGCCAGTCATTCCGTGAATGTATGAAGAAAAATGTATATCATAGTCGAATAAGTAAACTTGTCATTTTACACCCGAAATTTATCATCAAAAGTGTGAATAAAACGATAGATGTAATTAAAAATTTGAAAAAATTGTTATCTTCATTAATTCCTTACTTCCAAAAACTTATATCACCAATAAGACGTTATCACGTAAACATCTCGATCGTAAACCTACTTTACAAACAACCAATATTTTTTTGTTATTATTTTGACTTAAATCAACAAATTTCCTAAAATCTATCATACTTGGCTCTTACTGAATTAATGTTAGAGCAAGCCTCATACAGCATTGCTATATCAATCTGTGCATTAAATAGGCCTTATTTGAATACTGATGCTATTACTATTCAGGTGGATTAAATCCGGATACAGTAATCATAGTATAAAATATTCTTGTTGTATTTATTAGTACATAATCCTAATTATTTATATATTCCAAAATATAAGGCATATTAAACTAAAATTAAGTTAAGAACACCATTAAAAATATTTTCATATGTAGCGGTAGGTACCAGTTGCAATATCGTATATTAGTCCTACACTTTTTATTAAAACTAAATTGGTTTACAGGCGCTGCTTTAAATAAAATCCTGCACCGACACGCTGGTACTCTCCCGACGTCAATATTAAGTTTTTATTCCCCGCAATCTCAAGGCTACATCAACGCTACGGATATTGAAAGAATTATATGAAAAATAGTAGAAAAACGTGGGAATAAAAACGTGCCTTTGTTATTGGAAGTTACGAAGTACCTCTGATCTGTCAATATAAGTTTATCTTATTGAAATTGATAAGCGCGATTAGTTGAAATAAGAAGAGTGATTTAGATAATCTTATCTATTTTTATATTTAGCGTAGGTGCTCTATATTTTGATCGTCTGGAAGTGAAGCCAACCAAAGAGAAATAATGATCTAATTGTTGAGAACCCCAAAACACAATACATCAATGGAGTGTATGAATAGCATGGACAATGGTATTAGAAGTAAGGCTATGTTCACATGTAACGCGCGTTATCGCGCGTCAACGCGCGATCAAATTTGAAGAGAGTTCAGATGATGAGCGCTAATGCGCGTTGCGAGAGTACTCGTCAGTCTAGTTCGGTAGAACGTAGAAAATGGACGTGGAAGAGGCTATTATTTTGTGGTTATATTATAAAGAAAAATAAAAAAAAAGAAAACGTACACATTGGGTTCATACAATTTTGAAAAATAGACCCAGTTTGTTATAAATATAATTACGAAAATTAACAAAATTACATGCGATCGCGATGAAAGCGCGCGCTCATCTGAACAGCAAACGGACATTACATTAATATCAAAGCGCGCGTCAACGCGCGATCACCTGCGTCTAGAGACTTTTTCTCTCGCTCATGTGAACAGTTGTATGAAAATACCACAATGTCTAGTCGCGCGATTTGAAAACGCGCGTCAAGTTTTTGCCATCTGAACATAGCCTAATAGAGCAGTTTCGACAGTACAAGTGAGTGTACTACCCCTGCCGCAGACGTAGCATCCCTGTTCTATAATCAGAACGCACCACCCACGCAGTGGTAGTTAAAATAAGTCAAATCTTGTATATTTTTAATTAATTAAATAATTCACTAGTTGAGATATTTTGACTCGGATATCCACTATCCATATTTCGATGAAATAACAAATTTAATAACGTTTTGCAACAGTCTTAAAGCGTTAAATAGTGTCTCCTAAATGTTATAGTAAAAATTATTTTCCCTTTTCGGGTAAAATATTAATTGCTACACTGTCCTTGAAGGATATTAAAGTGAAATTAATTCGAAACGTCCACACCCAAATTGCGTGCTGGCAAAAATTTAAAGGTTCAAGCCATAAGAGTTTATATGGAATTACGTTATATATTGTTGATCAGTCTTGGCCTAGTGGCTTCAGCTTGACACTCTCATACCTGAAGTCGTGAGTTCGATCCCCGGCTGTACACCAATGAACTTTCTTTCTATGTGCGCATTTAACATTTGCTCGAACGGTGAAGGAAAACATCGTGAGGAAATCGACATGTCTTAGACCCAAAAAGTCGAC
Organism: Pieris napi; assembly: GCF_905475465.1. NCBI lineage: Eukaryota > Metazoa > Arthropoda > Insecta > Lepidoptera > Pieridae > Pieris > Pieris napi. The sequence continues at coordinate 7,362,573 of NC_062250.1, forward strand.
GACGTGTGTAAGGCCCTGGAGGTTGATCACCTACTTGCCTATTAGATTTAAAAATGATCATGACACAGATTCAGAAATCTGAGGCCAAGAGGTTGTAGCGCCACTGATTTATTTTATTATGTTTTGTCAATTTATTTCTAAATGGGGGAATATTTAGTTTAATTTTGCATATAAGAAACAATTAGTAACGTCAAATAATTGACAATGGGTCGCGAGCGATCTCTTCTCTGCAACCCTAGTAAGGAAAATTAATAAATACTATAGGAAAGAGCAAGTAATACGTTAACAGGTCGTGGAATTTCCCTTCTTTTCTATGTGTCAAATGAGCTTTATTTCAATCTATGACTAAGCAATTATGACAAGCATTTAATATTTTTCCTATTACTTTAGCAAATTGAAACATATATTTTACTTAGATATTGGTTTGAGTTTTTTTATTAGCACTCGGCAGTGTTATTTTAAAACCAGCCGTGCGATTCTGTTAATCCGTGAGTTCACCTCGCACTAACTACGCTCCCTTCCATTTTTGGAATCTCATGGTATTTAAGCAATTTCACATTACGTCTTGACAAGGGGAGGGAGCTTGTAGTTTATTGTTTATCAGAATGCCAAATCGTAAAATGACTGCTTCACGACTGCTTTGAGCGCGACCGCCGCTGCGAAAACCGCTGTCAGAGTTCGAAAGTGAGTTACAGAATCGCAAGGCTGTAATAGTATATATGCTTCATTATTATTACAGGAAAAAAAGCCCATCGGCTTCCAGTACATCATTTCTCTTCTTTATATGCATAGCAATTTTTACAATTGTTTCACTGTAATTTACAGATTATTTCCATCACTTCAAGACTGGATTTTGCCTAAAACTGAGGGCATGATGTCTATGCGTACCACACTGATTTTTGTTTAATGAAATCTATTTAGTTTGTAAATTGCACCAAATACGCATTTATCCAGTTAAGTTAAGTATTTTCATTGCGGGTAACCATAAAGCATGATTGTCTCTTTATAATTTATATTGGATAGTAATTATATTGAAATTTTTATTTAAAAAAATACAAACTGGATAAAAAATATATTTATAATTTTATTTGCTATTTCTATTAAACATAACTCATGCGAAATGGATCAAATTTCTTTGTCAGATTCACTAATCATTTGTATAATGTATACAAGTCGGTGGTCAGTCTTCTGCACTTCCTAATGAAGCTATTATTGATTTGTCGGAATCGAACACCTGATCTGTCTGTTATGTGTTATAAAATAACCATGTTTATAATAGATACATCATATCCTAATTTGGGAATAGAAAAATAAGGATAGGAAGGCAACGTTCTGTGTAATGTTTTGACTGAAAGGGTCTGATATGAATTATTCGTGAATGTTGTTTCATACACCGGAAGTGTATCATAATCAAAGTGGTTTTAGACTTGCTAAGGAGACAAAGAATACTAGTGGTTTAGCATAATATATAAAGCAATATTTCAAGATTGAAAATTTTTGTATCTTTCAAAATTTCTTTGAATGAATCATGCATTTATATATTTTTTTATAAATCTTCTCTTATATTTGTATAAATCGTGTCATAACACTACTTCCAGTCTCTATTATGGGGAAGATATACACATACACAGACACTCTGTGTTATTTTTTTCACTTTAGCACTGCTCATAAAACTAACGTGCACCAACACTAATCACTTAGTGAAATGGTTTTGTCCTTTTAACTCTTCTCCCTTAGTTCCGTTGAATCAAGAAATTGCATAGCCTCAATATCGCCTCGCCTTATTCCACTGCCATTACCACTGTAACGAACTTATTCAATTTATAATAAACTAGCGGTTCTTATATGACATTTGCATGCCTACTTTTATATGGCGGATTGTGCGGATTTTTATAATTAATCGATCTAAATGTACCACTTTCTTTGCAATTAAACGATATATATTAAAAGACTTTTCAAAATCGTTTCAGTAGTTTACATCCACAACCTTGAAAACTTTACCTCTATATAATGTAGTTAGTATAAATGAAAACTTCACTGTTTTAACTAAAAACTTTAAACTTGCGGGCTTAATGTGATTTGGTCTATCAACAAACATGGCCGATCGCGTGGGCGATATTCTCTAACATTTTGGCATTTTACAATTACTTTAGTTAAAACAGTAATGACTGAATTAGTCTTCATAAATTCTGATAGCTTGGGATATAAAAAAACATGATAGTATTTGAATCGAATGCCAAACAAAGGCTTCGTTTATATAAGTGTAATGAGAGTCCCATTTTCGACGCAAATTTGATTGTAATCCTAGTGGGAGCTAACGCAAACCACACAACACTCCCACCTATTTCAATACTACAATTGTTCATTATCGAGTGATATGGCTACGCGAAAGGTCTCCTCTGCTAAAATGGGTGAGTCTTCTTTTCAATATACAAAAAACTAACCTCAGTCTCAGATTTCTGCCCTGCGATTCTGTTACTCACTTTTCAAACTCGCACAGCGGTTTTCGCAGCGGCTAAAAGTGAGTTACAGAATCGCAAGGCTGATCCATTATATTTATTTATAATCAGCCTTACTGTGTATGACAATAAATTGCATTTATAGATAGAAAAGTACTTTGCTACAGCGCCGTGGTTTAAACGCACGACCACGGCGTTATAGTTGAGCTAGCTAATTATTTTATACGGCCTCCTTTACTCTCCTATATATATTAGAGTATCTTGCTCAGGTGGGCACTGTCTACACAAGTGTGCCGAAATGTCTACGTTGTTTCAAATCCATACCTGCCATTTTAGACATCACTCTAACTTACACTATGTTCTATCGTATTGACCGTTATAATTATTTACACGTTTAATGGTAGTATAAGTTTTATGTCTTACGCGTACAATTCTTATTTTTCAAATGTTATTAGAACAATACAATTTTAGTAAAAGTAAAAACAAACGTTAAATAGGTGTGTATTAATTAAAAAATGAGACTGAATTGGGACTGAACAAAAAAAAAACACGACGAAATTCATCGAAAAATTGTTCATAAATTAGATTGCACAAGTAAGACAGTAATCACCTCGCATTCACGAGTACAGTATTTATAAGTTCTCGCTAGCAGCTCAAAGATTTCATTAATTTTATTAATATATGATATAATTTGTACAACATACAATATATATTAATTAATCTTAACGTAAGTTTATAATTAAGAAAATAGTTAAACCCATGTGGTTATTTCCTGCTAAACTATTTTGTCCTCAGAGGTATTGAGTAACGTACGTGCATATACTCGTATATACGTATTACTATCTTAGTAGTAATAACTAATAAAGAGTTTTGTAGATATTATGATTTTTTAAATAACTTTTTGTTATGTATAGCAATGTTTAGGAAGGTTCTGAAGGTTTTAATGAATTTTTTTTTTAAATAAATTACCGTGATGTCTGAGATCATATTTTGTTCTGTGTTCATTTGGTTCCAGTACAATTTTTGAACAACTTTAATCTACACACAGCTTGAAAATACGGCGGAAAAGTATTCCCAATTGTCGCCGAAGGACCCACATTAATACTGTCATAGTAACATAGATTAGGGAGTTGTGCGAATGAATATTAATTTTAAAGTGGATCGTTTATCTTACTATAGACATTGAAAGGGTTGAATATCATTAGGAGAGGATAAATATTAATAGAGTGGGAGAAGGTAAATATAATAGCAGGAAATCTAATGTTTGTGTCTAAAATGTTTATAATTTTATAACTAGAATTTATCTATGAAACATAAAATGCTATCTTAATCGTACTGCTGATATAGAGAGTATAGAGTGTGATATAGTCTACCTCGCTCAAATACGCTGTTAATACTAGTACTTTTCGAAAGCATGCCTGGCGAGCAGACCTCGTCCGACAGAATTTTGTAGTGCTCACACTTTACAGTTTGAAATGTGCTACAATACAGATTAAAGGCGTTTGGCAAAATTATCAAGTTGAGATACAAGGTGCGCATCGCTGCTTCGCAGCTCGCACGCCCCGAGCCTTTGTCAAATTAATCTTTGACAACTCCAACTGTGAATATTTTAAAGTGACAGCGACAGTGACAGCCTGAAGATTTTAAATTTCGCAAAACTAAGTTTAAATTACCAAAAAAATGTTTTACGAGCTTATACCAACCATATTTCTAGAGGTAAAGGTAGCCCTGCAAGCCAATACTCAACTATCTTAAAATGGTGACAATATGCCTTATGTTAATTTTAAAATCAGTGATTGTAATACAAGTATGAATGCCTCTAAGTACCATTTAATTAGCGTTCCGCGTTCAGGTATACACTCAAGTCTAGTCTTTGTATGGCAGCCATCTTCTTTTCGGCCATTTTGATTTTTTTGCATTCCAACTACCACACCGCACCTTTTCACACCGCTCCGGTAATCACAAGTTGGTCGAATCGGGCGTTCCGTGGTATAGGGTGTTTCATACATTAAAAAAACAAACTAAATCTAAAAAATTCAACCATCCCCACGTTTTTGATTAGTTCTTACCGCTTTGAGGTTCTATGGAAAATATAAACCAGAGGTCTGGACAAATTTTACAGATTTAATACACGGGTTGATTAATGATACAAATCAATCTTTAGCTGGGTCGTGAGTGGAACGCTTACGTTTACTTGTATAGGTGGGAACTGACCAACGTTACGAGGTGTAATGTAACACGTTACACAGCGAGCATTCGTGCAGTCAGTACGTCGTGTTACGGGGAAACCAGCGAGCAACGAGCCGCTCGTTGCTCGCTTTGAGTGCTCCACCAGGCGGTCGGTTTTTCAGCGAATCCTGTGAGTCGTCGTCACGTCGCGAGTGATAATGATTATGATTTTCTATAATATGTGTCTTTTTGTAAGTACTTTTGGTCCCATTAAATTCAACAGTTCTTCAAAATCGAGACATGCGTACAAAGTTTTTATACTGTCCAGTAATCATTTGGTTTTTAATATTGCAATCAATAACATACCACCACGTACGCCTGTGTTTTTAAATAAGTTTGATGTCCAGTAAAATTTTTTCTTCTTCTTCTTAATTTGGATGAAACAATAATTAAATAGAATGAAAGATATCAACACGTCCTTGCTGTCGGCCATCTCGTGAACACTGGCGGCGAAAGCGGAGCACAGAGTTTTGACAAGCATGTTACGCCGATTTTAGAACACAGCGTAACATGCTCGATGCGTAACAGGCTCGATGCGAATGCTACATTACACCTCGTAACTTTGGTCAGTTCCCACCTTATGGCGAACGTATTTTTTCGGCCATTAAGTAATTTTTATACTGCCTATATTGATTGATGTGCTGGGCAAATAAACGACGCCTTGCAAAATTTCCGCCACAAGGGTCCACAAACGGCGATTTTAGCAAAATATTGTGGCCATCTTGGTTTTGGGATATGTATCACCGTTAAGGCGACCGATGAAAATTGTTTGGATTCTTCAGACCCTGGACTTCCTTTAATCAATTCCGGAGGATTATACTTATATGAAAACGTTTTAACATCTCCCTCGGCTCCTCCCCCTTGTAATAAAACGATGAATGAATGTTTTAAAATATATAATTTGATTTGCCATTATGTGAAAAATGTATATTTACCTTATGTTTTAGTGTGAGTGAAAGCGATAGTTATGACATTTTTATTTTTACAAATAAATAAGTGACAAATTTGGTGTTGCATGTGGAATCAAGCGTTTTACTTGAAATTTCTATAACTTTGTTTTGAATGACCCATCGAGGGTTAACCCTTTAAAATAACCAGTGCGTGTGTAAGGTGAGGACAAAATATAATGATCTATTTGCTTAAGCCGTGTCCTATGGGACGTACCTCAATGTATATTCCTTGAGATATTATGTATGAACGTTTTATAGGCTTTCATTATTAAGTTGGTAGAAAATAATTTAGAGATACTTTATATACTTTTGGGCTCACAATAATTGCAAAAAAGGCCTAAGGGGAAGAAGGAGAAGAGGGCGCCCCGACAAAAGGTGGATAGAAGAAAAGAGAATGGAGAAAGAAAGCCATAGACAGAGTCAGTTGGAAAAAGCTGGAGGAGGCCTATACCCGTGAAGGGGTTCCGATCGACGGTACTGATAGCTATTAATAGGATACATAGGATAACAAGATAAAAATAATATATAAAATGTAAAAAATCTAAGCTGTATATTACCATTTCTTTTTGATTGGAAATTAAACGGGCTTTATTATTATTATTGTTGTTATTATTATTATTAATTATTATTATTATTATTATTATTATTATTATTATTTAATTGCCCTCTCAACATGGTAAGTGAAACCGATACAGTACTGCGATTGATGTGCCAATTTCAATGTTGTTATGGTACCGTAAGATTTCATACGGATATTGAAAGAACTATATTTAAAAGTATCATTGCCTGAGGGCGACGTTTATAAGAAAATGTTATTTACAATAATATTATTTGCCTTCTGGACACGTGGAAGATGTTTACCGTGTATAAATGTGCAATACAGGAGGGAAATAATAGTACTTATAATTTACCAATGGGATACGCATCAAATGCTTTAAATTCAAGTAATTTGAGAATAATGTTTTTACATTTGCCGGCCACGCCTGCATGCCACTGAATTCATATTAAATCATCGTATCGCGAGCAAATTACTAGCGAGTCCACTCCACTGATTACACGTCACATTTAACCGATTACGCAGAGCTATTATGTACTACAGTGACGATGGTACTATAATGATTTTGACTACTTTGTGATACACGAACACCAACATCAGTCATTTTCAGTCTCTTTCTGGACGTAGCACTGTATCTTCCTTCACGCAGGCGTAACGTATAGAGTGACAAGGAAAGAGATGAAAGATCTGCCCGTTGCATCCCTGCTTAATTTTGATGTTATTTTTAAGCTATTGCATAGATTTTATCGCGGGCTTTGAGCGCGGCGACCGAATCAAGAAATTCCATAACGAAAAAAAACCTAACACACGATAGGTGCGGCAAATACGCGTAAGAGTGGGACAGAAGGCATACTGCGCATTCCCATCTCTCTGACGAGATCGCTGACGTAGCGTGAGCGCGGCCGGTGCAGCCGGTACGCGTTAGAGTGAGACAGACTATTTAGGCGTTTTAGTCTGAGTCTGGTAGAGTGGTAGATTGAAATAATATCAAAGAAAAAACTTGAATTGATATCAAAGAAAAATAAATAAATAATTATAACTGCATAAGTTGATAAAAAATGCTATGCAATAGCAATACCGAAGCTGTCCCCGAGTGCCACACGTTTTTTTTATTTATTTAAATGTAACGAAGTGTAAATAAATAAATGTATCCTTACCTTGGGTCTTCTTACATACGTCAACTATCTTATAGTTTATTTTCTGTGACAGTATAATTAACATAGAAATATTACCGCCATTTAGGAGGACCATATTTTTTTTATCAATGCTCACTTTTATGAATCAGGGAAATAAAGTGATATTTGTATGTTACATGTGAACAATATTTTCACAAACATAAAATAATGCAGACAAGAAGAACAGAGGGTTGTTTATTTAGGTATGATAAAGCGTTCCAGTTTGAGTAAATAAACATAATACATAATGTATAACAATTTGTCTGTCATGTTTTGGATACTCTGACTCATCAAATAATAAATTAATTTGTTCAACTGATGTTTTCCCAAATTTTAAGAATAAAGGATAGTTTTATTAATAAAATTATATATGTATATATATAAAATATAAATATAATTTTATTTCTATCGATAACGTGGAAATCATTTAGAAATGATTACATTCTTAAAATGTTTATTTCCTTCAAAGCCTTATTTATAATCAAGATGTCAATGGATGATTTAGTATTAAAATTATTTTGATAAGAATCAGGGGAGTAATTGATGACGCTGAAAATACGAGTGCAGTATATCTGTATCGAAACCTTTATTGTTTTGTTTTAGTATGTATAATTTTGTATGTGTAATATAATACGATTTGTATGAAATAGTGCTTTTCCAACGTGGTCCTTATATTTGCTTAAGGCGATTGACGATGACGGAAAGAGCGAAAATCAAATGTCAGATTTCAAAATCAATAGACTGATGACAGCTGTCACCAGGTAAAAGTTAATAAGTCAAATAAGTAATGTTATATATTGTCTTTCAGTATAATTGGCCGAGAATGTATGAATTTTCATTTCATTTGATCGTCAGCTTTTTTATTTGTAGTAAAATTGATTTTATTTTAAAAAGTTAACAAAACGTACATTTAGAACTTTACGCTAAAATGAGTAACGTTGTTTTTTATATTAATTTATTGTAACGTATTGTTTTTAATTTTAATGTTTGGGATGGCTTTATTTCTTTTAACTACACTTCGATTATACAGCCTTAAACAGTGTCCGGGTTTTTATTATTTACAGGAATTTAATAAAACATTTATTGTCTTTTGAACTCCTATTTATATTTTAAAGTAGATAACAGATGTATTTCCTATTTATTTTAAAGCGTTTTTAATATTTGTTTTTCGAAATAATATGACGGTCTCGAGTTCAAATTTCTAGTTTAACAAAATAAAAATAGGCAGAATAATAGGAAAAAATACATGTAATCGCAAAAATCACGGCAGAACTGGCACGTAAATAATAATAATAACGAATATTTTTTAAAGAACAAAAACACCAGTGTGTTTTTTTGGAGCAACAGTTTGCTATTTGTAAAACGCTAGTTTTCACACTACAGATATCTCTGTGTTGTGAGTGCGTCAGGAAACAAAAATCACATAAAACAGACCCACAAAATCTTGACAGAACTAAATAAATTCTCTGTTCAAATTGCAAACGGAAACTGAAAATTTTCATAATAGTAAAGTCCACTTGACCGAAAATACTCTAGATGAGAGATCGATAGTACTCAATGAGACATATTAAAACAAAGAAATTCTCCGCACGGTTTGAATAACGTTCATTGAAATTATAGGAAAAATGTCACTGAGTACGAAAATCACAATTAACTTTATGAAAATGAAGCAAGCAGCACTAAAGTGACTGGGAAATCTGTGGCACTGGCGTTTCAGTGTTCTCAAAGTCGCGGTATAGGACGGACGCGTCTTGATTTAAATGAATTATGTAGCGATGTTTTGTCACACGGATTAAATTAAAGTGAATAGTGTGTGTTCAAGATGCATGAAATGTTCACGATATTTATTCAACTGTTCTTCACTTTTCAGGGTGAGTGGAAAATATTTTTATAGAATAAGCAAAATGTATAGGTATTATAAAGTTCTAAAAGTTTTAATCAATTTCTCTTTAAATAAAGCTGGTTATTAAAGTTTAGATTGGTTATGATTTTACAAAATTTAAAATTGAAACTTGGATTTTGAAATTTACCTCTATTTGTGCGGTCTGTACGTAATTGTTTTATTCTAATTTTATTAATCTGATTAAGTAATACTTACATATTATTATTTTATAATTATTTTAAGCCAATTGAGAAATATTATAGATAAGCCTTACTATAGGAAAAAATAATAATATCTGTTGCTAACCCTAGTTTAAGCTAGAAAACTGAAGGATAACGATTTTAAAGATATATTCAGATAAATACTACGCTTCTGACAATCCTCATTATATGGTACTTAAAGCCAAAATGACGTGGATATGTAGACATTTCTGAATCTATTGTTCATCCTGAAAGTAGATGTCATCTTCTACCATTGCAATTCAAAATCATATAGGTAACACAATGTACACTTATGAACGTCAATTACATACTAAATGCTTCTAATTGTATATTTACTGCCAGTACCTAAAGGCAATAAGAGAACTGGCAATAAAGTCTCCGCCACTCTTTTTAATCGCCAAGTTTTTTGTTTTACAAAATGTTTGTAAGGAGCTGCAACTATTACACCATGTTCATGCCTAGTAACCCAAAGCAATTGTCGAGAATCGAACCCACAGCCGGGTTGTTACCTAACTTAGTTACGAAACCATGAAATATTCATAGTTTTTGTAGGTCTATCATGTATACATGACCTACTAAGACTTATGATTCGGACATCTAATAAAGTAATTTTAATAGGGAACTATATCTTTTTTAAATTAATTTTTTATATTTAAATATCTTACCATCAAACACTGTTTTAATGTTAGACCTTTTTACGTGCATATTGACCTGTAGTATTTTTATAATTTACTGTATCTTTGTACACTACATATTTATTTATCTTTACACGCAACATTTTATTAAACATTCATTTCACTATATATGAAAGTCTTTGAAGTGCGCTAAGCTGTCAGACATTTTCCCTTTCATTCTTTAATCTCAATCAACTGCCATGACAGGCCCAGCCCGACTTAAAACCAAATATCAACCAATTTGCAATATGCAACACTGATTTAATTTCACTCGTATGATGAAAATTCTCGCTTTTTGGATTAAGAATGAATATTATTACAGTTATTGGCATTTCTGATTTTATCTAATATATAAAATTCTCGTGTCACAGTTTTCGTTGCCATACTCCTCCGAAACGGCTTGACCGATTTTGATGAAATTTTTTGTGCTCATCCGGTATCTATGAGAATCGGCCAACATCTATTTTTCATCCCCCTAAATGTTAGGGGTAGTCCACCCCTAAATTTTTATTTTTATTTTTTAGACAAAATTTTTAATTTCTATTTTTTTATGATACAACATTAAAAAATATATACAACCCCTAATTTTCACCCCTCTACAATCAACCCCTATTTTTTATTATAAATGATATACATGGCAAGACGACGTTTGCCAGGTCAGCTAGTTTCTTTATAAAAATGAAGGTGAATTTAAATTTCTTATTTTATACATCAATAATTTACAGTTTTTTAAATATTTAAATACTTATTTATTAATGAAAACTATATAACTCGTTTTGCACTATTTTAACTTTGCTCCCTCTCTCTGTGAAATTGTATATATACACTATGATGGAAAGATACAGATGGGTACTTACAAGTTAAAACGGTGCAAAAATAATGATTTAGATTTTATGAATAAAACGTTTGTACTCAAAACGTAACAAGAAGACGATATACGCGAAAATGTGTTAATAATCGTTAAAATATAGAATATAGTAATCAATTATTAAGTAATAAAATTATTATAAATATAAACAAAAACTACAATAATAACACAATAAGTCAAATCAGTAATTAACTGTGCAATTCTAAGTGGATATTATCAAATACTTATGAAAGTTATAGAAAAATAATTTAGTAGTTTTTTTATTCAGATTCCATGAATACTTTAATAAATCCTGACTTTTGTAAGTAAGTGTCATTAGTAATAACAAAAACCTAGTTATATTACAGTGATCCGTACAGGTAATTTAATGTTCAGTGTTTGTTGCGGTTTATTGCTTAACCAGCTTTCGTTATGTTATATGTTATATGAAAAAGCACTTAGAACACAAACTAATATATTATACTGAATATGCTAAGCTATGTTATAGAATATAGGATTAATGTTTTACTTAAATAAGTATCGGAATAGACATAAATTATAAACAAACTAGGTAGCTGATCCGGCACACGTCGTTTTGCTATGTTTATAATTTATAATAAAAATAGGGGTTGATCGTAGAGGGGTGAAAATTAGGGGTTGTATGTATTTTTTAATGCTGTATCATAAAAAAAATTATCTAAAAACTAAAAAAAAAATTAGGGGTGGACTACCCTTAACATTTAGAGGGATGAGAAATAGATGTACAAACAGTTATACCCAATCTGCACACAAAATTTCATGAGAATCGGTCAAGCCGTTTCGGAGCAGTTTAACCACAAACACCGCGACACGAGAATTTTATATATTAGATATATGAAAACATTAAATTCATTATGTTAAACGTTATTCCGATGTTTTTACACAAAAATTACTCTAAACACGCTTTTACCAAAAATATAGGTTGGAAATTTTTAGTATTGAAGTACAGGAGTTGAGTGATATCATAATTTGTGGCTCGCTTTGCTGTTTGAATTTCCTGGTATGTTTGATTTACAATAAATGTAGACAAATTGTATATTCTATGAAAGGCTTTCGGCTAACCATGGTGATTACTGGTTTATATACGTGCATCAAAGCAAGCTTTAGTGTTAATATTTGAAAATCGTAGGAATCGAAACCTCGTCCTATACGAATAAAATTGATATTAATATTAATTGAACTTTCGTAATCTAGATTTATAAAAGTATATTTGAACAAATTATCTGTGATATTTCTAATAACAATTAATAATTTTGTTAGTTTATCCTTTATATAAAGTGCATGGGTATTTATTTCAAATACATATCATTATTAAATAAATAGCAAATCGGCATCGGAGAGTTTCGCTTGAATAACGATATACAAACAGTCTTGTTCTCAGATGGCTAGGTTTGAAATCTTCAATTACAATATAATAGATAACGCAAACGTTCTTTCTTTAACAATTCTTCTTCTTTGTAATCTTCATTACTGAAGGTCGTGAAAACCCTATCCCATATGTCGACTTGCTGCCTCCACACCACTATCCTCAGCTGGTCATTACGAGCATTACGAGTGTCGAGACCCATTAATTTTTTATTTGGTCACACCAATTGGTAGGTGATATAACCCGACTTCTCCTGCCATCACTCCCTACCATTACTAACTTGTCGAGAATATTTGGTTCTTTCCTGGCAATATGGCCAAGGTAGCTAAGCACCCATTAGTAAGAGATAGTCTTGTGGTGATTTTCAGTTGGATGAGAAAGGACTTATTGGTTCTTTTTGCAGTCCATGGTATTCCCAACATTCTCCTCCAACACCACATCTCGAATGCCTCTATCTTTTTTCAATCCGCTGAACGAATTACCCAGGACTCAAATCCGTACAAAATATGGAAAATACCAAAGTTCTGACGGGCCGTCTCTTGGTAGACGTATCTTCGACACGTTTCTGTTTTGCCATATCCTGTTCAGTTTGCTCATTCATCGTAGCCATCTGTGTTTGCCTATGGATTTCCCCATCACATCCTCCCTGGTTGCTTATGAGTGATCCTAAAAATACAAATTTGTCCATACATTGAAACTACGCCAGTTCTCCAGAACGTGTGAGGAGTCCAGCCCGATCTACTAACATGACTTTTGTCTTTACCCTATTATTAGAAAGGACCATTTCGCTTGCTTTCTGCACTCTGGTAAACAGTTCCGCTATTTCCCGTATGATTCCCGTTTACCTTAACAATAAACATATTATATTAAAAAAACGAATTATTCAAAGAAATTTCGGAAGTTTCAAACATGTATTGGATTTAATTTAACGCTAAGGCTCTGAATCTTACCCTTAGTGACAGGAAAGAAGACTTTTAAAAAGGCACAGTTTTACAAAAGACTTAATATAATATTGGTTTATAGGCGCTTCTTTTCACGCGCTCGTTGGATGAAAGAAAACATTGTAAGAAAACCGGCATGCATGCTTTAGACCCAAAAAATCGACGGCATGTGTCAGGCACAGAAGGCTACTTACCTATTAGAAAAAAACAAAGAATAATGAAACGAATACACAAATCTGAGAAAGAGTAATTTTAAATGTATTGTTGTTTCTATACGGGTTAATACCTGATAAGATATCTACTATTACCGTAATGCGGAGTTGGAGCTTGTAAGCCACGCGAATACGTTAATAAAACATTTCCGGAGGATGAAAATGTAAAACAAAAGATGGCGCGTTTGTTTGTAATTGGTTAACAGCATTTCTTGCCTAAGGCGCGCATACATGCGATATGATACATTAGTGCCTTCGTCAAATTACACAACTCCGGCGCTTTTGTTTTTAAAATTAAATAAGTTGACTTCAAGACATGTATGAATGTGTCAATTATTTTGCACATGTTTAGCTATAGAAAATGTATTACATAGTTGGTGCTATTTTCCAATAATTTTAGAGGCACAGCTTTGTAAACAATTCTGTGAAAATTGATTTTCAATAGTATTCAAGGGATCACTCAGTATTCGCGAGCTTTCGATCACTTTGTGTTCCGGTCCTTTAACTGAAGAATGAAGTTTTGGTATATTCTTAGATAACTAATACATAATATTGAATTATATACGAGTACTGCAGCTTCTTACACACATAGTGATAAATGATAATGTATCTTTAGGTCAGCGGATTTAACTATCCTCTCAAAAAAATTTTTGTTTCTCCAGTAATATTGAATATGTGACTTCATTTTATTCTTGTGTGTATTTATTTTCATTGATCTAGTTTTAAATTTAACGCTGATAACTTTTTTAATTGAATGCATTTATTTATGTAAATTTCTTTACCATTTAATTAATAACTTAAGATTTAGTACTGAAAGTGAATAATAAATACATTGGTACATATGGTTTTTACATATGTAAACATTTGTTAAAACGCGGCAAAATAAAACGCATATAGAATATTAAATGAATGGAATATTGGTTTTCATTTATGTGGGATAAAAGTTTTTTATTGCTTTATGAATTTTATATATTTATGATTTTGTTCGGTACATTCGTTTTGAATGCTATATCTAAATTCTAAATCTATAATGATTAACACCTATCAAAAAATAAAAAAAATGAACCTTAAATAGTCCAACTAAAGTTATCTAATATTAACGCAATGATAGTATTGGGATGTGACAAACTATGTTATGGTACAAATAAAAGTTAAGAGTGGATACAATAGAGAAAGTCGATAAAAACTGGAAGATGAAATAAACTAACATAGTAATTGCACTCTTTAGCTAAAGTACTCTTTGGTCTCTATTTGCCAAATTATGTTTACGCTGTGACGAAAAGAGACAGGTGAGTCCTTCATAAAAAACGGTGTAAATGGACTGATGTAATTTATGTGCATAAGGGAGATAGTATTTTTTAAATATGATGGCAAATAAGCCTATGAAACAGCCATAAAACGCAGCTACCGCAGCCCATAGACACGTTTAAGAAAGGATTACTTTTTTAATTATCGGTTAGAAGCGAAAAGTTTAGTGTTTAATTTAATAATGTTCGAACGATGAAAACTTTGGTATACCTGATACCTGTAATTAAAATAGCAAGTGCACATAACAAAACTATGACATTACGTAGTTTGTAACTGAGCTCATATATATAGTCTCGGCAAGTTGAGCCAGGAGCACCGAAGCGGAGAGCCGGCTTGTTTAAACAACTTCTATTGGTTAGATCGCTTACAATTGTTTTGTATAAAAATATTTTTTATTACCTGAAATGTATTTAGAAACATAAAAGTTGTAGAAATGATAGCGGAGAACGAAAAAGTAATAAACTTAAAAAAATAAATCTCCTTTGGGTGAATTTATTCTATCAATACTAAAACTCCTGTTACTTGGAAAAATTGCAAGTTTTAGGGTCTGTTTCACAATGTACGGAAAAGTTCTACATAAGTTCCAAATTATCTCTTTATTATTTATTGGTAGGAAAAACTCTATTGTTGCGTTTCACGACTGTCAAATAGCGCTATTCGTCACATAAAGTCCATCATAAGTTATGAGTCCGATGAATGTCAAATATCACAATTTATCTTCCAAATAATTTATGTGTGCATATAAGCTATTTAGTACTTTATCTATACAATTATATTTATTCAATTATATTTTTTTATTATATATATATAATATATATATATATATATATTTTTTAAGAGTCATAGCTTTGAATTGCGTTTCTCAGATATTTTCTGGAAATTCCCTCCCATAACGTAGATTTTGTTGGTAAGTCTTTTAAAATCTCCGCTATAGGGGTCTTATCCTATTGATTACCTCTTTCTCCGTAAATATGATAAATGTACAATACATATAAAACATTTATATGATAAATATGTCACTGTTGTTTGATAAAATAATTTGCTCTATTACTTGTCTATTATAGGCACATTATCCTTATAATAGGCGAGTAGTCTTGGCGTGATTAAAATTAATATGTCGAAAATTAAAATACATATATATCTTAACTAAAATATGTGTCATCTCAGGGTTAGGTACAAAGATACTTTATTTCTCAAAGAATTACATTCACTTATCGAGAAAATTTAGAGTAAGTTAGTTATGTACATCGTGTTATGAAATTATTTGAAAATACACTATATAAAATAAAAATATTAGTTTCTAACAATATGTACCATATTTGTTACAAAAGTGCAGGTAGGTCGCATCGATGTTACAACAGGCATTATGTGACAATGAATAGTAATAATTCTAAGACGCTCGTTTGCAGACATATGTAAACGGTAGAGCCTTTTTGATGTTTTGTAAATACATTAATTATTCCATTAATTCCGGGTTTACCTTACCAAGCCATAACATTATTATCGCACTGTAAGCACAAAAAAACAACAAAGAAACCATTACAATTAAGGAAAATTCTAAGTAATATCTTGCTTATAATGATCGTGGTACTGACTTACTTCTTTACGAATATGCTTTGATGTATAAATATTACAAATAAATGTTTAATTAAAACAGTTCCGTCCAATACCATCGTTCTCGAGTCTCAAGATCAAATTCAAATACTGGCAGTAATTTCGCTTCAATAGATCGGAACATTATGAGTTTCATCAATACAATTTGCAATTCAGCAAAGTTTTTAACTAATTATGGTAACTAGACGTCGTGTTGAAAATCGTCAATCTTTTACTTATTTAATTTTAAAGCAAAGATAATATAGCGTTCGTATCAGTTACATATAACTTTAATAACCCGTATGGAAGGTTTGCATTTAAACGTTTATCTTTAGTAAGTTCGTTTGTGACCGAGGAGTGAGCGACTTGAAAAAAAATATCAGAAGCTTGTTTGCTTCATTTGTTTATCTGTTTCTTTCTTAATTTCTTTAATAATAAAAACCAATTCAAATAAGATATTAATACTTTATAATTTTATTTCATTTTGAATTCTATGAACATTTCAAAATTAAAAAAATTGGAATATAGTCCAATCTGTAATAGTTCAAAATTTAATTCAAGAACAGAATCCAAATAACCCAATTATTTTTCAGTCTAATTAGATGTTAATTAATTTAATAAATTAGAAAGTAAATATAACATAACATGATTTAAAATACTTGTAAGTGAGAAGTAATTATATATCTGAAAAAATATTTACGAAAATGTTTGGCACAGTTTCAATATACTAGACTATTGTTCTCAAAAAAGAATGAAAAATTCTAATAATCCCCTTCAATTGATGGCAGGATCATAAGTTTCATCAGCAGTATGCTCCAATTGAGCTCAAATCTTGCAAGTTGGAGCATCTAGAATTCAATAGATCATTTCAACTCTAACAAAGTTGTGGACCGAGATTCTTTTACTGAATTGAAGTTTAAAAACTGAAGTTAAAGTGGTTTTTGCTTTAATTTGAGGTCATGGAAATCTTAATTCACTAGTTGAATAATATCTAAGACGAAACCATAAGGAAATATTAAATAAAATGCTACAAGACGCTATTGTAGAGAGAAGATAAATTATTGTGCTATTTGACATTCATCGGACTCATAACTTATGATGGACTTTATGTGACGAATAGCGCTATCTGACAGTCGTGAAACGCAACAATAATTTTTATCCTACCAATAACTAATAAATAGCTAATTTGGAACGTATGTAGAACTTATCCGTACATTGTGAAACATACCCTTATCTACGAATTTACTAACGCGGGTGATGCTATCTAACACATCTAGATAATTATAATTTATGAAACAGACAACAACTTTATCATAAATATTACATTATTCACGTCAGATATTATTGTACATAAATATAAGCGTTACGTATGGTAACACAGTGCTGTGTACGTTTATTTTATTATAATGGAAAGAGATTTTATTTTAAAGAGAAGCTGAACTTTTTATATATATCTATATTACTATACTATACTTTTTTATATATCTATATTTGTAAACATAGTGCTTTGTTTAATTATTTAAGTAATCGTGTATGTTGTCACCAAAATAAGCTTGAAAAAAGCCTTTGATTTCTTTTCAGGCAATATGTAAATTTCATATGATTGAAAAAACATGACGTAGCTATAGGCACGTGCGGCACTGTTGCTGAGCCTATAAAGTTTTATAACCTTATTAGTAGTCGCGTATAAAGTGTAAATAAAAGGTTGTCAAAGTTTTTGACGGGGCTACTACGAAGATTCAAAATAAAGCCAATCATATTGTATTGGATCCTTTAGTATAAGTGTTAATCGATGTAAGTAGATTCACTAAGCATACTGTAGAAAGACCTTTTTATGTCTGGACCTCAGATTTCTGTATCTTTTTCATGATCATTTGACAATCAAAAGACAATGTGCCTAACACACGCTGTCGACTTTTGGGTCTAAGGTCAGCAGGTTTCCTCACGATGTTTTCCTTCACCGTTCGAGCGAATGTTAAATGCGCACATAGATAGTAAGTACATTGGTGCACAGCCGGGTATCAAATCTACGACCTGAGGAATGAGAGTCGCTAAAGCCACTAGGCCAGCACTGCTCTTTAGACAGATTAGACTTTTTTTATATTAAGTTACGAACTTAATATATACACTACTAGCGGACCCGACAGACTTCGTCCTGCATGATATTTCAAGCGATTAGAATATTAAAGTATGCGCCACCGCAACGCATACAAAAAAAATCGTTCAAATCGGTCCATCCAAAAGGAGTACATACACATGTCTACAAGGAGGATGTCTACAGGAGTCATACAAAAATCTGATTTCACGATAATATCACAAAATATAAGAAGCATTTACAATAATTTTGATGATCTTTTAATAACTTTATCTGAGTTCAAATTTCAAGCTGATGTAATAACACTGGGACCGAGGGATGGATCGATCCACACAAGCCTATACCCCAAATGGATAACTACACTCACTTCGTTACAAGCCGCCATCTAAATCGTAGTGATGGCGTAGTTGTCTACATAAAATGCAACCATAAAACTATCGTTCAAGAAATAAATTTAAAACATGCATCTTGCTTACAAGTCAAAGTAGGTAACTATACCATGTTGTGTATTTATCGCTCCCCGTCTAACCTTAACGCTGAAAATTTTATAGATTCATTAAATAGTCACTTAGTAACTTTACAAACTCAGAATAACATTATAATAACAGGAGACATCAACATAAATCTAATACAAAAATCCAGTGAAACATCTCAGGAGCGCTCGAACCGATTACATTACCTCAATATGCTAGCCATGCATGGCCTGCTCCCGGGTCATACACTGCCTACTCGAGATAGCAATTGCATAGATCATTTCATACTAAAACTTGATAGGTGCATAGGTACGTGTGCGTCTATTACCGTTATTGATTCTACAGTTACTGATCACAAAATGTTATTCTTAAAACTATCCTACCTCGCTAAGTCGAATTACAATACCTCGAAAATTAAATCTTCAATCAGCATGGAAGGCGCTTTAAGTTATTTAAAAAACAGCAACATAAATGATCTAATTTACTATAATAACCCTATAATCTTAACTAATAAATTAATATCTATTTTAAAGCAGTGTATTCAATCCAATACTATCACTAGAGCTATCCCGAATAAGGAACGCCTTATTAAACCATGGATTACCTTAGGAATTGTTAGATGTATTCGTAATAGAAATGCTATGCAAGCAAAACTCCGAGCTGATCCTCATAATGAAATTCTTAAAATTACATACAGGAGATATAGGAATTTCTGCAATAGTTTAATAAAGAAAGTCAAACGTAAATATGAAAAAGAAGACCTTGCTAAGAGTATAAAAAACCCGAAAACTTTGTGGAAGACAATAAATACCCTCACTTATCGTAACCAACCTAAAACGCAAAATCTAGAATTACTAAATTTAAATGTTTCTCCTCAAAATTCGGTTAATTTGGTAAACGATTATTTTTCAAACATTGGTAAAAACTTAGCTAAAGAGATAATTCCAGTTACGACGTTACATAATAGAACAGATGTGATTAGACCCAACTGTTCCCAGGTCTCGTCTTTTGTGCTTCTAGAAACTGACCCTCATGAAGTATACCTGACTATTGTGAGTCTCAAAACTGACAGTGCTCCTGGCTGGGATGGTATAAGCACCAAGTTTCTTAAATATACTAGGGAGCTAGTTGTGCCCATAATTACTCATTTGGTTAATCTCTGCTTCCGACAGGGAGTGTTTCCACCTGCGCTAAAACAAGCAATTATTACACCTGTGTACAAGAATGGTAACAGAGAAGATGTTTCAAATTATCGCCCAATCTCCGTTCTCACTGCCATATCAAAAGTACTTGAAAAATTAATTAATAAAAGACTAATTACCTACCTCCAGAAGTATAGTCTACTTTCAGACTCACAATTCGGTTTTAGACAGGGTCTGTCAACCGAAGATGCAGTTACCTCACTATCTTGTCATATTGTTAATGAAGTTGATAAAGGTAATAAATGTATCACAGTTTTTATCGACTTAAAAAAGGCATTTGATACGGTTTCTGTCCCTATTCTGGTGCAGAGACTAGAGAACATTGGTATTAGGGGTATTCCACTCACATTGTTCGCTGATTACCTCAGTGAACGAAAGCAAGCAGTTAAAATAGGTCAATACATCAGCGAACAATCTGACGTCACATATGGGGTCCCACAAGGTAGTGTTCTGGGGCCGACCTTATTCTTAATCTACATAAACAGCTTATGCGATTTAAGAATTGATAGTGGGAAAGTCTACTCCTACGCGGATGACACTGCTGTTGTCTTCACTGGGAAAACTATTGACTCGGTGCGTCGACATACAGAAATAGGGCTTTCCAAAATAGATAACTGGTTAAGAGAAAACTTATTATCATTAAACGTAAGTAAAACTAACTACATTTTCTTCACTAAATACAATAGCGCCCAACCTCAAACAGATCTAGAAATAAAAATACATAACTGTAGCACCAGAGTAAACTGTACATGTAAAACTATAAATAAAGTTCATCACACTAAATATCTAGGAGTGGTAGTTGATCAAAGAATGTCATGGCATGAGCACCTAGAACAAGTTATAAGTAGGATTCGAAAGCTTATTTGGACATTTAAAACTCTAAGGGTCGATTCGACCAAACTTCAATTTATACCCGAGTAACTATACCAAGAATAATCTATTCCATGATTTTAATCTCGAGTAAATCCATAGTCGTTTGTCCACGTAATCGATAGTATAATTGTGCTAGGAATAACAATACGCGAATAGCAAGAGAATGGTGAACGAAAATAAAACTCGGCAAATAAATGTTGTTCTACAACGGGACAGTGTAAGATCATACATCATGTCAACTCGATTTTGCCGTATTATAGTGTGAAAAAGTAGCTTTTAACAGGTGTCAAACGACAACAAAAAGTTTTTATTTCTTGTTTGTTTGAGGCTTTCGTCTAAAAAGGAACTTCTGTTGAGCCCAGTTGAATTTTATTCTAATATTATAGAAAATAAAAAATCTAAAAACAAATAAATAAATAATAAATTGTTTAAACGTTTCATTATACAATGCTAGACTATTAATTTAGTGCGTTGCGTTGACTTGAAATTAAAACACAGAATACATATTTGTGAAATGACAGAAATCAGCTGATTGGACTGACTGACGCCATTAAATTATTCTAGGAATAGCTGTTATTCCGTGCGAAACGGCGGTATAGTAGCAATTCCCGAATAAGCCCACTATTCTTAGAATTTGTAGTTGGTAAAACGTAAAATTGATTTACTCTCGATTAACTGACGATTTATTCTAAGATTAAGATTTACTCTTGTTTGGTCGAATCGACCCTAAGGCACATCGCTGACAAACATCTACTAATACAGATATACACATCGCTGGCTCAGTCAATTTTAGTGTACTGTATCCCAGTTTGGGGGGGTGCTACAAAGATGAAGTTCCTGGAACTGGAGAGGGCACAAAGAATTTTACTAAAAGTAATGATGTTTAAGCCTTATAGATTTTCCACCTCTGATCTTTATGCCTCTTGTGGTGTCTTATCGGTCAGGCAACTGTACATTTTTTGCACTACCTTAAGATTGCACAAGTCTCTTAAATATGATGGTCGCAAACTGAGCAAAAGACGCAAATATACTGTTGCTCCTGTTGAGAGATCTAAATCAGTTTTTGCTATGAGACAATTTCAATGCCAAGCTGCTAAACTTTATAATAAATTAAATAAAATATTAAATATATACACATTGAATAAACATGAATGTAAAACGTCGCTACTTAACATCCTAGAAACATTTAGCTATGAAGACACTGAAGCCTTTGTAGGTAATCATGAATCATAATACACTAGTAAATAGTCAACTTCTACAATCAGTCATGAAAATTCATTCTCATAAACACACAAACACACACACACACATACACATACACACATATATCATTATTCACATTTTAACCTTAGATTATGTTTAGTAAATTGTAAAATTGTAATACTTAGCTTAGCTATACGTGTTAAATTAAATTATAATTAGTTAGTACACCTATGTAATGGAAGAGCGGGTTCTCCTAACACAAGTGCTTATGCGCTTAAAAGGAGGTCCCAATCACTTATCAGCTATTGTAAAATCTTTGAGATAACGAATAAAGATTTTTAATTAATAATTAATTTTAATTTAACATGTACAGTAGAATTATATGTAGGTATAAAGATAAGCCGTAATTCGATAAAATGTGGAGTGTTACTCTCGCATTGTATTGGGAAAAACAATTTTATGCTTATACATTTATCAATAATGGAATAAGACTTCATTAGATTGCAGTGGAACTTAATTATTTTTTTCATCTTTCAAATTAAAATCCGACGTTTAATCACCTCGTAAATTGTAAAATACGAGTACGATCGAAGGCGAACGTTATATGATGGTATAAACGAGCTATATTTAAATATAAATTTACCTCTAAATTTCACCAGCATCACCTTGATGATTGGAGGTCTTCCACAGTGCGTTTCACAAGGCATTTTCTTTTGCGAACTAGCGAACTGTGGAATCAGCTCCGGGGGGGGGGGGGGGTCTTCCCTCAGAGATACGACCTCCAAATGTTCAAAAAGCGAGTCTACTCCTCCCTCAAAGGCAACGCACCCACTAAAAATGGGTGTCTATGGGCTGCGTGGACTGCCCTTTTTGGTCGTCCCGCAAGCTCGTTTGCCCCCCATTATATATTTAAAAAAAAAATGGTTGTGATAAAAGAAAACTATTTAACCGATGGTTATATAATGTATATAGTTGTATGTATGGTTTTAAAACATACATACAACTTTACATCGACTCGGCTAATTGGGCTGTGTATTGCACTTTATGGTTGGGTAATTAGGAAAACGTGAGAGCGTGTATAAAATTTCAGTATTTTTCTCTTTGATGTCTACGATTAATTAACTGTATTTATTCAAAACATGTTTGTTGATGCAGAAAATTAATAGGAATAATTGTTTTTACTTTGTTTATTGTCAAGTGCCGTTTCTATTTTAATTTAGTGTTAAACTAACAAAAACATGAAATAATTGTATACTTACTACAAGATATTGAAATTATATTGATCTTATAATATATTTATCTCTACTCTACGACTGCAATGCCGCGGATTGCAATTGTTTTATTTCAAAGATTCGCCAACACATAAAGTATAGGTTTTCAAACTTAATTTAAAACTTATTACGACATAACTGTCGTAATAAGTTTATAACATAAGTTCTAGAAGTTAATAACCAATGTAGCAACAATAATTATTATATTTCATTTATTCAATACAAAAATATCGCATGTATACCTCATAAATCAAAACAATCAAATAATTTAAAATTTTATCAAAATTCGCTCCATTATAAAAATTGTTTTGTGTGTGTGAGCAATGACTATATTCACACTGCAATGTACTCTTTCCGTAGGCCGCACGACGTCACTTTCGATATTCAACTGTTATTTGGAAAAAGTGTTCCCAAAATCTATGTGAATAATAATTTCTGCCAATATATATGCAATATATTTAATGAGAAATTATCAAACGAAAAGTTTAACCGCGAGGAACAAATTAATATATAGAAAAGGTAATTATTACTTTGTATTAATAACACATGAACAGTTATATAATTTTAATAAAATATAAATACATACGAGCTTACACGCACAATAATTTATTGGAAAATATAATTAGTATTCAGGTTACGTTTGAAGTCGGCCTTTATCACAGCTACAAGTGACGCGAAATTATAATAATTCGTTTAAATACGGTCCTGAAATAGGGTTGGCGCGAAAATAAAATTTGATTTTGTAAATCTACATAAATTACGGCTTCGAGGAAATGTTGTTTTGGTTTATCGTTTAAGTATTTGAATCTAATGCTCCGATTTTTTACTAAAAGATTTATTAATGACATTGACAGTTTCGCATGCAATAAGGTCTACATTTTGTTTTAGTAGCTAGTGAGAAGTATTCCTCTAAATTCAATTGTATAGAACGATTGTATTTTAATCAATCTGGTGAGAAAATCTCTCTTGGTCGCAATCTCATTAAATACTTAGAAGAATTTTAAAATGACTATTGACATGTTTTGTTAAGGTTTGTCTCTTAATATTACTTAGTATAACTATTTTGTAAATATATATCTTAAATACCTACGCTCTTAGTCGCACACTTATTTTTTGTATAGATTTGAATGAATATTTTCTTTATCAAATGGGACCAGATTTATTTTAAAGCGCCTTTTCAAGTCGATAGGGAACAAAGAGGCTCGGTTTCAATAAGTAATCAATCAATTCAAATCGCGATTAACGTTTGAATGACTTTTGGTGGAAACACATTTTTTATACAATCTTTTGGAAATGACTATAGTTCTTTATTTTACCGATTGTACTTGTTGATTGTACTTGATTGTAATTGAACTTGTATTAATATTTACATTTGAAATGTATAAAATATATAGAAAAATGTATTTAGGTGTTCTTAAGTAGATTAGACAAGCTATTATGTGTGAAATATCGGAAATCAAATGATCTTTGGATTTTATACAATTCTACATTGTGACAGCCCTAAAATTATTCACAAGACAGTATTGGAATTTTAATTAAGCTGAAAATTATTTAATGACCTTAATTTAACATGGAAAATGACATTAGAAAATTAGTATTACTGATATAATGGTAATTTTAACTTTAATGACTGAAATAGCAGTAGGTCATTACTTTTTCTAATGTAATAGAATGTTGTTTTTCTTGTCAAACACAATGCTAGAGTCTAGAGTTCGAATACCGGGAAAGTATTGCATACTAGACTCGTCTTGTGGATTTGTATCTATTGAAATTGCTTATAGTTTCTGATATCCAGGCAGACAAGTCCCCCTATGTCTCCCAGTCCAAACACAATCCATTGAAACACCTCATTGATCTTATATTGTTTAGAAATCTTTTGTTTATATATTCTACTTTTATTAAGATATGATGAATTCGAGCGGAAAACACTACATGAAGATGGTGGTCATAGTCATCTATAAGGAGGTTGGAGTACATACATAAATGTGCCTGGCTGTGTTTGTAGAACCTTCATAACAAAGACTAAGAATGTAAGAATATTGTTAATCAAAAATTTTTCCAAGGTGCAGCCTAGATTACGCGTGGGCGGCAAACAAACGAAATACTGAAAAATACTTTTTAATAATTGTCCTTTTATTCATAGCAAACAATGGTTAAAAATACGTTCGAAATTTTTATCAATATCTCAAAAGTGTTTTGTTTTTCCCACATCCATCATTTATCAGGAATCCATTAAGCAATTGAAAGCGCTGGCGTCACTGGAAGGATTAAGTATTAAAGATTAATAGAAAATTCGCTAAGAATTTAAGCAGGGTTGCGACATTTACGTTATCGTAACTGTAAATAATTGAATATTCTTTTTTAAAATTATATTTCGTTAATGAATGATAAATAAATAAACAAAAATGGTAAAAATAAAAAACAATGATATGTGATAATAATGCAAAAGAATGCTAATGTGTACCCATGTTAGATGCTTAATTTTGTATAATTTGACATTTTGCTAGACATTTCGATTTTTAGATTTGTTAAATCCATAATATATCTTAAGAATTTTATTTTATTTATTTTAATTTTATTCCATATCATTCTATCTTTACAGTAATTACTCATTCGATAGAACGACACTATATTTATACCCACACTAATTGACCTAGATAAAAAACATTAAAAAAAATATATTTATTTACCTAAATCTTATAACTAATAATATAGGAAGCAACTCTTGTGAACTCAGCCAGTGTACAAAAAAATAGGTCCACCTTGTTAAGAATAATTAACTGTGAACTGATAATATTTTTTTAACGCTTGACTGAAGGAAAATATTAGTTTTACTAGTATATTAAGGGTCGATTCTACCAAACTTCAATTTATACACGAGTAACTATACCAAGAATAATCTATTCCATGATTTTAATCTCAAGTAAATCCATAGTCGTTTGTCCACGTAATCGATAGTATAATTGTGCTAGGAATAACAATACGCGAATAGCAAGAGAATGGTGAACGAAAATAAAACTCGGCAAATAAATGTTGTTCTACAAAGGGACAGTGTATGCTCTATACATCATGTCAACTCGATTTTGCCGTATTATAGTGTGAAAAAGTAGCTTTTAACAGGTGTCAAACGACAACAAAAAGTTTTTATTTCTTGTTTGTTTGAGGCTTTCGTCTAAAAAGGAACTTCTGTTGAGCCCAGTTGAATTACATTCTAATATTATAGAAAATAAAAAATCTAAAACAAATAAATAAATAATAAATTGTTTAAACGTTTCATTATACAATGCTAGACTATTAATTTAGTGCGTTGGATTAAAACACAGAATACATATTTGTGAAATGACAGAAATCAGCTGATTGGACTGACTGACGCCATTAAATTATTCTAGGAATAGCTGTTATTCCGTGCGAAACGGCGGTATAGTAGCAATTCCCGAATAAGCCCACTATTCTTAGAATTTGTAGTTGGTAAAACGTAAAATTGATTTACTCTCGATTAACTGACGATTTATTCTAAGATTAAGATTTACTCTTGTTTGGTCGAATCGACCCTTAGTTAAAAATAATTTGTCGTATCAGTTACAGTTACTTAAAATTTATATTTAAAATGTAACATTAGAAAATGTATAATGTTTTAGGAGTGTGATGATGTTAGTAACATTACATTTGTTTAATTATTGCACAGTTTAATAATAATCGTATTGTATTGTTTTATAGGATTACAGTTTTGTTCTAAAATATTCGATGTATACACATAAATGCTTTCTAAATCTATTGCTAAAGTCTTTGAGCCAAACGTTATTGAGGATTTATCAGTTCAATACAATATCCTTTTGAATATCTACCCCTCACTACAGCTTAAAACGCGAGTAATCCCTGCTCTTTTGTAAATAAAACTGAAGTTTAAATAAATTTCCGATAATATATCTCTTTCATTTGATCGAGAATCTAATTTATCTTGATATTATATTTGGCAGTAGACAAATCCTCTTTTATAAATTGCAAACTCGAACTGTATATTAATTTTAGTATTGGAGCCATATTCAGCTGCTGCGTAGCTTCCTCTACGTAGCATCGTAGCGATATTTCGTAGATGTTAAACAATATACAGAATGTTTACGGTATTTCAAATATTGTGATTAAATATGTTATAATTATAACTACGCATACTTAACTTTCAAAAATTGTTTAACAATAGTATCAATAAGGAACTATTTATGTACAGTTAAATATAATAATTATAATAATATATAGCCTTTTATTTCAGATACATTTGAACACATTTATATTTCTATCTCATTCTTTTTAGGGATCTGTGTGCCCTTTTTTGGCAAAGGACTCCTCTAAATGCCGCCATTCCTGTCTGCACTGTGACAGTATATCTATAGATAAATCATAACTGCCCTGCGATTCTGTAACTCACTTTTCGAACTCACACAGCGGTTTTCGCATCGGCGGTCGCTCTCAAATCAGTCGTGAAGCAGTTATTTTATGATTTGGCATTCTGAAAAGGTGGGAGCTTGTAGTTTATTGTTTATTAGAATACCAAATCATAAAAAGACTGCTTCACGACTGATTTGAGAGCGACCGCCGATGCGAAAACCGCTGTGTGAGTTCGAAAAGTGAGTTACAGAATCGCAGAGCTGTATATTAAAATTATAATTATTCGAGCAAATATCGTCTGTATCACGCGACGAATCTTTAGAAGGATATCGTAAAAGTTTTAAGAGTACATTACCAGACGAAGTATTAGTTCTAAACTTGCTTACGTTGTGGCAGCAAACGTCAAACAACCCGCCAAAACAATTTCCTCTAAATATACCGCATGTTTTAAACCATTCGGAAGTCGCTATCATCGATTCGGTTGGTTGGTGAGCGTCCAAACCACTTAATTTCCTGGCTGAAAGCAATTTTTATGAAACGGGCAAGTGAATATAGAATAACGAGTGGTTGGAAACGCCAAACGGCGCTTGCAATATGGACAACGTGTTTGCCAAAAGTTATCGCGCTGAACTTAGTTCTCATTAAAAGTTGACTGCTTTAAATGTTAGATGGCGCAAATGACAATTAAAGTTAATGTTATTTGGAAGATATTAAGTTTTAATGGCTTAATGTTAAATATGAAAACTTATTTGTGTTTTTGTTGTAGACTTTATAATTAAATCAAACAATAAACCAACCTCATACATTTTATGTTTTAACATTCTTAATCAATCATCAACTACTATCAACTAAAAACATTTTTTGTTTTATATTTTCAAGTCCTAAAACTGTATACAAGCTATCAACTAGTTATCGCTACTTTGATTATGCGATAAAACTGCAAGAATGTTGATGTCATTCATATTTAAACACCACCAACGATATTTTATATGGCTATTTCAGATAACAACTTAATGTATCCAACGCTAAAATATTATTGTATTTATAACAACTAAAGTATTTTTTCACTAAAATAATGAAAGACGGAAAGAGGCGGATGTTAACATAAGTTAATGTAGGTTTAATTAGGTGTCATTAATAGTAAGGTATTTGTTGTGTTCATTGGGTTAGAACAAATTCTTGATAAATAATCTATAAGTACATGATATTGAAGGAAATATGTAAGTCAAACAAAGAGTATTAACTTGGTAAATAGTATAACATTTATTATAAATATTATTACAAGGTACGGCCCAAACGAATGTTGATCTTTAGCGTTAATATTAGTCCGCACTAAACTGGTTAACCGTTCCGGATGAGCAATTAGGTCAGGAAATGCTTTGAAATGTTTCAGTTATAAAAAAGGCTCAAAACTCTTTGATGATAAGGATCTTTACATTTCTTATGTAAAATGTCTAATTGGAGATTTTACATTTTATATAATTCTTTCTTGTAAATATGGAAAATGTAAAGATTGTGATTTTATTTCCATTCATGCCGTTTCTAAACTTTTTATGTGATTTATATTGGTCGGTGTTTAAAGTGCGTTTTCAGAAATCTAGGTCAACACGAGGGTACCACACACAATTATTAGATTTTATTATTATTATAGTCATTCCTAAAAAGCCTAAAAATATTATTATTATTCCGTGTTGGGACCGGCAAACCTACTAAGAATGGGTGTCCGTGGAATGCAATGACTGCACTTTTTGGGCGTCACTCCCGTTTACCCCCTATTCTATAAAAAAAAGCCTAAGGGTTGTATACATTAAACTACGCAATTAATGACTTAAATTTGTGCTTTTATATCCGTAATCTTAATGTAAACCAACGATCGTCATGTGGAGTTGATAATGCAATAGTTGTTGCGAGACTTCTCCGCTATTTTAACATAAAGTAAAATAATATTCTCTAACCTAGCAGTTTCTTAAAGGCATAAATTGAATATGTTTATACAACTAGAAACACTATGCGTTTTTAACTGATTTTTATATTTAAATTATACTTTGATAAATGCTTTGAAACTCGTTGCCAAAAGCCAAATTGTTGGTATAAATAATATTTATACCTTACTTATACACTCAAAATCAGAGTAATTTATCCTTATCACGTTTTATAACAAGTATACTTTAAGAGAACTTTTTTATTACGATATGTAGTGTAAAGAAAATCTCCATACAACCTTTCTTAAGTGGCGTTATAACGCGTATGACGTGGGTACTAATTATAAACTGTTTGTATAGGGAAATTTTCAGTCTCTTTGTTTTAGTTTGTAAAGCGAAACATAATCTAAAGGCCTAGAGTTGAATTACGTAACAATATAATTTTCCGGTAATGACACAGATCGACAGGTGGATAATTATTTGGAAAGCTACGGAAACAACAATCATAGGGCTATAAACTGCTATTTTTAACAATAGTTTTAAAAACTTAAACTGACAATATCATTAAAAATATATAATTTTATTAAATAATGGTCTCTAAAGTTAAATATTTAATAACTAACACGGCAAATTTTATCAAACTTAGGTTAATTTCATTCCTAATAATACCAAATTCCTTTTAATAAAGCTATGACCGATGTAATGACATTTAAAAGATGGAGTCTACGGTTCTTAAAATTCAATTCAACTCCATAAACTTGTGCTAATAATAAAAAGAAAACGCACGCGATAGATTATAAAAATACCCAAATCGTTTAACTGCGCTTATTATTTAAGAACTTGGTTTCTTGGATGAGATCCCATCTATATCCTATAGACAAACTTGTGTTTTATAATCACCTGGGAAGTAAACCTTAACACAATAGGAATGTAAACAATAAGTCCAGCCTTGTAATACGATGTTGAAGAATAGTAAACCTCTTCCGTTAAAAAATAAGTCAAAATAAAAGGCACTAATAACATACTTAAATAAGATTCTTAAAAACGAGGTCTTCGCTAATTAAAAGTTTACAGCTTGCATCTTGATGAGGTACAAAGATTACAAGAGCTTATAAGAGCGTGTTTTCTTACATCATATGAATTTCCTTTTACAAAATACAGATATTGTATTAAATTAAATCAAAGTAATTATTCTTTTCAATGTTTATTTTATTTCTTAAAGGCTATTTGTTATTCATATGTCGCATTCGTTTTGTAGGCTTTATGGTTAGAAAAAAAATACAACTCAAATGGTGGAAAAGATATACTTCATTGAGTTTTCTTTAGTCCTCCGTTCACTAGGACTTAACAATTTTCCGAAGTAATTTAATAAAAAAAATATATGCTGTGTGTCGGTTGATTTTTGAGTATCAATACAAAATAGGTAATTGTATATAAACAGCTGTAACTAGAAGCTGGTACTATCTTTAAACTAGCTTTTAATTGTAGGTCGTCAGTTCTAGACACATTTTGTCAAATTTAAATTAATGATTCAACAAACAGTAACACAAAACCAATTTTTCATTTGGAACGCAACTTGCATCGTCACCGTAAGAATTATTTTTCCGTCTCGAAACTTCTTCTAATATAATCCTTGCCTTTGTGACTTGTTTTTTTTACAAGGAAACACTAATATATGAAAACTTACTTACTTTGTAGCTTAAGAAAATTGTAAATACAAATGATACGTATGTAGATTAATAAATAAAACAAAATTGATATATGAAAATACATTTTTCTACAAAAGGCATTTTGACTTGCAAAATAAAGTCCAAGATTTAAAAGTATATATTTTCGAGAAATATTAAAAATTATAAGGAAGTTGAAAACGTCGCTATTAGTTCGTATATCTTGAATTGAATTATGTGACCAACTGACCCGCGTGTATCATTTATATTTATTGTTTGTAGGATCACAGAGTTAAATTAAATAGTTTTACAGTACATGAATACAGATGGGATGACTTGCTATTACACAATTATTCGATAGACTATAACAATCTAGAGTATTGAAGTGGAAGTCGATAATTTGCTTGCTACAATGTTACTCGAGATATGACAGTAATATTCCTGTTAGCTGGAATGAGTAATTAAAAAATAAAATAGTGTCAATAAAATATTTACTGACCCTTTCGAAGTCGAATGTCAAAGCTTTCTATGAAATAATGTTTTTTTACAAGCACAAATATCTTCGCAAAAAATTGGTGGGGGTCTTCCCTGAGAGACACGACCTCCAACTATTCGAGTGTACTCCTCCCTCAAAGGCCGGCAACGCACCCACTAAAAATAGTGTCTATGGGCTGCGATTACTGCCCTTAATTATTGACTAAATAAAGTAATTGATTAAATAAAGAATTATTGACACGAGGCCTCTCTTAAGAATCCCAGAATGCCTTAATCCTGATGACTTCTTAGATGATTTATTCTATCTCATGCAACTCAAGGATATTTTGCCAGTGTTAAAAGACTATATTAGGCAATTCATCTGCGTAAAGTCTAAACGTATGCGACCAACCAACACATAGCCAATGAGCTACATTGACCATGAGTTGGTTTGACTAAACACTTTGCTGTTACTAAAACTAACTTCGGTTTATAAAGGGAAAGAATTGTCGGTCCCGTCATAATTTAACTTTAGCTATCAAAGTTTCCCAAAGGGGTTTGGTACATAATTCTAAATAAGACGCTAAAAATCTCTTGTGCAATAATGAAACCAAATTAGTATGTTATGGCGTCTTCTAAAATTAGATGTATTCAAATTTACGTAAGCTTACATTCTATAACAATAATCGTATTAGCTGCTGTAGAGTCGGGTATATTAATTGAATAATCTCAATTCCAAACACAGATTAACACACATTATAGTAATGGTACTTAAACGTTTCAATACGGAATGTATTATCTATGGAATCCGAACTTTGATTAACAATTAATATACAATGCAGCTTTGTTAAGCTTCTGTTTTGTAAATGACCAGTGAATAAACGCTATTTGTTAATCTTTCATATGGATTCTGTGAAACTACAATGTCTATCAAAACGCTTATTGTAATGGGAAACTAATATTGGCCTCCAGTCTGGTATTTGGACGCTTTAATAAGTTTTACTATGACATGTTATTCAGTTACTGCTAGTATACATTGTAATTATAATTTACATAGATTTTTTATAAGCTTAAATTAAATCAGTGGCGCTACAACCTCTTTAGGTCTGGGCCTCAGATTCCTAAATCTGTTTCATGATAATTTTTCAATCTAATAGGAAAGTCGGTTATATCAGCCTCCATCGACTTGACCACTTTTTGGGTCTAAGACATGTCGGTTTCCTCACGATGTTTTTTTTCCTTCACCGTTCGAGCGGATGTTATATTCGCATTGGTGCACAGCGGGGAATCGAACCTACGACCTCAGTGATGAGAGTTTCATGCTGAAGGCCTAAGCTTACCACTCATATTAAGTTGTTTATAAATATTAACAATGCTAAAACAGTTATATATTTAGCTTCACATGTATGTTCAGCCTTTTGAAGTCTTAACTTGATATCTTTTCAATGGACCCAGGATTAACCACATATGCTTAACCACTTAGCTCCGAAGGTGATTATTCGCAGCTTAGATGAGCTTATTTGGTGACAGGTTAAGAAGCTTAATGTTGACTTAAATGCCTGTGTTATATTTCTATTCTATTCAAAATTAACATCGGTCTTCAGGCGAAGGAATCTTGTAATCGGATCCACAAACAAAAGCTTTAGGTTAAATTTCATATGAGTTGTATAATTAAGTTCGCAGTCTTGCTTCGATATTCATGAATAATTTGTCTTGGTCATTGAGTTCAGTTGAGTGTGATATCGTTTTGAACTTCGCTGTGCGCATGAGACGGCAATATGCTTGTTAAAGGGAAATCAAGTTCGATCTGAGTGAAGACAATCATTTTGCTTGGGAGGCTTTGGAAACAATTTAATTGACCTTACCCATGGTTACGTTCGTTATACCCTTTGAAGAGTTATACTTTTTTGATTTCGAGTCTTATTATAATTTTTTTAAATACTAGCTGGCCTGGCGAACGTCGTACCGCCTAACAGTCGATTCTTTATTTTTTTTTAATACTTATTCTGCTATTCGGGACACCGGTCTAGCTAAGATAAAAAAAAGAAAGTTGATAAGACAAATACATTATGTCAAAAAATAAAAATTTACCTTCCCGGAACCCCTCCACTAACACTTGAACTTTATGATATGGTATTAAAGTTCAAATTGAATTTTAAGTATTATTACGAATATTTTGTATGGTAATATAGAAAAGTGTTGTTTTTAGACTTTTTCACTCAATTTTTATAATTTTTCTCTCCGTAAGAACCATCCTCGTACTTCAAAGAATATTATAAAAAAATAATTGGCAAAATCGGTCAAGCCGCTTTCATGTTATGTCGTGACAACGGAAAACGGGTTTCATTTTTATATATATATAGATTATAAATTACAATATTCATGGGCGATCTGGGGCGCAGTTGCTTGCATTTTTGTTTGCCTCCTTCACATATTTCATTACTTTGTCGCATAACCGTTCCAGGCACGGTCTGTGCTTTGTTAAGGTGTCCTGTAGGCCGTTACGGTTTACTGTCATCTGTGTTTGTCACTCCAGCCCTGCGATTCTGTAACTCACTGTTAATCCGTGAGTCCACTACGCAGTAACAGCGCTCCCTTCGTCACTGACGTAATTTTTGGAATCTCATGGTATTCTGTTAAGAAATTTTACATTACGTCTTGATAAGTGGAGGCAGGTAACCTAGTAAGTTGTTGTCTATTAATATCGTGACAATTGACTCATTTTATTTTATAAAAAGAGTAAATTGTCAAAATTTTCATCATACATAAACAAAATATTTTTAATAAAACAAAATAGAGAACAAAATGGTCGACGTTTGAAATAAAATTAATAATATTAAAAAAAAGATAAACTGCCCTGCGATTCTGTAACTCGCTTCACACACTCTCAGCGCTGAGTTTTGCTGTCAAATCGTTCGTTTCGGTGTCATGTTACAATTTGGTATTCTGTTAAACAATAACCGCGACAAAAGCGCCGCTCAAATAAGATTGTTCACATTTGGAACTAAAATTTGGCACTGCTACACTTACGCTCCAAAATTGTTGGTATTTGGTATTCTGATACATACCATTTGACATCTCATCTCATTTAAATGTACATTTTGTACGTCAAATTAAAAGTTGCTCTTCCCTCGCTGAAATCGTCATTTACCAGTGAGTTAGCCATTTTTAGCGAAGTTAAAACTTGTTTTTATGTGAAAATATTCTAACATAGGACAATCTATATGTATCTTGGGGTAAGTTTATAAAATAATATTTATCAATACAGCATTATTTTACGAAAAAAAATTATATATATAAACATTAAGCTTCGTGAAATTGAACTTTGTTATTGTTACAGAAGGCCCGTTTCCACTTTTAAAGTTTAAACCTCTATTTCAAGAAATAAATGATGTAATCCATTAAAAAATACTTAATATAATATCTATAGATGGCGAAGAAAATGTAGGCACGAAACGACCAATTGGTTTCTCGGCGTTGGTTATTATCGCTTTTTTCCAATACTCAAGAAATTATATGGTATTGACGAAACCTAGAACATATGCTGCTGAGATGAACGAAGAGTCTAGTAAATACTAAATAGATGATCTAAGGTAAACATTTTGATTACTTTAGCATTAAAAATATAATTTTTATCCAAGAACCAATTTTTCGATGCAGTCTTGATCATGTCTTGTCTCCAGCAGAGATAAGTCGAACAAAAAACGATAAATAAGATAGGTAAATATTGTAATATATTTGTATTTTTCTACTATACTAAAATTATAAATCTAATAATTTCAGAGATCCCCAAATGTTCAAAATTCCTGATAGAAAAATACATTCTGCCTTTGAAGAAGAAGAATATTACATGTGTATCATACAACAAGGCCCCTGGATATAAAAAGACACAATAGTGCAGACATTTTCAAATTATTGAATTTCGACTATCCTTCAATTTATAATAAATGATAACACAGTACAATTTCGGTTCCTATATTTTTATAAAATATATTGATATAACATTAAGGTTTTGGATAAAAACATTATTCTGCTTTACACAAGTATGAAATACCATCATTACATACATGATGGTTTAAGTACTTATTAAGCTTTTTTAAATTTATCGTTCATAACTATTACTTTTTACAAACTAATTAGAAAATATATTAAAATAAATATATTTATCTACAAAATAAAGTAGATGATATTGATTAGCTCTATGTGAGGCTGTGTTTTAATTAGTTTTTATTATACTTAAGTTTGTTTTACTGAAAGTTATTTTGTAGTGTGTTAAAAGTTTACTATAATCATTAAATTAAATGTTTAAAGTTATTATATTGTTCTTTTATTCACCTATAAAGTAACATGGCTTATATATTTTTCATTTCGGCTTAGCTATGTATTTAACTCGGTTACTACGTTTTCTATAGGCAGTCATTAAATAAGTGGTAGATTTAATTAATCATTTTATTAATATAATATTATTAGATACAAAAAAAAT
Organism: Pieris napi; assembly: GCF_905475465.1. Taxonomy (NCBI): domain Eukaryota; kingdom Metazoa; phylum Arthropoda; class Insecta; order Lepidoptera; family Pieridae; genus Pieris; species Pieris napi. Next base: position 7,399,071 of record NC_062250.1, read on the forward strand.
ATTATGAAGTACACAATTATCTTAAACACGGTAATACAATTTTTCATATAAAAATCATAGTTGTCCAAACTGCATTCAAAATAAATCTATTTTTTTAGACCACTAATCAGTGGTCTCGGTTTAATATCTCTTCTTAACATTTCAATAATTGGTCATTTTCTTCCTCATTCTTGACAACTACCACTGATGGCTGTAATACAATGATTATCTGTTAAAATTGTAAATAGGGAAATGTGGTAGGTCACTGTACTGACACAATAATATTGCATAGCAATTTAATTATTGTAAAGTTAAGGTAAATAATAAAAAAACTTGCATAAAACACACAAAAACTTATATATGGGATATCTTTGTATTTCTAAGTAAAGTATCTTAAAAACATGTTTGATAATATTATAACTAAGCCAAATATTATTAAAAGTTTTATGGTAACAAGGCTTAGTAATTTCGCACAGTATTTGATTCAGTACTATGAATAAAAAAAATCTTGAGCAAACCTATATTTAGACTCAAAAATCCAAATCCAAGTATGTACTTTAAAAACAATTATTTATTAATGAAACAAATCCAAGACCCATAAAGGGTATGTTTAGTTTTAAAGTGTAGTCAGCAGCAATAACTATCTTTTGATTGCTTCATTAAATAAGTTATGGCAATGTTGTTTCCAACATTTAAAATTAACGTTGATCACTTGAAATGGTATGAATTTGAGCAATTGAAAGCTTATATATTTGATCCAACATACCTAACATGATTATTTATACTTGTATTCTGAAATCTGAACAATTAAATTAAATTCAACTTGATCAGTTAAAATTAATACTTCTTATATTTCATGAATGGAATTTGAAGTTAGGAAACCTAAAAATATTTTTTTATTTGACATTTTTAACCAACAATTTCATTATTCTTTACAATGTCGCTTCGATTTAACCTATTACATTTGACTTCAAATTTGCCATCAAACAAACAAACTTTGTTAACTGTTTTACTAGTCACTACTTATTCCTATTTATTTACTATGATAGTTATTATATTTCTAAAATAGTTTTAATAGAATTCAGTTTTTATGAGTGTTAGTAAAAACATAGGTAATATTGTTGTTGTGTGTTTGACCTCTGAATCACTTAAAAAGGTTGCAATAGTAGTTTCATGGCATCTAAAAAGTACCAACACTTGCACTTACACAAATGAATAAATATATAAACACTAATTTTTCTTCTTTATAGATAGGTACCCTTTTATTTTATAATTACTCAACAAAATATTATATGAAAACATTGGTATTAACCTTGGTTACCTTTAGTAACATTTTGAAAATTTAAAACACCTATCCATCCTGTTTACTTTGAATCCGTAGCCCATTTGCTGAGAGAATCACTTTTAGCGTGACATCATCTTTTATCTTTTTGTTAAGATAATATTCTTAAATTTTTTACAATATATCCAGATGTTAGGTATCCCTTGTTTCGTGCTGAAACATAATTAATATTTTTAAGTTTCTGTCGGTTTATCTTTTTTTTTAATTCAAACGTATAATCATGTTAGGTATGTTGGATCAAATATATAAGCTTTCAATTGCTCAAATTCATACCATTTCAAGTGATCAACGTTAATTTTAAATGTTGGAAACAACATTGCCATAACTTATTTAATGAAGCAATCAAAAGATAGTTATTGCTGCTGACTACACTTTAAAACTAAACATACCCTTTATGGGTCTTGGATTTGTTTCATTAATAAATAATTGTTTTTAAAGTACATACTTGGATTTGGATTTTTGAGTCTAAATATAGGTTTGCTCAAGATTTTTTTTATTCATAGTACTGAATCAAATACTGTGCGAAATTACTAAGCCTTGTTACCATAAAACTTTTAATAATATTTGGCTTAGTTATAATATTATCAAACATGTTTTTAAGATACTTTACTTAGAAATACAAAGATATCCCATATATAAGTTTTTGTGTGTTTTATGCAAGTTTTTTTATTATTTACCTTAACTTTACAATAATTAAATTGCTATGCAATATTATTGTGTCAGTACTGTGACCTACCACATTTCCCTATTTACAATTTTAACAGATAATCATTGTATTACAGCCATCAGTGGTAGTTGTCAAGAATGAGGAAGAAAATGACCAATTATTGAAATGTTAAGAAGAGATATTAAACCGAGACCACTAATCTATTTTGAATGCAGTTTGGACAACTATGATTTTTATATGAAAAATTGTATTACCGTGTTTAAGATAATTGTGTACTTCATAATAATTTTTTTGTATCTAATAATATTATATTAATAAAATGATTAATTAAATCTACCACTTATTTAATGACTGCCTATAGAAAACGTAGTAACCGAGTTAAATACATAGCTAAGCCGAAACGAAAAATATATAAGCCATGTTACTTTATAGGTGAATAAAAGAACAATATAATAACTTTAAACATTTAATTTAATGATTATAGTAAACTTTTAACACACTACAAAATAACTTTCAGTAAAACAAACTTAAGTATAATAAAAACTAATTAAAACACAGCCTCACATAGAGCTAATCAATATCATCTACTTTATTTTGTAGATAAATATATTTATTTTAATATATTTTCTAATTAGTTTGTAAAAAGTAATAGTTATGAACGATAAATTTAAAAAAGCTTAATAAGTACTTAAACCATCATGTATGTAATGATGGTATTTCATACTTGTGTAAAGCAGAATAATGTTTTTATCCAAAACCTTAATGTTATATCAATATATTTTATAAAAATATAGGAACCGAAATTGTACTGTGTTATCATTTATTATAAATTGAAGGATAGTCGAAATTCAATAATTTGAAAATGTCTGCACTATTGTGTCTTTTTATATCCAGGGGCCTTGTTGTATGATACACATGTAATATTCTTCTTCTTCAAAGGCAGAATGTATTTTTCTATCAGGAATTTTGAACATTTGGGGATCTCTGAAATTATTAGATTTATAATTTTAGTATAGTAGAAAAATACAAATATATTACAATATTTACCTATCTTATTTATCGTTTTTTGTTCGACTTATCTCTGCTGGAGACAAGACATGATCAAGACTGCATCGAAAAATTGGTTCTTGGATAAAAATTATATTTTTAATGCTAAAGTAATCAAAATGTTTACCTTAGATCATCTATTTAGTATTTACTAGACTCTTCGTTCATCTCAGCAGCATATGTTCTAGGTTTCGTCAATACCATATAATTTCTTGAGTATTGGAAGAAAGCGATAATAACCAACGCCGAGAAACCAATTGGTCGTTTCGTGCCTACATTTTCTTCGCCATCTATAGATATTATATTAAGTATTTTTTAATGGATTACATCATTTATTTCTTGAAATAGAGGTTTAAACTTTAAAAGTGGAAACGGGCCTTCTGTAACAATAACAAAGTTCAATTTCACGAAGCTTAATGTTTATATATATAATTTTTTTCGTAAAATAATGCTGTATTGATAAATATTATTTTATAAACTTACCCCAAGATACATATAGATTGTCCTATGTTAGAATATTTTCACATAAAACAAGTTTTAACTTCGCTAAAAATGGCTAACTCACTGGTAAATGACGATTTCAGCGAGGGAAGAGCAACTTTTAATTTGTCAATTGTCGTACAAAATGTACATTTAAGTGAGATGAGATGTCAAATGGTATGTATCAGAATACCAAATACCAACAATTTTGGAGCGTAAGTGTAGCAGTGCCAAATTTTAGTTCCAAATGTTAACAATCTCATTTGAGCGGCGCTTTTGTCGCGGTTATTGTTTAACAGAATACCAAATTGTAACATGACACCGAAACGAACGATTTGACAGCAAAAATCAGCGCTGAGGGTGTGTGAAGTGAGTTACAGAATCGCAGGGCAGGTGCGTGTACGGTGTGAATATAGGGCAATGTATAAGCACATGTTCTACGGTTTGTTCGCCATTTTAGCAGGTACATGTTGGACTTAAGATTTAGTTAGACTTAAGATGGTTTAGTTTCACCGCGGCCGATTACGATTGGTTCAAAAACGGCAGTCTACGCGGTCGCGATCACTTGCTGGTTTAGTCTCCACACGATATTCACGGCTTTAGCCAGATGCTTATATATCTGAATGGTTTTCCGGCATAGCCTTGAGTTTTGGTAATAATTAGTTTTACGTGTATTACTACTGTTTATTACACATCCATACGCAAATTCTACAGTCAAGCAAGAGCGGATCTAGCCCCCGCGTCTTTATTTTCAAAGTTAGTAGATCCTAAAATCAGAAATATTTTCATAACACATTACTTATTCTTCTTAAGGTCCCAGGAGGAGGTCATGACCTTAAATCCATTACAAGGGATTTTTATGTAGGTACTTATATATTGAAATATTTTTAAAAAACCCTAATACAAATGTTTTGTATTGTTAATGTTATTTTAATGCTTTTTTGCCTTAATTTACTTTAAAATAATGTACAGAAATTTGTCAGAGGATATGTTTGTTAATAGACTTGAAATATTAGAAATATATAGAAAAAAAATTATGGTTAATTTATTGTAATCGCAATTGGTGGCGATTTTATATACACGTTAGTCCAGAATATTTCTTTCTCTTTCTATACGAATATAGTTTCTTTGAACTATAAGTGGACTTTTAAATATAGATGATGTTAAAAACCACTGCATGGGTCACATACATTCGACACTATATTCAGTAGATAAAAGTGCGGGTTGGACGTTGGAAATAAGTTATTGCCTCCAATATTAACTGTTCTAGCCTGTAGGGGTTATCCAATGGAAGTATTATTTTATCTTTGTAAATTTCTATAGGGTAGAGCAGACACATTTCTGCGCCATTTATGTCAGTGATTTTGAGTTAATGCAAAGGTTTTTCTTTTTAATGTGTCAATAAAAGACATAGAAAGAAAATCATTAGTGCACAGCTAAAGTTTGAATCCGTCGTGGATTCAAACTTTAGCTGGCTTTAGCTTTAGCTTTTCCGGGTTTTACGTCATAAAGTCATGGACTACCAATATAAAAAGTTATCATTTAAAAAGGCGCTGAAAATTGTTTAGTTTATTCAAATACTGTCCTTATTAAAACAAAGTATTTGTAAGTATTAATTATCTATTAAATATAATATATTTTATGATACTGGCCTTTTTGCACATTTGACCTAACTTGAATTGACGTCCTCTAACCCCTAGATGGGACAAAGGACAGTGAGTCTCGATCGCGTTCGGTTTTGAGCCTCGTATTTCACCTCATTCCAAGTCTTTCCAGCTCTCTTTGCCTCATCTGCAACAGGCGCCAGGTTTGCCTGGGACAGCCACGCTTCCAATTTCCTTGCGGGTTCCAATCAAGCGCCTGCTTGGGAATATATTTGGGATCGCTTCGGATTGTATGGTCTATACATTTCCATTTGCGTCGCTTGATCTGCTGGATAATCGGGATTTATCAGCAGCGCTCCAAAGGTTGCTCGTTAGATTTTAGGCTAGTAGATGCCCAGAATACGGCGAAGACAGCGGTTGATGAAGACTTGGAATCAGTGTGAGATGTCTTTGGTGATGTTTCACAACCATAGAGCAGCACCGATTTGACGTTGGATCTGAACATTTGAAAGTGGGTAATGATTTATAAGTATAAATAAGTTCGATTGACTTGCAATTTTCCAGCATTCTGACTTAAGTACGCTAAGGCGCTTGAAATTGACTTTCAAAATTGCTTGAAAAACAGGTCACAGTTCCTTTAGATTCTGGGCTCTCATTAACAATGTCTGTGTGATTTTAGATTTTTATAATTAAATGCCAGGAAACTTAATGAAATTTCTTTCGGAAATAAATTGTGTTTATATAATTGGATAAATTTTTAAAGCAGAGATGCGATTGAAAATTATTTCTGTATGCCCTTTTTCTTCTTCATCGATCTAAGAGAATGGTGAAAGAATAAATAGTATTTTTGAATGGCTAAAATATATTAATTTCCACAACTGTTTTATTGATTCGCTTTAGGATATAAGCCCGTGTTCTAGTCATTCAATCAAACATAAATCTAGTTTCAGGAGCTGTCAAACCATTTCTCTGTATTAAGTTTGACATATTTGATAGCGCTTAAGACGAGATTGTGACTTGAAATACTTTAAATAAATCCAGGTATATCATCTGCCCTGGCCCTCGCGGCGTTTGAGAGTGTCCCCTGGGTGGCGAATAATTATGTTGTGGTTGGTAAAAGTCTAAGAGGCCTGCTGAACAAAGAAGGGTGTAGTCCTCCAGCTTTATCCCCAATAAGTGGTGCGGTTGACAGCTTGCCCTTGAATATTTATTTACGAATTAAAATATGGACCTTAGATATGCCAGATTTCAAAGGTTTTCATTGCTATATAATGAGCTTATATTACTTACTTAAAATCAGCACAGTTGATATCCTAATCACTTTACGGTTCAGAATCGCTAAGTACTGCTATAGGAAAATTATTTTAATTTTACAAATCAAAATTAACGTTAATAAAAGAAACACAGTACAGTATTCTTTTTTTCATATTGTGGTTTACTTTCAAGAGTTTTGACTTCTCAACAAATAAAACCAAAGAGTTGAACTCGGTAACGGTTCAGGATATACGAAATTGCTGACATCAAAATTGCTTCTTCAAAACGTTTAAGCAATTCAATGATAGCAGTTAAGTGGATGATTCGGTGCAATATCTATACAATTGCTGAATTCCAACAATGTCTTCGAGAACTGCATTTCGTTCACATTTTCGTACTAAATTCAACTGATAAAGATTTTGAGAGAAATATGTATTATGAAGGCATTTCTTCATTCTCTTCTTTCACCTAATGTTTTCTTTTATTTTAATCGTATAATTATTTATTATTTCAGCATATAACCTTATTTATAAACGAAATAAGAATAATTAAAATTAATAAATAGAAAACTAAAATAAATTTTAGAAGATTCCTTGAGATCTTTAATGCTGGTAACATTTCCTCGCTGTATTGCAATACTTATTTGTAAAGTATAAAATAATTAAAAAACGTTTGTCTTAATTTATTTTTCAAATGTCATTGTAATTATGATATGAAAACCATACATATCATGTAGTTGCAGCTAACAATAAAATACTCCATACAAATAAATGAAATAATTAAAAATGATATGCCTTATAGTTACTAAATTTTATCTTCCAGCGTCTAAATGATGAATGATGATGGAAGAAGAACGTAAAAATTGGGTTAAAACCAGAATAATCAGTAGTTGTCTTTTCATAATCAAAGATTTTACGGGTTAATTTTATATACAAGTTGCCTTCGACGTTTTAAACGACTCATGAAGATAAAAATGAACCCAGGTCTTTATAATTCTTGAATTATCATAAAGCGTTTCTTGTGTTCTATATAAAAACTGAAGTTAATTTAAGAATAAAGAAGACGTGTACAACTTATCCCTAATATATTAAAACATTCAATGCGTTAACCAAAAGTAGCCTTTTCGTTTTTGTTGAATGTGGTTTTCAAAATTTATTTGCGAACTGAAAAGTTAATGTCGGCGTCTATTTAACTTAAAAAAATGTTGGGTTGGTCACGCAATTGTGACCGTTGAAGAGGCTTTGACGGCATTTGATAAGCTATTCATGACTTTTTCATTCGCTATAAATATTGAATTCGTAATAATGTATTATAAAATATTAAAACAAAATTTTATTAGGTAGCTGATCTATTATAATGTATTAAAGTAATCCCATATCATTAATAAACAATCGTATATCGCGTACAGATAATTCTTAAGATAAAGGATGTGGCGAGCGAAGTTAATTTTTATATTAATTTTTTTATTTATTCACGCGGTTTCAAATTAATATACATTACCTATAATATTATAATAAATTGTCTGGAAGAAACTGCTTTTTATTTTCGTCTTTTATTTTATGTTGTCATGTTTTGTGTTATTGTGTTGCAAATAAAGTATTATTTTAATACTGTTTCGGCGCAAGCGAAGCTAGTTATTTAATATTTCTAAAACATGAAACCCTTTTGCCATTCTTCTACACTATATATTCTAAATCAAAACATTGAAAATTAATAAAATGTTTAGCATTTATGGACACACATTTTACTAAATAGAATAGTGAATGGAATGTAAAACGAAAGCTTTTAGATTCTCTCAATAAGGATAAGTTAATGTGGAACTTTTGAGATTCAAGCTCCTTTCAAAGTTGAATGCCCCCTACCAAAATTAAGTTTAATGAGTTCTTTGTTTGTGTTAAAATTACCATATGACTTAAAAGTTTAATATGATTTAGGAAATTTGCATTGCGTTTTATGCTAAAATTAAAGGTTCATTTCATGAGGGACGTTTTGGAAGGAATTATTTACTTAGTTTTTATATGTGTTTAGTGCCTATAGTTATAGAATACATATACAATAATTAGTTTACCATTAATAAAATACATTTAAATAAAACACAGAGGAGTAACCATTATCAAAGCTAGAAGTTATCATAAAATTGCGAAAATAATTCATAATGTCATGAAATAGTTGGATATTAACTCAAACTATCATCACATAGTACACAATTTGAAAGAAAATTACGGGTGAATACCACTAGTTAAATTCCTTATATAACATTACTATTTTATTAGTTTAACGGTACTAATAGGCACATTTTTGCCTTATCGTTTCACCAGGCTTTCCCATGTCACCACCACCATAATTTTTTTCAAAATCACGGCATATTCTGTTAAATTAAAAAAAAACCAATGGTACTTGGTACTTGTTTGGTTTCAGGCCAAACCAAGTTTGCGTTTTTAATATCACGGTCATTCCTTCTCAATTTCTGTCATACTTCTTTTCTCGTCGTGTAACAGTTTTAACATTTTCATTGGTTCATCTCGTTGTATCGACGTGCGACCCGTTTTCCCCTCAATAACGATTAGGTTTTTAACACTTTTTAATAAAATACATATATTTATCGAAAACTGCGCAATTGATCACTACTTGTAAAATACATGAAACTTTGTAGGATTTCTTCAATGCCGACATCAATTACAAGTTTTTGGGCATTATTATAACTTAGGTATATTGTTACGTTCAGCGATATTTTTCACTATGTAACGAAACGTCGAAAAACTTGGCATGAAGCTTCTTTCCACGAAAGAGTGAAGTTAATCAAAGAGGTATATAAATAAATGTTAAGTTGTATTCCAAAAATTAAATTTAGCTGATTATAAAATAAAAAAATAAAAATGTGTTTAGTACATATGCATTACAATGTGTAAGATTTGGGAACCCTTTTAAGTAAAAAAATACTTATGTCAGGGTTCCCAGCTCTTCCATAACAAACTTAATTATAAATTCCTATACATTATATATATGATATAATTATATCTTTTATTTTATTTATTTTTTCTTTGATTATTATGCAACACAATTTTTCATGTTCGAATGACGTTACTGTATCGCCATTCTACGTGCAATACACGTATGGTTATGTGTTTTCAAAATCACGACATATTCTTCTAAATTAAGGAAAAATTCCAAAGGTACTTGATAGGGCTGGTTACGGGGAAAACAAAGTTCGTGTTTTTAATATCACGGTTATTCATTTTCGGACCTTTAGACTTATATTTTAATGTCGAATTCTGTAGCAGAGTGTTATTTTGAGCGGAATTTCCTTCACCATTTTCTATCAAACTTCTTTTCTCGTCGTGTAACAGATCAAACCTTTTCATTGGTCCATCTCGTTGGATCGACGGCGCAACCCGCATTCCCTTCAATAACGATTAGGTAAGATTTTTTAACACTTGTTTTATGAAATACACATATTTTGGAATTGCTGTACCACCATTCCGCATACTATACACATTAGGTCACGTACCCAGTAAAGTGTTATCATGAAATAACGATGTATCGTATTGTAATAAACGTTGTAGGGCATATTATTATTAATTAGATTATTATTACCCTCTTTTCTTGAATATTATATCGGATTGGTTCGGAAACACCTAGCTTTTCTTTAATAAATTTAAGAAATGTATTAAAGGAAAGCTGTGTAAAAAGGCTTACTATAAAGTTAACGATTATCTAGTTGATAAATGGGCATGGGACTAGTGCTACTGGCAAGCTACTTCTAATTAATTTGCGATATTTGTTTTAAAATAAGTGTTGTTTGATGATTTGCTATTTTAAAAGAGTACCGAGAGTTTTTTACGCCGGCTTTTTCTCTCGGCCTACACCCTCTGTCTTCGTTGCCGATGAGTAGGGATGCCTACAGATTCAAATTTAATGACGTGGTATAAGTTATACCTGTATCTTATGTTCCATAATAAACATATTTTATTGATTTTTTTTATTTTAACTGATCTGCAAAAGCAACAGCTTTATCTGAAAGTAGCAGGTCACAGTGCGAGTTAAAATTGCCCTATAAAGTTGATGTGCTCAGTAGAATGACGGACATCGAGGCATATGGGTACAATTTCAATTATGTTTCAACGGCCGTTGATCAAACTCAGCATATTAATCCAAATAACTCCTACGATTATACAATTTTCCTAAGTCACGTCATAACCCGCTATACCTGAAACCATTTTCCATATAAACGTCAACACCAGCATTATATTACATAATTAAACACGGGTTTAAAGTCAACCGTAAATTCAATGTGTTGGTTTGGAACCAATTTGACACCATCCGTCACGGGAGGCCTCGTTAGTTGTATATTGTTTCGTTTCCGGTCTAAAGGACCCCTTAAGACCTGTCCGTGACGTTGCAATGAATGAAAGTGGGTTAAACTGTACCGTTGAATGTTATTCTTAACCATTCAATGAATGAATACAAACCATTTCAAATACTTAGTTGTAATTAATTTACATAATATTTTGTTGATAATTCAAGGTCTAGATTTTTGTTACAATATTATTATATGATATATATATATATATAATATTAGTGTTGGCCTAGTGGCTTCATCGTGCGACTCTCATACCTGAGGTCGTAGGTTCGATCCCCGGCTGTGCGACTTTATTTCTATGTGCGCATTTATCATTTGCGGTGAAGGAAAACATCGTGAGGAAACCGACATGTCTTGACCCAAAAAGTCCACGGCATGTGTCAGGCACTAGAGGCTGATCACCTACTCGCCTATTGGATTAAAAAATAATCATGAAACAGATTCATAAATCTGAGGCCAAGACCTAAAGAGGTTGTAGATGATTTATTTTTTATATAATATAGTTATGATTTTCAGAAGTTTATTTCTACATGAACTTTGATATTGTATTTTTAGCATAAAAATGTACATTAGGATATAGTAAAAAACATTCTGATCATAGTAAATGATTTCATAACTGTTATTATGTAAAATTACTCATTCACACACACAAACGCACACATAGTCTACCATTCACACAATACACGTATTTATTTTATCATATAAGTTACGCAAGACCTGGATCCTTAGTAATTTGTATTTACTTAATATATGGTACAAAAACATTACATTACAACATATTAGGCGAAATTATTTAATTGATTCTGTTACATTAAAGAGAAATACAAATGCGTATTCGTAGAATTCCTTCTTTTAAGAGCCACTTACTTTGATTTTACATAATTAAAGTAGCTCAAGATAGCAAACGGAATTTTTAATTACAGAAATTTAATACTGAGTATTTTCTAAGTGCTATCAAGTACCTTTGTCATGTTTTAGTAGGAATAATATTACAAATGTGTATATTAAATAAAAATTATTATATTTAAATAGTTGGTGTATTTATTTTAGTACAATTATAATGAAGTTAACATATTTCTTGCATTTTTTTTTTGATTGGACAATTCACACCAATTGACCTAGTCCCATGTTAAGCTCGTGAAGCTTGTGTTATGGGTACTAGGCAACGGATATACATACATATTATAGATAGATAGACATATAAATACATATTTAAACACCCAAGACCTAAGCACAACACCAAATGCTCATCACATCGATGTCTTCTCTCAGCCGCGGATCGAACCCGGGACCCATGGATTCGCAGTCAGGGGTACTAACCACTAGACCAATAAGCCGTCATTCACTCAGTCGCTGAGTCCTCCAAGCCTCCAATCCAGCTGAGGACGTCAATAGGCTGAAACGAAACATTCTATTCACATATAGTATTAATAAACAATTAAATGAATAAATGAGTTATTAAAAAATATCCATCATAACGCATGTTAGATAGATGAGATAGATGTTGCTGTATTTTTTTGTCACAATCATATTACAAGCCTTTATTAGTTAATTAATGTTAAAACGCGTTTTTTTTTAGACGTGAGAATCACAAAAAATTTAATAGTTATTTGAGACTTACAGCATATGAATAAGTTAAGTTCGATATATTTTTCAATAGGGAATAGAATACAGAACCATATATGATTATAATATATATTATGGTTGCCAAGCTTGGTGTCTGTGAACTTAGCATAGCACTTACCAGCAGAGCACAAAATTAGAGTTCTGGCAGAACACACAATAGCTCTATAGTTCCTGATAGTTTTTAGAAGGGTTCTGGACTTTTAAGTTCAGATTTTTTTTAAATGGTAAAATGCTCTGCCAGCTTCCCGATCACAGCAGAGCATTTCTTATCGATTTCGATAAAAAAGTTCTCATTAAGAATTCAATTGTAACAGTTCCCTATCATTTGAATGCAAAAATATAAAGGTTTAGTTATAAAAAAGAGCGAGAGAAAACGAAATAATGAGCACTTTACTTTTTTCAAACTTTTACTGAATTAAAAAAAAACATATTGTACAGACATGGAAGATCTGCTGAGAGAAAGTGAAGAGTTCTGGCCTAGGCTTTAATTGTATTGCCTAGAAAGTGGAGCTGGGAGTCCAGAACTCTGTCTAAAAACTATCAGGAACTATAGAGCTATTGTGTGTGCTGCCAGAACTCTAATTTTTTGTAAGTTTGCTGGTAAGTACTCTGCTCAGTTCATAGACACCCAAGCTTGGTTGAAAAACATGTTTAATGCACCCTGATTTAAAGCTAAGAAACCAAACGAACCGAACTTAAAATTTGGTTATTTGAAACTTAGGGTAAGGGGCTATCGTACCAATAGAATTCGTGTTGGTGTGTCTCATGGCACTAACATTTGTCGGGGGGCCGTCAGTGACTCAGTGAACAGGAATTAATGTAATTAAAATTTATACACACATCCAAAAAACTTAATGAGCAAAGAGAATATTATTCCGTATCTCTAGGATGTAGAGACAAGTTAATTTTAATTTCGATATATGACTTTATTTAATTAACTTAACAAACAAAATGAACGCCATCAAGGATTTCGGAGTAAAGTAATTAATTTTAAGAAGAGAAAGTTTATTATGACAAGACGCGTTGGTGTTTTAAAATCAAATTAAATCAATTGAACTAATTACTTGATGTCATGTGTAATACAGAAATAATTTAGACACGTTCTTATAGACATTTCAATTGACACAACTTTTTAATAGGTACTTTTCAAATTTGTCTTTGAACAGAAAATGATATTGCGAGTAGTTTATGTTGGGTTATAAGTGTGCAGCGGTAGTCGCGTGCAGCAGTCCAGTTTATTAAAATAATTGACAATATAAAAACATAACAAGACCATAGCAACGCCAACTTTAAATAACGAACTATGACGATATAATATGTATGCAAATTACCAAAGAGTTTCCTCTAATACACCCCCTTGATTTGCATACACATTTAACAACAAATATGTACTAAATAGTCATTACAAAAATATACAGACATGCAATCTTAATCTACACCTAACATTGAGATGCAGCGGTAATGTTTCTGTCTTTGTAAAGCTTTTGTTAGCACATCCGCCGCCATCTCCTCGGTAGACACATACGATAATTGTATGTCAGTATTCTCCCTTAAAACACTTCTTATAAAATAATATTGAATATCGAAATGTTTAGTTCGGGCGTGGAAGACTGGATCCTCCGATAGAAATAAGGCACCTTGATTATCGCAGTACAACACTATGTTCCCGAAATCGCGCAACCCTATCTCTTTCATAAGACTATTCAGGTAAACTGCCTCTTTTATCGCCAAATTTAAACTAATATATTCGGCTTCGCACGTTGAAGTTGCTACGCATTTCTGTTTCTGGGATTTCCATGAAATCGCAGCCCCTCCTAACAAAAAAGCATACCCGGAGTATGACTTCCTATCTATAGGACAATTTGCCCAGTCAGCATCCGAATAACCAATTAAGCTCTTACCTGTTTTTCGATAAATCAGTCCATAATCGGCTGTCCTCTTAAGATAACGAAGTAATCTTTTCACCGCATTCCACTGTATCTGTCCAGGATTATCACAAAACGCTGCTAATCTTGTCACGGCGTGTGTGATATCCGGACGAGTTCCTGCTGAAAGATAAATCAAGCTTCCGATTAATTCTCTATATGGACATTCCTTCTCCAGCGGAATTTGTACCATCGGGTCTAAAATTCACCTCCATCGGTGTGGTCACTGTTTCTTTACAATTCTCCATGCCGAATTTTATCATCAAATCATTAATATATTTTTGTTGTGACAGTTTCGTGGCATACTCATTTTTGACAATGTCAATGCCTAAAATATATTTCGCCAGTCCATAGTCTTTTAAATCAAACTCTTTGGAAAGTTCATCTTTGAAAGATTGTATGAGACCTTTATTGCGTGAAACTATCAGTAAATCATCAACATAAACTGCTAAGTATATAGACGTATCAATGGAGTTACCGTCCAAATAGTAGAGACACGGTTCCTTCAAAGACTGTTTAAAATGCATTGACTTCAATTTATTGTCAAGTCTTTTGTTCCATTGACGTCCAGCTTGTTTCAAGCCATACAGTGATTTCTTCAATCGACATACATCTCCACCTGTCTTCAGATCATTTAACATCTTACGAGCCTGCTCTTTTAAGCTTTCGTCTCTTTCTTCTTTAATAATTCTACCTAAGCACTCTGTCAACAATTCTGGAACCTCCATATAAATTTCCTCGTCAAGATATCCATTCAGATATGCAGTATTGATATCCAACTGGTGTATCTCCATGTCTAATTCAACCGCGAGCGCTGTAAGCAGTCTTATCGTGTCTAGTCGGACGACAGGTGAAAAAGTGTTTCGGTAATCGATGCCATATCGTTGACTGTAGCCCTTGGCTACCAACCGTGCTTTCTTCTTCTCGGTTTTGTCAACGTTAAGCTTCGTTGTATTGTCTTTGATTTACATAACCTTTACACATTTAAAGAAAAACGCTTTTTACCGGATTAAAGTTATGTATTATTATTATAAATTTACAACTATTTGACATAATTCGTTAAGCTTCGTTGTCAATACATATCGGCATCCTACCGCTTTTCGATTTCTCGGCTTTTGAACAATTTCCCATGTTTCATTTTTTACAAGACTTTTGACCTCAGACAATATTGCTTCCTCCCATAGAGCACGTTCAGCGCTACTTAGGGCATCCCCTAAGGAAGTTTCCACAGTCAACGCAACATCCTCAGGTAAAGTTTCTTCTGCACGGCCATTATTATCATTGGGTATCATTTTATAGACCTTCTTAGGTCGGCCAACTTGGCCTTTCTGAAGTTTTGGTCTTCCGGGACCTCTCTTATACGTTACCTCTGTATCAGCTTGCGCTATTTCACTATCTTCCTCATGACATAGAGAAGGTGAACCAAGGGGTGAATCAGTCGTCTCCACGATCATTTCTCGAGTTCCTGAATAAGATGTACTTGGTATTACGTCCACCTCTACATATTTCGGCTTCGGTGTATCAACATCAGCAGAAAATTGATCTAGCTGAAAAGGATCATGAGTAATTGCCGATTTCCTGTCATCATTAGTATCGAGCCTCGTCTTGCAGAATTTCACATCCCTAGCTATAATGGTTTTATGGTCTACTGGTATCCATACCTTATATCCCTTTTGGTTCATTGGATATCCAATAAATATTCCATTGACACTTCTGGCAGCAAATTTGTCCTTGGTTGGACTCTTGTCTAGAACATAAACTTCAGCTCCAAACTTCTGAAGATACTCAATCTTCACTGGAGAGCCAAACCACTTCTCGTACGGAATTGTACCACCCAAACTACTCGTGGGACAACGATTCCTAATATGACATGCCACCAATACAGCATCTCCCCAAAAACCTGCTGAGAGATTAGATGAAAGTAACATACACCTAGCCATTTCAACTAATGTCCTGTTCATTCGTTCTGCTACGCCATTCTGCTGTGGGGTTTGAGGTATAGTCAGTCTTCTTATTATCCCCTCTTGTTTCAGGAATTGATCAAACTTATTATTACAGTATTCTCCACCGTTATCAGTTTGTAAATACTTTATTCTCTTAGCGGTAAGGTTCTCAACATAGCTCTTGTATTCTTTGAAACATTCCAGAACACCACTCTTACTCTTCAGTAAGTAAACTTCGCACCATCTAGTACAATCGTCAATAAACGTGACAAAATATTTTGCACCACCGACAGTTTCATTTCGAATTGGCCCAACTACATCGGAATGGATGATGGACAGTTTTTCGTCACATGGTCCACTCGACTTGGAAAATGGAAAAGAAGTCATCTTACCCTGCACACAATACTTACAGTCGTATAAAATATTTATATTTGACATATCAACTTTAATGCCCACATGACCATTAGGTCAAATGCGAAGGATTTAATAAAAGTATTAACTTTTATTAAATCCTTCGCATTTAAGTGACCTAAACGTTCGTGCCAGGATAGTAAATCGTTCTTAGTTTCGGAAATCGCAGAAACAGAAGCATGGCCCTCCCGCATATAATAAAGGTTGTTTTTTCGATCTGCTATGAACTTAATATTTCCTTCAGAATCGGTTACATAAGCTGAATCTTTCTTAAAAGTTACAGTAAAACCTTTGCTTGTAATTTTAGAAACGGAAATTAAGTTACATCGCAAATCGGGAACATATAAAGTGTCTGATAGTTTTATCGGAACCTCCCCATTCAAACTCACATTTCCTTTACCTTTTGCAAATGTACTCACATTAGTGGCCAAACTTAACTTACTACTGCAATTTGTCAAGGTGTCAAATTTTCCTTTCGATCTACAAAGGTGCGATGTACACCCACTATCTATGAGCCAGTTTCCTCCACATCCCGAACCAATCACTCCGTTACACTCTGAAACAGATAAACAGATAGAACACATGAGTTAAAATTCTCACTAGCACCTAACTCACTAACACATTTTGAGTCCTGCCTTGTTCCTTTACACGGGCATTCCGAAGCTTTATGCCCAAATTTATGACATCTGTAACATTTAAATTTAAACGCTTGATCCGGTTTATAATTCTGCGGATTTTTAGATGTAGAACTCTTCGTGGTTTTTCTCCTAGCGAACATTGCTGACGACCCCCTCTCTGTCTCCTTCCTTTGCTGTCGCCTAGAGGCATCTTCTTCAAGAATTTTAACTTTCAAAGAATTCGGGTCTGGCAATGAATCTCTAGTCTCCATCGCACATCTAAAGTTCTCATAACTTGGGGGCAGACTATAGAGTAAAATAATAGATGCAAGATCATTATTTATATTTATGTCCATGTCTAGTAACTTTTCTTTGGCTTCAAAGAAGCTTAACAGATATTCACGCATGTCGTCCTCCTCACACATCTTGTGTAATATGAGCTGCTTTAACAGTGTCGCTTTCTTAGCGGGACCCGAAGACGCGAAGATGCTTTCTAATTTTAACCAGCATTCTCGCGACGTGCTCGTCCCCTTAATGTGTCGTAGCTCACCTGGACTTATTGAGAGAATAATCTCCGCTCTCGCCTTTGCATCCGCCGCTTCCCAAAGCAACGCCTCTGCTGGCTCAGCTGGCTTCTTAATGCTACCATCCACATAGCCCCACACATCGCTCTTAATCAATAGAGCATGGGCCTGGATTCGCCATGAGTCGTAATTATCACGGCTTAATAATTCTATCCGCACACTCGCCATCGTTACTAGGTTAAGCACTCTAGTTCCCCCTTTTTTTTTATTAATTTACTGGACTATGACTGGGCCCATAACCTTTGTTGGGTTATAAGTGTGCAGCGGTAGTCGCGTGCAGCAGTCCAGTTTATTAAAATAATTGACAATATAAAAACATAACAAGACCATAGCAACGCCAACTTTAAATAACGAACTATGACGATATAATATGTATGCAAATTACCAAAGAGTTTCCTCTAATAGTTTATTACACGATATAAATAAAAATAATAATAATATATTAAATATATACTATATATAATATAAATATAAATTACGTGTCACGTTGTTTGTCCGCTATAGACTCCTACCGAACTACCGAACCGATTTCAATCAAATTTGCACACCGCGTGCGGTTTGATCTAACTTAAAAGATAGAATAGCTTATATCTCAATTTATACCAGCAATATTATTTTATTGCAAATTATTTGATAATCACAATTCTAACAGATGGCGCTGTGTTGAAAGTACCAACGTTTCACATGAGCTACAATTTAATGGCATAACCACCAAAAAAGCATGGTGGTCCCCGTGACTGGTGTTCTCCTACCGTTTCCCTTGAATAGTTTGCTACTATGTAATATAACAAAAACCTTAGCCACAGCAACGCTGGGCCGGTTTGCTAGTTAACAATATGTAATTAACTCTCCTCCGGATCGCAAATGTACGTAGTGGACAAGGTTCAAATCTCGATACAATAATCTGCTTCGTACAGAGAACTGATAATAAAAGTGAACGTAATTTGCAACAATCTATTTATTTACCTTTGAGAGGTTCAAACATCTCGTAGTAATCGTCTCAATCACATATTTGACATATAGTTATAATTTCAACCTCATTTTTAAAAAGTTAAATAATTGGGTGGTCTCTCCAAACTAGCCAGAGAAAATAATAAATAGAAAACTGCAAATAGGGCAACAATTAGAAATATTAAAGCATAGATAGCATACATCTAGAAGTGAACTTAAAGCATTGACAACAAAATTTAAATTATGTCCATAGTCTTTTGAACATTTATGCATTTTAATTATGCCGGTGATGCATTCATAATAAGATGCATTGTTTAGAAAAAAAACAAAAGAAACATATTAATAACTGCTTTTAAATTATAATTTCCACTGCAAAAAGCGTACCTAGAAAGCCACATCCTGTTGGTTTTATTCTTTATACAAAGTACAGGGCATGACAATAAAGAATAGGGTTTCAATGACACAATAAGTTGCTTTTAAAGAACGAATGTGAAAAGAGATGAAAAGAAACCTGTACGCATTTTGTTTTGTGGGTTACACAGTATACCTTTAGCTTTCCAAGGAAATGTCTTACACATCCCCCTGACCACAGAGGGTATAATAAATAAAGGTTCGTCTCACTGCTAAATACAGCTTCATCGATACTAAAGTTCTTTTTTTTTTAAATGAATTCATATTTAGATGAATTAATTTTAAACGAAGATGGAAGGGGTTCCACTCCTTTAATGTTTTTCCAAGAAACTTCGATTTAAATCATGCAGTGGAGCACCAGGGGATGTCAACAACGAAGGAGTGAACCACCAGCGTACTTGTTTTTAGAATCAACCTAAACAAATCATCAAAACTCATAGTGTACTTTGCAAAATATGCATATTGACGCAACAACCCTGAGAATCAAGCCTTAAGAATTTAATCAAGACAAAGCTGGTACTTTCATTTCGTTTCCAATCAACTAAATAATTTGAAAATAATTCTTACGGTTTATAATGGAATGGATTTTTTAAATTAATTAAAAATATGAGTCTAGACTAGTCTAGTTTATGATTCCGTTTAATTAAAGTCTTTGTTTAGAGAAGTACACGCACACTCATAAAATAAAATAAAATAAAATAAAATATGTTTATTAAGGAACATAAGATACATGTATCACTTATTCCACGTCATTAAATTTGAATTTGTAGGCATCCCTACTCATCGGCAAAGAAGACAGAGGGTGTAGGCCGAGAGAAAAAGCCGGCGTAAAAAACTCTCGGTACTCTTTTAAAATATCAAATCATCAATATATATAAGCTAGCTAAGCTAGCTAGCTAATAATATATAAGCGGTTTTAATATATAACAATTAGGCTGTTTACCAAGACTAGTGATAAATACTCTAATAACAGTGGTGGGGTTGAAAAAGCTTTAATTAATAAACATTAATTCATGCATGATTGGAAGAAACCCCACTGAATGTGTTTATTTTTGATATCCTTAGGAGCGTTCTAGAACAAGCCTGAAGCCTGTTCTAGAACTTAAAAGAATAAGCAGAGACGATTATAAAATTTATTTACGTGAAATAAGCAAACTGTTTATCTCGGAATTCATTACTTTTTACGGGAATCTATAGTGGATTCCTTTAGGAATAGGATGACATTAGGTATATTATTTATGCAAAAAGAACCAATACTTTTTTACATAAGCTCCGGAAACCCATGTCGCATTAATTCGGAATGTATATTAAACCTATATTCTAGTAACCTCAGTTACTAACTCTAATCTCTTGGGAAATCATTTTAACAAGCCCGTTTGACGTAAGTAAAAACGGCTAAATATAGTTTTTCCAATTCCCTTAAAACTCATTGAGTGTTAATATTCATATGGGTATTGGGTAACACATTGTACACTTATGACTTGTCAGTAAAGAAATACATATTAATGCTTCTAATTTTACATTAAGTGCCAGTTCTCAAATCAAGGGCGTAGAACGGAAGAGAAGAACTGGCAAAATACTCTAGGCCACTCTTTTTAATCGCCATGTTTTTTTTTTACACAACGTTTGTAAGGAGCTGCAACCATTAAACCATGTTCCACTTAAAATCGTAAAGCACTATTTACACACGGCAAAACGATTCTGTAGTACTGAAAAAACTTAATATTGTTTCAAGTATTTTACTTGTCAGGAACTTTTTATGTATTCATCTTTTGTATGGATAAAAATAATAAAATTACTTGCTCGAGTGCTTCTAAGGATTGCCTTCAATATTCTTTTCGGAGAAGCATAATTTTTAATAACTTAAATTACATCGATTTTTTTACGTAGAAGATCTTATCTTAACAGTAAATTGATTGAAATTACTTCAAGGAATTTTGTAGTAAGGTTAAACTGCAATATAAAGTTTACCGTAAAAAACAATTGAAATTTTAAAGCAGTGTTGGGCTTTACGCATCTCTCAACTCTGTCGTGATTTATTCAAACTTCGGGTGTATTTTTTCTATAGATTTTACATTTTAAGAAAACTGGCATAATTTAGATCCTAGTGAACGCCGAGTGGAAGTAAAAGGGGTTTTAGCACGAACTTTACGATAGTTTCGACACTTATATTTGTTATTATTTCATATACATATATATATATATAAATGTTATGTTGGTTTGTGTACGCTTCAAAAACTCAAAAAGTTCTGCACCGATCGAGCTGGAATTTTAGCGTGATATATATTCCGCATCAAGAATTGTTTTTATCTATTTTTTTTCCACAAGTATTGCAAAATTCAACTTATATGAAATGTTTTCTTTGTTTTGTTTCTCATTTCTCAACCTCAAATCACAATGAGCCATAGAGAAGCGTGGCAGGGAACAACTAAAAAGGACACATAAATACTTGTAATTATTTACTGGTATATATATATATTTATACATATAGTTTCTTATACATCATTAGAATACCATTATATTAAATTTGTGAAATGTTACTTTTCTATTACTGTAGCTATTCATTTTACGTATTGTTCGTTCCAATAGCTAGGCAATCCTATTTCAAAAGAAAAAAAAATGATTTCTGTCTGTTTCATTCGGCCATTTACCTTTTGTACCTTCAGTACAAAAATCTGTTTTCTGTTTTCTTTTGGTGCCTCTCCGTTACTGGAGATTGGCCGTCACTCTCGTGTAGCGTATCTTGTCCTGTGCCAGATGCAGCAACTGTTTTACTTCAACAGTACGGAGCCATGTTTTTTTTCATCTACACGCCGTTTACCCATTATAATTAATTGAAGGAGGTGATAGCGGTCATGGCGCATCACGTGACCCAGGTACGTTGAAATTGTATCGTATCGCTCAATGATTAATTATAATTACTATAGAAAAGTGTACTAATTATTTTTACCAGCTGATTAAAATGTCTCTAATTTAAATAAATGTGTGATACTAATTAATAAATGATAATGCGACGAGTAGTTCACTTAGGTATAGTTATTTGATAGAAATCTAAACAGTTTATTGCCAGTTCTTCTCGTCCGTTCTACGCCCTTGATTTGACAACTGGCAGTAAATGTAAAATTTGAAGCAAAATGAAAAAAAAAAGGAATAATTCATTATCGATACTTTTCTCATAATTATTTACTTTACAATTAAATTAAATTAGTGTCGTGAAAACGCGGGCGTCGTACGTCGCCTTAGGCGTTGTCCTAATTGGCGAAGATCGCACGATGACACGATGCGGTCTCGTCGTGCGATGAGTTCAAACATACAGATTTCATCAGAGTGTCCTATTTGAACCTCGCAAGTAATCGTGCGAGCACATGAATGCTTTAATAACGATCGTACGATGCGTTTGATCGTGCGATCATGTAATCAAAGCAACAGATCTCTTTTGAGTGTCCTAATCGGTTACTACGCGATGCGTCGACGCGCGAGGGGCGCGGACGATGGACATCGCGCGATCTATTAGGACACCTGTTAGGTCATCGCACGACCACTTTGATCGTGAGATGAAAAACGCATCGCGCCATCGTACGATCGCTCCCAATTAGGACGCCGCCTTAGACTACTAGGCGTACACCACAGGCATCGCTACACTAATACATAATATTACGCAAATTCATCCAATGAATAATTTTCATTAGGTTTCCCCTTTGCGTGTTTATCTTGAACATATTGAAAGCATGATTTCCATATCAATAAAATCTTGAGAGGAAATTAAGGCGTTTTGGTATTAATAACTCAATTTGTTTGAGTAATGTAAGCGTGTCAAGATTTATATTGAGTATAGGGATTAGAGGTACTTTATATACTGAAGCGGATTTTAATGTGGTTTATATCAATAAAAAATAATAATCTTAACCGTATGTAAATATTACTTACTATTAACTACCTCGGTTTATATTCACAACATTCGCAACCTGTGAAACCAGGAGGAAGAAGGTTCGTCTAATGTAAAGACCGTTCCTTTGAGTGTCCTGTGGCGACGAGAACAGACATCCTCCCTGAAGTACTCGCAAACTCCCACCCGTGGCACAACTGAATGTTTCAATTTGTACCGAAGGTAGGAGAGGAAGTATCAGCCGGGGAGGATATCTGAGTCTCTGTAAAAAAGAAGGCCGGCTTCGCAGTACCTAAATGTTAGTGGACAGCATGGATGTTGAAATTGTGCCCCCACACATGTGAAGTCCACGACGAGTGTAGAGGGGTGCCTTTGCTAATCTGCTCCATTGATAGACTAGTATTCTACTACATTAAGTAGGTAGGTGGTCGACTGGAAATAGCGCAGTGTTGCTCCCCCAACAATACAAAGGACAGACTCGGTGTTCGCCTCCGGGTGAACGTCTCGGTGGAGGACGGACGGACGACGGGGTGTTCTCCAAGCGAGCGCGTGTGGTACCCCTCTGGGGTAATCTCTGTATCTCCTGCATCGTCATATTTGTTGGAGGGGTATGGGCTCCGGGAATCTCCACGGGCACCACACGAAGCGAGAGTACAATAAGGTGGTTTATCTTCCATCACTTCACGCCGGTTTTATGTGATAGCGTGGTACTGCCCCGGTCGTGTCTGTCTATTTGGCTGAAGCCCAAATGCAGCATGGTACTTCCACCATTGATTGATTGATTTCCCTAGTGAAATAACCTGGTAGGTTATTTCACCATTGGGCGATGGGATCGCCACTTCCCGAATAGTAACTTTTTGTTTAGATTGTTTTTTTTATGATTAACTGTCCCAGTCGTAGGAATTAATTTAATCTAACCTTACTAGCTCGCCAATACGCAACTTTGCCGTTTTTGACCGTCGAGTTAGTTGTGAATGATGAGTTAGATTTATCGACAATTTTACCTCAACTGTTTGGATGACATTAAGTTATTTACGTATTCCCTGTAATTTTTCACTCACAAATGCTTTTGTCATCTAGATATTTATGTAAAATTGCATTAAAAGAGGGACAACAAGCGACTTTAATTCATAATGACAATTCAACTTGTATAATTGACTCTTCATCAACTCAAGTACCAAAAGTTTTCAACAAACAATGCATAAATAATTAAAAATAAGCTACTTTTTTACAAAGTTTCATTGAAACATTGACGGACTTTAATTTTGCTGTTCAATATCGGCTTATGGATTTATATACAAAATTAATTTACTTTTGGCTTTAAATATTATATATGTACCCAGTTTTCATAAAGATATGCTATAATATTAACATATCATTAGTCATGACGTCTTACATAATCTAAAGTCGGCACGGACGTCGTGGTTTACTCACGCGAGCTTCACTATTCAGTCAGCATCTAAAATTTTTGTTTCTTTATAAGCTTAAGGTAAATTCTATAAAAACTAAATATTACATTTGTGTTTTCAGACTGAGTTTGCTGACTGATCTTTTATCATTATAGTCATATTATTCAATAATATTTTTATATAACTCGCTAATCTTTATATATATAATTCTTCTGTGAGTGTGTATGTCACTGAACTTCTCTCAAACGACTGGACCGATTTTGATGAAATTTTTTGTGTGTGTTCAAGGGGATCTGGGAATGGTTTAGATTCACAAATCAGCCCGCCAGACGGCGCTGCCGTCGGTACTTTCATACTTTGCTTTACTAATTGCTTGAAATATCATGCAGGACAACGTCTGTCGGGTCCACTTGTGCACTATATAAATCTACAGTTATTTCTTCTGAAGATTTACCAAGCCAAGTAACCAATTAGCTAGTTTTGCCTAATCTACAGAGGCGATAAGTTTAGTAAAGACTGATGAAGTACAAACAATTATTTAGTTTCATTACTTTATTATTTCAATGAAAATTATTTTAATCTGAATTTAGACAGAAATTCCTAATAAATCAGCAAAAGTTTTAGCTTACAACATCTTGAGAATTCGAGACGTCTTGAGCGAATTCAACTATTGTTGTAGTTGGAATTGTGGAAACACTGACCTTTATCAACTGTAGCGAAAAATACTTCCTCGGTCTAGTAGTTTTCTTCTTATTCATCTTATTTATGAACTTAAGATATTGAATATGGAATTGAATACATATTTTAGGTTTTCAAATTCCAAAATAAATATAATATGGCGACGACTATCCCTGCTGCTATGGTCGATAAATTAAATGGGCTATTTGACAGTATGGAGTAAAATAACTAGTAAATAATTATTTATTTATTTAAAAAATCTATAATTGAAATATGAGTTTTTATACGTCTGTCACGTTACCCAACACGGTCACAGATTACTTAAATCGACGATGATGTACCATAGTGAATAACATTTCTTCGCCAATCTAATCCTTATAATATTTTGGAGTTTAATTTCGATGGAGACTGTTTTTGATCGAACAATAATATATTATGTGTATTTTAACGTTTTACGTTAGACGTTTATTAACGTGTTTACAAGCTTGGTACGTTACAGGGACCGTTGCGACAAAGCGTTTTACGGCTTCTTTAAATTAACAAAGTGTAATCAAAGTTTTTAAAGCTGATACTTATTAAAAAAAATGTGTTAATTCTTTAGTAATAAATAATCTGAAATTGTTTTTAAAATCTTGTCAAATACCCTATTATCATAACTCAACAAGAAATCCTACCCCACTGGTCGTATAAGCTTAATAATTACGTCGTTCTCGCAATCATCCAGTTGATGACGTAACACTTGACTCTTGACGTACCCTTCAAAGTCTTAAGTACCCACATTATATAAATGCTTATGCAATTAAGTTCTTGTTCGTAATATTAACTTGCGGCAATCACTGACTTTGTTTGCGTGCATTATGAATTATATAATCTCTCAACGACACTAATATAACTGCACCGGTACTTTGGAAATCAAAATAACCTTAGCGACTTTAATGTAAGTTTTTGTACTGCACGATCTATTAGATATGTGAAGGAAGGATGGTGAACAGTTCCACCAACCTAAAGAGAGGATCCTTGTCCGGTCTCAACCAGTGACCGGCCCAAAGGCCCCAGTGGCTAAGCTTCAGAAGTTGTGTATATTATCGTTAAGGGTGAGTAAACATTAGGCGCTCGGCGTTGCGTTAGGCGCGCGCTGGTAGCGTACATACAGCGCGCTTAGCACGGCGTTAAGTCGATAAGTCTGTATCAAAGTGCTCGGTCTCCATTTTGGTGAATTGCGTCCACTGTACACGAAAGCGCGCGTTCAAATGTACCACAAAATGGCGGCTCATGTATCTCGAAGCGCGCGGCTAACGCCCTCCCAACGCGCGCTTGCGTGAGTACACCTAGATAAGAACTACTGGTTCTCAAAAAGCGGGTTACTAAAGCACGCGCTTCAAAACGCCTAATGTGTATTCGCTCTAAAGCGGTCGGAACAACTTTGTTAGCGCGTTTCAGGGTATGACGTCATCGCAGTGATTGTAGTCGAAGAATGTAGGTGTCGCTACAGATATATGAGATAATTCATATAAAAAATTTGTCATCGGTATCGCTTATAGAGAACCGAGCCTGATTTGGAAGTCCACGGCGTTATAACTATGAAATAGATTTGTGATAGATAGATAGGAAATATGGAAATTCAATTCTAAAAAAAGTATTTTTGTAAAGAAAAACTGTTCCTGTCTAAGAAATATTTCATGATTTTTGTCTTTTTAGAAAAATAATTTTTCACTAGAGTTAAGTTCAGAGGCGGTTGTTAAAAGAAATGAAACTCTTTGTTTGAAGCTGGGTATCAACTGCCTTTAATCGTTTAGAACATGAGCTTATAACTAATATAAAATTTGGATTTTATATTAGGGTTGCGACCAAAAAACTAACTTGACTTATTTAAGGGTTCTTAAATCTAAGTGACACTTCAATATAAGTGAAGTCGACCTGTTGGACATTATCGGTAACGAGAATGTTATATTACAATTTATGCAAGTATGAAAAACTAAAGGGCACATTTATTACTAAACTGACGTATAACAATTTATTGGCTACAAGTATAAGTTGATGTTAGTAACATTTGGTTTGCGCTTCTAATAATAATAATAAAAGTTAAAATTCTGTTTGATATGAATCAACTCAAATACGACTGAAAACGATTTTTATATTGTTTATGCTTCATTCGAAAATATTTAAAATAAAGTCCCAGTCAAGTAGAGACTGAGTGATAGTTCCTAATGTGTATTGCATATTGAAATATTAACTTACGTACCGAATATATATTTATTCTGTAACGTGACCTATTATTGACTCTATACTCTGTCATATCCGATCCTCAGATCTCGTGATTGAACTGAACAAGCTCTTCTAATTGCTAGTAGCTACATTGCTAATAGATTGATTGGTATTTCATTAAATCCTGAAAGGTATACGCTATAGATTTAGTTATTTTTGATATATGGCTTCTTGTCGTCACTTAAGTTTGTATATGTTCCTTTAAGTTACTGCGAATAGAATAAGTTGTCACTGATGGTTAAATAAGAAGATGTGTGCCCTGCTAGTGAAGAAGAAAAATCGACGTTTGTAAGGCTCTGATCGTCTTTCTAAAGAAAATTAACATAGAATTCAATGCAATGTTGAAGGGTTTTAGGGTTACGGGATTACATACAAATAAATTAATTACCCGAAGAACTGTGTACTAAGAGTTCCAAGGGTGAGTTAACTAAGGGAAAAGTGTTTTTGTAGCAAAAATACTTTTAAGTTTTATACTTATATTATAAAAATGTCTAATATATTAACTATATACAATCGTTTGTACGTTATAATAGGCCATACGTGTTTGTACTACAAGAAACCACTACTCCAATTATCCTAACACAGTAAACACTCGAGCACCTGTGATGGTGTAATTTTCAAGTCGATTGGTTTTACGAGCCATTCTGTGATATTGCCCGATATCCTCAGAGTGGACGCATAAATTTAACTCTAAGATAGGTCTTGAATAGATCTTGATTCAATATTATCATAAAACGTACTGTACAGTTGCAATGTAAATATCCGGCATAATGTCATTTGCAAACCATGACGACTCATTGGTCTAGTGGTTAGTACCCCTGACTGCGAATCCATGGGTCCCGGGTTCGATCCCCGGCTGAGACGAACATCGATGTGATGAGCATTCGGTGTTGAGCTTAGGTCTTGGGTGTTTAAATATGTATTTATATGTCTATCTATCTATAATATGTATGTATATCCGTTGCCTAGTACCCATGTACCCAACACAAGCTTCACCAGCTTAGCATGGGACTAGGTCAATTGGTGTGAATTGTCTAAAAAAAAAAAAACCACTGGTGAAATCTATGGCCATTCGTGTAGTGATAAATATGGGGTGAGAAGAGTCATACTTCGTAGATTTTTGAAATGATTCAAATTGAATGGTGAAAGCACTGGTTCATGTATGAAATGGAATCAACGGAAGGCCATTTCATGCTATATATATTCCGAGGTATACGCAGAAGATCAATGATTGATGCTATTATGGATTCGCCTGCATATCTACAAACTATTCATACATATTAAAAGGGTAGCGCATCATTCATTTATAAGTGCACTTGATTCATGATTGTCCCGTCGTTCCAGAGTTTTATTTATAAGTCTAGACATGCATAAAATAAAAACCGATTCCACATATTTAGTTACAGCTTTATTTTTTTATTATCTAATATATAAAATTCTCGTGTCACAGTTTTCGTTGCCATACTCCTCCGAAACGGCTTGACCGATTCTCATGAAATTTTGTGTGCATATTGGGTTTAACTGAGAATCGGACAACATCTATTTTTCATCCCCCTAAATGTTAAGGGTAGTCCACCCCTAAATATATATTTTTTATTTTTAGATATTTTTTTTTTGTTTATTTTTTTATGATACAGCATTAAAAAATACATACAACCCCTAACTTTCATCCCTCTACGATCAACCCCTATTTTTTTACTATACATGATATACATGGCAAAACGACGTTTGCACGGTCAGCTAGTCTAATATATAAAATTCTCGTGTCGCGGTGTTTGTGGTTAAACTCCTCCGAAACGGCTTGACCGATTCTCATGAAATTTTGTGTGCATATTGGGTTTAACTGAGAATCGGACAACATCTATTTTTCATTCCCCTAAATGTTAAGGGTAGTCCACCCCTATTTTTTTATTTTTAGATATTTTTTTTTATTTTTATTTTTTTATGATACAGCATTAAAAAATACATACAACCCATAATTTTCACCCCTCTACGATCAACCCCTATTTTTTTATTATAAATGATAAACATGGCAAAACGACGTTTGCCGGATCAGCTAGTAAAATATAAAGTTACAACCTTTTAGGTTTAGGCCACTGGTTTTTGTATGTTTCTAAATTATTATTTTTCGCCAGTAGGTGATCAGCCTTCTGTGCCTGATACACGCCGTCGATTTTTCGTCTAAGGCCCTTTCTGCACTGCTCCGGTCCGGCGTCGGAAGCCGGAATGAGTCATTAAAAAAATATCGGAAAGCCGGATTGCGCTTCTCCACTATATCCGATCCGACAATAACCGATACTTGTATATTTATTATTTATCATGCAACACTGATATTAACTAAAACGCATATACTTTATTTTATTAATAAAACGTTCTAAATTCTGAATATTTTATTGCCTGGCTAGTTTATTACTTTTTTTATATTGTCTATCTTGAAATATTATAATCTACTTAATAAATAGTTCACTAATACTTTATGATATAATATAACTATAAATAAATAAACCTATGTATAGCAATTTATAACCTCTTGGATATACTTGGACCGATAAAACACCGCGTTCCGATCTAGCAAGTTATCGGATCGTTAAAAACCGGATGCCGGAGTAGTGGAGAAGCACGTAAGTACTGTTGTGAGTTTCTAAATCGGATCGGTAATTAACGTTTGCCGGACCGGAGCAGTGGAGAAACGGCCTTAGGCCGATGGTTAAATGGCCACATGAGAAAAATCCATTGGTACCTAGACGTGAATCGACCAATTTCTCAGGGTTGAGAGACCAACACCAACACTGATCTCATATAGCTGTTACTAACAATAATATTATAGAGGCTAGCAGAATATTGGCTTACTGAATTGTAAAGCTAATAAGTTAGTCATACTTTTTTACAGTTTGTATATGTCACCGTAAAATTGTAAACACCGTTAGATTGTAATATATCTCGCGAGATTGTAAACTGTCGAAAGATTGTGAACCTCAACGAACTGCTTACAATTTAAGGTATTATTATTCGGTAGTTATATGAAATTGTTGAGAAGTAAAATTAATCTGTAATTGACCAAAGAAGTTTGATTGATAACTAAGTTAGTGTACTACAATCTACCGAATAATAATACGTTAAATTGTTAGCAGTACGCTGAGGTTCACAATCTTTCGACAGTTTATAATCTCACGAGATAGATTACAATCTAACGGTTTTTACAATTTTACGTTAACATATACGTACATCTAACTACATAACTGATATTACTACTGTTACCTTAAAAAACTTCAATAATTATTCTCTTTAATTAAATTCAGTATTAGCAAATACTTACACGGTTATCCATGGGAAGCATAAAAAAACTGTACTTTTTAATGCATTTATTCAAACAAAAATTTGAGTAAACTTAATTAACATGTTTACACATTTAAATGTTCTAATTATTTCGTAATATACATTATATTAATAAACTAAATGATAATGTAAATTAAATTTAATTGGTGTTCTCACTGTATCAATTTTATTTCACCTCTTTACTTTAAATTTCATTTATAATTTTCCAACTGCTCATTAGTAGTCAGCTAAATACAATTATTAAAATCTATTATTAATTGAATAAAGCATAGTTTTAGCTGGAAATATGATCGAAGTATAATTGTGTTCATTAATTTTGTTAGTAGTTAGTGCATTTACGTTAATTCTGCGTCACAGCGGTGTACCAATTATGCAGGTTATAAAATATTATTGGATAAAGATGATTAATATATTTACAGTAATAATTTAAATTTAGTTTATTTATTACATATAACGTATCTCTAAGCTTAGTGTAATATGGGGTAGTGAAAATTTAATTCAAATTTCGAATTTACATATTTTTCACATTGAGGGTAGACGAAATAGTTCTAGTATAACACTTACGGTCAGATGTGTCATACATCCAATGTGAGCATACCAATAGAAGGATACGACTAGTGTATATGATCTGGAATTGAAAGTATAACAGGAGTATAATTATGAAAGCCTTAAGTTCACTTCTTTCACGTCTTTTCGTATCTTCTGATGCCAAAATGGTGCCAAAATGGTGGCAAATGAAATTGCGCTTGGCTAACGTCTCCGGAGTTATGAAAGCTGTTTTAAGTTTCTAATAAAAAAAACGAATCTTCACTTGCTTCGGACCTGACTTACTTCTCTCGCTTCATCTATTTTAATGACATTCACCATGCATGACCGATTAAAGGTACTTTTAACTTGTCCCTTCTCTAGTATCTCCTGAATTTGGCTTAGGAATATATACGACAAAGCCTACTGAACCTGACCATCCACGGTTGCCTTATATATTATATATGTTAACCGTTTCTCTTCTATATGACCAATCCACCTAAGCATTCCTTTTCATATCCTTGTCACCACGGCCTCTTGTAACCCAAACTGGTCAAATATTACTATTACTTATCTACTTACTACCAGACATACTTCTTAACTTAATTTCCACGGAAGTTATTCTACTTTCATTCATTCTCTCCACTTTAATTCCCACCCAACAATCACTACCGTATCGTCGGAATAAGCACTTCCCTATGTACGATCGGTTGAGCCTCGTTTGAGATTTCTTGGCTATACATTAAGGAAAGTCTCGTCTTTCTATATTATCGTCATACTTTCTATCCTACATCTAAACATACATCCAAAGTACACAAACTTATATACTTGTTCCACTTTTGAACCATCTATCTGAATATCACATACCGTCCTATTGACACCTCTTTCGAATGCCATACCTACGTTTTCATTATTGTATAAATATTACTACAAGCGACCTTTATTAAGGTGATCTTGCAATACCGGTGCGGTATTATCCGTATTAATTCGGAAGTAGTGTGACTATAAACACTGTGTGTAATATAAACTTCCTCTATAACACACAAATGATATTCCAATTACAACCAGTATTTCTTAAAATTAGCGCGTTTAAACTCGTCAGCTTTATAATATTAGTATACGTTTTATTGTAAGCCTAATAACCAACTAGTCGATTAATTTGTTGGTTATAAACGTTAAACGTTGATGCATAATCAAGTGTTTTGAGATAGGAAGCAATCTGGGTTAGTTATATTAGACGCCGCGAACTCAGTAATGCGCGTATTAGCTTTTGACTATACTTGAGCTTTTTGTTTAAATCCAAGGTTTAAACGGCCACATACTTAGGAAATATACATAGATTGATTCTTCTTGTATATTCTATTTTTTAATCATTATAGAATGCTAAGTATTAAAAAAATAGGGTGCGTGTACTTATCTACGCGCGTAAGAAGTTATACTTCTTTGGCATTATTAAAAATAGTTTTTGATTGCACGCAAAAAATTAATTACAATTAAATAATCAAAGACTGGAAAAGGAGTCATTATAGTCAATAAAGTTAGTTATCATTTGAAAAATTAAATTAATAAATTATTATTATTATTCTCTTACATTAAGTGTAACATAAATTCTATTATTATTCCGTGGGCAACTTCATTCTGTTAATTTTGTGTCACGGTGCGCGCGCATCGTAAAATTTCACTCTCATCAATTTTTCATAACGCGCCTAAAGAAGTATAACTTCAAAAACTTAGTCTATTATTTGGCCATTTTTTTCTTAACTGAATTGTTTTAGTGTAAATAATTTGTAGAACATAGCAAAGTGTTCTTTGTATGAAAAGACAAGAGGCAATTTATTTCTCAAAAACCGGAAGAATGCTTGTCACGAGGAGACAAGGTATTCACAAAGAAGGTGAATGTTTATAAGAACAAAATATGTATAGTTTTTGAAGTCAGCTTAAATTAAATCTGCCTCTTGAACTCTGAACCTTGTCAACGCACATATAGCCTCATGCTGAGCTCTATTCCCGACGATACAATTATTATTTCTAGCAGCCCTGCGATTCTGTAACTCACTATTCGAACTCACACAGCGGTTTTCGCATCGGCGGTCGCTCTCAAATCAGTCGTGAAGCAGTCATTTTATGATTTGGCATTCTGAAAAGGTGGGAGCTTATAGTCTATTGTTTATCATTCTGATTTAAGAGCGAGCGAGTGAGTTACAGAATCGCAAGGCTGGCATAGAAACTGATCACCCACTTACCTATTAAATCAGTATTTTCCAACTTTTTTGTGCGATACCAATTGTAACATACATCTTTATTAATATTAAAAAAATTGTTGTTTTCTTAAGAAACATAAATAATAGATTTTAGGAAGAAATCACTTGAAAATTGGTATCGAAATTTAAATTTTTATAATTCTATGTTTATAATCAAGTTATTTTATCAGATATATATCTAAACCTATAATGCTCCTAAAAATGTGTTAAGTTAATTAAATTTAACATGAAACCGTTATATAAAAATAAGATTAGAAACCGGACCGATTCAGGAAACATGAATATGTTAGCAAAATGAAATCTCGGCGGTATACAAAATCTGAATAAACAGAAATAAGCAGAAACAAATTTCAGTGACACAGCGAGGAAAAGCAAAAGTTGCAGTCATTAGAGTTGCTTAACGAATTCTGTCGGTATGTTAAAACGACAGATAAAACCTGCTCACAACTTGTCGTTACGATTTTACGATTTTCATAGC
Source organism: Pieris napi (assembly GCF_905475465.1). Taxonomy (NCBI): domain Eukaryota; kingdom Metazoa; phylum Arthropoda; class Insecta; order Lepidoptera; family Pieridae; genus Pieris; species Pieris napi. Next base: position 7,433,110 of record NC_062250.1, read on the forward strand.
ATCACTTTCTGACAAGCATTTTAGTTTCTACTAACTTGCACTTTTTATCGATTTAATAGATTCTTGACAACTGTGAATGTGTGTGAATGAATTGAAGGATGTAATTTTTAAATAACTAACACTTATGTTTCCTGAAAGCTAATCAAACAGCTATAAAGCTATTTATAATACATTTCAACTATCGTAAATGTAAATAAATGAAAAATATAAACCTTAATGACAATTGATTAACTTAACTTCTACAACTGTTTTACTTAATTTGAAATAACATTCCAGAATATAGTTAGAGTAGCGTAACTACGACACACAAAGACTAACGAAAAGGCCGTAGCTCGTAAATACGCATACAGGTGATATATGTTTGCGTCTGTTTCATTGATTGAGCATTATTCACCCGTCTTCGCCTTAAGCAAACAGGTCATTATTGCGATTTACTATTTACCTTACCCTTCAAACAACCAACCGAGATATAGTAATTTAAGTAAACACTAAGATACAGAGGCCGTGGTATTTATAACTAGATTTTACGAACTAAAAAAAGCTCAATATTTAATCGTGATAAAACAAATACAGAAACAGTTCATTAATTAAATTTATAGTATTATGAAAATATATTCATTCAGATCATAAAGTTTGTCTATGGCCAGTCTGAGATGACAGAAGATAATTATAGCCACGATTTAATGTGAACCGGTTCTAACATTGTTATTTGTCGACACTTTAATATCGCGCACTCGAAGATAAATCGTCAAAATGTTTGATGAGATTTTGTAGTATTTTGAATTTCAATGGTTTTGAATTGACATTTGGCACGTTGAGTTCTCATAAAGACAAGGAAAGTAATTAAACTTGATAGGTATAAATGATATTTTATACTATCATTTATAATATTGCTGAATATTTATTATCTAGTAGTGTTTATTAATCCTAGCTTTGAGCTTTTTTATATGATTTTTATGCTTTCACTTTTCTTAAATTTTTCAAATTAAAACTTTGCAGACAAATATTGTGGTAAATCATTATGTAACTAAATAAAACTTACTTTTATTCTTATACGTATTAAGTTTAACTAAAATGTATAAGAATAGGTCATGAAAAATATGATACCATCCTTTAACTGTCGCAGACAAAGTGCTACGTCCCTATAAAAAATGCTTAATTTACTCGAGATTTAGGAAAAATATGGACCTACAGTAACAACAGGATTAGGGAACAGAATTACGGAATCATATTTTCTTGTCAGAAAATTTTAAAATTTCAAGAAGTTTTCTTGGTAAGCTTATTGTAGTGAGTATTGCATATATATATAAACCTTTATTATAATAGAATAATTAATTGACAATAATATTCAAATATGAGATAGTTTAAAAAAAAATAATTAGCGAAATGTATCGTTAATTAATTAATAATTGCAATTACGTGGTCGTATAAAATTATTACCTCTGTATTATTTTATTAATATTACATAATGGTGACGGGTCGTACTTGAATTCGTGTATGCGGTGATGTTAGTTATTTCAACTATGTGTTTGCGTGTTGTTCCCACGAGAATGTAAGTGCGTGCTCCTATTTCACCATGCCTCCTGCTGATAGAGGACAAGTCTTTGTTTTTTTTTAATTTATGTTATTATTATTAATTACTTTATATATCATGTGGAACATGGTTTAATGGTTGCAGCTCCTTACAAACGTTGTGTAAAAAAAATGGCGATTAAAAAGAGTGGCGGAGAGTTTATTGCCAGTTCTTCTCTTCCGTTCTACGCCCTTGATTTGAGAACTGGCAGTAAATGTAAAATTAGAAGCATTAATATGTATTTCTTTACTGACGAGTCATAAGTGTACATTATGTTACCTGTATGATTAAATGATTTTGTTTTCCTTTTTTTTTTTACTTTTTTAATACCCACCTTAGATTAGTGTATGAGTAGAAACCATAAAATATTATATCATGTTCGTGTTCGTTCGAAATTTTAGATTGATGTTTAGAACTTTAGAAAATATACGACAACAACAACATTTTCTATCAACATTTTACAAACATCAATTAATTTGTAATATTCTAAGTTAAAATAATTATAACAAATAAATCATGACTACAATTTAATATATAACAGAAAGCTAATATAATTTAACGTTTACAAGAACCAATTATTTCTCATAATACAACCCATACACGTATACGTACATAATTGCACAAAGTTCTATTTGTTCAGATAATAGGTATAATATTAACCCCAGCATCGCACGCGGAATCGACTTGCACTGAAATACCGAAATTACTGCGCGCTTTACGTTCAAAGTTGACTCGCGTTTAAATTGCCGTCATTAACATTAATTATGTTCTAAATTGGATAGAGTAAAAATTTTATTTGTAGAGAAATACAAGTCGAAATTATTAAATAAACCTTTCATATGAGGTTTTTCTACGTCTGTTTCACTTTTAAAGTTGTTATATTTGGAACGCCAGTTTCGAAAGCTTTATTTCGACCAGTTTTGTTATATTTTACTTATCAAAATTGTATTTCATTCCATTTAAATAGGGTGGGGCCTTTTTTATGGGACCGGAAGTAAACGAGCAGGCTGGTCACATTGAATAACATTCTACCGCCCGGGGACTGTCTTGAAATACAAATACATAAAAGTACATAAAAAAAATAACTTTAAAATATTTTGTGTGTTAAATAATCTAAAATAAATCCTCATTCAATCTATATGTTCATTGTTCATAGTCATTTTTATTATGAAATAATCAATCTTAGTTTATCATCTATAATGGCTATTATATGACGCGGTGAATACAATCGAGTCGACATGAATATCGTTCTATAAAACTTAGTCGTATTTCCAACTGCGAAAATAGTTTCGCTAGTAGTTCGTGTCTTGTGCCAAAATTAAAAAGGAAATATACTAGCATTTAACTAACCTTTAGCTGCAGCTAACTTCGAGACAGTTTTAAACTTAAATTGCCAAGTTACCTACGCTGCAAGTTTGATGCCGTAGTAGAACTCTTTGCTTTATAAATGTATTATATAATGAAATAGATTTAAGTTGCACGCAACGTTTTCACTAGAAAAACACGTTTAGTAATTATACTTTTGAATTAAATGGCCTTAATGTTAAATAATATTTTAATACTATAAATTGTTTATGAAATATGGAATTCTTGTAACTTCGTTTGGATATTCTATTATTACCCAGTTTCTGTTTGTTACCAGGAAAATATAATATTGGAAAAGGTTTTGATTGTTGCAGACAACTTCATTTTAGATATTCTAATCATAATATGTAGACCACATATACCGTTCGGTCTCACGTTCCAACACGGAAAAACAAATGACTTCTATTTAAAAAAAAAACAAAAGAGATTTTATTTCTTTTTTTTACTATTTATAAATCGAATGTTTGGGGTTAGTCTGACAATATTTTTTTTCCAAGGAGAATGTATCGCATTATCACTATTTATTGAACACCCTTCGTACAGTACGCAATTGGAGATAAGAAAACATTTTAAGTTGTCAGCATTACATTTGAGATTAGGCTGTTACGTTCGCCGATTTGTATTGGCTGCTAATAAAAAGTATTACGATTTTTATGTTCGTCCTACGGTTGGTCGTAAATCTTTGCAGATGTAGTAGGTTTTTTAGTGCAACATCTTCATGGATGACCCGTGGATATCGTATACGTGTTACGACTTAGAATCAAAACGTCTAAGATTATAGTTGGTCCCCGAAATTTTTAATATCTTAACTAACAGACCTGCCAAGCGTTGCTGTGGCTAAGGTTTTAGTTATATTACATAGTAGTAATCTATTCAAGGGAAACGGTAGGAGAACACCATGCTTTTTTGGTGGTTATGCCATTAAATTGTAGCTTATATGAAACGTTGGTGTAGTGTATTGACTAAATAAAGTGTTGCTTGGTTGTCTCATGCGCCTACGTCACTTGTCAGACTGTCAGTCGTAATCCGACACCCGAACGGAGCGGTTGTGTGTAGGAAGTTTGTACAAGTGTTGTGGTGTTGGTGAGCCGTAAAACACTCCAAGAAGCAGGACATTACATGTGGCGACGAGGAAAAAAAATTACTTTGCCTATAATTTACTATGACCCGGTTGTTTTAATCATTAGCTATTGATAGCAGAAACAGTTGCATCTTGACTTCTGAACGAATGTAGGTAATTTTATTGTTGACGGGAAATATGAACAGCACTTAGGTACTTATTGTTTTCATATTTCATAAATGTTTTGCTTGTATTACAATATTTAATATTGTCGTACCTACATTTAAACAGTAAGCAACAAACCTCTGCAATTAGTGAGCTAAGGATATACACAAATAATTACCTATAGGTTCAGTTAAGCTAAACTACGGGTTCCTACATTGAATGTACGATTGTTTTGTAGCACCTACCTACATAGTGATAGAAATATATTGTACTAGTAGACCGGCCAAGCCTTGCTTTGGCTAAGGTTTTTATTATATTACAAAGTAGTAAACTATTCAAGGGAAACGGTAGGAGAACACCAGTCATGGGGACCACCATGCTTTATGGTGGTTATGCCATTAAATTGTAGAAACGTTGAAAGAATTATATGAAACGTTGGTACTTTTAACACAGCGCCATCTGTTATAATGGTGACTATTAAATAAGAAACAAATATTTTGCAATAAAATAATATTGCGGGTATAAATTGAGATGTATCCTATCTTTTAAGTTAGATCAAACTGCACACGGTGTGCAAATTTGATTGATATCGGTTCGGTAGTTTAGGAGTCCATAGCGGACAAACAATGTGACCAGTAATTTATATATACTAAGATTATGCTTGTGTTTAGTGATGTTTCTATTTGTCTACAAAAAAAAAAAAAAATAATAATAATAAAAATAATAGCAAGGTTTATTTACAACCGTTGACCGTTAAATCGGTAGGTACCTGTCTACCTAACTAACGCAGATTTAACAAAGACCCTAAATTGGATCTGGTTCACTAAATTAATTAAAACTATGTGGTTGTGATTAATACTGTAAAACAAAAGGGAGTATCTACTCAAAGCAGTTGGAACCCAACTGATCATTAAATTGATACCTGTAAATCAAAATAAAAGCAGACTAAAAGTCTGATCATTAAATTGATATCTGTAAATAAAACTAAAAGCAGACTAAAAGTCTGATCATTAAATTGATACCTGTATATACAAATAAAAGCAGACTAAAAGTCTGATCATTAAATTGATACCTGTATATACAAATAAAAGCAGACTAAAAGTCTGATCATTAAATTGATACCTGTATATACAAATAAAAGCAGACTAAAAGTCTGATCATTAAATTGATGCCAGTAAATAAAAATAGAAGCAGACTAAAAGTCTGATCATTAAATTGATACCTGTAAATCAAAATAAAAGCAGACTAAAAGTCTGATCATTAAATTGATATCTGTAAATAAAAATAAAAGCAGACTATAAGTCTGATCATTAAATTGATACCTGTATATACAAATAAAAGCAGACTTAAAGTCTGATCATTAAATTGATGCCAGTAAATCAAAATAAAAGCAGACTAAAAGTCTGATCATTAAATTGATACCTGTAAATAAAAATAAAAGCAGACTAAAAGTCTGATCATTAAATTGATGCCAGTTAATCAAAATAAAAGCAGACTATAAGTCTGATCATTAAATTGATACCTGTAAATAAAAATAAAAGCAGACTAAAAGTCTGATCATTAAATTGATACCTGTAAATAAAAATAAAAGCAGACTAAAAGTCTGATCATTAAATTGATACCTGTAAATAAAAATAAAAGCAGACTAAAAGTCTGATCATTAAATTGATGCCAGTTAATCAAAATAAAAGCAGACTAAAACCTGATCATTAAATTGATATCTGTAAATAAAAATAAAAGCAGACTATAAGTCTGATCATTAAATTGATACCTGTAAATAAAAATAAATGCAGACTAAAAGTCTGATCATTAAATTGATTCCAGTAAATAGAAATAAAATCAGACTAAAAGTCTGATCATTAAATTGATACCAGTAAATAAAAATAAAAGCAGATTAAAAGTCTGATCATTAAATTGATACCAGTAAATAAAAACAAAAGCAGATTAAAGGTCTGATCATTAAATTGATACCAGTAAATAAAAACAAAAGCAGATTAAAAGACTGATCATTAAATTGATACCAGTAAATTAAAACAAAAAGCAGATTAAGTCTGATCATTAAATTGATACCAGTTAATAAAAACAAAAGCAGATTAAAAGTCTGATCATTAAATTGATATCAGTAAATAAAAATAAAAGCAGATTAAAATTCTGATCATTAAATTGATAACAATAAATAAAATAAAAGCTTTACAATAAAATTATTATTGTACGTTAGTGGGTACTAACTTAGCAGATTAAAAATCTGATGAACGGCTTAAGTAGCTTTATGCGGATAAAAATATAATCCGATCATTAAATTGATACGAGATGGAAGCATCTGAGATCAAATCTAACTGCAGATACATAGATATCTGAATCATTAAATTGATATCTGTAAATAAAAATAAAAGCAGACTATAAGTCTGATCATTAAATTGATACCTGTATATACAAATAAAAGCAGACTTAAAGTCTGATCATTAAATTGATGCCAGTAAATCAAAATAAAAGCAGACTAAAAGTCTGATAATTAAATTGATACCTGTAAATAAAAATAAAAGCAGACTAAAAGTCTGATCATTAAATTGATGCCAGTTAATCAAAATAAAAGCAGACTATAAGTCTGATCATTAAATTGATACCTGTAAATAAAAATAAAAGCAGACTAAAAGTCTGATCATTAAATTGATATCTGTAAATAAAAATAAAAGCAGACTAAAAGTCTGATCATTAAATTGATACCTGTAAATAAAAATAAAAGCAGACTAAAAGTCTGATCATTAAATTGATGCCAGTTAATCAAAATAAAAGCAGACTAAAACCTGATCATTAAATTGATATCTGTAAATAAAAATAAAAGCAGACTATAAGTCTGATCATTAAATTGATACCTGTAAATAAAAATAAATGCAGACTAAAAGTCTGATCATTAAATTGATTCCAGTAAATAGAAATAAAATCAGACTAAAAGTCTGATCATTAAATTGATACCAGTAAATAAAAATAAAAGCAGATTAAAAGTCTGATCATTAAATTGATACCAGTAAATAAAAACAAAAGCAGATTAAAGGTCTGATCATTAAATTGATACCAGTAAATAAAAACAAAAGCAGATTAAAAGACTGATCATTAAATTGATACCAGTAAATTAAAACAAAAAGCAGATTAAGTCTGATCATTAAATTGATACCAGTTAATAAAAACAAAAGCAGATTAAAAGTCTGATCATTAAATTGATATCAGTAAATAAAAATAAAAGCAGATTAAAATTCTGATCATTAAATTGATAACAATAAATAAAATAAAAGCTTTACAATAAAATTATTATTGTACGTTAGTGGGTACTAACTTAGCAGATTAAAAATCTGATGAACGGCTTAAGTAGCTTTATGCGGATAAAAATATAATCCGATCATTAAATTGATACGAGATGGAAGCATCTGAGATCAAATCTAACTGCAGATACATAGATATCTGAATCATTAAATTGATATCTGTAAATAAAACTAAAAGCAGACTAAAAGTCTGATCATTAAATTGATACCTGTATATACAAATAAAAGCAGACTAAAAGTCTGATCATTAAATTGATACCTGTATATACAAATAAAAGCAGACTAAAAGTCTGATCATTAAATTGATACCTGTATATACAAATAAAAGCAGACTAAAAGTCTGATCATTAAATTGATGCCAGTAAATAAAAATAGAAGCAGACTAAAAGTCTGATCATTAAATTGATACCTGTAAATAAAAATAAAAGCAGACTAAAAGTCTGATCATTAAATTGATATCTGTAAATAAAAATAAAAGCAGACTATAAGTCTGATCATTAAATTGATACCTGTATATACAAATAAAAGCAGACTTAAAGTCTGATCATTAAATTGATGCCAGTAAATCAAAATAAAAGCAGACTAAAAGTCTGATCATTAAATTGATACCTGTAAATAAAAATAAAAGCAGACTAAAAGTCTGATCATTAAATTGATGCCAGTAAATCAAAATAAAAGCAGACTATAAGTCTGATCATTAAATTGATACCTGTAAATAAAAATAAAAGCAGACTAAAAGTCTGATCATTAAATTGATATCTGTAAATAAAAATAAAAGCAGACTAAAAGTCTGATCATTAAATTGATACCAGTAAATAAAAACAAAAGCAGATTAAAGGTCTGATCATTAAATTGATACCAGTAAATAAAAACAAAAGCAGATTAAAAGACTGATCATTAAATTGATACCAGTAAATTAAAACAAAAAGCAGATTAAGTCTGATCATTAAATTGATACCAGTTAATAAAAACAAAAGCAGATTAAAAGTCTGATCATTAAATTGATATCAGTAAATAAAAATAAAAGCAGATTAAAATTCTGATCATTAAATTGATAACAATAAATAAAATAAAAGCTTTACAATAAAATTATTATTGTACGTTAGTGGGTACTAACTTAGCAGATTAAAAATCTGATGAACGGCTTAAGTAGCTTTATGCGGATAAAAATATAATACGATCATTAAATTGATACGAGATGGAAGCATCTGAGATCAAATCTAACTGCAGATACATAGATATCTGAATCATTAAATTGATATCTGTAAATAAAAATAAAAGCAGACTATAAGTCTGATCATTAAATTGATACCTGTATATACAAATAAAAGCAGACTTAAAGTCTGATCATTAAATTGATGCCAGTAAATCAAAATAAAAGCAGACTAAAAGTCTGATCATTAAATTGATACCTGTAAATAAAAATAAAAGCAGACTAAAAGTCTGATCATTAAATTGATGCCAGTTAATCAAAATAAAAGCAGACTATAAGTCTGATCATTAAATTGATACCTGTAAATAAAAATAAAAGCAGACTAAAAGTCTGATCATTAAATTGATATCTGTAAATAAAAATAAAAGCAGACTAAAAGTCTGATCATTAAATTGATACCTGTAAATAAAAATAAAAGCAGACTAAAAGTCTGATCATTAAATTGATGCCAGTTAATCAAAATAAAAGCAGACTAAAACCTGATCATTAAATTGATATCTGTAAATAAAAATAAAAGCAGACTATAAGTCTGATCATTAAATTGATACCTGTAAATAAAAATAAATGCAGACTAAAAGTCTGATCATTAAATTGATTCCAGTAAATAGAAATAAAATCAGACTAAAAGTCTGATCATTAAATTGATACCAGTAAATAAAAATAAAAGCAGATTAAAAGTCTGATCATTAAATTGATACCAGTAAATAAAAACAAAAGCAGATTAAAGGTCTGATCATTAAATTGATACCAGTAAATAAAAACAAAAGCAGATTAAAAGACTGATCATTAAATTGATACCAGTAAATTAAAACAAAAAGCAGATTAAGTCTGATCATTAAATTGATACCAGTTAATAAAAACAAAAGCAGATTAAAAGTCTGATCATTAAATTGATATCAGTAAATAAAAATAAAAGCAGATTAAAATTCTGATCATTAAATTGATAACAATAAATAAAATAAAAGCTTTACAATAAAATTATTATTGTACGTTAGTGGGTACTAACTTAGCAGATTAAAAATCTGATGAACGGCTTAAGTAGCTTTATGCGGATAAAAATATAATCCGATCATTAAATTGATACGAGATGGAAGCATCTGAGATCAAATCTAACTGCAGATACATAGATATCTGAATCATTAAATTGATATCTGTAAATAAAACTAAAAGCAGACTAAAAGTCTGATCATTAAATTGATACCTGTATATACAAATAAAAGCAGACTAAAAGTCTGATCATTAAATTGATACCTGTATATACAAATAAAAGCAGACTAAAAGTCTGATCATTAAATTGATACCTGTATATACAAATAAAAGCAGACTAAAAGTCTGATCATTAAATTGATGCCAGTAAATAAAAATAGAAGCAGACTAAAAGTCTGATCATTAAATTGATACCTGTAAATCAAAATAAAAGCAGACTAAAAGTCTGATCATTAAATTGATATCTGTAAATAAAAATAAAAGCAGACTATAAGTCTGATCATTAAATTGATACCTGTATATACAAATAAAAGCAGACTTAAAGTCTGATCATTAAATTGATGCCAGTAAATCAAAATAAAAGCAGACTAAAAGTCTGATCATTAAATTGATACCAGTAAATAAAAACAAAAGCAGATTAAAGGTCTGATCATTAAATTGATACCAGTAAATAAAAACAAAAGCAGATTAAAAGACTGATCATTAAATTGATACCAGTAAATTAAAACAAAAAGCAGATTAAATCTGATCATTAAATTGATACCAGTTAATAAAAACAAAAGCAGATTAAAAGTCTGATCATTAAATTGATATCAGTAAATAAAAATAAAAGCAGATTAAAATTCTGATCATTAAATTGATAACAATAAATAAAATAAAAGCTTTACAATAAAATTATTATTGTACGTTAGTGGGTACTAACTTAGCAGATTAAAAATCTGATGAACGGCTTAAGTAGCTTTATGCGGATAAAAATATAATCCGGTCATTAAATTGATACGAGATGGAAGCATCTGAGATCAAATCTAACTGCAGATACATAGATATCTGAATCATTAAATTGATAATTCCTGCCCCAAAGAAACAAAAAACAAAAGCAGATTAAAGGTCTGATCATTAAATTGATACCAGTAAATAAAAACAAAAGCAGATTAAAAGACTGATCATTAAATTGATACCAGTAAATTAAAACAAAAAGCAGATTAAGTCTGATCATTAAATTGATACCAGTTAATAAAAACAAAAGCAGATTAAAAGTCTGATCATTAAATTGATATCAGTAAATAAAAATAAAAGCAGATTAAAATTCTGATCATTAAATTGATAACAATAAATAAAATAAAAGCTTTACAATAAAATTATTATTGTACGTTAGTGGGTACTAACTTAGCAGATTAAAAATCTGATGAACGGCTTAAGTAGCTTTATGCGGATAAAAATATAATACGATCATTAAATTGATACGAGATGGAAGCATCTGAGATCAAATCTAACTGCAGATACATAGATATCTGAATCATTAAATTGATATCTGTAAATAAAAATAAAAGCAGACTATAAGTCTGATCATTAAATTGATACCTGTATATACAAATAAAAGCAGACTTAAAGTCTGATCATTAAATTGATGCCAGTAAATCAAAATAAAAGCAGACTAAAAGTCTGATCATTAAATTGATACCTGTAAATAAAAATAAAAGCAGACTAAAAGTCTGATCATTAAATTGATGCCAGTTAATCAAAATAAAAGCAGACTATAAGTCTGATCATTAAATTGATACCTGTAAATAAAAATAAAAGCAGACTAAAAGTCTGATCATTAAATTGATATCTGTAAATAAAAATAAAAGCAGACTAAAAGTCTGATCATTAAATTGATACCTGTAAATAAAAATAAAAGCAGACTAAAAGTCTGATCATTAAATTGATGCCAGTTAATCAAAATAAAAGCAGACTAAAACCTGATCATTAAATTGATATCTGTAAATAAAAATAAAAGCAGACTATAAGTCTGATCATTAAATTGATACCTGTAAATAAAAATAAATGCAGACTAAAAGTCTGATCATTAAATTGATTCCAGTAAATAGAAATAAAATCAGACTAAAAGTCTGATCATTAAATTGATACCAGTAAATAAAAATAAAAGCAGATTAAAAGTCTGATCATTAAATTGATACCAGTAAATAAAAACAAAAGCAGATTAAAGGTCTGATCATTAAATTGATACCAGTAAATAAAAACAAAAGCAGATTAAAAGACTGATCATTAAATTGATACCAGTAAATTAAAACAAAAAGCAGATTAAGTCTGATCATTAAATTGATACCAGTTAATAAAAACAAAAGCAGATTAAAAGTCTGATCATTAAATTGATATCAGTAAATAAAAATAAAAGCAGATTAAAATTCTGATCATTAAATTGATAACAATAAATAAAATAAAAGCTTTACAATAAAATTATTATTGTACGTTAGTGGGTACTAACTTAGCAGATTAAAAATCTGATGAACGGCTTAAGTAGCTTTATGCGGATAAAAATATAATCCGATCATTAAATTGATACGAGATGGAAGCATCTGAGATCAAATCTAACTGCAGATACATAGATATCTGAATCATTAAATTGATATCTGTAAATAAAACTAAAAGCAGACTAAAAGTCTGATCATTAAATTGATACCTGTATATACAAATAAAAGCAGACTAAAAGTCTGATCATTAAATTGATACCTGTATATACAAATAAAAGCAGACTAAAAGTCTGATCATTAAATTGATACCTGTATATACAAATAAAAGCAGACTAAAAGTCTGATCATTAAATTGATGCCAGTAAATAAAAATAGAAGCAGACTAAAAGTCTGATCATTAAATTGATACCTGTAAATCAAAATAAAAGCAGACTAAAAGTCTGATCATTAAATTGATATCTGTAAATAAAAATAAAAGCAGACTATAAGTCTGATCATTAAATTGATACCTGTATATACAAATAAAAGCAGACTTAAAGTCTGATCATTAAATTGATGCCAGTAAATCAAAATAAAAGCAGACTAAAAGTCTGATCATTAAATTGATACCTGTAAATAAAAATAAAAGCAGACTAAAAGTCTGATCATTAAATTGATGCCAGTTAATCAAAATAAAAGCAGACTATAAGTCTGATCATTAAATTGATACCTGTAAATAAAAATAAAAGCAGACTAAAAGTCTGATCATTAAATTGATATCTGTAAATAAAAATAAAAGCAGACTAAAAGTCTGATCATTAAATTGATACCTGTAAATAAAAATAAAAGCAGACTAAAAGTCTGATCATTAAATTGATGCCAGTTAATCAAAATAAAAGCAGACTAAAACCTGATCATTAAATTGATATCTGTAAATAAAAATAAAAGCAGACTATAAGTCTGATCATTAAATTGATACCTGTAAATAAAAATAAATGCAGACTAAAAGTCTGATCATTAAATTGATTCCAGTAAATAGAAATAAAATCAGACTAAAAGTCTGATCATTAAATTGATACCAGTAAATAAAAATAAAAGCAGATTAAAAGTCTGATCATTAAATTGATACCAGTAAATAAAAACAAAAGCAGATTAAAGGTCTGATCATTAAATTGATACCAGTAAATAAAAACAAAAGCAGATTAAAAGACTGATCATTAAATTGATACCAGTAAATTAAAACAAAAAGCAGATTAAGTCTGATCATTAAATTGATACCAGTTAATAAAAACAAAAGCAGATTAAAAGTCTGATCATTAAATTGATATCAGTAAATAAAAATAAAAGCAGATTAAAATTCTGATCATTAAATTGATAACAATAAATAAAATAAAAGCTTTACAATAAAATTATTATTGTACGTTAGTGGGTACTAACTTAGCAGATTAAAAATCTGATGAACGGCTTAAGTAGCTTTATGCGGATAAAAATATAATCCGATCATTAAATTGATACGAGATGGAAGCATCTGAGATCAAATCTAACTGCAGATACATAGATATCTGAATCATTAAATTGATATCTGTAAATAAAACTAAAAGCAGACTAAAAGTCTGATCATTAAATTGATACCTGTATATACAAATAAAAGCAGACTAAAAGTCTGATCATTAAATTGATACCTGTATATACAAATAAAAGCAGACTAAAAGTCTGATCATTAAATTGATACCTGTATATACAAATAAAAGCAGACTAAAAGTCTGATCATTAAATTGATGCCAGTAAATAAAAATAGAAGCAGACTAAAAGTCTGATCATTAAATTGATACCTGTAAATCAAAATAAAAGCAGACTAAAAGTCTGATCATTAAATTGATATCTGTAAATAAAAATAAAAGCAGACTATAAGTCTGATCATTAAATTGATACCTGTATATACAAATAAAAGCAGACTTAAAGTCTGATCATTAAATTGATGCCAGTAAATCAAAATAAAAGCAGACTAAAAGTCTGATCATTAAATTGATACCTGTAAATAAAAATAAAAGCAGACTAAAAGTCTGATCATTAAATTGATGCCAGTTAATCAAAATAAAAGCAGACTATAAGTCTGATCATTAAATTGATACCTGTAAATAAAAATAAAAGCAGACTAAAAGTCTGATCATTAAATTGATATCTGTAAATAAAAATAAAAGCAGACTAAAAGTCTGATCATTAAATTGATACCTGTAAATAAAAATAAAAGCAGACTAAAAGTCTGATCATTAAATTGATTCCAGTAAATAGAAATAAAATCAGACTAAAAGTCTGATCATTAAATTGATACCAGTAAATAAAAATAAAAGCAGATTAAAAGTCTGATCATTAAATTGATACCAGTAAATAAAAACAAAAGCAGATTAAAGGTCTGATCATTAAATTGATACCAGTAAATAAAAACAAAAGCAGATTAAAAGACTGATCATTAAATTGATACCAGTAAATTAAAACAAAAAGCAGATTAAGTCTGATCATTAAATTGATACCAGTTAATAAAAACAAAAGCAGATTAAAAGTCTGATCATTAAATTGATATCAGTAAATAAAAATAAAAGCAGATTAAAATTCTGATCATTAAATTGATAACAATAAATAAAATAAAAGCTTTACAATAAAATTATTATTGTACGTTAGTGGGTACTAACTTAGCAGATTAAAAATCTGATGAACGGCTTAAGTAGCTTTATGCGGATAAAAATATAATCCGATCATTAAATTGATACGAGATGGAAGCATCTGAGATCAAATCTAACTGCAGATACATAGATATCTGAATCATTAAATTGATATCTGTAAATAAAACTAAAAGCAGACTAAAAGTCTGATCATTAAATTGATACCTGTATATACAAATAAAAGCAGACTAAAAGTCTGATCATTAAATTGATACCTGTATATACAAATAAAAGCAGACTAAAAGTCTGATCATTAAATTGATACCTGTATATACAAATAAAAGCAGACTAAAAGTCTGATCATTAAATTGATGCCAGTAAATAAAAATAGAAGCAGACTAAAAGTCTGATCATTAAATTGATACCTGTAAATCAAAATAAAAGCAGACTAAAAGTCTGATCATTAAATTGATATCTGTAAATAAAAATAAAAGCAGACTATAAGTCTGATCATTAAATTGATACCTGTATATACAAATAAAAGCAGACTTAAAGTCTGATCATTAAATTGATGCCAGTAAATCAAAATAAAAGCAGACTAAAAGTCTGATCATTAAATTGATACCTGTAAATAAAAATAAAAGCAGACTAAAAGTCTGATCATTAAATTGATGCCAGTTAATCAAAATAAAAGCAGACTATAAGTCTGATCATTAAATTGATACCTGTAAATAAAAATAAAAGCAGACTAAAAGTCTGATCATTAAATTGATATCTGTAAATAAAAATAAAAGCAGACTAAAAGTCTGATCATTAAATTGATACCAGTAAATAAAAACAAAAGCAGATTAAAGGTCTGATCATTAAATTGATACCAGTAAATAAAAACAAAAGCAGATTAAAAGACTGATCATTAAATTGATACCAGTAAATTAAAACAAAAAGCAGATTAAGTCTGATCATTAAATTGATACCAGTTAATAAAAACAAAAGCAGATTAAAAGTCTGATCATTAAATTGATATCAGTAAATAAAAATAAAAGCAGATTAAAATTCTGATCATTAAATTGATAACAATAAATAAAATAAAAGCTTTACAATAAAATTATTATTGTACGTTAGTGGGTACTAACTTAGCAGATTAAAAATCTGATGAACGGCTTAAGTAGCTTTATGCGGATAAAAATATAATACGATCATTAAATTGATACGAGATGGAAGCATCTGAGATCAAATCTAACTGCAGATACATAGATATCTGAATCATTAAATTGATATCTGTAAATAAAAATAAAAGCAGACTATAAGTCTGATCATTAAATTGATACCTGTATATACAAATAAAAGCAGACTTAAAGTCTGATCATTAAATTGATGCCAGTAAATCAAAATAAAAGCAGACTAAAAGTCTGATCATTAAATTGATACCTGTAAATAAAAATAAAAGCAGACTAAAAGTCTGATCATTAAATTGATATCTGTAAATAAAAATAAAAGCAGACTATAAGTCTGATCATTAAATTGATACCTGTATATACAAATAAAAGCAGACTTAAAGTCTGATCATTAAATTGATGCCAGTAAATCAAAATAAAAGCAGACTAAAAGTCTGATCATTAAATTGATACCAGTAAATAAAAACAAAAGCAGATTAAAGGTCTGATCATTAAATTGATACCAGTAAATAAAAACAAAAGCAGATTAAAAGACTGATCATTAAATTGATACCAGTAAATTAAAACAAAAAGCAGATTAAATCTGATCATTAAATTGATACCAGTTAATAAAAACAAAAGCAGATTAAAAGTCTGATCATTAAATTGATATCAGTAAATAAAAATAAAAGCAGATTAAAATTCTGATCATTAAATTGATAACAATAAATAAAATAAAAGCTTTACAATAAAATTATTATTGTACGTTAGTGGGTACTAACTTAGCAGATTAAAAATCTGATGAACGGCTTAAGTAGCTTTATGCGGATAAAAATATAATCCGGTCATTAAATTGATACGAGATGGAAGCATCTGAGATCAAATCTAACTGCAGATACATAGATATCTGAATCATTAAATTGATAATTCCTGCCCCAAAGATGTCACTCCTTTCACTGGAAAAGCTCGACTGTGACGGTAAATCTACCTCAATGGGTGCACGATGGGAGCGATGGAAACGAGCACTATTCATTTACCTCGAAGCGTCTAACATTGACGAAGACGTAAAGAAAAGGGCCTCTCTTCTACATTTCGGCGGGCTAGACTTACAGGAAGTGTTTTACAACATTCCTGAAGCTGATGTCGAAGCAACTGAAGGCAAAGACGTGTTTGAAGTAGCAATATCTAAACTTGATGCCTACTTTGCACCAAAACAGAACAAAGTATACGAGAGACATATATTCAGGCTCCTTAAACAAGAACCTGACGAAAAAATTGAAATTTGTGGTGAGACTGGGAAAACAAGCTGATAAATGTCAGTTTGCCGACAGAGATGAAAACATTATCGACCAAATAACGAAAAAATGTTATCTACCCGAACTGAGAAAAACGATATCACAGATTGGAGATGAAATTACATTAGAGCAAGTAATCACCGAAGCAAATACTCTTGAAGTTATTAAACAATTAGACGAGTTTAAAAACCCACTGAAATCAAATGAGAATCAAGAAGTAAACAGAATGGATAGTAAATTGAAAAGGAACTTTGATAAATTAAAGAATGTAATTGTACATGGATTCGGTAGATGTGGTAAACCTAGACATGCTGGAAATGATGCAAAATGCTCAGCAAGGAATAAAGAATGCCTAAAGTGTGGTCTTATGGGGCATTTCAGACAATACTACCGAACGAAACAGACGTTGAAGCGAAAAGTGGAAATATTATAATAATATAGACATGAACAAAAGAAAGGTCGTTTCGACAGGAAGAAGAACTTAAACATAGGCACCCTGTAGTGCCGGTGCTGAAAGGAAATATTATGGATATTAAAGACGCATTTCACCAACTTGAAATAGATCCTGCTTCAAGAAACAACCACCTTTATAACCAGTAAAGGCTTATTCAGATACAAGAGACTCATGTTTGGCATATCATTTAACCGACAACTGGGGACCAGAACAAAAAGGGCTATTTTAAGTCGTTGAAGGAAATCATGACAAATATTCCTAGCTTAGGGTATTATAATGTTAGCGATCATACGATTGTCATAGCAGATGCTAGTCCTGTGGATTTAGGTGGAGTTTTAGTTCAAACTAATTCCAAAGGTGAGCCCAGGATTATTGCATATGGCCACAAAAATCTGACTGACTGTGAACGCTGCTATTGCCAGACAGAAAAAGAAGCGTTAATTCTCGTGTGGGCGGTGGAACATTTCCACATATTCCTTTAGTGTAAAAGATATGAACTTATAAGAGATCACAAGCCGTGGGAGGTAATATTTGGTCCTAATTCTAAACCATATGCAGGGATAGAGAGATGGGTTATGCGCTTACAATCTTACGACTATAAAATAGTTTACCAACCAGGGAAAACCAATATCGCCGACTATAGGGAAATACTAAACGTGAAAGAGGGTTTATATCGGAACATATGGAACGACGACGTGACGTTGTATAAAATCTTACAAAATGAACTTTGTTTTCATGAGGGTATATTATTGAGAGGAATGAGAATTGTGGTTCCCTCGGCACTCCGTAAAAGAGTTTTGGATGCATCTCACGAGGGACATCCCGGTATCGTGTCAATGAAGGCGAGACTTCGTACGAAAGTCTGGTGGCCTAGATGCGACAGAGGCTGATAAAATTGTTAAAGCCTGTAAAGGATGTACTCTTGTATCTGCACCATGTCCACCAAACCCTATAAAACGGCGTGAGTTTCCAGAAGTGCTTTGGATTGATATTGCAATTCATTACAAGTGGTGACCACATATTATAAAGAAGTGAAGATTTGTCGCAAAATTACCTCTACTGAAATTGTAGCCAAACTTAAAGGAATCGATTAGGAAATCAATAACTGCAGATAATAGAAGACAGTTACTCAGCGAAGAGTTTAAATCATTTCTAACAGAGATAAACATTATTCTTTTCAATACAGTACCATATTGGCTGCGACAAAGCGGAGAGGTCGAAAGACAAAACTGTGTCATACTTAAACGTCTTAAAATTGGTATAGCTGAAAATAAAGACTGGAAGGAAAGTTTACTGGAATATTTAACCATGTACAACACATTCTGTTACTGGAAGAACCTCATCAGAACTTTTCTTCAAAAGTTTAGAGATAAATTACCTATGATAAACGATACAATAGAGAGGACATCACAAGACACTGAGGTTAAGGATAGAAAAAAAAAAAAAGAAAACAAATGGGAAAAGAAATCGGATACGATAAACGGAAGGCTGGATAATGTGATTTAATACCAGGAGACATAGTGTATATAAAAATATGAATAAAGGAAATAAATTAAAATAAAATAAATAAATCCAGAAACACACACGGTGGAAATCACGAAAGGAGGAGATATCACGGTAAGAAACGATGAAACCGGTCAAACTCGAAGAAGGGACGTTGTACATTTGAAAAGAGTTCAAGGGGAATGGAATGTCTAAAAAGAAATGAAGTTAACGACGAGGAAATCAATGTCGGAACTTAACCCTAGTGTAGCAGCATAAAACTTTAATTTCATTAATTATGTTTGATTCATGTAAAATCCATCACATTACATCCAAATTACATTAATGAGTAATCAGAGAGATATAATCAATAAAAACAAATAAAACAAAAAAGGGATGTAGTGTATTGACTAAATAAAGTGTTGCTTGGTTGTCTCATGCGCCTACGTCACTTGTCAGACTGTCAGTCGTAATCCGACACCCGAACGGAGCGGTTGTGTGTAGGAAGTTTGTACAAGTGTTGTGGTGTTGGTGAGCCGTAAAACACTCCAAGAAGCAGGACATTACAGTTGGTACTTTCAACACAGCGCCATCTGTTAGAATTGTGACTATAAAATAATAAACAAATATTTTGCAATAAAATAATATTGCGGGTATAAATTAAAATTTTAAGCTATCCTATCTTTTAAGTTAGATCAAACTGCACATGGTATTCAAATTTGATTGATATCGGTTCGGTAGTTTAGGAGTCCATAGCGTGACAAACAACGTGACACGTAATTTATATATATTAAGATATTATTTGTGCAGACAATAAATAATTAACAAACAAAATTGGATATTACCTGTCGAATAATATAGCTACACAACGTATTAAAAAAACAATCTGTAAATATTTTTATTTTCCGTAATTCCAACCTACGGACAAACATAGCGCGTCATATACGGTTACGATTGAACTACAAAAGATACTTGTATATAGAATTTCAACAAATTTTAGACGCACTCCAAATTTAACGTTTGTAAACGAAAAACACATTTGGCAAAAGTCACTCCACTCAAAAACTAAACTTTTGCGCCATTTTTTTACAAACTGTCAACCCGTATTTTTATTCTGTTCCTGCCAAAACTACAGGTACAAACTGAATGTACAAAAAGTAAAAATTTGTCTGTTTTAAATTTCGAATTTAATTTGCGAATCGTAAAATGTATTCAAGTAGGCTTTTGAGGTACTTTAAAACGTCATTCTCTCAACAAAATCAAATTGGATGGTTTGGTATTTTTATGAATTTCACTATTTTTATAGAAGAGCTCGTTGCACAGTTTTAGCGCGTCTAAGGGCCTTAACGTTTTTTGTCTGTGAAGTCCATAAAAAATTCCGTAACTGGCTGATCCTATTAATAGCAAATTAAAGTCTGTAGTAGTGCTGATTATATGTTTAAGCGATTTCTATAAGTTTTTGATATACAATGAATGAAGTGGGGATATCAGTAAAAAGAGAATATACTTACGTATATTACGTATATTGCCTTTTTTTTATATAATAGGGGGGCAAACGAGCTTGCGGGACGACCAAAAAGGGCAGTCTGCGCAGCCCATAGACACCCATTTTTAGTGGGTGCGTTGCCGGCCTTTGAGGGAGGAGTACACTCGCTTTTTAAACATTTGGAGGTCGTATCTCTGAGGGAGTCGATTCCACAGTTCGCTAGTTCGCAAAAGAAAATGCCTTGTGAAACGGACTGTGGAAGACCTCCAACCATCAAGATGATGTTGGTGAAATTTAGAGGTCGTACGGCTCGTACGGTGTTGAAAAGATCAAGTGCCTAAGTGTAGGTTTTATTTTAAGCCACGGACGAGGGGTGATATTGCTATCTGCAAATATATGCCTATCTGTAGCGCCCATTATATTTTTTATGGGACGGGGTACAAATGAGCAGGTGAGCACTTAGATAGAAATGCTTACAACTGCCTTTGGCCACCTGCAACGCCATACGAGTATGTTTCCGGCTTTTTCTAAACGCTCTTCATTATGTATATTCAAAATGATTTAAATTTTTATTTAGTGCTTAACAATGTTACCTTTAGCTATAATGTTCTACTATCTAAATAAAGTTTTGAAGATTTTTGTGAGGGTTAAAAGCATTAAGTTTGATAGTTTTTAATCAGTCATGTAATATTGTATATGTATTAATCTGACGCTCTGATGGCGTAGAATCATTGACATATTTTCTCGAGATTAAAAACTAGAATCTTATCGATCTATTGCTCTACTTTATTATTAAGGACAGCGAAACTGTAATTTAAAATTAATTTTACTTTCTTTATTTTAAATCAATATCAACATTTGTTTTGAACACTATTTGACACTATGTAACTAAACTAAATTGTATGATTAGAAAGTTTTTAAGTTAAAGTTTTTAGTTACTATTTATGTCCTGTATTGGCTTCAATCAAGTCTAAAGATTTTAACTAAACTCAAATAATAAAAGTAGAATATTTTCCTTAAGAGATTTTCAATATAAATCGTGTCCTATAGATCAATGCTCTATAGAACCACGTAAGTATTCCACACAGGGGTAACCACACCGCCTGTGTAATGTAGCATAAAATGAATTTTCCTCTAGCGATTATGTTTGTATAGCCTCCCAATACTCATCTCAACAGATTTACACTAAGGTGTCTCAGATGTTGAGAAAAGTGGAAGAGTTTTCCTCTTCCGCTTTTCTATAACCGTTTTCCTCTAAATTATAATTGTATTATGAAATATTGTTTCAAATGCCTGAATCGTGTTTTGTATTATTTTTATAAAATCAATATTTATCTTCAACAAAAAAATGCCCTAAAAAACGACTATTTCAGCGAAATTGGTGGCGGGAAAATTATGCCGTAATCTTCGTTATTTTAACTGCGATCTGCGCTTTTTACGGCTCGTAGAAATCTTAATGGGACATTTGAATGCAATATTTAAATCTTTAGTACCTAAAAGGGAACTGAAAAACGTTTTTAACAAGTTTTAATATAAATATAGCGGACTTTTTACTTAAAATGTCCCTATATTTATGATTTGTACATAGCAAATATTTGTTTCCCACAGGTAAACATAAAATTGATTAATAAGTGCTTAAATTTTTCACTATTTTAATGAGGAACTGCCCTACAAAATAGTTATTCATCTATAAAATTATTAATGCACATTTATACCAAACATTCTAAATCAACAAGAAAACTTCTATAAATCTATGGAAATCCTTATTACAGGTCAAATTTCGCAAGAGATAAGACCTTTCCAGAAAGGATTTGTCTGATTCTATCCTGAATCTGAGTTATGTGGCATTATTCTGAGCTATGTCTAAGATTAACGGAACCAGACTTAGACTTAATATATATATCCTATATAACAAGAATTGTGACTATTATATTATTTTTCTTATTCTTTTTTTTATTGTATTGTCGAACCAATTACTTATACATATTATATTATTACAATTACTTAACTAATCAAGATTTATGAACCTTATAATTTATGTTTTTTTTAGATTATAGTTTATTATTTTTTTATAGTTGCTTAGCGAACATATCTCATTTGTTTTTATTTTTTACGGGTAAAAAGGTCGTGTTTTTAATAGTAGGTATATATTAAAAATGTTTTTTTTCCGGAAATCGAATACTAGATGCTTCTGCGTTATCCATTAGGCCAAGGAGACGGTAATTAGTTTTTAATATAGTGTTTATATTATCTCATAATTGTATTATATAAAAATACTTGTATACCTAATTTTTTTATTCAAAGCCCCGAAAGGTTTATAACACTTCACTTGGTAACAAAAGCGTTTACAATAGTAAGTTTATAAGCAACAATTATTTCAGTAAATACTAAATAATAATAATTATAACTCGTAAGCGACGGAAAATCTATCGCTTTTTAAAGCTGCTTCGTTAAGATAAATTTATATGAAAATGAACTTAAACCTACACCCTAGTTTGTTTTAAAGTTCAAACTCAAAAGTCACAGTAAAATGAATAGACGCGGTTGAAGTTTGAATAATTTAATAGAGTTCTTTAGATATAGCTTTTAGGTAAAGCTTGAGTTTCGCTGAAAGATGTGAGTTATTGAATGGGTTAATAACAAAGTTGCTAGCCATAATTAGTAACTTTTAATGGGTCTGGTTAATCAAAGTGTCAGCTTTTGTCTGAGCCCACGTGAATATTTAATTGTCGATAAATGATAAGTACTTTGATTATGATATTGTAAAATCTATTGTAGTAAAGGTTTTAGTGTAAGACTTAAACCATCTAAAAATGAATATGATAATAATAACTCACACTTGTACGATGTACCTTTATGATGCCATTAAGTGTCGTATCTATTTACGTTATTTATGTCTTTGTTAATAAATTTATTTATTTATTTATTTATCCCATATCATTATTCTATCTTTACAGTAATTATTAATTCGATAGAACGACACAATATTTTTACCCACACCGATTATTTTTTTTAAATCAACTTCATAAACAGTTGAAACCCCAGCTATAAATATTGTTAAACCAGAAACTAATAATAACATTTTTACCTAACCTAAATAAAAAACATTAAAAAATATATATTTATGTACCTAAATCTTATAACTAATAATATAGGAAGCAACTCTTGTGAACTCAGCCAGTGTACAAACAAATAAGTAATTAAGTAGAGTTGAAGTCCTAGTCCTAGTCCTAGTAAGAAATTGGTTCCTTAATAATTTGTTGGTATTCCTTAAATTACATAATTTCTAAGAAAAGGTTTCGTCCTCGAATATTTTGAATGCTGCAGCAACATAACTTAAATCGCTGAAGGCCCGGTTAATTGCGAAACCAACCCGAGAGCCTCACTTAAACATTTTGTTTCCGTGGAATTAGGATAAAATTTATTTATTATAACCCGAAGTTCTTTCACAAGTACAAATTGCAATGTTTCTTATAAATTAAATACATATTTTTCTGCAACCATTCTTCTGATTTGTTTCTTGCTTCAAGTCTATCTAAACCTTCATATCTTCTATATTATTTTCTTTATCCATATATAATACTAGCTGCCCTGGCCAACGTCGTTTTGCCATGTATATCATTTATAATAAAAAATAGTGGTTGATCGTAGAGGGGTGAAAATTAGGGATTGTATGTATTTTTTAATGCTGTATCATAAAAAAAATATCTAAAAAATAAAAAAAACAATTTAGGGGTGGACTACCCTTAACATTTAGGGGGATGAAAAATAGATGTTGTCCGATTCTCAGACATACCCAATATGCACGCAAAATTTCATGAGAATCGGTCTAGCCGTTTCGGAGGAGTTTAACCACAAACACCGCGACACGAGAATTTTATATATTAGATTTAATTTGTTATTTCAGTTGTTACCAGCCTGCGAGACGTGCGACTTCTCGTAGAACCCACAACTGTGGTGAGAGGCGGTATAGCAGCCCTCATCTGCTCTCGAGACATGCAGGGGGCGCCACTGTACTCTGTCAAATGGTATAGAGGAAATCACGAGTTCTACAGATTCACACCAATGGAGGAACCCGACACCAGGGTGTTTGGATTACCAGGGATATATGTGGATGTAAGTATCTTTTAATATACTAGCGACTGCCCGTCACTGCCTTATTTTATTTATTTATATACGCGTTTTTTCTGAAGGGGTAGGTAGAAACCACGGATGTCCATTTGCTACGCTTCTGACATACCTTGGTCATGACACACTTTTGTGCCATTCAGCATGCATGCTCGTCGGTGATGGGTACTTTTAACTTGTCCCTTCTCTAGTACCTCCTCTCTAGTATGTAGAAAACGCCGACTTCACCATCCATGGTTACTTTCTATATCCAACTAACGGCTGCTAATCATTGATACGTTTGAAACACACAGCCTAAGTAAACGAACTTATCCATTTGTTCCACTTTTTCTCTATCAGAATATCGCATACAGTCCTATTTCAAATACCACCACAAATGAAAATTGTACACAGTACAACGTAATAAACTTTAAAACGAAGATTACTCTCAATTATACTCTCCGTTGCTGGAACAATAATAAGATATCTCTAGGGTCCTACATAAACCTCATTATGATCGAGATGTTTGTACATAGAAACGTAACAAATAATTTTTTTGTACTTTGTATTTGTGTATAGGATAAATTTAAAATTCGCAGTGGTTGGTGTTGGTTTACTCAAACTATAACACGAATAGTTTGGGTCATCTCTGAATTAATTTTAAGTATCTTTATTTATTCATCCTACACATATACAATATATAGACATAATATTTCGGTTCTTAATTGATTTTGTCAGAACACCTCTCACAATTAAACCTACTTTCAAATGCTATTTTTATTAATAAATAACACACCGTTTGAAATTGTCTATTCTATCGGGTTACTCTTTTAATACCCAAAATCTTTGAAAAAGACCCAACCAACTCCCAAGAACTATTCAATTACTTAGAACTAAACCACAAAGCCCAATTCAAGTTCCATCTTACACGAAATTGTGAAATGTTTTGCTCCTGACACGGCTTAGTGAGCACTTATTCTCACATATAACTCACAATGGGTATATTTGTGTACATGAGTTTAATGTAATATAATATATATTCCTCCTATTGAATTTGACTAAAACTCTTTATGTTCTTGAATTATGCTAAAAGCTTATTATGGTGCTAACAAAATTTAACTTTAAATAAAAATTCTAAATCGTATTTATTTTATTTTGATTACTCAAGCATTAGAACTAAAACAAAGGTATTTAAGAGTAATTCTAGAAAACGTAAGCTATTTCGCGATTTAATTAAAGATTTTATATCGTTTATCACGAACCATTTTAATTCACAAAACAAATCGTCAACAATTTATTTTCCACTTCTACACTAATGAAATAGATGTTAAAACTAACTCTTATCTCAAATCATAAAAGATATAAATAACGTTCCTAAACCACTTTATAACACATTGTGCGTACATTGTGTTACGTATAAAAATAAATGATATTTTAAATAGTAAAAGATTCAAGAAATAAAAGAGAATTTCTATCATTGAAGATTTCCAAGATCATTGTTAGCCTGCTGTGTAATCATACCCCATGTATGATATTACACATTGTTTGGCAAAAATATTGTCAGAAATCCGGTATATTTTAGACCCCAAAAAGTCGACGCAGAGAGACACAAAGATGATACGAACAAAAATCACACAGGATATTTCGTCATTGTATCAATTGTATCGCCAGTTGCCTGAAAATGTGCAAATATCGACGAAAATAATTACTACTGAAATGAAAATTGAAAACGATTTATGTAAAATTAAACCCCGCATTGATCAAGCCATACCAAACAACACTTGCTTTAAAAGGAAATTCTCTCAAGTTCGTAAACACTGATCATCGCTTTCAATTTATTTTATGAAAACTAATCAATTACACTTAAATTTATATACAAAATTTTGTTTTTATGGGTCTCATTATGTATTACAATTATACATTAACATTTTTGAGGTACGATTTAGTACTTTAAAACCACAAAGTTTCCATATGCTTCAAAAAACTAATCTACACTACATAGGTACAACCTCCACATTAACTTCTATTGTTACAAGTAGTTGATAATTTTTCCTGTTTGTACTGCAAATGAAAACAGAATTTTAACTTTTTGTTTGTCAAATGATTCGCCCGCAATCAAACCCTGGGTTTCAGCAATGCTTTTAACGTCGGATCTAAGTGTTTGTATATTCAACGCAGCAATATGTTTTAAAAACGTTTCTCACGATAATCGTATTTAAATTCTTACAAAGGAATTCTTTAGTTTTACCTTATACCTGTCTCTGACATGCCTGGATAGGTTGAAATAGCATATCCACGTAAGTAGTTGAGCGTCTGACTCAATATTATCTACACACGATACCGATAAACTTTGTTTATAGTGATACTATAACTTAATAGCGTTTCAGGATTTAATAGGAGAGACTTTATGTTATTTATTTAGTAATAAAAATATTGTATTGGAATACTAATAACAGGTCTTTCATACTATCAAATATTTTGAATAAATGCAAATTGTAATGTAATGTAAAGTTTTAAATAATTAACATAAATATTTATTTATTTATTTATTAGGTTTATTAAATATGAAATAATGGAAGTTGATGACGAAAATACGTATATGACCACTCCAATCAAGTGTAAAGTTTTCTCTCACGTATTGTGTAATAGGCATGTCTACGCATTGTCCGTTGTGTTAAGTTTTCATTAATTGGGATTTAGGAATTGATTCGGCTCAGGTACATATTATTGTTGCAAAACGGCTCAGCCCTAAGGACTTCAACTAATGTAAATCAATCGAAAACAACCAAATGTTCGTTGAATTTAGTTATATTTATTTTACCTATCATAGCGTCTTACATTGAACAACGAACGCCATCTAATATATTTCAGGTAGGAACTTTTCATTAAAGTATGTGCATATAATTGTATTTTCATCAAAATATTTATGCATAATCTACAAAACACGAAAATAATTACCAAATTGAAAAAAAAAATGCACTGTTAAATTACTGATTACAAACACGTGAACTTAAATGTGTAAGTATATATAGATATGTTTGTTGACAAATGTATCGGAAACTTATATCAATTAAAAAAAGAATATAACAGCAGTCCAAGTTTAAAAATCGCTTTATTAGTTTTTGAGATATGGTTATCCTTGTACAATATAGGTAGTGGTTAATAAATTATATCGTCATTATTTTCAATAGACAGGTTGTGTTCGGTTTTTTTTATTACTTTTATTGGAAGCTTTTTTCGACCGAAATTGTGCAAATTAATTCGACGCATGAAAGCCTAAGTAATACATTAAATTTAAACTTATCGTTCATAACTGCAAATGTTATTATTAAAGAAATTTAAATCTAGTAAAATTATAATGAATGTAAACCAGTATTTTAAACTTATCCTTATGTTACTACTTTTTAAACTTACTTATTACATGCATTATTACTACAAAGGTTTTAGCGTTAGATTTCTGCATGTATTTGATAATTTTTCTTCACACAATGGTCCCACATAATGATGCATTGGATGCAAAAACACAACTCTGGTCGAGAATCGTATGCTTCATTACTAAACTAATACTGCTTTTAATTTATACCTTTAGGGACTAAAACCTTGACTTTAGTACAACATTCATAAATGTAACCAAATTAGAATATAAAAGCTGCATTCACATTAATTAGAAACACATTTAATCTCTTCATTAATTACGCTATTTAATGTTTTCTCATGTATTTTTAAAGCGTTATTTACTCATTTTAAATTGTTGAGCGATGCGACGGTATTCTACGTTAAACATGAAAAAAATTAATTACGTAAACGACAATTTTGTAGCCATAATAATTTATATTATGTCAACTCCGGTGAAATAAATCCAGATAATATAACTTTTCTACAGTTGTGATACTTTTTGACATCCAACACCATTTTGTCTTCAGTCACCGTGACCACGCACGCTGTAAGGCACGCGAAACGTCGGGAAAATTTTAAAATTATGTAAAATAATTATAAGTTTAAAATAATACATAGCATCAATTCGTTAAAAAAGTGTTTTCTTTATATTATGTTTCTAAAATTGAAATTTTTCTTCGATAACGCACTCGTGTGGGTTTGGGGTCATGAAAGGTTTGTGCTCCTTGTGTGGTTGGACGGGTCAACAGCATCTCTAGTCTGACACTCGTAAACACGCGACATGCTACTTGATGTGTTATACTCGTAATATCCGTGACCAATCACAATAAAAAACAACGATTGTCTTTTATTTCACGTTTTCCCAAGGTGTGCATTTCTCCTATTTCCTCTTTGTACTTTAAAAACTGCTGTACTGAAGTGCGGTAACACTGCCTAATTACGTTTAACGTGCTATGATAATTGCATATACACAATTTAATTGAAAACATATTGGATTTGGTAACTTAATAGTGACTAGACAATTAATTTAGCTGTCATATTCCAATATACAAGTACCATGTATTTACAATAAAATAACTTATTATTGTACCAAGTTTAATTAATTTCAAAATTTCATACATATTCAATATCACTTTGAGTAATATGTGCACACAATGCTACATTAGCCATTTTATTTTTTTAGGGCAGGTGAAGAGCCTTCCCTATAAACTCGTTGAAAATAATATGTAGCTGGAGATCGAACCTATAACCTGCGACTACACCATGAGCGTAAGCCTGAACGATGCCTAATCTTCATTATATTTTAGTCTCTAGCGTAAGCATTAAGTATATTATGTCTACTAACTTATCAACTGCGTAGGCATACAAAAATAAGTTTTGAAAGTACATCTCATTGAATTTTCATAACATGAACCCCAAAGCGGAGTTCAAAGGCAAAAAGTACATTATTTTCCTTCAAAATATTCTCGGTCTTTTATTCTATATTCTTTTGCCACGGTTTGTATCAAATTTCTGATCAAAGTGTTTCAATACGAGAAGAAATTGACATTTCGGTTGCGACTCGAGTGTCGCGGAAATATTGGTCTAAAATGTATTATTGGCTCAAATATTGCTCAAAGCTAATGTTAGAGACATCATTAGGCTTACAGGAACACTCATGTATCTATATATATATAATGAAAATGGTCTTCGTTTGAGGCTCAATCACGCCTAAACCACTGATCGTATCGACATGAAACTACCACCATTCGATGCGATGAATTTTTCCTAGATGGTTTATGGCTATTTATTTATTAAATTCCAACGTTCCTTCATTTTTTTATTGCTGTTTTACTTTTATGAAAATTTATCCATACGGACTTCACCGCGGAAACATTCGGGGAGGCTTCCTAGAACCTCTAAACGTCAACTTCTGTTAAAAACTCGATTTTCGAAATATTTCAATTTTCTTAGCGGGAAGTTAAAAAGAAGAATAATAAAAATATGAAAAAAAATAAAATAATGAAACATAAAATTTATTTTAATTCGTCCAGCAAAGCGGGCGCGAAACGGCTAGTTGTAATATAAAGTGAAGCTACGAAAGATTTTTCTCGTAGCTTTAGCTTCCGTATCTCTTCTTATTTATAGTTTACCTAGCAATTGCATGTCAGGCATATAAGTATGCATTCAATTATTGAAAAGGGTTTTTTTTAAGAATTTAATTTCGTTTTACAGGAAGTATATACAGGGCGTCCCAAAGTTATGGGACATGAAGGGTGAATGATTAATTTTACGCTGTTCCTTTCTTTTAAAATACTATGTTACTTAAGAAGAGTTATTAGTTTAAGGCCATTCTTTCGATTGACATTATAAAAGTAGGGGTGTTTTTCTTTAAATTTAAGTCGGTTCGATTCCCAGACGAGGCAAGTAATTTTTAGAAAATCTTTGAATGAAGAATTACTAACTTTTAAAAATAACATAAAGTCTTCTTTCGGTAAAACACCCTATCTACGATATTTAAGGTACTTTCCCTTCATGTGCCATAACTTTGGGACGCCCTGTATAATAAATATAGATTATTTAATATTTCTGCATAATAATGTATTATTAAATAATATATTTATTATTTTATAATTATATACCATGGTATGGCCAATCTAATTTGCTTAACACTGATTTTTTATTCACAATATTTCAGATGAACCGCTCAAACGGCTCCCAAGTTCTTCTACGAAGAATGGATTTAGGTCTGGCTGGTAACTTCAGCTGTGAAGTGACAGCTGATTCGCCGTCCTTTGTAACGCAGATTGCCACGAAGTATATTGATGTAATTGGTAAGTATTGTCATCGTTTTTTTTTTTATGGCTCTGGCACGGTTTGTGCATTAGCCAGCGTCAAGTATAAGATTTTTTTTTATAATTCGTGCTTGCCTTAGAACTTCGACCGTGTCCTCCATGTACGGTTTAGGCACTCGCCCGGTACCGCACAACCCTCCCAAAGGCCGAGAACAAATTTTTAAATTAAATTAAAACTTTCCCTCGAACCGGGAATCGAACCCGTTACCCCTCATCTAGCTGCCACTTAATAAGACCGCTAGGCTATAGATAATATAATAAACATATCGCTTGCCCCGGGGAACAAAGTCGTAATAGCAAAATCATATATTGTTCAGGAAAAATGAAAGAAGGTAATGCGATTATTACTAGGATACTAATTACAATATCAAACGAAAGCTTATTCTTTCTATTCGACGATTTAAAATTGTTGTTATGTATTTAGTGTAAATAGTTAAAAAATAACTAAATGTAAATAACAGTAATTCGTCTAATTAGACTGAAGATCAAAAACGTTTACAATTGTTTCACTGTTTAAACATAATTACGGACAACATAGTTACCACACATAACGACGGCACATTTTGACGAAAGTTTAGAAATTAGAACGTAATAATCTATTACTATTCTTTTCGCGGAAATATTATGACCTTGGTAAACAGGGATCCATTATTACCACTCTTTATTCTTTGTTAAAATGAGCTTTAGCTTTTTATCGTTATTTGGTAGAATTACAATCTAAACTAAAACTATATTTATGGTTGTTGCGATCTATTTCAGTGGAAGTAAAATTAGGTATGCGAACATTATGCACTAAATAATTTCAAAAGAATAAAGACATCCTCGTATTTTTTATAGTAAAATGTTTTGTAAAAATTCTGAAAAATATTACAGTTATAGTACACCAGGAAATCAAAAATGACAAAACATTAAAACAGTCGTAGTAGTTTTTCTTCCCCAGGGCAAGCGATATATGAATCTTTTGCATAATCAAAACACGAAAATGTCTTTAATGACAGCATGCGAGTGTTTCCATCGCACAAAGATTAAGTAAAGAATATAATATATACGATGAGTTATGAAGAAAATGTTTATGAAAAATAAATTTATGGTGTAATATTTACTTTAATAGAACCGGTGAATTTATGGGTGAGTTATGTTTAAGGCACAGTACATGCGCGCCTCGACATTTTTAAAATTTATCAATCGGACTACATATTAGTAGTACGGCATGTTATCTTCCAAAGATGTGTATACTTTTGGGACGTTAAATATATTTATTTAAAAAAGGTTAACAAAATGAAAAACAAAAACTACCTACATACCCTTTAAGAAGCCAATACAGCATGCTTCGTACAAACAAATAATTAAAAAGTGAAAATATCTCATACAAAATAAGTGAGCAAAATGATAACGATTATTGCAAAATATTGGAAATCTTCTAAACTGTGGGTATAAGGGATCAATTGTAAATGTGAACTGTTAAATTCACTCGCAAACTATGGTGAGGCGGAACGCAGCGATTGATTGATGAGAAGACATCTATCTTCAACCAAAGCCGAGCTACGTGAAGTAGCTTTGACCCAAGATACAGAATCACGTTATAATTCTGATATTATCAAAAAATAGTCTGCATGCAATGGCATATACTAGATATATAACAAGGATCAAGATTTTGTAATATATTTAACTCTTGTAGTTGTAATACGTAAATTTTAATAGCAATAAACAATTTATTTACGTCAAAAACATTAACACAAAACAGGTAATAATAAAACGTCGAAAAGAAAAAGACATAGGCATCTTACGTCTAAGGTTCTTCCAGACAACCCGACAGAGATTGAATATTTTATACTACATTGAGCTGAAAAATGTGGTTATCATAATTGATACTCAGACGTTACCTTTTGTTATTATTACTGTTCAAATAATAGTTATTTTTTGTTTAAAAATAGTAAAGTTATTTTCGTGTTATTCACTTGGTTTTTATTGCTAACATTAAATTTTATTTAAAAATTTTAAGATTTGTAATATATACGAGCAATAATTTCCAAGCATTTTGATTTTCAAGTCAAACTTCGATACTTTAAGAGTGTTTTCAGTAAACAGTTTCATAGTTATCTAAGCAGTGAAATTCCCAAAGCTATTTTAGTGCCAAGTTTAGTTATTATTCTCGTATCTACAACTAATGTGAGTAAACATAGCAAGTGAAGCAAATACCGATTTCGACGTGTGTGTTTATTGAAAGTTATAGTACATGTCTAAATTCATCATTTCATTTTTATTATTTATTAATTAATAGATGGCGTTGTGCATGTGAAAGACGCAATAGCAAAATGATGCAATAGAATAATGTTTAGGATTAATTATTTTTGTTGCCCTTCCCGCAAAAGGCCCGTAGGAGGCCCCGAAATGTCCAAACAAATCAACGTACTAACGAAAATTAAAATGAGATTAGGGTAAAAAACCGCCTTCACCGGATAGGGAGTGACCGTGCGTTACGTAGTAAAGGACCTTTACTACGTACTTCGCTGACTTTTGTGAGCATCCGTCCTGCCCTTCAGGCGACTGACCACCCCGCGACGGCCCAAGCCCATACCCGAGTTCCGCAGGAGACGCCCTTGCGCTAGTCGCGGGAAAACGCCCATTTCGGCGAAGCAACGCTCGCCAAAACAACCTGAGCTGAGCTGTAAAGGCCCTTAATAGCGAGATTTAAAAAAATATTTTCGTTAAAGTAAATTTTCACAAAGTGTTGTTTATAGTAATTGTTGTCCTCTTATTTGATTAAGAATATAGTACTTTATAATATAATTTGTATATGGTGTGTACCGTTTCGTACATTAGGTAATTTTCGAGAATTCATTAAAAGTAATGTTCAATTTGTTTTTAATGAAATAGGAGGCAAACGGGTAGGAGGCTCACCTGATGTTAAGTGATACCGCCGCCCATGGACACTCACACTGCCAGAAGGCTCGCAAGTGCGTTGCTAGCCTTTCAAGAATTGGTACGCTTTTCTATTGAAGGACCCTTAGTCGAATTGGTTCGGAAATACTTCAGTGGGCAGCTGGTTCCACATAGTGGTGGTGCGAATAATAGTAATAATAATAAGTTTCTTATAATAGCTGTGTGACTAACTTTAGTCCTAAATTTCTTGTGTGTTTTCGTTTTGATAAAGAAGCTATCTAGAATATACCTAAGTAATTTCACCTTCATTACTAAGTTGGTTAAGCCCTAGGTTGAAGGTTCGATTTCCGGTAAGAATAATTGCTTCGGGTTGAAATCTACAGGCTGATTGGTAATCTGCTGATGCTCTATAGGAATGTGTAGTAGATATTTCTTTGTTTTATGGGACTTCATAATTTTCCTAATATCGTTTATTGAACATATTCATTTATTGACACACTTAAACACACATATAAAAAACTTCGTTACATAAACTAGAACCTCTATCGCTAACAAGCGATTTCTTCCTATTAACCCTAGTAAGGAAAAACAAAGAAATACCTATTGAGAAGTGGATAAACTATATTAATAAAAAATAAAATTACAAGTTACACAAGAGTTATTAAACTAAATTCTAAAAATATTAGAAAAGTTAAAGATAGTAAAGGTTACTGAATTAAAATTAATATATATATAAGTAGCTAATTACACGGTAGAAGAGAAATGCTCGAGATTCTCAAATTAATTTAAAGACTGAACTCGTCTGCTTTCAAGAGGTAAGGAGTTCCACAGCAGGATACTTTGCACAGTAAACGAGGAGTGATGGAATTCAGTTTTATGAGTAGGAATTAATACCTAGATTGTTACGGAAACGCATATCAAAATAAATTCTATAACTTAATACATTCAAATTAATACATAACATAAATATGAAAATTCTGCAACCAAATATCTAACAATGAAAGTAATGTAATTGTTTCAAATTAATTACGTTCCATTTTCAAAATTATTCGTTGAACAGTGTTTTTTTCATTTAGCTGCCAGTAATTGGTTTTAATGCTTCATAATTTTATATTATCGAAATTTGATTGCATTTAAATTTCAGTTGGCGTTATTGCGTGAATAAATGGGTGCCTTTCTTCTACGCGTAATTATTAAATATAATTAATATACTCTCACATGGATGGAATAATATTTTTAGGTGATAAACCGAGAATGTAAAGGGTACTACCCAGTCAATGACTGCCTAGAAGATAAAAACGCTTGGCAATAGTTCTAATTATATTCTTATAATTTGATTTGTTATCTTTGAAGTGTTGTGAATATGTGTGTAATGGTGAATGTGGTAAATCACAGATCAGATTTTTTTTTTACTTATGTAACTATCATGACGTTGTGGTTTATGACATTTTCCTTTGAAAAATTGTAATGTAGAGGAAGGGTAAAACTTGCTGAGTTTCTTGCCCGTACTTCTCAGAACAAGGCCTCTTGGTAGTTTTGCGAACGGATGGCGTAGTCTTGCTCTTTCGCGAATTTTGTAAACGTTTTTGACATTCATAAGCATGCCCGAAGACGCATCTAAATTTTATAAACGTATTTTGATTGATTGATTTGTCATTGGTTTTATCGTTGCTATCTCGACTACCATGCTTGCGACAGCGCTACACGGATACAGAAATGACTACATCAAAATAGCATACAAACATGTCATATCACTATCTATATTCGAAGTTCGAATACGAGCATCGATATCTGTATTTGTTTAAGCGATTTTTATTCTTCATAGACAACAAAAAATTATTTTGTGCCAATACAACAATTTTTGGTTCTAAAACATGAGTGAACATGTTAAGAGCCGTGAGTCGCTATTAGGTTATGACTGCATTAGGTATTCCTTTCCTTAAAAGACTCAGACAACATACATGATTTGCAATATTTAATATATTTAACTAATAACTAACTAATAAACTAATATTAGTTTGTTCAATTCCATTTTATATTTCATAGAACCTAATATTTCTGATATAGTTTCCAACGTAGCAATGTTGTAAATGCTACGTGCTACGAAGTAATTCTAAGAACGCTACGTGCTCGCGTTATCTTGTTATTATTGTATCCGCTTAAGAACCAAAACAAATTATTTTAAATTTACTTTGATAATACGTTTCCTCGTGGCAAATTTGGACTAGGTATATGGAGAGGCCGCTTGCTGTCCTGTTCAGGTTCTTTCAGTTGACAATTTTTAATATTTTGGAAAGAAATATAGTCTATGTTACTCAGGCATAATGTATCATCCTTGGGTATTTTGATTTGAACACCGAGGGCCCCTCTTATTGGTGTATGGTAGAGATGTTATGGATATGATATTTCGGATCTGGATACGGATATGGATATAGGAATAAAATTATATCGGTTTCGGTTACGGTTACGGATATATATTTATTTCGGATATCCGATTGTTTCGGTTACGGTTACGGAGCTCCATAACATCCCTAGTGTATGGCAGAGAGGTCTAAGAAACAGCCCCATACACAATTAATTAATTAGTAATTTATGCTACGACTATGATGATCCGTATGACGAAAAAAAATCCTATATATTTAGACCATATTAGCAGGTAGGTAGGTGATTCAATTTTAAACAGATTATTAATTGCCCTCGAATCAGATATATCAAATACATTGACCATAGAAGTTATGGAATGGTGCCCTTGACATAAAACGAGAAGTAAAGGTAGACAACATCGTAGATGGGAAGATATTAAGTGGCAGGAGCGACATGGATGAGGAAAGCAAGAGATAGATCTTTCTGGAGAACACTTGGGGAGGCCTATGCTGAAAAGCAAGACAATCAAGAAACCGGTGTCTAATAGGAAATAATGAGATAATATTTACAGTTACTTTAACTAAATTTCGTTCATAACTATGTAAAAATAAGATAAAATGTTCCTTACAAGATTGTCAATAAAGGCTATATTTGTTTATTTCATCAGATAAACATCTCTTAAAACTGCGACTACAAATTTTACTTTATTAGTTACCT
The DNA here is from genome assembly GCF_905475465.1 of Pieris napi. Taxonomy (NCBI): domain Eukaryota; kingdom Metazoa; phylum Arthropoda; class Insecta; order Lepidoptera; family Pieridae; genus Pieris; species Pieris napi. The sequence goes on from NC_062250.1 coordinate 7,470,075, forward strand.
AATTAAAACATTTTATCTAAACATAATTTTAAAGGTCACCGTATCTGCAGTAATTACCTTTATATTATTTGTTACTATGCGAAATCTTTTGAAGCTTTTCATGCAGTCTTAATCAATATGCATCAAAAATAAATAGGTCAAACTTCACTTGAGTTGACGTCACATTTTAATTTTTAATTCAGATAACCTTTGTCGCACTCTCAGAATACATTTGTATCAAAGTAGATTAAAACACGTTCATGGTAAGATCGAGGTCTAGTGTTGCCATAAACATTGTTACAAGTTGTAATTTTCATAAAATAAAAGATAAACGCAAAAACAATAAAAATAAAAATGCTTATTTAAAACTGGTGAATGAAGAACTAAGAAAGAGATACTATTTTCTGATCTAAGCATACAGACGCGGCCGCATCCTTTATAGTTTGTGGTTCATTACGGAAATTTGTCGATGGAGTTACCTTGAGCATCTTAGCGCAAACCTCACTATAGTAAGAATTGTTAAAGATAACTTTAAGCCTAGTATTATACGATTGTCGTCGTATGTTGGAATACTTTGTTTTAAAATTAGTGTTGTTTGATGATTTGCTATTTTAAAAGAATACTGAGAGTTTTTTACGCCGGCTATTTCTCTCTGCCTACACCCTCTGTCTTCTTTGCCGATGAGTAAGGATACCTACAGATTGAAATTTAATGACGTGGAAAAAGTGATACCTGTATCTTATGTTCCATAATAAAAATATTTTTTTTATTTTTTTTATTCTATGCCTATGAACAAAAATAACCAATAAAACAGACCCTGAACTCACAGACTTCACACATAGCTGTGGTAAAATCTCCTCACGAATTTTTAATTATAAAAAGAAGTATTTAGTACAGTATTGTTGTTAACAATATAACAATTTTATTCTAGTTTGTATGCCTTTATGGCATTATTATAATTAAAATAAACTTTTTTAATAAAATGTCCGTTCTCATACAAAACTCATAATGTCCTTACAAATCTTTGTCCGTGGGTCTCCTTCGTCGCATTGTTAAAAATAATATGTCCTTTTCTAATTTATGCTTTACAGAGAAATGTGTATCTTTTGTGGAGAAATTTCATTTGCTGAATATTTGCGAAAGCATAATAACATGCTTTATTTTGTCCTTTCATATCTTTCTATTATTTTTAATGTTTATTTACGCTTTCATTACGTTTACAATTGCCTATTTAACGTTTATGAAGTAATTATTTTATTCTTTTTAGTTTTTATTTTAAAAAGTATGCCAACAATAATTTTCATCGTCAATTATTGTTTGTTTTGCCTGATTTCAATTCGTATTTGATTTGAATATTTGTAAATATATACAAAGAAGTTGCGAAAGCTTCTTCTTCTTGTTCTTCTTCTTCTTCTTCCGTTTCAAAAACAAATATATTTTAATCCAACAAACTACTAAACATAAAAAACAATGTGTTATGATCAAGGGGCATCGCAAATACATACATATATACATATTATTAACTGATCAAACTTGGTAAAAACTGCAACGCTCCATTACAATTAAAACAAAACTATTATAACATTAACATGTTTAAGATGTTTCAATTAAACATTATTAACGTATTCACATTGCTAGTTATTTTTAAGAAATTAAAATGGTAACACTGAAAAAATAATATAATACGCGTACGTAGTTATATATAACTAACTTTTACAATAACATCTATAAATATTTCCTCCTACTAATAAAAAGCAATAATTAATGAATAAATATTATGAATTTTAATAAATTCTAAATTATTATTAATTTTTTGTCGTCCTAAAAGAAACTGACGATACAGCTACATTCGTGTATTCGTAATTCATTAATTTTAACGGAAGTAAAAAAAAATATGCTTCTAAATTCAAAATTATCTGAAACAAAAATGTGTCATTAAAAGTATAATTAAGTATAAGTACAATACGTATAGATACAAAACTAAATAATGATTTACAAGATAAAATATAATATTTGTAGTCTTATTACAATCTCTTTGACAGGCGATGTGCTTCCTGATAGAGTGAAGTACTGTCAATGGTGGATGAATCGTTGACGATATTTTAACCAATGTGTGTTTTTATATATTTATAATATTATTTATTTTTAATTTCTAAATCATTCAATTTTGTAAGCGTTGTTAGTTTTAGAGAATGTACCTATGCATTGATTTGTACGTGTTTTAACTATCGAAGGAATAAATTTAAAAAATTAAACTAATTATTTGTGTTAATTTTCGACAATTTTAATGACAATTAAATTCATTAAATTCCTAAAATCTCTCTTACTTTTTCCTTCCCTCTAAGTCTCGGAAATCTAAAGTTTTACATTAAAAAATGGCAATTGTAGCTACGATTTTCAAGTTTCAGTGCATAACGCATTCGATCATTTATTTACGTGAGTTTATTACGAAGAGTTAATGTAAAATATTTTTCTTAGATCACTCCTTAGGAGACAGTCTAAGATAATAGAAATTAACCATACAAAAAACTGTTATTTTTTAAAAAATATTTCCTACAGACGACATTTCAAAGAAATTTATATTAACTCTTCAGCACATATTTCATAAAATGTATAATATACAGGTCAAGGCCAATTTAAAAGCGGAATTGAAGGTGAAAATCGTAATTTATATTAAGGTAGGTCAAGACTCTTGTTACCCCCAAGTTACAGTACAAATCATTGCGTTTGAACTAAGACACTATCTTGATTACAGAATAGAGTTATAGTAATATTGTTAGCGTCGCTATCTCCAAATGAACTACGAACTTCCTAACTACCTTGTTACACAATGACTTACGGACAATTTGTGATGTTCGGATTTTAGATTTGTATTACAAGTCAATGACGTATTCCTATTCGATAGATACAAAAAATCATGTCAGTTGTAAATTACGCGCAACAGGCATTCCTATTATAAAACATTATTTCATAAACCGCAATTAACACAATTTTATAAGTAGCTTATATATACAGTCGGTTTTAGGGAAAAAATATACATTATTACAAAATAGAAAAGTCGGTAAATTTGTCGAATCACGGCTCTAAAAAAAAAAATTAACCTAACCCAATGATTCCTCGGAACTGAGATAATATCATTTAAATCATGAATGTAATATTATCAGCTTTATAAGATTTTAAGAGGTCCACAGCCATGCGCTTCCTATATATTACAAGTAATATATAGGAAGCGCGTGGCTGTGGTACTACAAGTAGTACCCACATACAAGTCGTAAAGAACGATAGAAAAAAATTTGGAGTTGTTTTAATGTGGAGCCGTGATTCGACTTGTGACTTTTCGGTAAATGTTTACCGAAAAGTCACAAGAAACAGTTACATTATTATCGTCATGATTTCACAATTATTTGGTGTTTTAAAGGGTTTGTTTGCGATGTCTTCATGAGGGATTGTCTTCTACTAGGACCTACAATGGATGAAACTTAAAAATAAGTTTTAAATCAGTACTAAATTCATATAAAAACTATCCCGCGAGATGTGGATATAGCGGGGAACTGACTGACTGAAAATATGTACCTACTATGCATTGCTTTAAAGAAAAATAATACTCTAATATACACTAAATAGTATTTAATAACAATTTTTTCCTGTACATATATGATATAACTTATAAGGAGAATATATCCAATGGGTAGATATATAGAACGTGTATTTGCAACGATAAAACCTTATGTCTAAACTGAAAATCTAAATCATTTGCATTCCTCAACTATCCAGATCGGTTAATTTTATACAAACGGATTTTTTTGAAGTCAATTATTAACTTAGCTAATTTTTTCAAAATATGTATAATTTCAGCGCTGCCAACTTCGATACCAGTTCTCAAAGCAGATAAGGACCGCTACCAACCTGGAGAAACTTTGCGAGCAAACTGTACCTCACCACCTGCTAGACCTTCTGCAAACCTTACTGTATATGTCAATGAGGAAGCGGTTAGTATAATTAAACTAATATTTACCATAAATTGTATTGTTAGAAAATAAATATACCTATTGAATAAGTGTAACCTACATATTAGATTAAATCTTTACTATGTTTCTTTCTACCTCCTATTAGTCGCCGGTGGCTATTCTCTATAAACTACTGGCTATATGTAGAAAATAAAGTACAAAAGGTCGGGTGCTGACAGTGTAGCTCTCATCGCCCAATGCGACAAAAATGTTCGAATCAGATCAGGTTATCGGGAAATCAGGTGCTGGACCACTTTCATCGAGTCAAGGCCAAGGGTTTAATCACCTCCAACTCTTACTGAGTGATAAGAATTGAGATTTGCAACCTCACTTAAGTCTTCTGGAAAAGTACCAACGCTTAGATGAAACAAAACCTTATTGTTAAAATATATCTGATTCATTTCATTCATCTGTGGTTTATTTATAAACACTTTAATAATACTAACTAACCGACGTGAGACTGATCGTAAATTAAATGTAAAATGATTCATGTGCACTTTTTATTATTATTAGTATAATTTGTTTTTTTTAATGTATCCTTTATTAGTTTAGTTTGTTTTTTTTTTGTTCCTGTTTAGTTTCTTTTTCTTTACAAGTATATGTAATACATGTATTTTGCACTTTTTGCCTACCTCATGTAATTTAATAAATTTTCTTTTTTTCTTTTCTCACAGTGGTTGCCTGGAAGAGATCGCTCGAAAGCGATAAGGCCGCCAGTTGCCTTTCCGTTACTTGTAATTTTGTTAAATTTTTTTTTATATAATTAAGCAACAAAGTGTTAATAAATAAATAATAAATAAATAAATAAACTTTTCCAGGTTCGAGCAACAGAAACGAGCCTTCATTCATCAGATGTCGGCCTTTTCACAACGAAAGTGAATATAGAGCAAAAGATCACCCCGGATTTGTTCCCTGGTGGTCGGCTTAGGCTGGCATGCTATGCTACTTTATACAACGTTTATAATAAGTCTGCCAAGCTGGACTTTCTAACACCGGAGACCGATCCGAGGCCAGAAAGAAGTAAGTTGACGGACATTTAATTGCTTTTGTTATACAAAATCTTTGTGTATTGTTATACTTTTGTAATAATAGCCTTTATCTTTGTACCGAATAAAAACAATATAATGTACCTATTCCTCAAATATTAGTCTTGAACAATGTTCAATTTCTGTACTTCAAACAAACTGTGACTACATTTCTTCTTGACTTTCAAATTTGATTTTATAGCACGAAACATAAAATATAGGAGAAATTTTAACATCTTATATATTTATAACATACAGCTTAGGGTAATATTGCGTGCAAAAAGGTATGGGATTTTGATATGCGGGAGTCGTGGGATTTCAGTTCGCAGCAGTGCTTAAATTTATTGTAATGTAGACTTCACTTATATCAGTATAGTTTGACAGATCTTGGTACTATAAAAAAATTAAAACAGGTATTTTATATTAATTATTTGCTCTAATTAAAAAGCTTAACAATTTTATAACGTAATATTAAAATAAATAAATCTTCCTTGAAAAATGATAAAAATTCACTATTCATAGTGTAAGCATTCGATCAAAGGTCTTTTATTAATCGTAATTTTATGTGTTGTACTATATATGCGACCCCATTTTCGTTGGGTCGAACTGCGAATTAAACCATTATTTTGGTAAACGTTGCTTTTGCTAGTTCGTCTAAGTCGACATAGATGGCGCTGAAATTAAATAAAAGTTCTGCAATTTGATGTGACAAAGCGACGATGTTATACTTAATGGCCGATTTACATTATCTTAGTGTTTAGGAGAGTGCTTTAGTACAACTTGAAAGGCAAGTTCTTTAGCGTAGCGTTTACTAAAGCAAGTAGCGTTTACATGTTTCGACTAAAGTACTATCCTAAAGCACTCTCCTAAACACTAAAGGCCGATTTACATTATCTTAGTGTTTAGATAATGTAAATCGGCCTTAAGCTAAACTAACTAACTAAACAGGGAGAATTTTATTAACATAAGGTTGTTTACTTTTCTTGTATTATTATGAACATAACCACATATTTTACTTTAGACAAATGCTACTTGAATCTTGAATTTCACAAAGGATTTTAAAATATTGTATTTTTGGAACTCTTCAATTAAATGAGGGAGACGCATTTCTATTTCGTTTTTTTAAGACAAGTTAGTGATCTTTATGTATGAACACTGTCGTGTCAACCGATAGGAAAAATTATAAATACTTACATGATAAGTTTTTTCATCGTATGATTAAAATAATATTAATTCATATGCATATCCTTAACTTTAGTTATTTCAATATTATAAATACATATTTATTAATAAATAATTTATGTTTCAGTAACGCTCAACGGTGGCGCATCGACGACGTTCTTAAATTGGTTTCTACTCATCTTGCTCTTTTTTCTTCCAATGGTAATGGCGGAGGACTACGATTTGTCATATTATGAGGACTTTGATGTTAATCAAGACGATGCCATGGTATCTTTACTTGGGATATAAATATATAACTTATTATTTACGATATTATCACTTTACGGATTTAATGCGATAAATTACCACAATTATTTTTTAAAAATCACCCGATTTTTTTCACACAATATAAGGTGAAATATGATGAACCTTTTTACATAAATTCAATTACATTGTGGCCCAAGAATCTTGGCCTCAATGAACTTAATTATCATTTCTGTCTGTGAAATACCACACACATATAAATAATACTGTATACTGTATAATGAGTTAATATATCGGTATAGAGTATGAATTTACAAATGACACCGACGGAATTCGAATGTAAGGTCTCAGTGTAAAAGATAATAGTATGCAAAAATAACATCAATTTAATTTGTGATAATTAAACGCAATATAGTGCAATCGCTTAAAGTTGATGTTTGGAAATTTTGTCAGAATGTACTATTAATTATATGATTTTTTTCAATTATTGTCTTCTATTATTAAAAATAAACACATTGTATCGTATCTATATTAATTGAACGTTTTAAATTAGTTGGCGTAGTATAATGGCTGGCAAAATATAGTATATATTAACGTGATCCGGCTGCAATATTGCTAAGATTTCTTGACAAACGAAATTGTATACATATTTCTGTTAAATGGGTCACGAAAATTGCATCTCTTCAATCATTTTTATTTAAGAGAAAAAATAAGTGATAAGCTTTCTGTTTTTGACACATGTCACCAATTTTTGGGTTTGAGAAGCAAATGCTAATAGAATTGTAAAAAAAGTAGTTTGACTCGATCTCTATGGCGTACATGGAACATCCTTCATTCCCCTAATTTCCCATTTGCGGAGGTTTCGGTTTCGAACAGTTGATTTTATATAAGACCGGGACAGTCCCGTGGGAAGAAAACCTGACGCGTCTGACGTAGGTATATGCCTAATTGATGTATTGACTTTTAACTATAAATATTGTGTACTGATCGCATATATCTTTAATTTAATTATTTAATTTACCTTTTCGTCAAAAAACTTTTCGTCCAATGAAATAATTGAATTTTGACCACGAACTAACTCGTACTTAAACTTGTCTTTAAGAGTAATATTCTGACTGGAGAGCGAAAACTACAAATAAATCAGCCGTATGCACACAGAGTCCTCTATTAAACTTTATTTAATGGTACATATCTAATGAAAATAAGTGAACAGTGCAACTCAAATAGGTATACAATAACACTTCCGTGTTTTCTCTTTATCTTTCTGAAAAACATGTAACGGCCGACTACGTCTCTACTAATAATGGGAGTCCAAAGGCTGCTGTAGTTTTCTTTTATGTATGTTGGCTACGTCCACAGGTCGCTCTCTATTATAAATAAAAAAGTTATAATTACCTTATGCACCGAGTTATTGGAAGACAAATATTACTAAACTGTCAAAGCCTGTATACTACGCCGTAATTTCTAAGTTTACGTTTAGAGATGACTGATTTTTACATTAATCAAAATATTGTTATTATTTTTATCCTGTGTAATGATTCTTAATTTAAAATGGTGTACATATTTTGTAAATACAGCGTATAAGTTAATAACAATTTAAGATTTGCCTTTTGCAGTAAGAATACATTGGTACTAAGGTACAGTAATTTTCGTAAATAATATAAATCTTAAAATGAGTCTACTATTAATGTCTGAAGGTCGAAAAGTTACCAGACTAAATTAAAAACGTTTTTAATAATTTACACAAAGGGCATATCTAATTGGAAAATCATACAAAATACTTGCTTCAAACTCGAAATAATTTTAAAATAATGTCGTAAAAATTGTTAAGCTCTTTAAATAAGGAATTTTATTATTTGATACGGTTATGTAGCATAGCTATCATTATATTTTTAATTTTCTTTTTGTTAAATAAATTTTTATAATACCTTTAAAGTCGACTTGATGTTTTAACTATAAGGGATGATGACGTAAAAAATTGAGCGATGTACATTGCGTGCGTGAAACCTTTAAAGAATTTATGGCATATACTTTTTTAGCATTACACAGAAGGGATTTTTGGTTGCAGGGCTATTCTGTAAAACTGATAACGATTTAAAATTATTCCCTTCTATTGACACTCAAAGGGCGGAAATTGATAACTTATTATATCTAATGAACCAAAATTCGTAATTCCATATACAACATACGAATATGTTGGTCTCGTGGCTTCAGCTCTCTCTCTCATCCCTGAGGTCGTAGGTTCGATCCCCGGCTGTGCACCAATGGACTTTCTTTCTATGTGCGCATTTAACATTCGCTCGAACGGTGAAGGAAAACATCGTGAGGGAACCGGCATGCCTTAGACCCAAAAAGTCGACGGCGTGCGTCAGGCACAGAGGGCTAATCACCTACTTGCCTATTAGATTTAAAAATGATCATGAAACAGATTCATAAATCTGAGGCCCAGACCTAAAAAAGTTGTAGCGCCATGATTTATTTATAGAGTAGGCCTGGTACGAGAAGAGTTCTCTTAAGTTCCTCATCATCCCTTTGTCGAAACAAAAATATTAAATCTCTAATTTTGGCACTATTAAATTTTATCTGCCGGGTCAGCTGTTTGCATTAAATTGACAAACTTAGGTCCTGGATTTGTTTTCCTGATAAATAATAATTCGTATTGTTTCTAACTTGAGTACTGTGACACGAAAACGGAGTAATGTATGTTCCATGCATCATTAGCGTAACAATCCATACAATTCAGCAGGTCAACGGCCATAGACAAACAATTTTAAATTATGCTTGTATTTTTTATAAATCTCTAGAAATAAGTTCCAACGACTCACTGCTTATGTCACTGCCTAATGCCCCTGGTTAAGTGCGTTGCATCTTGTTAGGATTTAGTCAATTAAAAAAAAAACATGGTGATTAAAAAGAGTGGCGGAGAGTTTATTGCCAGTTCTACTCTTCCGTTCTACGCCCTTGATTTGGGAACTGGCACTAAATGTAAAGTTAAAAGCATTTCATTTTTTTTTGACAATCATAAGTGTACATTGTGTTACCTATATGATAAAATGATTTTTGAATTTGAATTTGAATATTTCAAAATTTCCGTACAGTTCACAAAATTTAAACAAATGACGCCTCTGTCAAGTATATTATTATTTATAGACTACAAGCCCATGGAAAAAAATACCTGTGAAATGAAACAACGTGAATAACGCTTAGAAGGCGGTTACTATATTACTTTGGATTTTAATATACTATTACTCGTAGTATGTGTCTTGCATTTGTTGTCATATACGAGTATTAAGTATATATGGATTTTTAAAAGCTATGATTATATAAGTATTGTAGTACCTATTTACATTCCTATGTAGTACCTATTATTCAGTAGAATATTAGTTAACTATATTTTTTCAAAAATTCTCAATGTTTATATGTGTTAAACCTTGTAATAATGTCATCATAGCGCTGTAGAATTTAAAACCATGCTTAATAAAAATGAATGACACTTGACAACTCCGTCAACGAAGCCTTAATGACATCATTAGGTTAGGAATCGATAAATTGGGGACTTTAATAGCGTCATATAAGCTTATGAAGGTATTACATATGTGTGTAGTAGTTATTTCTATTCCTTCAATGTATGAATGTCAATGTTTCACGATCATTTGAAAAATATGTTATCTGTGATTTTGATATGTAGTTTTGACTTATTTTTTTTAAAACGTTTAATTTTTGCTTATTACTGACTAAGATGCAACGTAGTTTACACTCAGTATATATGTATGATTTGCACGAATCTTTTATATATGGCAATTTTATATGGATTTTTTATTGAATAAGGAATTCAACTTTATTACTAAGAAATCGAATTGTAAATATATTAAGTGCAAATAAATAAAATTGACACGAACCTTTGTTTTATTTTATACAATTTCTTAATTTAATTTGAATATAATTTTATATAGGGATGATAAATGAGGATGATAAATCTGCATATATTTAAATGGAAAGTTGTGGAGGAGGCCTTTATCCTTCTACTAAATACTAAAAGACAAAACAATAGATAACTTTTACTAAATACGTACAGTTTTTATTGCATTTAGATTTTTCAGTAAAAAAAGCATGATTGCAATTGCATTGGCGAAAATTGCAATATTGCAACGCGTAAAAAGTTGAGCTTCCCACTTTTTATTATTTATTTTAAAAGTATGAACTATCAGAAAATATGAAAAATATACATCATGAACTGTACAACTCAGGACTTTTTGTTTTCTATTGAATCTATTCTGAAATCTGTTACAAACGGTTTAAGTATCTGTCTCTAATGAACAATTTTGAGGGACTTTGAGACCCAAAAATATTTCTACTATATTAAACTTTTGTTCTATACATACTTACACTTTTTGAATGTTACATAACTATAATAATTATTCTTCCTTAAAACTTAAATAATTTATCTCAAATTAGCACTATGTCGCCAGTTGTAACCGTTTGAAAAATAAATTATGGAGTACTATTTATTTTTCAGTATAGAACTCTTAGAGGGACCATAAAATAAATAGAACAAACTAATTGTGCCCAGCGTCTCCGCATAAATGAGCCGAGAATTATAAAAGCAATGCAATTAGGAGCGCGCTAGAAAAATCAAATTAAACCTCTAATGAACAAACATAGTCCATGAGTTGGCTCCCTGTAGGACGTAAGATAACCTCACTACAGAGGTATTTCTTTAAATATGCTCAATGACTTTAATGGCAACTTAAAACAAAGCTACGCAGATGAAATATTAAAAAAAAGCGTTTTGAAACATAAAAAAATATATATACGAACTTCTAACAATGTAACGTACTTTTACGTATTAAGACAAAACCAAGTTCAGGGCTGTTGCAGTCAAAATTTTGTTTTGACAGGTCTAATACAAAGTTTTTTTTTTAATGGCTTTTATTTGTGCCAACTGGGCACAAGGTACTTCGCCAGTGTCGTGAGATGATACAAAGTTAAATTCGTTTATTCGATACTAGCGTCACGTTTGTACATTAAGTACATAATACAGGAGACGTCACACGAAGCACAAAAATATTAACGACTTAGCTTTACCGCAGCGCCTGCGTCACTACAAATGATCAGTCAGTCATTAAATGAAAAGCCCCACGTTTCACCGTTAGTTTTTTCACACGAAATCACAAATATGGTCTGCGAGCTTCTCACAGTATCGCCACCACGTTGAAGGGCTTGCTGCAGTCATGAAATTCTGGCAAGCTTGGCTGGTTAACACCAAGGCACATAATAGTAAATATATTCTGCAGAATCAGCTAGTGCCAAAAGTTTAAACGGTTCGGTCGACTATGGAGTCACAATGGATGATTAGAACCTGGGAATTCGTGTTTAACAGTTTATAATCAAATAAATTATTGTATTTGTAATAAGTCTCTATCCACAACCTACACTACGCAAAAGCGCTCCTTCCGTAGTTGCATAGTTTGTCGCCGCGACTTCCGGCGCGGCATGCCACAAGTTCAGCTAAGAATTTTATGCTCGCCCTGGAGTGGGTCATTGCGCTTTGAAAGGTTTCGATCGCTTTGAATATGAAATTTACTTTGCACATTTTCAGCTACAACGTATGCCATATTTTAGTTGGCTTGCTTCGCCTTTGCGAGTAATGGAATATTGCGCGCGTTTGCCCTTTATAAATAACCTTACGCAATCAAATAATTAAATATCGAGGATAGAATTTGATCAAAGTGCATATTTTGTTCTTCTTTTAAATTATAGAATTACCTCACTACTATTTCTTTGATAAAAACGCGGCATAGTCAAAGCTTGGTTGAATTTACCTCGGATTTTATTTCTATGTTAAAATAAAGAGATTTATCTAGAAAAGACGTCGGGAAATTTTTCCAGGTGTTTGCAAAATACAGCTTGACACCTGGATTTCCTTATTGGCATCTGAATTGTTTCGCTCGGAGAAATACGGATTTGGTTTGCTATTGTATGGGTTATTTTAGGATTTCTTTACGTTTTATTGAAACATCTTGAGTCGAGGATTGTTATTTTGGTGTTTGAATGTTAAAGCTTATTCTGACATGAAATAGAAGGTGGTTTAGGGAATGAGTAGTGTTGGCCTGGTGGCTTCAGCGTGCGACTCTCATCCCTGAAGTCGCAGGTGCGATCACCGGCTGTGCAGCAATGAACTTTGGAAAAGCTCGGTGAATGAAAACATCGCGAGGAAACCGGCTTACCTTAGACCCAAAAGGTCGACGGCGTGTGTCAGGCACAGGAAGTTGATCACCTTATCATCATTAGATTGACAATTGATCATGAAACAGACAGAAATCTGAGGCCCAGACCAAAAAAGGTTGTAGCGCCACTGATTTTATTCAAAGGAAATTTATCTTTTACAAGAAGATTATTAACAACGAACTTAGAGATTATTAAAGAACTAATCATTGTTAAAAATGGGGGTGTTTAGTAGAGTGAAAATTAAGGGTTATAAGTATTTTATATTATTACCAAAAAAAAAGTTGGCTGGTATAACCCGAATAACTTTGGGGTATAATAGTTAACGAACTTCTCAAATAAATATTATATACGTATGTCACCTTCAAGACGAGAAATTCTAAAGCCAAAGAGAGTTTTTTACAAAAAGCATTCCAAATGCACATTACACACACACATGCATTCCAATACACAAAGAAAGAAATGCCAAATGCGTTGCCGGAAATTCATATTCATAATATATATAAATACTATAAGTAGTCAATTATTTATGAGGTAACATGAAACCATTTCCGTCACTATGAAATAAACAAAGTTGTTCTTACACAAAGCCAATTATTAAACATATTATGCAGGTACTAAACTGCCCTTACGTCGTATGTAAGTTCAGCCAACACATTAACAATGCAAATGTAACCACGCTGTTCTGAATTTCATGCCGAATACATATGGTAATGGAGTTTTAGGAAACCTCAGCTGTAAAGCCAAAGAAATTTACACTCTTAGACAATTTTTAATGGAAACATACATTTAAGATAGTATATAAAGTTATTTATATTGTTGTTGCGATGAAATTCCTAAGAGCAATGACCCTAACCTCAGAAAAACCCCATAGGTTATTTGTTCGTCTAACAATTGTAAACCAATAGATTTTACTTTCAATTGGGCAATTCTACGCAATTAACGCTTGCTGGGCGTACGTTGGACTTTGACCTGAAATCAATGGCGTGTGTCATAAGAGTGACCATTATCATGTGAAAAACTTATCGTTAATTCAGAAATCTGAGGTAATCCGAGGAAAACCTTTTAGAATTAACAGATATTCATTACCCTATTTTACTTATTTATATTTTAGAATACTATTAATTATTTCTATCTGTGTTGCTATTTCTTTTTAATGTTCTCGATAAATCTATAAACAGAAACACTTTAATGATTGCAGCATTGAAAAAATGCACGCAGGTTACGTTCATTGAATTTTTTGATATTATTCTGTTCTATTAATTTGGAGTTTCGGCCAGCGGCGGATCTAAAAGTGAAAGCGATATCCAGACTCCAATATTGGGTTTTAGTCCTATATCTGAGATATCATGACTATCTGTGGATATTGAAGAAATTTATACCGAAATTGGTTGCAAAAGCTCAATATTTTATTCGTGTAGGTGAGTTAATGTCAAATCAAGGACGCAGAACGTAGAAGAACTGAAAATAAAGTCTCCGTCACTAGTCGTTCCTTTACAATAACCAATGCCCTTTTTATAAAGTTTGTAAGCAACCGTTATATCATGTATATCAAGGTAAAAAATTATAATACGTAGCCGTATATATAACGATCCAAGTTTGGCCAGTCACCACAAGTAGCACCCATTCTCGAGTACGACGCATGGTCAGCCATCGACCCCTTCGCTATAGTGTAGGGAGAGAGACAACTCTTCTAAATTCTACAAATTCTTGTAAAGATATTTGTTATGGATGAGCTGGGAACCATGATTATAACGCATACTTGAAATGAATATACATTTTTATTTTGTTTTATTTTTTTAGTAACCCAACTCATGGACGCCACTTCAAGGAAGGATTTCTATCGCTATCACTATTAGAAGTTACAGAATGCTAGCCCAAGACCCACGGTTATGATCCAGAATATAAGCAAAACTTCTTATTCGTAGATATTAATGTAGATACTAGTAGGTATATTATGTAAACAGTCTTATATTACAAAACCCACATCAGATATGGGCACACCACTTATTTCACGTCTCCCTTAATTTATGAGCACAAAGTTAATTCTCGCGCATTGTTTAAAGAAAACTTTGCAGAAAGTTAGGTTTTACACGGGTTCTCTTAATTTACATTCACATGACTAAATTATGAGATTTGCTCAAGAACTCGCGAGCGAATTGCTTTGTGTAATAACATATGAAGTGTGTTCTTCAATGTTGCTTAGATACTTGAATGCCGTTATTAAGTTTTCACCAATCCTTTCTTAAAGTGAAAACGAACTCCCGTTCATAGTATAGTTAATTTTTGTAGTGAAGCTTCTTTAGGCGCTAGAGGGTAAATTTTTTACGGATGAAACGGATTGAGAGAGAGTGAGAAGGGCGAATTACCTAATAGAAATTCTATTTTTTAAATTGATACTTAGTAAAGAGAATTTATGAAATATGTACTTGTAATTTATATTTTATGCAAAATAATTTATTGAAACCTCAAATGACGAATTGTAAATTAAAATGCCACGTGTTTTTACTATCGAAGAAATGAATTTAAAAAATAAAATTTGTAAGTTATATTAATTTTCGACACTTTTAATATTTTAATGACAATTAAATACATTATATTCCTAACATATCTTCCTTTTTCCCTCCCTTTAAGTCTCGGAAATCTAAGGTTTTAGATTTGTATGAATATGAACAAGACTTAAAAATTAGTTTGCCAAAGAACTTTCACTTCTGACATGTGAACTTTGTACGTACGCACTTTTTTTTATTAGAGATTTTTATCGTTATCTTGAGTTATAGTTCCCCATGTTGAAATCACCACACATGATGGGCGATATCCTAGGAAGACATTTCATGAATAATGATTCTTACTTGTAATAACTCTCTATTAAAATAGGTCACAAAAATTAATGTATCAAAAAATATAGGACCTCCAAGATAACATAGATTATATTAAATCTGTGCAGATTATCATATTATCAAATACTCGATTTGGTCCAGCCTTCTTCGATTTTTGAACTTAGCAACAAATATTGTGATTAATTTTTATTTATATATAGATATGTATTTTCCTATATTTGCAAAAATGTCACAAGTATTTTAATACAAGGAATGAATATTTGATTTATAACAATAAAAAGCAATATAGTTACAATCATAAAATTTTATTTGAATTTTCTCGAACAATAAACTCAATTGCACGAAATGTTAAAAAATGTTGCTAGTTTTAATAACGCTTTTCATTCAAAATATTTTGGCGCTTAAACAAAGATATCATACGTACAAAGAACCGGTTACACGTGTGACACCTTACGTATCAGAAGGTAAGGTAACATAACAAATAAATAATAGTAATAGTAGACGTTTTTGACAAAGTAGTGTGTTTTGAATTCGGATGGGAGCGAGGATTCAAAGTAAGTTTAATAGTCTCACTCCCCAGGTGTCCTTGTGTCTTGGACTTAGAGTGTTTCAAGAAAAGACCGCCAATGCACTGGCAAAATATCGGTTGTCTGTAAAGTCGGTTTACTGACGATAGTTGAACGTGACAACGTCATAGGAAAATACTGATGCATTTTAAAAAAAAAAAATTATTTTATTCGTTTGATAGATATTTTGTATGGATATAGAGAAGGAGGTAAATAGAAATCACAATTGAATTGATCGATTACAATATAATAATAATACGATATATACTTTATATACAATAAAGATGTCGAACGCTGCCGAACGCGGAGGCCGATTGTGCCTTTGTCGCTCGTTCCGCGCTCTCGCTTGCAATTTAAGCTTTAAATAGAACGCCTCAGAGCGAGGTAACGCCGCATGCGTCATGCTTTTTCGTGCAGCCGGCTCCCTAGAATTATAAGACGTTGTCACGTCAAAAAATCTTTATATCACCTCTTTCAAAAAATAACTTCATCTCATAAAGTAGAATTACGTGTAGGTATTTATCTCCTCCACTACTAGAGGCAAACATTATTTTAAAGTATTTTCTTTTTTTAATCTAATTTGAACAAATAAAAACAGACACGGTTTTGGTGTTACTTTGGCATTGAGAGTGTCCATGGGCGGCGGTATCACTTAACATCAGGTCAGCCACCCGCCCGTTTTCCCCCTGTTCTATAAAAAAAGTAAATATATGTCTACCCCACGGCCTCTGTATCTGTTCTGGGACATACGTACGACTAGAAAGCCCCTTACTCAACTTAATGTGGCTGGGTCCGGCGTCCAGAAACCCTGTCAGATAACACAAGATTTACAGTGACGATATTTTGTGCACAACAAGAATAAAATATATATTTACGAGTAAATAGTAAGACAACCACTAATGATAAACAGATTCCCTGTTTTTACGCGCTTTATATTAGCTTCACCTGTAGATATGTATGTATGTATGTATGTATGTAACCGACTCCTTCGGACTCGATTTTGACCCACTTTTAACGGGCAGATTTAATTCAAACTTTGCGCACCTGTCAAAGATCGATGACAATGCAATAATCCGGAAAAAAAAATTGTTTAAAAAAACTAGAACACACGCTTTTAAAGCACATTAAACTAAAAAGTGAAAAATAATTCCTAATTTAGGCTGAAAATGGTAATGAAAAAAAATACTGGTATTATTGTGAAAAAGCGTGGGGCGCTCTGTGCCATATTTTTCGTCCATCGAGCAACTAAACTATTATTTATTTAAAGTAAGGAAATGAATATGAAGTCGACTCCAATAACTCATTAGGTTCAGTCAACCTTACATGATTGACTGAACCCAAGTTTCATAAATTTGTATATTTTCAGTGATCGACAAAACATGTCTTTTAAACCCAGACAAAGGGCCGTGTCGCGGTGAAATCATTATGTACTACTTTGATCCAAAAACCAAAGACTGCTCAAAATTTTTTTGGGGTGGTTGTCAAGGCAACGGAAATAGATTCGATTCAAGATACGATTGCATTCAAAATTGTTTGAGGGCTCCCGACGGTAGACGTGCGTATTAAAACTTATATTGGATTGATTTTACAAATCATAACATTATTAAGCTTAATTTAAGATATATTGAAACAATTTAATCTTAGTTGCATTCCTCACTTTATTTAAAGATTTGTGTTTAAGTATGGAACAATCAGGTCTATATTCCGAAATAAACATACTTTTATTCAAACAAAATCCATTAAAATAAATTCCACTGCAGCCCTGCGATTCTGTAACTCACTTTTCGAACTCACACAGCGGTTTTCGCATCGGCTGCTTCACGACTGATTTGAGAGCGACCGCCGATGCCAAAACCGCTGTGTGAGTTCGAAAAGTGAGTTACAGAATCGCAAGGCTGTGATAACTAAATAAAACCGGTTCATAATATAACGTTTTCATACTTTTTCCAGGACAACGTCCGAGATGGTGCAGCCTCACGTTTGACTATGGATTTTGTTTCGGATCCCTCACGCGGTGGTATTATGATCCCATTTGGAAGGTTTGTAAAGAGCGAATATATTCGGGCTGTGGTGGAAATAGAAATAACTTCTATAATAAAGAACAGGTGGGTTAGAAACAGTTCAATAATAATATTTTTCTATAGTTACTCGTTCTCGTATGCTACATTGTATAGCCCACTTTCCATGACCAACAACTATATTGCAGCAATCATTTACAACACATGAATGTTCACAAGCATGTTCAATGTTCATATGTTAAAATTTATTTGATTTTCCTAGTATACTTATATACTTAGCCACTATAAAAATAGTGCTAATTTGAAACAAAAACTGAACTGCAAGTGAATGTTAACATAAGTGTTAGGCTTTATAACACATTCTCTCATGATTTTTAATTAATATACATTAGTATTTCATTTAAGTCCAAAATTGTTTGTTAGCTTTTGCAATAATACAAATAGGGTTAATTAGGTATCATGGCGATTGCATATAGCTGATATTAAGCGAGACTTTTACAATGATTAATTTATATATTGTATTTTAAGAGCAGTGTTGGCCTCAGAGGTTATATCTCTGAGGTCGTAGGCTCGATCTCAGCTGTGTACCAATGGATTCTGTATAGGTGTGCACTGTGCATTCGTTTGTAGGGTGAAATAAAATATCATGCCTTAGACTCATAAAGTTGACGGCGTGTCAGGCATAGAAGGCTGATCACCTCTCCTATTAAAAAAGTACACATGTCACAAGTGAAACTTTTTTGGCAGACCAATTTTTTAACTCTTGTTCATATTTATAAAAATCTAAAACTTTAGAATTCCGAGACTTAGAGGGAGGGAAAAAGGAGGGAAAACATATCTTATGTTAGGAATTTAACTGTCATTAAAATATTGAAAGTGTCGAAAATTAATACAAATTAAAAAATTTATTTTTTTATTTATTGCTTCGATAATAAAAAGACGTGGCATTTTAATTTACAATTTGTCACTTTCAATTAATTATTTTGCATAAAATATAAAATACTAATATTTCATAAATTCCCATCAAGAAATTCTATAAGGTAATTCGCCTTTCTCACTCTCTTAATCGGTCTCCCTTTTCTTCGACAAAAACGCTGCACATCTTCGTGATGCCAATATTATTATTACCGTGTTCATTCATCATTCATCCGTAAAAATTTTACCCTCATGCGCCTAAAGAAGTTTCACTTCAAAAAACAAATGATCACGAAATAGATACAGAAATCTGAGGTCGAGACATAAAAGGCATCATTGATTTTTTTTTATATGGCAAATTCGAAGGTTCGCTTACTGTATATGAAATATTTTTCAGTGTGAATCGATATGCACTTATCAAACGGGTGTTTTGAAAACTCAGAGGAAGAAGAAAGATCGAGTTAAGAAAATCCTAATCATAAACCCTATAGGAGCTACATCAAAGCGAGGGAAGTCTCAGCGAAGTACTACTAAACTCTTGAATATAACAGCTAATAAAACTCAATAAAGAACTTTATGAAAATCATTTTCAAAAGGGAGCTTCGAAATGTATATTACATGAGATAAAAATAAGTCTTAACATCTTTGCTTCTATTTCTGTAATCCTTCAAAGCCTATTATCGTGTTATAGTTATTTTTTCTTCTAATATACTATGTTCTTCTAATGTAGTGAATAACACGCAGTATTTTGGGGTCATCCATAACAAAACATAAAAAACACTACAGTTCTTTCTTGGATCTAATTCTTATTTTATTTCTATTAAATTTCGTAGTTAATCTTATTATTTGTTTATTTTGTATGGACATGTAAAAGTAAATGAGTAGAAATGAATAAACCTTTATTAATGCAGGAAAACTTTTTTTTTTTTTTCTTCATTTACATTTGTTGTCAGTTTTCAAATCAAATGGTCTACAGCGGATGAGAAAATGTAATACATAATATGGATAAAAAATATTTATGACTCTAACGTAAATTAACTATTAATACATCTAGTATTGTGTTAGGCGCGAAACACACAGTCGTACGTAGGCACGTTGTTAATTATACTCAAGCGTCGTGGCACAGGCACGTCACCAATATCTTCGGTGTCTCTGCACATTAATGAGTAGCAGCAAAGCGAGCGCATCTTCGTCATCTGAAGAGGAAGACATGCTATCACGATAAAGTCAGCCTGCGTTAATGACTCTTTGTGCCGTCTCTTCGCCTCTTTGATATAATTTAAGTCGCATCCGTGCCTTATCTGTTTCACGCCGGCTCTGCGCCTGCGCCGCGCCTTCACCTTACGCCTTTTCTGTATGTTTCGCGCCTTAACGAAGTATGAACAGTCTGACTACAATATTTGTCCGTAAAATCTTAGCTTAACCGATTAACTGGTAACAATTTTAAGTAGTATTAAGTATTAATATGCCGTTGATCCTATTACTAATAATAACTAAAATTTCCCCGGTTTTAACCCAAACATTCAGCCAAATGCTTTGTATAAATTAAAATGAATTAACAGAAATGTATGTGCACCATTATTAAAACGGCAGCCCAGCTTCAAGGATATTACCACAATTACGCAAAAACATTTTATAAAAGACTCGACATTATTGTAAAAATGAGAAAACTAATAACATTATCACAGTCACCTTTAATGTACGTCACATGGGCACAAAACAAATTATCTTACCATGTACCATAAACTTACTTAACTACAAATGCTTAATTTTCCATACGCCATGTTTAGGCGTACATTTTTATTCCATTAAATCCAAAGCTAAATCTTAATTCTCACACCGAAGCTATTTTCAATATTTCTAGTAGTCGTTTGTAAATTTTATCAGATCTGAAAAAAAAAATAGATATAATTTTAAGTGATTTTGGAAAAAGCCTGTTTTTCCTGTGCCAAGTCCGAGTACGAGTACGAGTACGAAGTACGAGTATAGCGACTTGAGGATACATTTGTATCAATTATTAGATTATAGTAAAAAAGTTGAACACTGATTTTAGAAACATGAATAACTGCTATATTGTTAACTAGCTGACCCGGCAAACGTTTGTTTTTCCACGTATATTATTTCTAGGAAACATTTTTTAGTTGAATAAAAATAACTATCTACAATAATAAAAAATAAGGGTTGATCGTAGAGGGGTGAAATTTAGAAGTTGTGAGTATTTTTATATTTAATAAAAAAGTAAAAACAATTTTTTTTATCTAAAACATAAAAATGAAAAATTATAGGTGGACCCACCCTTAACCCTTAAGGGGTTTGAAAGATAGATAGTCGCCGATTCTCAGACTTACTGAATATGCATACACATTTTTATAAGAATCGGCCGGTTCGGAGGAGTATGGGAACCAACATTGTGACACGAGAATTTTATATATTAGATTTATAGGTGCGCCATGAGCAGTTCCTAAAATTAGCGCATACAAACAAATAATACTTTAAAGCTTAGAAGAACTATTAGTATGCGATGATCAACCGCCAAAAAACGTTACTACATACCGTCCGTTAGTAACACTCTTCATTAGATTAAACACGTAGGACGGACACACATCCGGGTGCATGAAACGCGTATGGAAAAGTATTCCTTGACAAATACAGTACATGATGAGAGGCAACTGTAACTTTTCCGATAGAATTTTCTTTTCATATAACGTTGTTGAGTATATCTGTAAAAAATATAAAATTTTAGAAAGCATTTTAAATACTATTAAAAAACTAGCTTCCAACTTTATACGCTTTAACTTCGGGTATTTTGCCAAGATTATTTGCCTGAATTATTACCTATGTGACTATTGTTCACGTGAAAAAGCTTATATATTTACGGTTTTACTATGGATTATATATATAATAAATATGTCAGGGAATGGTCCGATTATCGGGAAATGTTCTGATCGAGTCAATTTACCGTTGATTTTTATTGTTGCTTTGGTTAATAATTGAGATTCCTTCTATTTAACGTAATAGAATGAATCTCAATTATTACTTTTATTATAATTATTACTAAAAATAATGATAACTTATTTTGATTAGATTTGATTTGTTATTATTTAATTGTTTCATAATTTAGAATCAATACCTAACGAATAAAAGTACGAATATTGTTACGACCAATCAGAGCCGAGCAAATGCTTTGAACGGGGTCGAGGCGCCATCTTGACTTTGGACAGTGCGCTCAGTGAACGCAGGGTAGTTCTGATTGAGTATTCAGTGGAACATTGTGGAGATGAGTCGTTGAACCGAGATGGGTCTATGTAATTTGTGGTTGATTAAATTGTGATTAAAAGTGAGATCGGTGCCTTGAACCCGCTGGAAAACGAATCAATCTAAATTAAATCCTGTATTAATTCGTGTATTTTGCGAGCTAATCCATATCGATGGAGTGACGATATACTCTCCGACATATATGTTCATATACGAGTATATATAAACCTTCATCCGGCAAAACCATAATGAATCGCGTTTATAGAATTCAATATCCATATTTAATACAACTTATAGTGATTTTTACTTTATTACCTTAAAAGCGCCTGTCAGAGCTGCAATTGCAAAACCAAGGTTTGGTTTAAAGAGGAACGAAAGGCCGGCTGCGTAACCGGCAGGTAACGCGTACAATGCTGAATCATAACCTCGCTTACGGCATAAGAAGCAGATTACAGCCTGTAATAGAAGATTTACAATTAAATATTATAATAAAATAATTTCTAATAGTTTTAAAATAATTTTTATTGAAATTTACCAACTGTGTTGGATGGAGCCAAATTTTAAGTTTACGGATATTAGGTGAAAAGTAATGTACTATAAGCGTCAAATGCCTTAATTTTGTTATATTAATTGCAAAGTTATTTAAGTTATCTGACAAGATATTATACTGACAATAATGAATTTCAAATGTAATAATTAATTTATAAAAATCCTAATCAAATTCGGTATACAACGAAAATTAAGTTTTAGACCTTTGCGTTTGTTTTAATGTTTTTCTTTTGTTTATTTATTAGTAATCTTACAGCTAACATACATATTATTAAACAAAACGCTTAGACAATATAGAAAGGCAAAACAGATAACATAGATAAACAAACTATATGAAACAGAAAACATAAGTAAGTACATTAATATATAAAAAGAAAAAATAAAAGAAAACCGAAATTTAACATTCCACAAACGACAATTAATACTTAATATTTAATTATATTTTAGACTCGAAAAAAATATTGTTTCAATAAGTAACCAGTCTATGCGTGATGTTGCTTCCTAAAATTATCTAGTTGAAGACTAAAAAATATTTTGTCAACATTTCTAGTATATACTTATATAACAGCTTTTCATATATATTTTAGAGGCTGCTATCGCGTGAATTATATTTATGGGGTCTGAAGAGACAGTTTATTATGAAGCCACATGTGTTCCAACAGAAAATAATACCAAAGTTAAATTATAGTCGACGACTTTTCATATAAAATGCTGGGGCTATTTTCTTGTTTATAGGTAGGTCGATGACATAAATAAAGTATCGATTTAAATATTTTTGAAAATTATAATTTTTTTTAAAAATATTCTAAGAATTTGAGAGTCCGGTGTCTGTCTCATCACAAAATGATTGTTTGGCCAATCAACACTAGAATCACGGGGTTTTATGTTTGTTATCCACGAATCCACAGAGGCACTAGGCAGTCTCTGCATGATAAGGTTAAATATAATATAAATGTTAGTAGCCCATTTATTTCAACTCTCCCATAGTTTTATTTTACTAGTCAAAATATTTCGTACTCTATAAATACCGATATAGCTGCCGAAGAATAAGGCCATGCTAAAGTGCCTGCCCCGAATGCCCGACAGAGCTTTCAATGGCGTCCGAAGTTTCGGCAAAATTGTTTTTGCAAAGGTAAAGGCTAGTCCGGCTGAGAAGTATTTCGCTGATCCCTGAAAATATGCATTAAGAATGTATTGCATTGCATTTTAATATCAAAATTCGTGAAAATGTTTTGACTGCGATTAGGTAGAAGGTTTATTATGTTTTTGGCTGTATATAAATAATTATAGAAGTTAAACATTTCTGTATTGGTTCAGGTTTGTATGCTATTAATTTTTAAATTTTAGACATGCCATAGGCGTTGGTGAATAGCCGTGAATCAAACGCAAATGTAAAATGTTCGTATTGTATTCTCTTATCTCTAACAAAACTCACCTTAAATATATATTGCAAACACGGGCCGTCGTGTGGACAAACATTATTTGTATCATCTGTTTTTCTTCTTACTTTTTCAGGTGTAAATAACCTAAAAAGGATAGCAGTCTAAATATTATATTCATAATTCTATGCCGATATGACCAGTATGCTGAGGTCCTGTGTTTGGTTCCCGGTAATTCAACATTTATTTTATTTTAGAACAGAACCACTAATTTAGGTACATAAAGAAAAAATTCTATGCCCTTAGGGTCCACCCTAAATGAAAAACAAAAATTCATGCTACCCGTAACAGTCAAGCTCCGGTCAAAACCAAATTAATTATATACGACTAGTAGACTCGGCCAAGCGTTGCTGTGGCTAAGATTTTTGTTATATTACATAGTAGTAAACTATTCAAGAGAAACGGCAGGAGAACACCAATCCACCATGCTTTTTTGGTGGTTATGCCATTAAATTGTAGCTAAAGTGAAACGTTGGTATTTATTTTGATAAGGATCAATTCCTAGGTACGAATAAAGAGCCTTTTGCTAGCG
The DNA here is from genome assembly GCF_905475465.1 of Pieris napi. NCBI lineage: Eukaryota > Metazoa > Arthropoda > Insecta > Lepidoptera > Pieridae > Pieris > Pieris napi. The sequence goes on from NC_062250.1 coordinate 7,494,850, forward strand.
ATGGTATTTTAATAAAAAAAAATATTAAAAGGTATTGTGACGTAACGATAAAAGATAGAGACATGCTGTCGTGTCGTGCTTTTTTATAGATAGTGATGTGTCCTGAAAAATTGTAATACATCATTTTGTTCTATCATTAATAGTTTTCGCAGCGCACGCGATTGAAGGAAGTTTTTTGTTTATTTTTTTACACCTGGGTTAGATTATTCAAGTTTTAGTAAGCATCCCTATTTTTTTTGAAAATATAGCCTATGTCACTCGGGAATAGTGTAGCTTGCCAACGCTGAAAGAATTGTTGAAATCGGTCCAGTAGTTTCGGAGCCTATTCATTTCAAACAAACAAAAAATCAAATCTTTCCTCTTTATAATATTAGTATAGAAGAATATTTCAACAGACCGAGAACAAATTGTGGACGATGAACACAGCCCTATACAATTGTTTATGAGCTTATATAACTTACCAAAGTAACGGTGTTCGATTCTTCTTCTCTCCTTCTAAACGCATGAGATAGAAGAGGAGAGCACTACCCAAGGAGAAGAGAAGCATTTGTTTAGATGTACCGAGTGATATGTATCCAGAACGCTGAAGGCTCCGTAGCCAGTACTCTATAACCTGAAAATTATATATTGAATATCTTACTATATATTTGAAGGCGCATTGGTCTAGTGGTTAGTACCACTGACTGCGAATTCATGGGTCCCGGGTTCGATCCCCGGCTGAGACAAACATCGATGTGATGAGCATTTGATGTTGTGCTTAGGTCTTGGGTGTTTAAATATGTATTTATATGTCTATCTTTCTATAATATATATGTATATCCGTTGCCTAGTACCCATAACACAAGCTTCACCAGTTTAATGGGACTAGGTCATTTGGTGTGAATTGTCCAATCATATAAAAATATTTACCTATAACTAGCTGGTGCCCGCGATTTCGTCTGCGCAGCCCTGCGATTCTGTAACTCACTTTTCGAACTCACACAGCGGTTTTCGCATCGGCGGTCGCTCTCAAATCAGTCGTGAATCAGTCATTTTATGATTTGGCATTCTGAAAAGGTGGGACCTTGTAGTTTATTGTTTATCAGAATGCCAAATCATAAAATGACTGCTTCACGGCTGATTTGAGAGCGACCGCCGATGCGAAAACCGCTGTGTGAGTTCGAAAAGTGAGTTACAGAATCGCAGGGCTGGATTAAAATAATATTTGCTCAAATGATGTAGAAAGACATATTTTATCTACTTTAAATACCAGAAGCGATAAAAGTATCTATTATCATTTAGGAATCAATTTATTACTACCAAATGTACATTTAAAATAAATTCTAAATTTTATTGTATGGTTCACTATTTTGGCTATAATGGCTTACACATAAGATATAGATATATACTGTGGCGGGGTTTACATAGCATAGAATAGCTCGCATGTTTACTTGATATTTCTTCTTCTTTGGCCAATTTACACAATATCTGTATAAATTGTAGCCTATGTGTTATTCTGATGTATAAGCTATATTATTGTAAAGTTTCATTAAAATTCATTCAGTAGTTTTTACATGAAAGAGTAACAACCATCCATCTATACTTACAAAATTTCGCGTTTATAATATCAATAGGATATTTTAGAAACAACTTTTAATTAAGTCTAAGTTATAATATATGTAAGTCAAAATTGCTAAATTAACTTACCAAATTACTAAATAAATTGATAACTAATCCTCTTCTTGATGGAGGTTCTAGAAGAATAAATACCCCGTTTATCATGTTAGGAATCATCAGATATGTGTAGTAGTTTATCTTTCTTCCCATTAGTAATCTGAAAAAGAAATTTGTATCGTGATATCTTTATTACACTCGTAGGGTGGAAGATAGTATAAGATCCCGATATACAACGACCTTCACCGAGATGCTTATTAAATGAAACGTATTTTATATTTAATTTAATATGTCAATAAATATAATCCATATGGGTTGCCTAGCAAATTTCAGTCCAGAGTATGTTTAATTAATATTTAAAAAAAAAAAATTTTTTTATAATTTGCATGTAGTAATTTTTTTAATTTTTTTCAATCAATATTTTTAATCAGGGTAGTATTATATATGTATCACTATAACTTTCTTTTTTACTAAAGATGTATATATACTTTAGTGTAACATAAAAAATATACACATAAATAATTAATTGATTAAAAACAACCTAACGATTGCATATTCTATGGGCTTCATACTTTCGATTGGTATAGAATTTATCTAATAATCATATCGGTGAAATGTTTAAAACATTTTTTTTTTTAATATTAATTAAAATACTCTGGACTGAAATTAGCTAGGCAACCCATATGGATTATATTTATTGTCATATTAAATTAAATATAAAATACGTTTCATTAAATAAGCATCTCGGTGAAAGTCGTTGTATATCGGGATCTTAGACCAAGAAGGAAGGTGTATTGTTCTTCCAGCCTAAAGGGAGGATCTCCGACCAGTACAACCACTGAATGACCGGCCCGAAGGCCCCAATGGTAAAAAATTTTTTAGGAATGTAATCTCGCTGTTGGTCTGAAGGGCTTTGACAGCTCAGCTCAAGCTGTTTTAGCGAGCGTAGGTGGGCCGGAATGGGCTTTCGTCCGCAAATAGCGTCGGCAGGACGGTAACTCACTGGAGTGAGTAGTGCAGAGTAAACCCCAGTGGCTAAGGTCCAGAAGTAGTACATATCCTTAGCAGCCGGATTAACTTTATGTACTTTAACTAACTGTATGAAGTCATCGCACTTATTTGTAATAAGCGCAGATTTGTGTATCGCTACAGTGGAATTATTTTGTTAAAACAAGAGACAGTAGAACTATTAAAATTTATTTTAAGTTTTTTTAGTGTAGTGTACGTTCCTTATTCGATAATTTCAAAGACACGTAGGAACGTTGTTGTTCGTCATAAGGTTTCATAGTGATTACGATGTGAAATAAGCAATGCTGAAAAAGTAACTTCTCTTATCTCAGAAGTACCTATTGCTCTGTCCAAAATATTTTAGCCTTGGAAAAACTACGATAGCATAAATATCTAGGTAGGTAGGTGGTATTTTAATGGGGCCCTTGGGGGCCTATAAATAGTACCTGTATAAAATGTTTGTGTATCTATGTTATTACCTAGTTATTTAGTTATTATTACTTAGTAACAATATATTATTAGGTGCTATGTTAGTAGTGAACGCCTTATAAAGTGCACTTTATAGAATCTTTAAATTACTGTATCTGATCTTCTTCTTAACTGAATTACTACGCCCAACGCCTAGCGGAGATGCCACTAGAGCGTTCACATTTCACATACTATGAAATCTATCCAAATTTTAAAGCAAAAGCAAATCGTCGAAACAGAACCTCGTAGTATTGAAAATCTACTACTTGGGGTTTTTTGAATTCGGTTAAAGAACTCACTGGCTTCGCCGGTTTTCTTAGTCAAACTTTACTTAGTCTTTAGAAAAACGGGGTTCACTGTAATTCTTGTACCATAAATCCATTAAAATTTCTCCAAACATCTGTATTATTATTACGCAATTGACAAGATGAGACTAACAAATCAGAAAACAATACTCCTTAGGGATGCTGGTATATTATTTAAGACCTACTTCTCCGGAGATTAAATAGGAAACCGTATAGGGCGATACCACTACTACACTACTATACTAAAACGGTATTTAATATTTTTATCCCATTTACAAAGTGTTAAAGCGAACGTTTGCAAATGACGACCGCCATATATTTTGATCTTTATTTATTGATTCTATTCAGTTTTTTTATGGTAATATTATGCTATATTTTTAGTTATCAATTTCCTCTTATGTTTTATTTGAAAAATATTTTCATCGCACGGATTCTTTTTGAAATAGGAAAATGTATCGCAGGATAAAACGGGTGTGTGTTTAACCTAATACTGAAAACTCACTTGGGAAATACATAAAGAAACGAAGTTTCTACGTTCTAAATCATTCCTATATTTATTCATAGGTTGGTATGATTAGAACAATAGATAAACTATTTTAAATTAATAGAAAACGTCATATTTGCATATTATTAACTAAAAAGAAAATTCGGTATTAAATTTTGTTAACCTTTGTGGGTCTGTCGATTAAGCACCAGTATAAAACGATGTTAAAGAAAAATAAGAAAACATACATAAGTACAAACTTCATTGCGAGTCCCATTCATTAGTTAGCATATTATATATAACTAGCTGATCCGGCAAACGTCGTTTTGCCACGTTTATCATTTATAATAAAAAATAGGGGTTGATCGTAGAGGGGTGAAAATTAGGAGTTGTATGTATTTTTTAATGCTGTATCATAAAAAAATAAATCCCTTAACATTTAGAGGGATGAAAAATAAATGTTGTCCGATTCTCAGACATACCCAATATGCACACAAAATTTCATGAGAATCGGTCAAGACGTTTCGGAGGAGTTTAACCACAAACACCGCGACACGAGAATTTTATTTATTAGATATACCTTACCTAAGAAAGCAGCTAAGTGATATACATGTTCCACTGATGAGACCCCCTAATATCGTTGACCTAATATAATACTCTCCAGCCTTTATCAGCTCATTCTTTTCCAGAACCTTTTTTCCGCGTAAAGCATTTTGAGCCTGGAATAAGAATATGTAATTGTTAAAAACATTAAAACAGAAATAAAACCTTAGCGGTTTAAGCTCTGGTAATTCCTACGTACTATATACGGAAAAAATAATGCCTGTTATGGAGTCTAATCATCTAAAAACATTCTAAACACATTTCTCTTTACATTGATTAATTAAGTATAATGAATCATAATAATAAAAAACATTACTATTGAGAATGGCTATTTACGAGAAAAATTATAATAACATCTGGTCAGTAGAAGTAGTGTTGGTCAAGATGATTGAGAGTGCGCCTCTTACTTCAAAGATCGTAGGTTCAAACCCCGGGTTTGCACCGGGATTTTCCTTTCTATGTGCACATTTAACACTTAAAATGAAGAAAAGCGGCATAATTTAGAGCCAAAAAGTCGACGGCGTGTGGCAGGCAAGAAAGCAGCCCTGCGATTCTGTAACTCACTTTTCGAACTCACACAGCGGTTTTCGCATCGGCGGTCGCTCTCAAATCAGTCGTGAAGCAGTCATTTTATGATTTGGCATTCTGAAAAGGTGGGAGCTTGTAGTTTATTGTTTATCACACCGCTCTAGCTCAGCTCACACCGCTGTGTGAGTTCGAAAAGTGAGTTACAGAATCGCAGGGAAAATCACTTACTTGCCTATTAGAATTTTCACAGAAACACATACAAAAATCTGAAGCCAAGACCAAGGGTTATAGTGCTAATATTGTTCTTATATCCATTTATTGAAGGCACAGATGCACTCCTAACATGAGGCTACTTTTTGAATATGTAAGGGGTACCATAGAATTTGTTCTTGTGGGAAAAACCGTACATACCAAGTGTATAACAGCGTAAAACCGAGCGCTACCAATAAACGAATCTATGTATGTCTGTATTGATGATGACCAGCAGCTTCTATCCCATGGATGTAAAATCTCACTGCAGTGAAGGTCCCGGCACGCACTCTCGAACATGTGTTTGCTGATCTCCGCCATTTTCAGGTTACCTTAAACAAAGTTTAAAATTGTAAATTATCACGAGAAAAACTATGACAAGATGGCGCTGGCTCTAAATTTTTCGACCTTAAGAATCGCTCTGCTACGTCTTTTAATAGTTTGTAACTATTTTTATAATATGCTTCATAATTGCATGTTTGTGCGACAATAAATAATAATTAAGGAAATAATAAAAAAAAACCTAGGTAAAACATTTTCATAGACCGAAACTTATCAGAACGCGCGAATTGTGATTTTTTAAATACTACGCGCTTAAATTTGAAATCACCAGTACTGTTAAGAAATGATTCCAATTCGACAAAGACATATCACAATAATAGATTGTCACTCTATTGCTATTAATATTAATTCCTCTTGTTAAAATGTTCTAGACGTTTGTTGGTTGTCAAGGTGAATTTTTCTAGTTGCTATGGTGATCTTTCTTTGATAATTATTATCCAAAGTCCACTGTTTAATCTGATAGAGGAACAAAATTTGATGGTTTGGTAAAACATTTCTATAAGATTATTAAATATATATTTTTAACGATCAATATTAACAAAGTATTCCCTCGAAAATTAATTTTGTTATACAGTTGAATCACAATTTTAGTTAAAATATATTATAATTAAGTTAAGTAATGCGCGGATAATACATTTTATAATTGTTTTATAAAAATGTAATTAAAAACATAGACTTTCGTAAGCATTAAAGTGTGCAAAATGGGAACAGAGTGGATGATTGTTCCATCAGAGTAATTGAACTAACGAAGATGTAGGTGCAACTATTACACATCTGGGTCACCGCTAACTTGTGCATGCCTCGGGAGTTCTAGTGCAATAATATTATTGGAATATTATATATATATATTGCGGATATTTAAATTCATTATTAACTACCTGTTCTTGAGAAGAATTCTACTCGCATAGACTTACCAATAGATAGCCAATAGATAATATAATTCCTGGGGTACATAGGAATATACATTTAAATCGTAAATACATTTAAGTTTTGTGTACCAAAGTAGTTGCAGGAAACTATATAGCTACTGTACTTTCGGAAATTCTTACAACTTAAAAACTTATATGTAATTCAACTATATTTAAGTCTGTCTATATATAAAATTGTATTTTGATATTTTATTTTAGATTCAATCTGTGCGAAGTCAATTGACATTTTTAATCGTCATTGTTAATCAAGCTAGATTATTGATATATTCGATTGTTCAATTTATTAAAAAAGATCTTAATTATATTGTTATAAAAAAAAATTGTGATAAAAATATAATACATATTGCTGAGTTTTATTAAATGTAAAACTCTAAATGTTAAGCCTAGGCTGACTAATGTTTATTATTGAAAAAGTTAAAATTCACGGAATTCGGACTGAAAATATATTAAATAAAACTGTTAAAACTTATACCTTAAACGCTTAAAGACGATAATATAAACAATATAAATTTTTGCGTAAAAAAAAATTTAATAGGATATATACATTAAATTGGTATATAATAAATTTTTTATTGGATATACATTAAATGTAAATAATATTCAATGTGTGACAAATGTATTCGCTTTACAACATCCTTGACAACGCCAACATCGTCCAATTCATAAAATGCAACAGGCTCAAGTGGTGGGGAATTGTGCACCGAATTCTGGATGACAGAAATCAACCCGGTAGACCGAGGCGCTGGTGGGATGGCGTTGTCAAGGACCTCGAAACAATAGGGGATCGATGTTGGACACAAGAAGCACCAAAAATAATGCGATGACGAAATATAATTGAGGAGGCTAAGGCCACAAGGGGCTGTATAGCTATTGATGATGATGATTATGTAACAAATCAATTATCATTAAATAGCTCACATAGTTCGCATGTGCTCGCATCAATGTCATGAAGTCATTGGCAATATTATAAAGTTCAAAGTAATTTATTTTGATACTTATCATCACACTATCATCTATTTGTAAAAAGCTTCATTTTACATACATTTATCGGTAATTTTCTATCTCTGTTACCATGGTTACAGATATCAGATAGCTTAACTTCTCTCCTTTACCATGTACAGTGACGTAAATGATAAATGTCTTAAGTGCACTCGAACCGGGCAATAAAATAGCGAGGTTGTGGCCTTAATTTACATGCACTTCACTTTTAAAGCGTGCGTACTGAGATCGATAGTTCTTCAAGTTCTTTTGAAAAGCATGCAATTAAAAGTATCAACGATATGCCATATATAAAAGGCGAAGAAAATCTTGACCTTGTTCAGAAATAAAAAAAGACGATAGTAGAAGTATTTAATTAGAACCAAAACAGATATTTTTTTGAATTTGAATTTAATGACGTAATTTATTTCTCTTCTACTCAGGAGGGTGTTGCATTTTACTTAAAATAGGTTATTTTAATATTAATTCTACATCCCATTCATGCATACTTTTGAAACAACTTGTGTGAAGTTGGACTTAAAAAAGACTTTTACAATTATAAGGCTTTATTGGACTTTACATTTTCAACATACTTAATTTTGATTCAGTATTGTGGTGGCATTACTATTGCAATCATAAATAAACATGGCAACTATCATTCTGGCATTTGACGTTCTTAATCTGTGCGTTTCCATTCACTACAGATAAAACCTCTGCTACAGCTTGACCTCGGGTAGCTCAGAGTCTCCCGGGTACGTTTCCGCATTCTACCGGTGGTGCTTTGACGGTACTAAAAAACAGCATTGGTCGTATTTACACTTATTTCTACAGGAAATAATTATTTTACATTTGTAGTCGATTCTTATGAATATATTTTTTTTTTAATTCTTGCTCTTACTCATTAGCTCAAACAAATTTAATTAAAGTTAGGTTTATTAAAATAAAGAGTATCAATTAATTGCACGAAGTTTATATAACATAGGAGTTTCTATTATTGGTTTAATTATAATTGGTTATAATTTTTACTAATCTGTGATCGTGCTCCATTTGTGTATTTAGCGCCATTCATACAAAAGTCAAAATGGCAACACAATGTACACATATGAACGTCAAAACAGGAATACATGTTAATGCTTCTAATTTTACATTTACTGCCAGTTCTCAAATCAAGGGCGTTTGAGCAAGAACGGAATAGAAGAACTGACAATACTCCGCCACCCTTTTTAATCGCCAAGCTTTTTGTTTTACACTGGAGCTGCAACCATTACTCCATGTTCCACATGACTTCTTAAGTAATTATATTTACGCATATTAATTAACTTTAATTTATAATATTCTATCCCAGAAGAAACCTGCTCAGTAAGAGGGCTGCGTGCAATGAACCCCATGAGAGCTAGAAGAGGAATATAAAATCCTCAGGGGATATGTAAATGAATTTCTACCTCGCATATAAAAAAAAAAATAAAGCAGTAGTGACTACATCGTAGATAAACGTTTATAAGCTAAGTAGCTCTTTAACTAGAATTTGTTATCTACAGTAAATAGCTTGAGTTCAATTCAGTAACTGATGTTGCAAATTCTTAGAATTTTGTTCGCTAACATAAAACTTGTATACTAGGAACTCGAGGAAGTTTGTATAAAATGAAATATTATATTCAATCTCACGGCGTCGGGACGTGACGACCCATCGGCCACTCACTAGCGCAATCAGTCAACCCCTATCTAGTGGGAGTGCCATGCTGTGGGCTTCAGCCAAATGGGCAGGCACGACCGGGGAAGTAATACTGTCTCTCAAAAAACCAACGTGAAGTGATGCAATGGGTTCACGTTGTTTTTCGGTAAGACTCCCCCCACCTCAATAAATATGAAGGTGCGGAACTAACAGAAACTCCCTCACGCGGTTTCATCATCGGACGTCAAGGCAGAATACAAGATACCATCCATACGGACGTCCGGATCCGGACGTCACTTCGCGACGTGGTTCCAGAACTGAGTGTTTCTCAAGGCAGTTTAGCCGCGTACCACCACTATGTGGAACAAGCTGTCCACTGAAGTATTTCCGAACCAATTCTACTAAGGGTCCTTTTAGAAAAGAGCGTACCGAATTTTAAAAGGTCGGCAACGCAGTTGTCAACCTTCTGGTAATGTGAGTGCCCATGGGCGGCCGAATCACTTAACATCAGATGAGCATCCTGCCCGCTTGCCTCCTCTTACATTAAAAAATCCAAATGTAGAGTAAAACAAGATAGAGGAATACCGCGGTAAAGAAATACACCTCTTTATAATATCATAGACGCCAGATTTATTCATTTTGATCGATCCTTATAACGTTAAAAATTTATGTTTATTTTGGTGGCTACATAACTTGAAAGTTGTGTAGTACTTTATAAATTATCACAGACTATTGTCTGTAAAGTGACGCTACAACCCCCAGTTATTAAATCGTTTGATTTTAAAGACCGGCAGATGATCAGTATTCTGTGCCTGACACACGCCATAGATTTTTGGATTTTAGGTATTCTGGTTTTCTCGCGATATATTCCTGGACCATACATGTTACATATGTAGTATTTTTATAACGTATATATATATATTCCATTTATTCTCAGCTAGGGTAAAACGCCAGGCGTGAAGCTAGCTATAGCTAGAATCCTTATGCTTTATAGAATTGCGTGGGGGTAGAGGTAGAGGCTAAAACTGCTATAAAATTAAGGAATTTCTTATCAGGCGTTTATATCTTTTTTTTACTTACTTCTTAAACATCCCTATGTTTCCTACAATAACACGATTCTACACCAAAAAGCTATTACGAGTATGTATGCTTCCGGCATATTCCACTTTATATGTGTTTACTATAAAATATAAGGGCGGAAAAGGTTTTATATAAATATCCCTTGGTACGTTAATACTCTACAAAATAGTGCTAAAAGGCAAAGTTACGCGTTAAACATAGGAAATGTGTATTCTTATCTTTCAATATCCATACAAAATAAAATTATCTTTGAAATGTAATTAAATACAAATACCAAGTTTTAGGTAGCTAATTTGCATCAGAATTCAGTAAATATAAATATTTTTATCATAATAAATAACAAATAGAAGCTAATCCTTCAGATATCAGATATATTATCAGATTAAATTAAGATTAAATATTTTCAAATTATTTCTGTATCTCCGTACTAAAATGACATTATGGACTTGAATAAAATTCAAATTGTCTTATTGTTGAGAATTCGTACGCTATTGAAGAACTAGGTTATCAATGTGATAAATGCATAATCTTCACTTTACAACATAAATTACCGGTTAATTCAAATTAATTACCGACTTATCCTTCACACTGTCATAATATTGGTTTTATTTTAAACTTTACTTAAAACGGCGTTTTTTTTTAAAGAAATCTCGCTGTTGGCCTTAAGGGCCTTTACAACTCAGCTCGGGCTGCTTTGGCGAGCGTAGCTCTGCCTGAATGGGCGTGTTTCCCACGACTAGCGCAAGGGCGTCTCCTGTGAGACTCGAACCTCGGCTTGGGCCGTCGCGGGGTGGTCAATTGCCTGAAGGGCAGGACGGAAGCTCACTGGAGTGAGCGAAGTCCGCAGTAAAAGTCCTCGATAAAACGGCGACCTCTACGCTTTGTTTTTATAGGTTAGTTTGAAAGCGTGCGTTTCATAATCCTTGAATGCCTTGAGTTTGAACCCTGGTGCACAGTTGTATTTTTACACAACACAATATATTTAAGTTTATTGTAGCATAGGTCATTGTAACAATATAAAATAGAAAGATGAATAAACACTTCTGCGCTCCTATAATCGATACTATACGTGGGTAACACTGAAAATGTTTAGAATTGGACAGTTAGAAACATTACTTATGAAAACTTTTTTTTAATTTAAATTTTAGAACTCTTTGGTAACCTAATATAGTATATTGCATTCAATTGTCATTTGTTTTTGTGAATTGGCGGCAAATCTAAAACTCTTGCTACACATAAAAATGAACCTAACGCGAGAACATTTTCGGTCAATGATTTATTATGATTTTCGTTGTGGGCTCACTAGACAACAAAGCTATGAAAGGCTGCGAATAGCATTTCTTAATGAAGCCCCATCTCGTGCCAATATTTACAATTGGTTCAACGAGTGTAAGCGTGGACGTAGCGATCTCAATGATGATCCACGTGAGGGACGTCCTTTAACAGCGACTACTGAAGATTACATCATTGCTGTGCGATGCATGATAGAGGAAGATAAGAGAGTGACCTATAAGCAGATACGGGCAAGGCTAGGCATTGGTATGAGTCAAGTTAAAAAAATATTACACAAACATTTAGGCGCCAGGAAGTTTTGTACCAGATGGATTCCCTGTACGTTAACCGACGACTAGAAACACGTTCACATGGACTGGTCTCCATCACATCGTCACAGGTGATGAAAGCTGGAAATATAGCTACTAACCCAAAACTAAAGATAAAATTCGAGGTATTCGCTTTACGAGCCCTGAAGATGCGGTGAAAGCGTACGAAAATGCCATAGAAGAGACCCCTAAGGAAGAATGGACTGCTTTTCTCAGTGGTTCCATCGAATACGACGATGTGTAGAGAGTAACGGAGAATACTTCGAAAAACAATAAAAGTATTGGCAAGTTTCTACATTAAGCCGTTTTTCATTTTCTAAAAAAATTCTAGGTATTTATGCCCATTTATAAGTGGCGTCACAGTTAAGCAGGGTATTTTACCTGTTAATTACGTTGAATTTTTAAAGTACTACGTTTGAATTTTCAGATAATTTAGATATATAATATTAATGTAAACATTATGGTGCATAAGAAATGCATATGCCTAGACTTGCAAATTTTTTTCCCGTATTTTAAAATCCAATACGTCTTACTACGGCTCTGTATTAAGATTTTATTGCAACATTCATATTTTAGAATATTATCTGTTCAAAATTGATTATTATCATGAAATTCTTTTTACAGATGTGACATTGGTTTGAGCGTGTGATTCATTCCTGAGGTCGTAATCATCATATCATTCATTAATTTAGGTATATATTGACACTTTTGAACGTCAGTAAAAAAATAATGCCTCTAAATTTACATTGACTGCCAGTTCTTAAATCAAGGGCGCAGAATGGACTCGAAAAACTGACAATAAATTCTTCGACACTCTTGTTATTGCCAAGGTTTATTTAAAAATGATTGTAAGCACCTGCAACCATTACATCATGGTCCTCATCAACAAGGCATGGTCAAATAGGAGCAGTCACTTTTACATTATTGTGCGAACAACAGGCAAACACGTGGTATTAAGGGGGATTCAAGGCAGAAAATAATTAATACATAAAAGTCAATACACCGATCGAATTCCGACCAGTCACCACCGAACCCGAACCATGGACGCCACTTCAAGCAATTTCAGTGAGTATGATGGTTATTGCACTGGGAAGAATATGGGAATAAACTAATACTAATAATAATTCCAGCATTTAAAAACAAACACTAAAGGATGAACTATAGTATAGTTATAGTAGTGAGGAAACCATCAGTATAACATGATAATAGATACGGTTAAGACCTTGGTCATTAGCTAGCTTCTTAGAATTTTTGTAATATAATGAATTAGTATAATTAATTGAAGATATAAATATATAATCGGTAATTACATATTTGGTCGAAATGATTTATGAAGTGATTACTTAAATATGATGAAATAATTTACTCAAATTTCACGTATAATTAAATTTTGAATACTTTTGTAATAGTCACTACAATATAAATAAATAAATTAATTATTTTGTTCAATGACAAAGGCAATGAAATATATGTAAGTGAATAGTGATTAAGCATTCTAAAACAATGCTGTTTATAAATATTTACATTGCAGAAGCGAATGTATAATATTTTTTATAGTTTTGTTACAATCGATGTTTTGCAAATTGTATTCCGAGAATTTCGAGATTAAGTTTAAAGGTAGGTTGGTTTGGTCTGGTTTTTCAAATGGTCTTAGGTACTTAACTATAAAAGATATTCGAATTTTACAAATCATGTAATTGCGAACACACAAAATATTTATTTTTTTTATAATTTTTTTTTATAACTAGCCTGCGGGACGCCAAAAAGGGCAGTCATCGCAGCCCATAGAAACAAAATGTTTAGTGGGTGCGTTGCCGGCCTTTGAGGGAGGAGTACACTCGAATTTTGAATAGTTATATATAGGAGTCGATTACAAAGTTCGCAAAAGAAAATGACTTGTGAAACTGTGAAAGACTTCCAGCCATCAAGGTGATGTTGATGAAATTTAAATTAAATTAAATATAAATAGAATAAATAATAAAAATAAAATTAATAATTTTTAAATTTTAGTCCATTATTAATATAAATAATTTAATTATCGTTGTATTATGCAAAAGAAATTTCGCCTACAATGCATCTTTTTTATCACGTTTAATTTAGATATTATAAAAACAAAACTTACATATTATTTTCTCAAATATCTCCAGGTAACTGCGTAATTAACAAGTAAAACAATTATGTATAATTATTCACTGACATTCAACTCCCGAGACGCGACCTCAAACTGTATACTCAATGACTCGTGCGCATTGTGTATTTGAATCAATACTTGGGATAGGATATTGTCAATTGTTTTTTTGAAATGCAACAGAAACCGAAAACAATCAGCAAGTGATATAAGAGCAACGTTGGCTAGAGCGTGCGAGGTCCTGCGTTCACGGCTGTGAAATAAAGGATTTTTTAGCAATAGCTTATACGGTCAATTAAAACTTAGTCAGGTATGCCTACGACCTAAAAATCGACTTGACAAAATTCAATCAAGAAACAGATACTAAGACCACTGGTTTTTGTACCAGAAACCAAAATTAGCGTTACTTCCATAATAGGCTTATCTGATAAGATAAAAATCCATAGTACTTAGCTAAAAGTTGGCGGATGACGAGCTATTAGCGTTGGTAAACTAAAAAAATCCATCTCATCATGATTTTCGTCATTTATTTATTTACACTTCGTTACCATAATATACAAAATCATACATATAAAAAAAGCAAAAAAAAGCAGGTTACATAAGTTATTAGGCAACGGGCGGCCTTATCGCTAACAAGCGATTTCTACCATTGCATTTTAATAGACAATAATTTAAAGGGGTAAAAACTGCGACATATGAAAGTTGAAACATACCTCGACTAACAGGTGGACAATTGTTTTTTTTTTTAATTTTGGAAATAAATTGTAATTCGTAACAAACATTCAAATATTACCTTTATAAAATTATATATTAACGTCACGCGATACAAATAATTTATCACACTAAATGTGATCGCATATAAATTTTTAATTTTTGAAGTTGTTCGGTTCATGTACCCAATTATTTAAAGTATTCAAGGGGCAATCAGATAGCCGAAACAGTTCTACAAACATTTGTTTATACAAAATAAAAATTCTACTCTGTTCTATATAGTTCATGAAACATGAACATATATGTTCAATTAGTTACACACAGTTAACGAACGAGCGAAAACAAAATTCAGTGTTACAAATGTTTCGAAATAGGACTTGTTTGACTAGAGAAAGTTGCCTACAGGTACATTTATAAAGAAGGTTTAACAAAATATCGCATTAAATTATTTCGTTTCTGTTCATAAAACAAAAGATTAGACTTAACTTTATCCTGGCCAACTAGAGATTAATGTAATATTCAAAAAAATTGTATAATAAATAGTGCTCATTAGTTTCCGGTATCACGTAATGGGGCATGGTACAGTATAATATATGTTGCATAGTGAGGCTTTTAGTTTGGTGTCGAGACCACCATATTTTACGATATTTAAATCCAAAGTGAAGGCCAGTTTTTGCTTGTGTTTACAACTTAAAAACCATATTAATCAGGATTAACAAATTATTAAATTTAATCTTATACAAAAACAACGAGCTGTAACTAGTAATACTTAATAGTAATTACGTATCAAAGATTACAGTTGAATATTTAAAGGCCTTCTTTATTTAATTTAAAGTTCATTACTCTATGCAAATAACCGTTGAAGTTCAAATGAACAATATTTTGTCAACTTACGGGCCATTTCATCGGTTTATATACTGCGATTTTTAAACTCTATTTTTATAACATAAATTGCGAAGTTTGGTACCTTATAACTTAGTATAGTTTCAGCAACAAAACACGAAGGAGACGATTAAAATTCGCGTATTTTTTTAATTGATAGAATTCCTTGTATATAAAAAAAGAAAAATGAAACGTCCTTATAAAAAATTAACAAATCATACAAGTATACAAATAAAGAAACTTCAACTGAGATAATATATTTTGTTAAAAATCCTTTAAGAAACTTATGATTGTCCCAATTTTATTAATTAATAATTTTATATTATGCTTACTGATCTATATCAAGTTTTTATAAAAATAGAAGTATTTTTTTCTTAGGAAAAAATGTATCTTCCGAATTAAACGCGCACTATTCAATAAGTAAACACACTTACTTTAAAAACGTGACACAATAAATCAAAATTTAATTTGAATGCAAACGATTTACACTTACCAGTGTCGCAAACACATCTACATGCTTCAGTGGTAAGTGACTGACTGAAAAGCAAACATTATCTATGCATGATAATCGTTTTGATAAGGTTAGGTCATAGTACTAATCATGTTAATCACACCCTATGATATGATAGACAAATATGTTATTTTTATCTGTCGATTCTTTTTTTTTGTACCTGTCAAGTCTATATGTTAAATCTTTTTATTATATATGAAACTGTTCCTGGATATAACCAATATTCAAAATGTATATTGTATTTGACCTTTCTATTATGAATATGTAGGAAATAAACTGAATAAATAAACAAGAAATTTTGTAATGCTAATATATGTAAAATGTAAGTAATTCAAAAGTATTAATACTTAATAGTTTTTCATAATATCCTGAATTTAATTTAATCATCAAAGATTGTTGGTAACTTTTAAAAATTAAAACTCTTCGATCAATGATTACTATAGAAACGCAGCAACAAACTAGGTCACTGATCCCTGTGTTTGTTCAATTAACGAGGCGTTATTAGTTATATACAGTGACCGTTCGTGTAATGGTTAGATCGGTCTAAACATGCGTTCCTATAAAATAAAAATTATATATGCACCCATTTACAGATGAAACTGTGAATTGGCGACTTGCCAATACAATTATTATGGTCCTATGGTCTAAGAGCCAGTGCTAATTGTTGCGACAATTAGATAATCACGAGGTTATCATGTTATCGATATACGGCACTTATTTTAAATGTTTTAAAATAATACAATTTTTTTCTAGAAAAAAAATATAAAGGTTTAGTCTTTCAGTGTGGCAGGCAGCCGAGGTGGTTATAATGTGTATTGCTCACTCTGTCCTCTGAGTAGCAGTGGGATTACCTTTTTGTTTTGGAATGGAATCTGATCACTGTTGGCTTGAAGGGCTTGGACAGCTCAGCTTGGGCTGTTTTGGCGAGCGTTGTGGCCGGCCGTAATGGGCTTTTCTCGCGACTAGCGCAAGGGCATCTTCTGCGAGACTCGGACCTTAGCTTGGGCTGTTGTGGGGTCAATCGCCTGAAGGGCAGGAGGTTAGGTCTGGAGTAAGCGAAGCCTTCCCGGTGAAGGCAGTTTTTTACCCTAATCTGATTTGAGTTTGCTTAGCCGCCCGCGGCTTTTAATTTGTTTTTAGCTATCGCGATTGGATCATCCGTGTCGTGTCTTGCCGTTTCGTCTCCTACGGGCCTTTTTAGTCGGGTAGTAGTGGATGGGATTACCTGGAGTGAGTTGAGTCCTAAATACCTTCGTACACGGTCTGTATAATATATATATATATATATTATATATTCCATTCCATATATATATATATATTCCAAATGAATAGTATATTATACTATTCATTTGGAATATAGCTTTAAACACTTGAATATTTAATAAATTAAAAAAGGGCAAAACATATCACCATCTTTCAGACTATTAGTAAGTGGAGTACGCTAAACAACTCTAAAGCTCACGGTAGATTACCTTTGTGGGAGATAAAGTGTGCCAATTTTTGAAGAGCTATTTGTTTTTACTGTTGCAACATATCTGTAATTTGCTAGTTTTCCGGAAAATAATTTCATGAGAAATTTTAGTACCCTTACATGTACAGACCGGCTGAGAAGTAATATTATTACTGAAGGGTAGAAAGTGTTGCTGTAAAAATTACCAATCTTATTTTTCTATAATATATGTCTAGGTAGTAAATGCATCTTAGCCTATTTTTTATGTATTAAAACAAATACAAAAATTGATGAAATGGTGGAACAAAAATTGGTCACAATTTCTCCATCCACCATAGATCATTCATTTTTTAAAAATTATAAATTACTACTAAATACCCTAAGTAACCCAGAAGAGACTAACACTAGCGACTCTTTTATCGTTTTTAAGGCAGAAGTGCAACCTGACAAAATTGTCAGTGCACAAGGAATAAAACCCAGTAACGCCAGGATGCTGATGAGACCACGTACGATACATGTACGTTACCTCCTAAGGTACAAGGGATAAATTTATTTAAATCAAAACCATGTTTACTTTTTATGTATAGAGTTGTAGCACAACTATTAATTGCTGAATTTAGGAATTATAAATATTAATATTTTCTAGTCAAAGAGATGGGTGGTGTTCAGTACTATATACAATCTAATCATTTAAGCTGTTTACTGAACGCGAGGATTTTGAAGCGATACATCAATGTTTGTAGATTGCGATCGTATGTGCTTAAAGTTTCATACAGGAAATTGCTAGTTCCAAATAAAACTTTGATATGATTTTGAATCTAGATTAAGAAAGTATTATAGACCTAAAATTGCGAGACGGGAAAACGTATGACTGCCATATGTCAAATGCATTTTTTTTTAAATGTAATAGGAGGCAAACGGGCAGGAGGCTCACCTGATGTTAAGTGATACCGCCGCCCATTGACACTCAGAATGCCAGAAGGCTCGCAAGTGCGTTGCCGGCCTTTCAAGAATTGGTACGCTCTTTTCTTGAAGGACCCTAAGTCATAACATTTTTGACACAAGAGTTACACTTAGCACTATATTATAGGTATATGATTAGCCACCTGTGTCTGATATACGCCGTCAGATTTTCGGTCTCATGGTCGTAAAAGAAAATTGGTGCAGTTTAGTTTGAACGATTACTCACATAAACCCTGAAGAGATACTTGAAAAACTCCAAACTCGTTTAATAATTTTTACGCATAGCAACATATAAAATGGTTCAACTCAACGAAATGGTACCTTTCAATAGTAACATTTTGCTTATAAAGAATTTGATAGGATAAAGGTGGTGGTTAGTAATCTTTAATCGACTAAAATCTCTCAAGAAAATTCCGCTCCCGCTGCTACGTGGTAGATATTTGTAAACATTATTATGATTTAACGACCTGAATATCATAACATCAATAAATGTTTTATATATTTAAAAAAATTAATAATAACTACGTAATGGTTGACTTCGTTCACAAAGAAGTTCGACACACTTTGTACATTTTGGAGAAGTATGAATTTAGTTCAATTCGTTTAGCCAGTGTGTACTGATTGAGTGAGATTTTGGCGGCTTTATCAGCTTCTCGAAACAATCATAGTTTTCAGAAACCAAACCAGAACCATCTGGTTATACAGGCGTAGATGATCTTTAAGTCTTCAAGTTCTTTCTTAAGAAAGATTATAATTGTCGCAAAAAAAGACAATTTTATATGAACAAAATTGGTAATAAAAAAATACATAATATGTAAAAAAAGAAAAAAATCTCATCACCTTCCTCTTGAAAGCATTACACGGTATTGCTCTGTAATATCTGGGAAGGTGATACAATAGTATGCCATGGCGTAGCATTTTTTTTATACAGTGCGGTCTAGTAGTCTATATCTAGAGATACTGTGATTATAGTAATAATGTGTTTTTAATGCCACTTTGTAAGTTCGACTCAAAGCAAATACAATTTATTAAGACGCGTATTTATAATAAAGGTACTTACTTGTGTAATTTATCACGTTCAACACAATAAATAAAGACCAATTAAATGAATATACTAGAGGACGCCTTTTATAGGAATATTCAGAGCTCTCCGACGGTAACGTCACAAGTGTACGCGGTTTTGTATGACGCTAACACATGTGATACGTGAATGACGTATTCATTTTGAGCGTCACTTTTGTCTTCATCACTCGTAAAAAATAAACGGGACAAAACTTTTCTAAGCTAATTGAAATCAAAATATGTTTATTAATAAGATTGTTAGTAACTTAGGTGTTATGTACTAACTGCCTCATGTTTAACAGATCAAGAGAGTCCGGTCCTTGTCATTCTGATCAAAAGCACACGTAAAGTCGCGAACGGTAAGTCTTGATATGCTAAATCGGCCTCGAGAAATAATAATATTAATTATGTTAGTTGGTTTCAAAATAAAATTCGTAATTATGCATGCAAGTAAATATAAATCGATACCTCCCACGTAAGTTGTTGTATCTCCAAAACTGCAATTTTACAGTAGAGCGTTTCAAAGATTCAAATTAACCCAAAATCTGCATTTATTGTTGCATCTTTTTAAAATTTCGTATTTAATGTAATATAATTAGTCTTCTTAACTACGTTAAAAGAAATTTTAAGTAATATGTCTATTTGCGGAGATATTGTTCATACAACATTTTACTCCGGAGTAGAAGCTATACCAGCTGTTGCATCTGAGACTAACAACATTATACCGCGGCGCCCAGATAGCATCACTTGTGGTATATGATAGTTACAACTGTATACTTTGAAAAACATAAGTCTTACTCTGTTGTATGTGGTAATTATATTTATATTAGGTACAGAATTCAAATGTACAATTTGAAGGTGATTAATTTTTTAGGTTAATAAATAAAAAAGAAATGTTATTAAGGTTAATTTTTTTTATTAGAATCAACATCAGTGTTAAAAAGCTAATCAGAAAATCTTTGAAAATAAAATAGTGAGCTTTTAAAACTAAATTAAATTACTTCTTCTTTTGCTGAATAATAAAAAGACGTTTTAACACATAACAATCATACAAAAGACTTTTTAATACAAAGTTATAGAATACGAGTAGGTAACGTTACAAACTCTTCTTAAGACTAATCAAATAGAATTACAAAAATCAACATCACTATAAAAAATAAAAATATGAACTTAATTAATCATTTATATGAGATCAGCTTAAAATCAAAGTAGTAATTTGGAAACTATTTATAATTTTTGGCATGTACTTATTGGTTTATAATAATGATAAAGAAATTCAAAAATAAAAACAATTGTGTTAATTGTCAACCTAACAAACCTAAAATTAGCTTTTATGGGAGCCTTAAAACAATGTAAAAGAAATAAATATTATTTTTATGAGATCAATATTAAAACCTGAGATGCTTAATCAAAGGCAATATAGAAAAAAGAAAAATTAATGGAATATTTGGAAAAGACTAATGTTTATTCTGAATCAGAAAATTCATCGTCATTATTAACGTCAGCAACGAAAGATAAATGCCTGAAAAAGTCGTGATACGTAGCTGGAATAATTTCAGTATGACACAGGTTCATTAAGTCGTCATATTTTGCCTTAGTTATGGGAAGACGGTTGGTATACAAGGGGCATAGCTCAGCCATACTATTCCTTTGGCGTCTACGGGTATTGGTATTAAGAGCAATTGTCATAGCATTA
Source organism: Pieris napi (assembly GCF_905475465.1). NCBI lineage: Eukaryota > Metazoa > Arthropoda > Insecta > Lepidoptera > Pieridae > Pieris > Pieris napi. Next base: position 7,516,153 of record NC_062250.1, read on the forward strand.
CTGTCTGCCAAATTGTACCGATACATAATTTTAAAAGGATCTTCTGCACGTACACTTACTTCTTTTATTTTATTCCATCTAACTACGTTCCCATTTACATTTTTAGACCAATTACGTCCAATCAAAAGTGTTTTATAGTTTAAAAAATCTGTATGCTTCATTTCTATGACGTTATATGGTTTGCCCTCCTGTTTCGCCCATCGAACCAAGCTAAACCATTCAAAGGGTGTATAAATAAGTTTATTTTTGGACGAACGTTCTATTAGAGCATGTACGCTATCACCTTCTGCCTGGGTGTGACCTTTTTCAAGAAAAGTATGTTTGATAGTAATATTAAGCTTATGAGCAATATAAACATAAAACGCAAACACAATACGATTGCGATTCTGACCGGCACAATTGTCAGACCAGAATCTAAATTCTTTTGCACCTTGTTCATGCATTTTATGTATAAAATGAGAAAGACAGCCTGATACCTCATTAGAACCACGTTTGGCTTCTCCCTCGTGCCACATATAACAATGACCCTCTTTATTTGCTAAATCGAACAAAGTAAAATTAAAGACGGACAGCTTCCGTTTGTAATATAAAATACTCAATTGGCCATGGGGTGCATTGAGAATCTTTTGAAAATCAAAAGTACCAGCAATTATTTTACCTTCAGAAGATTTGCTTTCTTCTTTGTCAGACTTCATAAGCTGTCGGGATAACTTCTTGTTAGTGACGTGAATTTCATGATCGATGACTTGCTGTTCTGTTGGACCGTTAATATTTCTGAAGATGTGACACTGATCGCACTGATCTTTCTTAGGAATATGAAAACTGAGCTTAAAGTTTTCATTTACAATGTCTCGATATAGACGTTCGGATTTAGCTTTCTCTTCATATATATTAGATTGAAGCCACTCATTATACATTTCAAATAATTTATGAAAATTTAAATCTCCATCCAAATATAACTTATTTGACCTTTGCCTAGTAAAATGTGACTCAACTGGCTGCAAACTCTTGATATGGTCACACACACTGGTTATAACAGACTCTGTCTTTTTTACAGGGTGGTTTGAGTGTTTTCCTCTTTGATCTGGAATTAATACTCCAGTAGTCGTAGCCATCTTTTCTAGGGCTTTATTAATAACCTGATCACTGACGGAAATAGTGCTTAAGAAATGTTTTTTGCATACATCCACATAATTATCTTCACCATGATCTACTGGCAATGAGTACTTTAACGTGTACTTTCGTCTTGAAGTGGTATCTGTGTAGACTCTGCGTTTATTTTGCTTTTTTACTAAGCTGGCTATAAACATCCATTGTTTTTCTCGATTGCCCAAATTCCAAAAACTCTTAAATATCTTCTGTCTTTTTCCTTCACTTAATTTATCAAAACACTTCTTGCGGCATTGACATGGCGGCCCCATCTTTCTCTTTGCTTGAATTTTACCATTTCTTGACATGTACTCTTTTCCCATATTACGTAAATTCTTTCTCTTAGTGTCTATCCATTCATTAAAATGTCTTTTTCTTATATTACCTTTATCTTTCCTTAGTTGACGACGGCGATCGCTTCTGCTAGGGCTATTATTCGAAATATCTGACATCGGACTATAATTGTTTATTGTTGTATACGTTGAGCAGCTAGACAGATAACCTGGTGAGGGTACGGGCAAAATATCAAAAGTTGATAAGTTTTCCTTTTGTATATAATAAGGGCAGAAATCATTATCACAGTCGTAGTCCAAGTGATTGGTACCACAAGAAGGTGAAGGGTGTGATGTTTCGAGATTTGCAGTCTCAGAATCGGAAGCAACTTCTAGGTTATTATCAAATATATCTGCATCGATTATGTTTGCTAGCTCATTAATATCCGACTCATTAAAGCTTATTGGTAATGGAGATTCTGAAAGAATAATAATATTTTGTATAATAAATGATCAGCAGATTTAGGCAATCAAACCTGAGACCTCGGCGTGCTAATACAATGCACTAGGTATGCATCTGGCTAATGAGGCAGTCCCTACTTACCATTTAAAGATCGACTTTTGAACTGATGACTTGACTTACAACGTAAATTTTCAGTAAAAAAAAAGTAAATCCAACGTAAAATATAGCATTTCACTATACAACTCCATTTTGATGAACGATTTCCGAAGTAAAACGATGTATTTATTAGATACAACAAAATGTTTAACTTCAACGAAGACGTAAAATATTGTATGTATTACATACAACATTTTCGATGAACGCTCACCGGCGTATATTGTTGTAAGTAATCTATACAATAGTTTAGGTTGGGGCCACTATGAAAAGTGTTAGTAATCTAATTCATGCGACTAAATTAATACAAAAAGAAACTTACCATTCTTATTTTGTAGGTTTGAATCAGAGTAACTGTTTAATTCTATTTCATTTAATGAAATATTGTCCTTTTCAATGGGTGTATCGGAGTTGTTATTTTGTATATTAGCATTATTGAGCAAATCACATATTCGACGCCCTCTTGATAATATAATACTTGCACGTTTCATTATAACAAATAACAAGTAAACTAATTACGTCAATGAATCATCGAATAATATATGCGATGGCAACGGGCATGCGGCTGGTTGAAAGTCCGGCGTGGTCTGTTGTATGTAACCAATACGAGGCGCGAGCGCGTGATTCTACCCACCGCGCACCCCGCGTACACAAATGCATAGGCATATACATTGGTCTACTCCGTTCGCGTTTGAAAATTACAACATTATGCGTCTGACAAATCCTTTAAAAATAGTGTTTTTGTTGTTTTTTTACTTTGAATGGATATAATGATCCATAATAGGATGTTTTTCAGCAAAAAAGCAAAATAGCATTTTTGTGGCATACAACAACTTACGTGGGAGGTATCGAAATGTACACAGTAAAAATATTCTTGAAGATATAGAATATCGGTATTTAGAGTATTTCTTACTTTAACTAGCGTTTCTAACAGCTCTAAGGGTTACAGAAGATGCATTTTTTTAATGGCTCTAGCACGATTTGTGCATTAGCCAGTGTCAAGTATAGGATTTTTTTTATAATTCGTGCTTGTCTTTAGAAATTCGACTGTGTCCTCCATATACGGTTTAGGCACTCGCCCGGTACCGCACAACCCTCCTAAAGGCCGAGAACAAATTTAAATTAAATTAAAACTTGCCCTCGAACCGGGAATCGAACCCGGTACCCCTCACCTAGCTGCCACTTAATAAGACCGCTAGGCTATGAGGCCCCTAGATGCAGTTTAATTTGTCATGAAAAACCGCCATTTTGAGCCCTTTTTTCTCAAGTTCATCAACGATAAATTCATCTGACCTCATCCAATGCACTTAGCACCAGCTCGTGGCGATAAATACATCCTCTATGGGATTATATTGGCCTGAGGCCAATTTTAATTTCGCATAGTGTTGCATACTCCGGACGAGGTATGGGCGTGTTCTTTGGTAAATACACTAAGAGGCTGAATACATCTATCCGCCGCTGATAACGATTGATAATAATTATTAGTTTCAGACCATTGATTACTACTTTCTTAGGTGGCTTATTTATAATTCTTCCAAACAGTAACTAAATGCTAATCTATACATTTATATTTAATGTTGAAACTGTCTTCCGATTTTGTCGGTTTTGACTATCAATTTACTTAGCAGTGGATACCATCAATGGAAAAGATATTATGCATTTTTTTCATTTTGACCGACTTTAAATATTGACGGATAACGTTAATAATACGACGTGTAAATATTTTAGTGTATATTAACACGTTCGTTGCATTACGAGATCTATCAGATCTCTTGCAGGACTTTTGTATTGTGCGTTGAACATAATCGTGTTTTTTCACTCCTTGCGGGAGGATGTAACTTGTAAAGTTCTTTAAGGATGAGCAGGACAAATATACATATGTGCTTCCTACTTAAAGCTGAATTCAAGGACATTAAAAAATAAATTAGAGATGGATTAGGTCCCTAACGCACAGTACTGTAATTGTTTTAATTCCTTGCGTTAGGAGATATGTCGGTACTCGTGAAATCGTACGCCTCGTAGACGCAAGAGATGGAGGATGGGATTTTTAGTGTTGTCCTAGAATCGACATTCGGGAAGTCGCGGGCACGTTTTGGAAATAACACTCGCGTATATACCAGCGTGTTGATTATTTTTGTATGATAAAAAAGTGTAAAAAATCTATTTTATTGGTGAGGTTTCTAACAAAAAATCAACGCCGGATTATACTGCTGCATCGTCCAGTAAAATATTTGTTTTGGAAAATGTTCAAATTTGCCCCCCATTGACTAATAATGACAGTGATTCTGATTATGAAATATTTAACGATAAACCTTTTTCGTTGGAGCACACGCAGTTAAACAGCACTGACGCTTCTAAAAAAACTAAACGAATTGTTACCATTTGCGCGTAATGTGCAAGCAATCAATGTGCTTACCATGTTTTAATGAAAAACACTTTGCATAATTAATAAAACTTTTAGAATCGATAACTGAGATATTATTTTATTCCCATCACTACTTACTACACATATTGAACTATCTTCGGGTGCGGTACGAGATACAATCGATATCTAATTTTTTTTTGGTATTTGTAGTTTATTCAAATGTCGTAACTGCGTGCGAACCTAGCAAAATATAAAGCAATTAGCTATCTTTCACCCACAAAAAATTCAAAATATATGTCATTGTTTTTTTGGAAGATATAAATTATTTGCAAAAGTGTATTTTTAGGAGACTGATTAGGTCTCAAACGCACCAGAGGATAGGCTTGTTACGAGATCTTTTAGGTCTCCAACGCACCAGCTGAAAGTTCTTTAAAAATGATGGCGCAGTGAACGTGTTAAAGAGAAATCCAAAATAAAAGCTTTGGAGATTCTGAAGCTTTCATTGAATTCAATTCTTTGTGATAATTATTTTATTTTTATTATGCTAATTAAAATGTAACAGTGTTTTTTCATTATTTTCTACTGATTATATATTGAAATATATAATTAGTAGAATAGTCATAGATTCTATATATTAAAAATGGAAAATAAATTAAAAGGAACAGTTTAATGGTATTAGTTTTTTACCTGAAAAAAAATCACTTTGAAACTGACAACTTCACCGTTTAGATGTGCGTTGTCCCTAACTCTAGTTCAATTTTACCGTGAATAGATTAAACGTAGAGCCGTTAGGAAATTGAAGTTTGTAATAAATCTTCAGATCTTCGTACTTTACTGAGTAAATAGAGTAAAGTATTACTGCTTCCTGGAGATTCATATTCACTGTATTAAAGATTTTCCAAAATTTAACTATCAAATTCAAAGTCTATTTGAATATAATAATATCTTTCTATACATGTTACTTAATAATTTTTATTTATTTTTGTTTTCCTACATAGTAATAGTAATATTAAAAATGAATTCCTGTTCGTTGGTCTCACTAAAACTCGGGAATGACGGGACCGATTTGGCTAATTTTGATGTAAAAATATTTATGGAAGTTTAGGGACAGGTCAAACGGTCAGACAGATGTTTAATATATAATAATAAAAAAATATATAATAATTAGCCCCTAGCCTCAAACTTGAACCACAAGACCCAAAACTCTCTACTCCAAAGGGAACAAAATTAAAGGCTCTTATATTATATCTAATTAAAAAAAATGATCATGAAACAGATTCAGAAATCTGAGTCCCAGACCTAAAGGTTGTAGCGCCAGTGATTATTTTATTTATTGTTAAATATAAATACAAATTTATCGGTCTTGTATTCTGATATTGAAAGGCAATGTATACTACTAGTATATATAATACATTTTATATTAATTTATTAAGAGCAACCTCTATGGCTGGATTATTTAAAATAATTTAGAAATTAATCGATATATCTTAGGATATTTTTAATGGTGGAATAATGTTTGTAATCGGTCTAGTAGTTTTTATTTAATTCATTACTAATATGTAAAACACAAATCGTAACTCTTTAAATTAGTAGGTATATGAATTAGTATAAATTAGTCACTTATAGACTTAAACCGCAGAACTTATTTTGATTATTAACAAATATAATGTGGCATAGGAAAAGTCTAGCTTTTATCCTTATTCTTCATGGTTAAGGTAAACAATAATTATTTCAATTATATTGTTCCAAAAATGGATCAACCATTCACGTTGGGTTTTCCCATTATTTATGATAAGGTTATGAAACACTAAGAATTGTTAATGTAAAATCGGCGCTTGGTAAGTTTTAACCTACTAGTTATAATAAATTAATAAATATTTGCTTCAGTACCTAAATGTATTGAGCAATCTCTTCCAGACCAACCTGTTAAAGAAAAATACAAATTATTACGTTGAGAGCAAGGAGTGTAAAATTACATACGAAATACAATAACATAAAGAAAATAACAAAATAAACAAGTGAAGGACACATGAATCGTTCTCCGTAAATATTTGTCAGTCGGTAAAAAATGATCATAAGCATTTTCAAAATCTAATTTTTACTTTTGACAAAAAATTCAAATCGCAAGCAACAAATTTCAAATAAATAATTAACAAAACATACTTGAAGGAAAATGTAAATAGCTGACAATTTTATGAAATCTCGAAAAAATATTACGAGGCTTTTCATCAGGCTTCAATGGAGATTGAAAGGCCGAAATACGCTCGGCTTAACAAGACGGATGTAAAAATTGTTATCATTAATGTTGTACTGTTGGCAAATACTCCTGCGAAAGATTTGGCTGGATGAGACGAATTGAGATGCAATACAGCCCGCAGTTTGTCATACGTTAATTAGATCATCGTTATTGGTACCTCGTCCTCGATAAATGGCTTATCCAATTTAAACAAACAAAACAAATCCTTTATGGGTTTTTAGGAAAGAAAGCTATTAGTCTTGGTGCAAGCGCCTCTCAACCCTGATGTAGTTCGTTCGAATCACTGCTGCAATGACTGCGCAATTAACACTCGCTCGTGTAGGTGAAGGTGAAGGAAAATATGGGCATTCCTTTTCGACGGAGTGTGTCATTAAAGGCTTACCTACTTGTCTAAAGCAACAATAGTTAAGAAAAAGATACAGAATCTGAAGCCTATAAGTTAAAGTTTTAGTAGAAATCCCCTTCACAGGTATAGGCCTCTTCCAAGGTATGCCATTTTTCTCTTACACCAGTCACCTAGAGCCAGTATTGGCCAGCAGTTGCAGATTTATATGTATATAGATAACTTACATTTTGTTTTAATCAACATAATATAGATACAATTCCTTGCACCATAAGAAAGGATTTTAATTCAAATTTGTTATGACAATATATTCATCTGTTTTCAAATATTTCTTTGAAAATACACGAATAAACAGAATACATCTCGGTATAGAGTAGAACTATATAGTCAAGCGTGAATAAAAATTATGCTTTCTAAAAAGTTTATTTGAATAAAGTGTTCACTCAACTTTGTTAGTATAACACACTTTTCCGAGAATTTTATTTGTTACACGAAAATACCAATACAAATTTTCCATTTTAACAGAAAACCTCATATTTTTTGTTATGTGAAGCATGGCTTCTCCGTCCATTGACTGATTTCGACGATCGAAATGTCTTATGATTCGAATAGTTTTAGAGCATTGTAGTTTTTCTTTAAGGAATTTATATTACCATAATTAAGATTCTAAAAACATTACTCGGAATCGTAAGGACTCGTCTACCACCATACAACGAATTATATCGGTCGGTCATACAATGCGCAGAGGCAATGAGAAGTTGGAGAATTTGATCGTGGGTCACGGGTGGGAAACGGATCGTGACATACAAGGCAAGGGAAAAGATCACGTGGCCGTTCACCAACCAGATGGACCGATCAAGTGAATAACTCAGGGTCCTCAAAACTATACAAGTGCCGGATAGAACACGGTGGAAACAGATTGTCCACTCCAGATGTTCATGCTCAGACATGAGCTACCGACTGAAGAGAGAGAGATCAGAATCATAATTCAAAATCAAAATCATTTATTAATATAGGTAACACAATGTATACTTCGTAACATCAAAAAAGAAATATATATATTTTTTTATAGAACAGGGGGCAAACGGGCAGGAGGCTCTCTGATGTTAAGTGATACCGCCGCCGCTCATGGACATGCTGAATGCCAGAGGGCTCGCGAGTGCGTTGCCGGCCTTTTGAGAATTGGTACGCTCTTTTCTTGAAGGACCCTATATTTTAAATGCTTCTAATTTTACATTTACTGCTAGTTCTCAACTCCAGGGCGTAGAACGGAAGAGATGATCTGGCTTAATGCCAGTTCTTCTCTTCCGCCACTCTTTTTAATCGCCAAGTTTTAATTTATTTATAAAAAGTTTACCGAATGTTACAGCATTAAAAAAAAAATCTTCTCGAGATATTATCTTGATTTATCAGATGACAAAGCTTTGTATACAGAGACCCCTAAGTAAGCTTTATGAGTAATTAGTAATATTAGCCTATGTTTGACCTATTTGTGTTGTCCGCATGTTCACAAGACATTAACGTCAACTGATTGTTCTTTACGACGTGTACAATTACAAATCATGCTCTGAATATCGACGTATCACAACAACAGATTGGTTAAAACAGTAGCATCATTACAGCTGACATAAATTATGCTGTATGTATTACTTCCACTGTCATTAAAATGACAATCGAGCACAATGTTTCATTTAAAAACATGTGAAATAATCTATATAAATAAATATTAATATTTTGTTAAGCGCAAAACTCGAAGACGGCTGGAACAATTCTAATATTTTTTTATTTATTCCTTGAATACTGATGAGGTTTTTAGGGAGAAAATATTTTAAAAAAATATTATTATTGAGTACTTAGGTTTTTATTAAAAGCACAGCAGTAAAGACACTATCGGGTAGCAAAGCAAAATCTTTCATGGTTGGTATGAAGTAGCGATACCAAAAAGAAACGCTAAGTAAAAAAAACATAGTAAGGCGAAATAAAGTTCGCGAGAGCCATTAGTCATTATTGATAATAAATATATGTATCGTGTGAATAGTAGACATGTGTGTGTTTGAGTATGTGTGCGTTTATGTGTGTGATTATGAAATTTTATATGATACAGCCATAATTTCCTACACTTCTATATAACTTAAGTTCTGCAGTCATTGCCAGCAATAAAGTTAAGAAACCTCTTAGGGCTATTCGCTGGTGATATGCAACCATTGCAAGTGATGACGGTGTCAATAACAATACGTTTGTCTCACCTAAAATGCGTTGACAGAAGATTTTTCGTACAACTGTTTCGATTACACTGTCATCCTGACCCAAATTGTATTTCATGTATTCAATACAGAATGGCGCTGTTATTACGATTGAATTAAGGTAATGTTACATGTAATTGAACAATATGTAATTTGGTAAATTACTCAGAATAAAAATATTTTCTCTTATTTTCATCTTATTGCCTTATCTGTATTTGAAGGACAAATTGTAGTTTTTACTTTCATCGTTGTACAACGTATATAATTAAAATAAATTGTTATATCCACAGTAAATAGCAAACGCACAGTCATCTTTTCATTCATTCATTAAAAAATTTCCGTCCCAGATGACTTATTATTTCTCGTATTAATGTCCTTGGTCCCTACTACCATTTATAAAAATGATTTTTTTGATGATAAATATGTTAATTAATTAAATATGTTGTATCTGAAACCACATATTATATAAAAAAAACATCAGCCACATTGAAGACAACTTTTTGGAGTTTAAATTGGCTATGCCCATTGCCCATGGTCCACTTCTAAGACACTTTTTTTGCGAACTAGCGAACTGTGGAATCAATTGTTTAAAGAAAAAGTCCTTCTGCAAATACCAGCAACGCACCAAATAAATATAAAGTAATAATAAAGTCTAATGTCTATGTGCTGTGATGACTGCCCCCCTTTTAGGACGTCCCGTAGGCTCGTTTGCTCCCCTATTCTATAAAAAAAAGCTTCTGAAGAAAGAATTTGATTAATGTGAGACGTAAGCATTTTTAGTTGAGCAGTGTTAGCTACAGCGTGTGACCCTTATAAACCAAAACCGGCTGTGCACCAATGGACTTTCTGTCTATGTGAGCATTTAACACTAGCTGGTAAGGTGAAAATATTGTGAGGAAGTCCTCACAAGCTTATCTGTATTTTGAGGACAAATTGTAGTTTTTACTTTCATCGTTGTACAACGTATATAATTAAAATAAATTGTTATATCCACAGTAAATAGCAAACGCACAGTCATCTTTTCATTCATTAAAAATTTTCCGTCCCAGATGACTTATTATTTCTCGTATCAATGTCCTTGGTCCCTACTACCATTTATAAAAATGATTTTTTTGATGATAAATATGTTAATTAATTAAATATGTTGTATCTGAAACCACATATTATATAAAAAAAACATCAGCCACATTGAAGACAACTTTTTGGAGTTTAAATTGGCTATGCCCATTGCCCATGGTCCACTTCTAAGACACTTTTTTTGCGAACTAGCGAACTGTGGAATCAATTGTTTAAAGAAAAAGTCCTTCTGCAAATACCAGCAACGCACCAAATAAATATAAAGTAATAATAAAGTCTAATGTCTATGTGCTGTGATGACTGCCCCCCTTTTAGGACGTCCCGTAGGCTCGTTTGCTCCCCTATTCTATAAAAAAAAGCTTCTGAAGAAAGAATTTGATTAATGTGAGACGTAAGCATTTTTAGTTGAGCAGTGTTAGCTACAGCGTGTGACCCTTATAAACCAAAACCGGCTGTGCACCAATGGACTTTCTGTCTATGTGAGCATTTAACACTAGCTGGTAAGGTGAAAATATTGTGAGGAAGTCCTCACAATATTTTAGAGCTTAAACCTCGACGGTGTGTGTCAGACAGAGGAGGTTGATCACCTTGCTATTAGAATAAACAAATGATAGCTAGGCTAGACAGGGCGTAGCGCCACTAGTTTAATTTTTTTATGTTATATAATATTCTCAAGATATCGAATCATGCAGTTATTGGGTACAAATGAACTTTGGCATGTCGTTTCAGGATCCTGAAAAGCCGCTCACCGTAGTAAGGCCCCTGGCTTTGTCCTTCGCAGTCTATAAGATCTCATTGTTTTATCGCAAACTAAAGTTTCATTCACCCTTTTGCATTTCATATTTACAAAAGTAATATTTTTTGTAAGCAACCTTCATTAGCTAAATTACCTGCATTGGGTTTATACAAGATCTACAGAGTAGATGTTTTATTTTCGTTGAAATATCTTTTACTATAGACGAGAGCTTTAAGTCGTTTTAAAAATATTCCACCTTCATTACAAATTATGCCAGATAACTTCGGAGATTTGAATCCCAATACAGTATTTGTTTTTGGATTTTAGGTATTTCAATATAATATGTTTTGGTGCACACCGTTTTATAATAGTATATTTTATATACGTCATGTAAATTACATGACAGGAGGTAACGGACTAATATTCAAATGTATAAAAAAAATATATTGTTAATTGATTTTTAAAGGTAAAATATAACGACCTATGCTTACAGTAGATCAAACTGTACTAAAAATAATGGTTCTACGATATCAAGCCAATCAAAAAAACCATAGCATGGGAGCATTAGTTTTTTGGTTAAATCTACTTAAGAATTACGACCCCTAACCAAACCTGCCAAAAACTGTGGTCAATATTCAAGTATCTATTGTTGAGAAACACCCGCTATAACCCTAAAACATAGCGAGTTACGGCACAGTATTTCAGTGTTTTGTGAAATGTGATCTATACACCTCTCACAAAATCTAAAATGTAGGCTGTATTTTGGATATAACGTTCATATTTCCTTGTAAAGTACGGGGCTTTAGTTGTACAGTCACGATAGAAAGCATTTGTCTAACTGAATTTTTGTGTTAAATAAAGCCGTCCAACATAGTTGAATCGGCGCAAAACAAGTATGAGTCATTGTGCACCTGCGTTATCGGCGCAAAACAAGTATGAGTCATCGTGCACCCGCTCCGAACGATGTAGAAAAGTGACGCACGGCGCCCGCCCTACCACATCGCCTATAAAACGGGTGCGCACTGAACTGAAAAGACATTCGTCTCCAGTGTTCGTACTGTGGACATCTCTGTGTGAATTACTTAAATAAAGTTTTGTGTTATTTGAGTTTATTCTTTATCTTCGTTTTGGAATACACAAGTACCTGTGAAGTAAATGATGTCAGCACGGCTGACAATAATACGGAACCAGTATTTCCGTCATCAGAAGTGGGATCACTTTCCACTACCGCTCAACAACCTGATGAAACAACGGAATCGCGACATGGATTAACTACTACTAGCAGTAATGGAACTTCAGTACAGCAAGAGCAACCACAATTAACTTGTTCAAAGCACCGATGAACAACATACCACTGCAGTTAGTTTTGCAGATGATGCAAGTCATGCAGCAAATGTCGACACAGTTAAGTAAACCGCAAGAAACGAAAACACGGGGTTAGGATTAGGGTTGTTGGACTCATTTTCCGCAATTACACTCCTGATTGGTCCGTTGTGCGTTAAAGTCCTGGCTAATTTAGCCAGCCTAGCTCCTTCCAGAAGCACAGAAGTCTCCTGGACACTTCACAGGCTTCCCGGAGCGACCTCACTGTTCCAAGGATTTCTGCACGTTGATTAGCCACATTCCAGGACTACGTGGGTGACTGTTTCCTCTGCGCTGAAACAGCCTCTGCACAAGGGGCTGTCTGTCGCGCCTAGGACAAAAAGATGTTTATTTAGGAAACAATTACCCGTTATTGTCCCTATCATTGTTTTAAGGTTGGTTCTATTTAAGCTTAGTAGTCGCTTTGTCAGTTGCGGGTTCACTGCTGGCAGAGCCATTTTGGACTGTTTGCAGACCGCACTGCACGACCATCGTTGATGCTGGAGTTCAGCGGATCTCTGGCGAATCCAGGTTCGCACCAGCGAGAAGGGGAAGGGGAGGAGCGGATACGGGTCAGCAGGCATCATTCCGGAGCCTCTTCTCGCAAGTTCGTCAACTGCATAATTGCCGAGAGATCCACTGTGTCCCTTTATCCACTGCAAGGTAACCCTATTGGTTCGGGTTATGGTTTCCAGTGCTTCGTGACACTCCAGTATTAGTTTACTGTTGGTTTTTTTTTGTTTACGAGCGCCATCAGCACGGATGCACTGTCGGATACGAAATTAATGCAAAAGTCATTAATCCCTAACCGCTGCACGGCTCTGGCTGCTTCGGTTAAAGCGACACATTCACATTGAAAGATCGTGCTCTGTGTGCCTAAGAGTAGGTATGTTGATGTTGAGATCAAGAGAGAATATGCCAGCGCCTGAGCCAGACCTTGTTTTAGATTCATCTGTATATATACGTAGCTCATTCATGGTCGACTGATCATGTTCCTCTTCTCTCAGTTGTATGTGATATTTCCTGTTAAATATTAGTTGGTTAAATAGTAGTGATTCTATCACAGGGTGCAGCTATAAGAGGTTGATACTCTATCGCCCTATTGAGAATCGCTGTGTGTGCACTATAGTGATTTTTTTCCCCATAGATCCAGTACCATAAGCCTGATAGTAGCCAGGGCTGCCTCCTGCTGTATGTGTAGGTCTAGAGGTAAGATCTGCAGGGCTATCTCCATTGATGCAGTTGGTGTTGTTTTCATGCAACCGCTAGCAGCGGACAAGGGAAGCCTTTGGAAGCGTCCAAGTTTAGTAATTGCCGATTGAAGTTCTGTTCTTGACCACCAAACAAGGGCTCCGCAGGCTAGCATTGGCCTGATTATGGCAGTGTATAGCCATATAGTTAACTTAGGCGACAAACCCCATTTCACGCCTAAGTAAAGTTTACAGTCATTACAGACTGTAATGCATTAAAGGCGTCGAAGCACAAGAAAGATCTACTTCCTAGAATTCACCGCTGGTGGGCATTTTTACAAAATTTTAATTTTGATGTCGAATACCGTAAGGGCCAACAACTTCAACACGCTGACTACTTCAGTAGAAACCCGGTGGAACTTACAGTAAATAGCAAGACTAGAGATCTCAACTGGCTAAAGATTGAACAACGACGAGACGGAGTACTCAGAGCCATAATGGATGAGATGGCCAGATGGCATTGAAACACCCTGGCTGGGAGAAAACGTTGCATGAAATTAAAGACAGCTACTGGTTTAATAATAATATGAACACGAGTATTCGAAAATTTGTTGAGAACTGTGGTCTGTAGAACATCGAAGGGACCATCGGGTGCAATACAAGCTCAAATGCATCCGATCCAGAAACCAACGACTGCATTTCAAGTTATACACATGGACATAACTGGCAAATTGGGAACATCCGAAAACCAACAGTACGTTATTGTGACTATAGATGCTTTTACAAAATATGTACTTCTATATCACACAACCAACAAGAATCCTCACGGTACATTGGCTGCACTGAAACGTACGGTACACTTATTTGGTGCTCCAATACAAATCATAGTTGATGGTGGAAGAGAGTTTTTACAGAGTACAGGAATAGAGATTCATGCTATAGAACCAGGAATCAGACGAGGAAATGTTTAAGTAAAACGTGTGGTAGCTACAGTAAAGAATGCTCTTGTTATGATCAAAAATTATGAAACAGAAGAATGGCACATGACTCTTGAAGAACTCCAATTGGCATTAAACTGCACTCCCCACCGCGTGACTGGGGTAGCTCCACTCACTTTGCTTACACAACGCAGACATTGCGTTCCTCCTCAGCTACTCACACTCGTAGATCACCAAAAGATGACACATAATGCAGAGCGAGACAAACTACGATTTGATTCAAGAAAAGCAAAAATTAATCATTTTCAGCGTGGAGACTATGTTATAATTGAAAATAATCCACGCAACCACACCTCGTTAGATTAAAAATTTAGTAGCCGTACGAGATAACAAGAATTCTGAATAAAGATCGCTATCTAGTCAAAAGGGTAGTGGGTGCAGGACGTCCAAGAAAGGTTGCTCATGATCAACTTCGTAGAGCACCTCAACCTGGTGAACAAATAACCGTATCGGCAGAAGAAGACGACACTTCATCATCATCGGCCAAAGAGCCTGTACCATAATCCAATATGGGCGAACAACAAGCCCAGAGATCAACTCATTACAAAGAAGTATAATCAAGTATATATATATATATATTAAGTATCATTTTATTTTAAAAAATAAATAAATGACAAAAAAAAACCAGTGCAGAGCGCGCACTGCCGGTCAGAATGGTCGTATTGGCGCAAATCAAAATACAACACTAGCAAAACAATTATGAGTCATCGTGCACCTGCATTATCGGCGCAAAATAAGTATGAGTCATCGTGCACCTGCGTTATCCGCGCAAAACAAGTATGAGTCATCGTACACCTGTGTTATCGGCGCAAAATAAGTATGAGTCATCGTGCTCCCGCTCCGAACGATGTAGACAAGTGACGCACGGCGCCCGCCCTACCACATCGCCTATAAATCGGGTGCGCACTGAACTATATATTTATTTATTTATTACAGAAATACATACATTATCCTTACAGACTATGCCAATACGATAATGTCGAGAAACATTAAATAAAATATAATAAAGTAGTTAATTTAATATATAATATTAAACACATAATATACACAATATCGCTACTGTGAATTCACTCTGCGAACATATATGTATATATAACGTATTTATAAACAACAAATAGCTATTGAATAATTTATCCTGATCGCCGCACATGACACTACAAAAAAAAATCATACGTTATATGATATTGATTTAATTGAGACTTATATTGTATTAATAAGAAATATAAAACATTTTATACTTATTTCAAAAGACTATAATTATGACTTGTTTTGTATATTTTAGTTGAAACATTTATTTTACGATTTTCAGGCGTTTATAAGCACCAGTATACATTTGGGGGGCTTTGGGCGGGCAAATATTTTGACGCACACTTCTAACCGCGTACCGCTTATAAAATATTTCACCTGAATTACGAGCGGTCTATTTCACAAACATAAACTGAAAATTAATGTATTACGAGTTGAAAATCGATTGAAACATGATATTAAAGCTTGGTGGTTAGCGTAAAATTTTTATCTATACTAACATTCTAAAGTTTCTGAATTTGTAGGTTTGTCTACTGAACAAATTGCAAAATTATTTTAGAACTAGATTATGAGTGACAAAAGCTGTAAATTTTAACTAGAAAAATATAAATTGTTTTTCGTGATAGTCGGATTTGTAAAGTAAGTCGGAGTAAAAAATTTTCGTTTCTTACGCCTTAACGATGAGAGAGAAATAGTTTTAAATAGAAACAATAGTATAAATATTTTTTTAATTAAAAATACAAACTCAGGATATTAACAAATAAGTGTATTTATGATTACTATTAAGAAAAAATAATTATAAAGTTGTATTGACATTTATATATTCACTGCTAAAAGCCTCCAAGCAATTCCAGAGATTTGAATATTCTTCATGTAAAGCTTCCATCAAATATGTATTTCTTCGAAGTTTTTGGCTCCCTTGACGAGATGATAGAAAATAGCCATATTTTAAGCTGTCTACACAATATTTTCTTTAAAAACATGGATCTTTGCCACGACCATCATTTAAATTGGGCTCTTAACATAAACCTATATTTCTCAAAGAATACATTTTTTTATGTATAAGAAGGCTAAAATATTTAAAAACGAAATAAAAGTTAATATTAAAATCCTATAAATCAGACTCAAAATATGACTTTGTATAGCTATTTTTTATTATAGAATAAAGAAAGTTGAGTTTCAAAGTGTTATTGTAAGTGAAGTTGAACCGATCTGGGAGTCACTTCACACTGTAATTGGCAGTAGAAAGCGGCCGTTAATTGAAGGACACCTTATTACACAATACTAATACGACGTCAACGTCACATCGCCAAATTGTCACACTTAAACAATTGACAATTAATATGTCACCCGACATTGACATTTTCGTTTAGAAATTGTTTCTACATATAACAACTAAGTTATTCTTTATATTGTTAAATTAATATTAGCAGCAAAATATTTAGTTAATAAAGTATTAACAATATTCTTAACCTAGTAATAATAATTAAAAACGGATAAATAGAAAACTAAATAAATTTAAAAAGGTAAAACTAAGTGGTCGGTACTTTTAATACTACAAACATAAGAAAACAAAACAAACTTTGGGAAGCGCAACCGTAGTGTTAAGAGCAATATAGTAGCGCAAATCATAAAGGCTGTGCCATAAAGAATGGCACATTGAACACGTCTGTGTGGAAACGTGCCAAGGTATTGTGTATCTTATGCTATCAGTGTTTGTTACAAGTTTATAGGCCGAAGGGAAGTGGACATATACATGGAAAATTGTTATTGATACGTACGTTGTGTTATTCTTAGTAAAGGCTCCCAAAAATATTATCTGAATTTTGTTAAATATTGTCTTAAGGATATTTATTACATTCATTTATTAACCAAGTTTCTCAACTGTCAAAGGCGCAAAATTATGAATCGTTTGAATTTAGAAGACCCGGCCTTGCGCCTTTTGGCACTGTGAGCGTCGATGGACGTCACTTAACATCAGGTGAGCTTTTACCCTGAACAAAAATAACAAAACATGTAATAATTATAGAATGTAAAATATAATTATTTCAACCAGTTACTACTGCGATAGACTGTTTCATGATTAACTTTAAAATTCTTAATAGTATTCATAGAGACAATACTAGCTAGTATATAGATACTTGTCTCACGCTCATAATACTTTTCTGTATAAATAAAATAACAAACACTATATTTCTTATTGAAATAAAGAATCAAATTATTTTCTTTTAATGAAATATGAAATCACTTTTGTTTCGAGTAAAAATTTAAATGTGGAATTCGTAAGCCATTTTTAATGCTTAATTTTTAAGTAACTCTCCTATCAAGGGTAGGCCACCAAGTAACATTGAACTGTAACTGAGAGGCCAGTGTAGCGCTAGTTCACTCATTTAGTAAGTGTAACTTGACCTAATTATATCAAGATGGTCATTGTACAGCCAGTCAGTAATTAAACCTCTATTTTAAGATCGGTTAAGGCATCAACGTTTTAAATGAACCTAGAAGTTGACGTTAGAAAAGAAATATAAAAAGGAAGATTAAGTTTTTAGTCAGTTTTAAATGCACTTAGGTGCAACTCTCAAGTCGTGGGTTCGTACCTTAGCCATGCACCAATTAGTTTTTCTATATGCACAATTAACATTTATTAAAAAAAAAATCAGTGGCGCTACAACCTCTTTAATTCTTGGCCTCAGATTTCTGAATCTTTCATGACCATTTTTTAAAATCTAATAGGCAAGTAGGTGATAAGCCTCCAGTGCCTGACAAACGCCGTCGACTTTTTGGGTCTAAAACATGTCGGTATCCTCACGATGTTTTCCTTCACCGTTCGAGCAAATGGTAATTAGAAAGAAAGTCCTCTGGTGCACAGCCGGGGATCGAACCGACGACCTCAGGTATGAGAGTCGCACGCTGAAGCCACTAGGCCAACACTGCTCTCTATGCTAGGCTATTAAAGGAAAAAATCTTAAATAAATCGGTGTTTTTAATACTATTAATACACGACAAAGTATATCAGACCCAGAATTGCCTGTGAAGAAAAACTATCAATGGAACATACAGAAATGTGTCAACTCCATGCCCCTAGTAAAGGTTGCGAGATTCAGGAAATTTTGCTAAAAGAAAACGGCTCGTTGCAATTATTATTGTATATTTTATGATTTTGACATTTCATGTTATATAGGTATGTATATATAAAAAGTTATTAGGGGGCGTCCATAAATTACGTGAGGTGTTATTTTAAATTCTCTGTAGCCCCCCCCCCCTGGTGAGATGTCGTGAGATTTTATTCAACCCCCTCCCCCACCCCCAATCTCACGTGAGATTTTTCAAAATGTGGGTTTCTTAAGTAAACGCGTTGGATTGTTACTGTAAAAAGAAAAAAAAAATTGCGTGCTTTTATTTTCGACTAAAACAAAATAAGTGAAATGTTGAGCGTTTAGGTATGGAGTTAGCGGGAAGTTGCAGAGATGGCCTTTAGGGTTAACCGTTTTCCTAATTTTTTTTTACAATCAGAAAAAATTGCGTGATATTTGCTGAGACCCCCCCTCTCTCCAACGTAAGATTAAATGAGATTTGACTCCCCCCCTTAAACACCTCACGTAATTCGTGGACGCCCCCTTATCTTTATATTGCAAAAGGCACATTACGTTGTAGTTTAAAGATCAGAGTGTCACTGGAGGATTATCCTATAGTATAATGCTTAAATGAAAAAAAAAAAAGAAATTCGAAATAGCATTGATAGCATTTTTAAGACTCGTGACTTCCAATCTGAAACATTTTGTGTCTCAGTAACCCAACACTCCACCACGACCAAGACCGACTAATTATTTAACGAAATGAAAGGGGTCTAACTGACATACGTTTTAATCATAGCGAAACAAACATATACAAATTAAATTTAGATTTGGCAATTTAAAACCTGTTTTTCCAATTTGGGTTTCAATTCAATTTCCGTCTGTTAATAATGCCAAGTTTGACATTAAGCAGACTGAAAGGTACACAGTAAAAAATTTAGTCCAGTGTTATACAATTAAGGTTTCTTTTCGTATTCTACCCAAGTTAAGTTTCATTTCAAAGTTTATATTACCTTTTGGGTGTATTCGTTGCTCAACAAACCAATTAAAGGTTTATTGCCTATTTTATTTAGAACACAGATATTTTATTTGAATATCGTTCTTTAAGATACTCTAGCTTTTGCCTGCGATTTTGGAATACATTTAATTACCATCAAAAGGTGACAACCATAATATTATATTTTGAGAAACTTTCGTCGTATATACGCAATTCTAAAACCAATCAAAAATCTCTTTAAATTAATGGTATTGGTAGTAGCTGGATAATATATAGCCTTTTTATTTATTATTATATAGTCTTCGTATAAGTGGACAGTCCAACACAAAAACATTTCTTCATTTCAATCCAGTAAGCTCCTGAGATTAGTACGTTAGCTAAATAAAAAAGCTTTTCAGTTTTATAGATAGATAGCTGATCCGGCAAACGTCGTTTTGCCATGTATATCATTTATAATAAAAAATAGGGGTTGATCGTAGAGGGATGAAAATTAAGGCTTGTATGTATTTTTTAGTGCTGTATCATAAAAAAATAAAAATAATTTTTTTTATCTAAAAATTAAAAAAAAAATTAGAGGTATTATTATCCTTAATATTTAGGGGGATGAAAAATAGATGTGGTCCGATTCTCAGTTATACCCAACATGCACACAAAGTTTCATGAGAATCGGTCAAGCCGTTTCGGAGGAGTTTAGCCACAAACACCGCGACACGAGAATTTTATATATTAGATTGTGTATAAATTGAGACTAAATTGTAACCATTTGAATAATTTTAATACAAGTGGTATTACTGTTTTATGTCCCATAGATATATTTTATATACTTTTTTTTATGATTGGACAATAATTATTCACACCAATTGACCTAATTCCATGCTTGCGTGTTATAGGAACTAGGAACGGATATACATACATATTATAGATAGATAGACATATAAATACATATTTAAACACCCAAGACCTAAGCACAACAGCAAATGCTCATCACATCGATGTTTGTCTCAGCCGGGGATCGAACCCGGGACCCATGAATTCGCAGTCAGGGGTACTAACCACTAGACCAATGAGCCGTCAATAGGATATAGGAAAGTAGTAAAACCTGCAATCCAAACAATTATTATAGGAGTATTCCAAAGACAATTTGTTTCATACAATGCCGTCGTTTTACTTCACCTTGTAATTTTTAAATAGTTGAGTATGGAATTAACCAAGAACCTGACCAAACAAGAAATGTTCCCACAATTCTAATAGCGTCCTATATTGTTCTACCTTCATACATACTTATAGTAATAAGTATTATATGATATTATTTAAATTAAATTAAATTAAACCTTCTTTGATGTTTTAAAGGTGTCATTTATTTCAAAATATGGTCATTTCCTTTCTCTATAAAATACTTAAGTTTTTACAGGATAGCAATAGTAATAATTGGAATCAGTAGTCAATTTTTTATTTGAAGGTGATAAAATCAAAAGCTTTTTTACGGCGAAAATCGGATACCTTTACCAAATTGCTATTCTTAAATGAAACAAAAATATGATTAGCTACATCATACCATAAATACGACGTTACAAAAACCCTACTCACACGTAACCTAAAAACAAGTCAAACAGAGTGTTATGTGAAATACAAACGATTTGTTCCCAAATAGTCCCGTGGCTATATCAATTTCTGTCACAAGCAGCCCGTAAAGACCCCAGCAATAATATTGATTGATCGCGAGCCTTGTCACATATATTATACTGTTTCAATGGAAGCTTTTACTCTATTATATTTTTATCTTGTATTTATTCGTAACGCTCTTATGAGGATAATATAGTTCATGTTTTGTAGATGATTTTCCCTAGTTTGATCACCACCGTTTGCGTAGAGCATTGTATTCTTATAAACTATTTACAATTTATATATATATTTATATATATAATTCTTCTGTGAGTGTGTATGTCACTGAACTTCTCTCAAACGACTGGACCGATTTTGATGAAATTTTTTGTGTGTGTTCAAGGGGATCTAGGAATGGTTTAGATTCACAAATCAGCCCGCCAGATGGCGCTTCACTCGGTACTTTCATACTTTGCTTTACTAATCGTTTTAAATATCATGCAGGACAACGTCTGTCGGGTCCACTAGTATGTATTATAAAAAAAAAAAGGGTGCGTGTACTTATGTACGCGCGTAAGAAGTTATACTTCTTTGGCATTATTAAAAATAGTTTTTGATTGCATGCAAATAAATTATTACAATTAAATAATCAAAGACTGGAAAAGGAGTCATTAAAGTCAATAAAGTTCAGTTTACATTTGAAAAATTAATTAAATAAATATTTATTATTATTCTCTTACATTAAACAAATAAAACACTATTTATCTTTAAAACATTTTTATTTCATTATACTATTTATTTTTAAGTGACTCTAATGTCTTCATCAGAATTTCGGTTTGTAATTTTAAATTAATCATTACTTGGTTGTGCATCTACGAGGCTTCTCCAAAACTACTTGCTTTCTGCAACAAATAAGAGAATATTAATTTAAGCTCTGTCCATGCAAAACTTAAAATTTTTTATAATTCATATTATAAATTTTTTAACACATTTATATTAATATAATTATATAAATGTGTTAATAATATAATTTGTAGCACATGCTACAGACCTGGATAGCAACTTTCTTTTATTCTATTTAGAGATAGAGATAATTTAAATATAATACCGGTGTCTTCCTTGTAGGTTTCTTTGGAGTTGTTTGGGGATTCTTGTTGTTCAGTTCGACATGATTTTCTTTAACCTTTCTTTAATCCTACAAAATAATGAAATTGTTAAGTTATGTTGTCACTGTTGTGCACACCTTTGTTTGGCTTTTTTAGTATTCAAGTTATGTCAAAACTGATTTATTACCTTGTCATTGTTGGCTTTATTTGCTTTTGGGATATCAATTGTTTCCAAAATGATTTTATTTGTAATAACCTGAAATATATAAATAACATCTATTAATTTAAGTATCATGGTGAGTGGTTCGCACTCAGGTATTAAGGTGTATTATACCCACTGTCCATTATAAGTGGGAATGGGCTCACTTCTGGCAGGACAGAGTTTCGGTACTACAAGTGCAACATGGATGTTTTGAGGTATTACAATATCTCTAACTACCCTGTAGGGGAATAAAGTAATGTTGTAAGCATATGCCTATGCTTGAAAGGTTGAACCTTGAACATCACCATACATCATATTTATAATTAACATTCCTACCTCGACACCATCACAATCAAATTCATTGAAATCTACTTCAAACCATTGTGTCTCGAGAAGGTGATGGTGGCTTTGTTCCACCTCCAGTTTTTGATGTTTCACGGCGATAAGATGACAACTCTTTTTTTGTATTCAATTTAGTGCACTTCCACTGATTCATCAATTGCTTTTTGTCTCTTGTCCTTATATTTGCTAGATTAAATCTGATGTTTTGATTAAATAATGTGGTCATTTTTTTGAGATGCAGGTACTTTAAATTATTAAATAATTAAAATGTTTACTTCTCTGTTATATCGCTCCAAGCCTTCATTTTCTCCTTATTAGTATTCGTGCTTAAATCTTTGTTCTCAATTATTGATATATAGGGTCGTAGAATATTTCTAAAAAGTTGCTGTAACAAACGCAATAAACAAAAGCAATGAATAATGGTTCATGTTTCAGTTTTAATCAACAATAATACTCGATAATACATAGGTACGGATAGTTAACCTCAATTGTATTGAAGCACTCAGGAAGGTTAGCACAGTTTTTTCACAAATATTTTATATTATTTCACAAATATTTTGTATAATGAAAATAACTAGGTATATAATTATTAATTTTAAACAATAATTAAAACTCCTATATTTGTTTAAAAGGTAAGTGTCATTGTCAGATGTCAATTGTCATGGTCATTCAAAATTCTTGTTAAGCTGCTAAGCTAGAATATGCGTGAAGTTAGCTTCACGCATATTCTATTTCTTTTTACTTGTAGTTTGTCTTATTCCCATCTCGCTCGCGCACGCTATATCACACTGCCAATTTTGTGTCATAGGTGCGCGCGCAATCGTAAAATTTCACTCTCATCAATTTTTCATAACGCGCCTAAAGAAGTACAACTTCAAAAATCTACCTTTGATTTTGTTTTCTTTGCAATAGAGACTCTTGGGTAGTGTAGAGGCGCTAATTAAATATAAAGTTGGGACTTGACCCTCTCAAGTTTGTTGGGAATTTGTGATTTCTAAATAAGATTCAAATTAATTATTGATATAATATGATTAAAGATATAAAACGATTACTGTCGAAGAGGTTGATATTGCCTAATACTCTAGGGCCACGAACAAGGGGATCGTGGAGATTCCGAAATAGACAGTTGGTAACCCAGCTCAAGTTTATATGCGAATACAAGGCCCATGGATGGCTGCGGTAACTTGGGCGAACGAGCCATGATCGTGAGCTTCCACCTAAGCCGGCCTGGTGGTCGAAGATCAGTAAGCTGGCCTAGGTATCGCTGGATCGACAGAGATGAGGAGGACCTGCTGCAGCTGAAAGCCAGCAATTGGCGGAAATTGGGACAGGACTGAGTGTGCTGGAAGTTTCTCTTTCTCTCTTTCTTTTGGGTTGCAGAGTTAGTAAGGGTAGCAAAGATCTTGCCAAAATATTGTGAACTTATAAATAGATCGTGTGTAAGGAACTTTGGCAGACTATTTCATACATATTCTTATTATTTTATTTAAAGACTAACAATGTTAATATGTCGAGATCTATACGATACGAGAGGCACGGAAATAGGGGAAGCAATGCGCATGTTCACTTACACCCGGATTCTATATACGAATGACTATCAGTTTTATAGCTCTTCTTTCTTTATAAATATTTACGTCCACTCCTATCTTGATTATAGAACTGAGTACTACACCACTTGTAGATTGCGAGGTTGTGTACAAAGGATTTATAATTAGCGCCTGATAAAAAAATAAAAGCAATGTTGTATGTAATGGTATTATGCAAAACTTGATTTTAATAACCAAAATAGTTCTAGTAGAGCATAGTATATAGTTTTTGTGGTCAACTCTAATAACGTATTATATCAGAGTGATTTAAGTTAAAAACGCAAATGAAATTTAAACAACTAATAAAATTCTCCTACTAAACCTTTATTAATATTTTACTATATTTTTTATTATTGAAATTGTTTAGTCTCATCTATGTCCGTCTTGATAGTATCGACGAATCTGCTCTCAGAAATAAGATCGTCTTCTTACATCCTTTATCTTACATTGTTGCTTCAATTGTTACCTGTTTGTCATGCAAATTAAATGTTAATTATTACTTAATAGGCAGTAGTAGATATATATATATAGATAGTACTTCATATTGATACAGCCGTAACAACATTTTGTTATTAAATCTTAGATATTATCAAATTTGCTAAATATTTGCTTGACTCTATTACATTCCATTAAGGCTTGTTTCGTAGAAATCTGTCTCCCGAATTTCCTTACGAAAATAGGAATTTTCGTCAATTTTGTTGTTCGAGGCTATATTTCACAAAGAGCGAGACATTAACACGTTGCCTAATGGTGCGGGTGCGATATTGCTGTGTGCGAAAATTTGGAACAAGCATTACGCAATAAGGTATAAGAAAAACTGTAGACTAGTTAATAATATATTGTATGGATTGCGTCATACGGCATACAGATGTGTATTAGCCACGCGAAATATGGAGAGCGTCGACAGCTGATTGTCAAGGGAGAGGTCCAGTAGAAGTAGGTGCAGAGGACGAGAAAAGATTGAGTTGTATAAAGAAAGTGAAAACTTCAACTGGATCTTCAATTCTCTTAAAGCGAACAGCTGCCCATCTCTGCCCCCTCTCTTAGCGACGTCCATGATATATACTCGTGTCAGTATTCTTCAGTAGATTTTAGGCCTAAAAAAAAAATACTAATACTAATAGGCCTACACTATTCCTTGTATTAAAAATCTAGTCTTTTGAAATAGCACAATTTCCTTTATCATTTCCAAAATTAAATTTTAAAGCTTTTACTATAACAACAGTGAAATTGCACCAAACTAATATAACCAGCTATTTCCGCATCACATAGCTCTCAAAGGGTTTTCAAAACATTTTAGCTCTTCTTTACTTTCCTCCCGCAATCAATTTTTGATAGCAATATCTTTTCTAGTCCATTTCGAAGCTAATCTAGACTCTATCACAGTCTTTGTATATGGATAGTTAAGAAATTTTGTACCAATTTTTAGTATGAAATCGTGATAATATATATTTATGTTTAAGCCCCATTTGTTATAAACATAATATAACTACTTTTAACTATTAAGTTATGGCTTTAGGAAAGTATATATTTAATAGAAAATGTGGTTGTTTTATTAATTTAGAAGTGCCCGAACCTTATAAAGGTATTTACTTCTGTCTC
This sequence comes from Pieris napi, assembly GCF_905475465.1. Lineage (NCBI taxonomy): Eukaryota > Metazoa > Arthropoda > Insecta > Lepidoptera > Pieridae > Pieris > Pieris napi. The sequence continues at coordinate 7,542,298 of NC_062250.1, forward strand.
TCGCTGCGTTGAGGTATTACTTTATTATTATTTATTATTATTATTATCATGGGTTTTGTGTTTTTATTTTAAGCTTTTTAATAATAATATACTAACACTAGTCCGTAAGTTTATACTAACATAATGATGGATTATTTTATCTGACCAAATAAATAAATAGTAATAATTATGTTGTAATGGTTGCACCTCTTTACAAACGTTGTGTAAAACAAAAAACTTGGCGATTATAAAGAGAGGCGGAGAGTTTATTGCCAGTTATTCTCTTCCGTTCTACGCCCTTGATTTGAGAACTGGCGGTAAATGTTAAATTAGAAGTATTTAGTGTATATTTCTTTTTTGACGTTCATAAGTGTACATTGTGTTAATAAACGATTTTTGGCTTTTGACTTTGAGATAGGAGCAGCCATCCTTAGATTCTAAACATGAATGAATGTGAAATTGGTACCACTGTAATGCATTCAAAACACTGTAACACTATCTTGTAATCGGTTTTCCCAATAAACAGAAAATAGTTCTGAAATGAGTTTCGTACAGCCTTGTTATAATTGTAGACGTAAATTGTGGAGAAAAATGAAGGCTTTTGCTTCAGGCTTGAATGTCCCTCTTATTAAAAACTAAATCAGTCTAATGACATTGCGGACTCCGCTATACTCGTAACGATGATTTTCATACATTTTCATTTCCGTGGGAAAGTCGGTCAACTCGCTAACCTCATATGTGACTTTTTCAACTCGCTCTCTCCGCTGTGCTCTTCTCCGCTGTGCTCTTCTCCGCTGTGCTCTTCTCGGCTTTGGTGGAAGCACAATATGTATGAAAATCACCGTTACGAGTATAGCGGAGTCAGTAATGGGTCAGTGGAAGGCGGGCATTAAAGAACTAATTCGCCTCTTTCTGTCAATTAGTATTTACGATGTCATTTATATGACTCCTAGCGCGTTAGTTTAAGTAATCTAGCAGTATAATTAGGGTTATTTGTCAACACAAAAGAATTTATTGCGGCATATGTCTCTGTCTAAGATTTTATGATTAAAGTAAGTAAAATAAGTTTGTAAATAATTATATCGCTTGATTTTTTTTGTACTATATCTGTACAGATGTTTTTTCCGCAATCATACAGTATTAATTGATAAACGATATATTGGAGAGAGAATTAGGAAAGCATGGAAATGTTACTGGGGGCTTAGGGAAATCATGAAAAACACAGAAATAAAAATAAACGTCAAATCAAAGCTGTATAACACAAGTGCATACTTCCAGTATTAACATACGGCTGCCAAACTTGGGCACTCACTAAAATGCAAACCAGGCAACTGAAGACATGCCAGACGGCGATGGAAAGAAGCATGCTAAATATCAGGAAGTCCGATAGAATTAATAATAAAATCATAAGAAACCACACGAAGATTGAAGACGTAATAACGAGGATACGAAGATTGAAATGGAAATGGGCTGGTCACATAATAAGAGGTATAGAAAAGTGGAACAAAAAGATCATATATTTGTACCCAAGAAATAAGAAAAGAAAACGATGTAGACAGTTTCGAAGGTGGGAAGACGAAATAAAATCCGTAACTGGGAAAATTTGGAGCAGGAAAGCTCAGAACAGAGCAGAGTGGAAAGAAATGGAGGAGGCCTTTGCCAAAGTTGGGCAAACAGATGGGTTGTCTGTGTCACCGACTCACTAGTGATAATAGTTTAAGTTTAAAATTATGTAAAAATTTATATCTGAATAAAGGCTTTTATTATTATTATTATTATTATATTGGAGAGAACGCCTCTCGGGGGGTGCTATTTGCCGCGTTTGAAACAGTTGTCAATTTTTATTTCTTAAAACACTTTTAAATTATAATTCTCACAATACCCATATGCAAACACACATATAACTGTAAAGGGTAATGTATAACTGTATAGAATTATAATGCTTATTCTTCTACATTATTTTCTTGATGATCAAATTCAAAGCAGTGTTGACTTAGTGCGCGAACTTCATCCCCGAGGTCGTAGTTTCGATCCCCAGCTGTGCACCAGTGGACTTTCTGTCTATGTGCGCATTGATCACTTGCTCGTACGGTGAAAGAAAACATCGAGAGGAAACCAGCATTCCTTAGTCAAACAACTTGTACAAAGTCGACGGCTTGTGTCACACACAGAAGTCTGATCACATTCTTGTGACAGACCTAAACGTAGAAGTTTTTAGTCTATTATTAATATTTTTTTTTTGTATTATTGAGATTAAGGTATATATATATGTATATATATGTTTTATATAACATTTGGTTCTGCACTTCTCGCACGCATCATGTTTCTTTTTTTTTAGTTTTTCTCTTTAACTAGGGTTGCCTGGAAGAGATCGCTTATTAGCAATAAGGCCGCCCGTTGCATCCCTTATTTTATTTTGCAACGAAGTGTAAATAAATAAACAGTTTTAGCAAAGACTAGGTAATAATTAAATTCCATTTTATTAGAATTAGATTCTGCAATAATATGTAAGTATTTTTATTTGAAGAATATTTGCTAATATTACATATAAATAAATATTTTCCTTGACGGTCACTTATCGATACGAATTAATATCATTCGCCCTCAAACTTATGTAAACACATAAAAAGCCCATTACACTCACTATGACGCTTTTAATGTATAATAAATAATACCATAAATAACATATTGGCTACTTCGGGTAAACATTTTGATATATTTTGTTAATATTTTTTATCCGAATGTTATCCTAAGTGGCTTAAGCTTATGAAAAGTGTACCGTCAGCAGTATAGGTAAATTTGAATTGTGGTAATAATTTTGTCTCTAAATATTTTTTGTCTTTTATTGATATATCACTGTGAAATATGAGTGGTGCGCCGTGGTTATCACGAAATGCTGAAGTCCATAAATATTTGGGAATTGCCACTGTCGAGGAACACATTAAAAGATCAACCGAACAATACAAAAGGCAATACAGCCACACGTCAACCTCCTAGCTTCGGGCCTCTTGGAAACGACGTACTGTGTGTATCGCTTGAGAAGGGCGAAACGTCTGATAGTTTGCGAATTACGGAGGGAAATAAAAAAATATTGGATTTGCGTTCCCTCATTGCCATCATTTCATAAAATCTAACCCATGAGGCTGATTGCATATGGTTAAAATTATAAGTATGTAATTGAAATGTGGGTGAGTTTTAGAACGTGTATAATAAAACACGTTTTAATTCACTAATGATTTTTTTAACATTAAAATAGGTATTCTTATGATAAAAAAACCTTATTGCTTTACTATCGTGATACAATAGCTTTAAGCTACTGGACTTGGCGTACACTTATTTAATCCATAGTTGCTGACAGTATTAATCTGTTTTGAAAATACACTGCAGGATTTTCCTCCCGACGTCAACATATTGTATCTATGATTAACCTTGCTGTACGTGGTTATTAATTCTGGAATTTGGAATTTAACCCAACAATCAAGGCTTACAACTCACGATAGACAAAGTAATTAACAGACCTTATTGTCACATCTTGAGCAGTGTTGGCCTACTGGCTTCAGCGTGCGACTCTCATACCTGAGGTCGTAGGTTCGATCCCCGGCTGTGCACCAATAGACTTTCTTTATATGTGCGCTTTTAACATTTGCTCGAACGGTGAAGGAAAACATCGTGAGGAAACCGACATGTCATAGACCCAAAAAGTCGACGGCGTGTGCCAGGCACTGGAGGCTGATCACCTACTTGCCTATTAGATTTAAAAATGATCATGAAACAGATTCAGAAATCTGAGTCAACACCTAAAGAGGTTGTAGCGATTTATTTAGCACTGATTTATTTTTTATTGTCACATCAATACTCGTATATACATTCAGGTAATGCCTTTTAGCCTCATATTTCTGTTTATTAGATTTCTCTCTACTAGTAGGTACATAATCAGTCATGAACTTATTCGTACTTTATAATATTGATATATAAATATTATAAAGTACATATTATATTACGTCCAATAGAATTGCTTGTGTATTCTCACTGAATACTGTGTACACGCTAAGAATACAATAAATCCAATATTGAAGGCTCCCTGCCCACTCTTGTCATAGGGTTTGAGCAAACCTTCGCTTCTCTTACCCTTTAATCCCCCGTTGTGATAGCTCGATTAGCATTTTGTTAAATGGAAGGCTAAATCGATAGCTAATATGATCGTGTCCGATATCCCGAATATTCATGAGAAACCGCAGAGCAAACGGGAGCAAGTTACTCGATATAAATTGCGATTGAAACTCCCACCGGTGAACAATCGTTTGTGATTACTTCGCTTTTTCAGTTAACGATAGATTCGTGCCGAGCTCATTCTAATTACGTTTAGGAGTTTATATAAACATGATAGTAGTAAATAGGGATTACAATAATGATTTTTTACATACAAATTTCACAGGACCCTTATAGTATATGATATTTTTTATAATATCACAGATTTCTGTATCTGTTTAGTGATCATTTGATCTTTTAATAGGCAATCTGCCTTCTATGCATGGCACGCTATCTACTTTTCGGGTCTAAAGTATGTCGGTTTCTTCTCGATGCTTTTCTTCACGAGCGTGTGTTAGATGTGCACTGGTGCACATATACAGAAAGTCCATTGGTGCACGCCGGGGATTGAATCTAGGACATCAGGATTGAGAGCCGCACGCTGAAGCCACTAGGTCAACATTCAATCTTTCAATGCCGAATATTCTGTTACCTATATAAAATAAATAATGTTTGTATTTTAAGAGAAATATAATTAAATTAAAATTCATTTAAAGTGGATTTATTCAAAACAAAATGCTGAAATCGTTAACTCTAGGTACTTAAACGCTTAGAATCGGACCCTTACTAACCTCGTTACTCAAGCGTGTAATCTTCAACGCTAAGTTCGAATTACTTGCATCAAAGGATTTTTTATACAGTGTAAGAAAATATTGTGAGGAAACTAAATCAAAGCATCGACGACGAAGCACAGAGATCACTTGAGCCGGAATTACTTACATTATAAAATTATAAAATTAGTTGCATGATACTAATTTCCCCAAAAAATCACGCAGGGTACGAAACTCAGTTGCATTCACGAAATTAATGCATGCATTAAGAAAATATTAAATTACACGTTAAAACTATTGGTAAAACTAATGTCACGAAAGTAATTTCATGTTCATTTCAAGTTCGTAATGTTATTCCGGCTTTAATTTCCTAAAGAAAGACGACGCAAAAATGTAACCGCCGTACACCCCTTTAAGCTGTCCATACATTGTACTTCATACACATTAATGCATTTAGCATTCAAAACAAACGGAAAAAATCACTAATCCTCTGGAGTTCATCCATGCTATGAAATACGCCAACATTAAATGTAAAACACATGATAAACAACCACACCGTATCAAATGACATGATATTCGTTTAAATCTCACTTAAACGAAACGCGATAGTATTCGCAAGAAATAGTTCTCGCAAAATCCTCGTGATAAATACGGGTCCGGACGTTGACGGATAGAAGCGGGACTCAGTTGGGACCCCGCTCAGATTCCGCCAAAATATTGTCTTGTTCTCAAATTAAGACACTAGTTTGTGATGTTACCGTTTACTTTATGGGCACAATCTTTTTTGACAGCTACGAAAGTATCGTGTTCAAGGCAAAATCTGGAAATGTTTCCGCCGTTCTCTATTACCGTAGGTACCGATTAAGAAACTCACAAAAAATCTTTCAATTATAGACGATTTTCTTAGTTCCTTAGTTAAGATAGTTCATAAGAGAATAAAGTTATTTGGCATTATATATTTTTCAATATTAATTTTACGGATTTCACTGAATTGTCTCATAACTGAATGAACTAACTAACATGATGACGTAGTATAACAGGGTTCTTTGAAAGATGTAATTAGATTATTATATATCTAATATATAAAATTCTCGTGTCACAGTTTTCGTTGCCATACTCCTCCGAAACGGCTTGACCGATTTTGATGAAATTTTTTGTGCTTATCCGGTATCTATGAGAATCGGCCAACATCTATTTTTTATCCCCCTAAATGTTAGGGGTAGTCCACCCCTAAATTTTTATTTTTTATTTTTTGGACAAAATTTTTAATTTCTATTTTTTATGATACAGCATTAAAAAATACATTCAACCCCTAACTTTCCCCCCTCTACAATCAACCCCTATTTTTTTATTATAAATGATATACATGGCATGACGACGTTTGCCCGGTCAGCTAGTATTAATATATTTTAAGGAATTTCAAGTCAATGGCCAAGATGCATGTATACAAGTATATGCATACAAGCATCGGTAACGCTATCAATACAAATTGTACAATACTAATTATCCCTTGAGAGTTAATGAGAACGAAAAGTTAGTTACATTAATGAGAGTAATAAATTCGATAGGCGAACTTCTTTTCCGTTTACGTGACTGGCGGGGATACGTAATCGTGACCTTTGACCCTCATTGGGAATTAACAGGGTCGGGTGCACTGAAAATAAGCTCAGGGAGATTAACTGTTATAGGTATGGAGTAAAGACCACTTTGATTTGATACTCGGATGTATCGAAACGTGGCAAACGATTCGTACATCGTTACATAATACATATCCAATGCTCGTTAGGGATGCATGTTTGTAATCTACCACAAAAGAGCAAGCGATCGGAGGAATGCGTCAGACTGTATTGGAAGCAAGTGATGATTTACGTAATCCGTCGTTCCACAACTGAGCGTTTTTCAAGGCAGTTTTTACCGCGCACCACCTCTTTGTGGAACCAGCTGCCCACTGAAGTATTTCCGAACCAATTCGACTTAGGGTCTTTCAAGAAAAGAGCGTACCAATTCTTAAAAGGCTGGCAACGCACTTGCGAGCCCTCTGGCATTGAAAGTGTCCATCCATGGCGGCGGTCATGGCGGCGGTATCACTTACCATCAGATGAGCCTCCTGCCCGTTTGCCCCCTGTTCTATAAAAAAATCCCCTCACATGTAATTCATGAAAATTTCTGCAATATTTTTCATGTAAGTGACTGGCCAAAAAATCATTGTTTCACAGGGTAGAAAGTGCCGGTACTACATAGCTCTCAATTATGATAGAGATTGCGATCCCGACTTCAACCCAAAGGTTTCGACATTAGCACTTAGTAAGTTGTAGTAGTTTGTTTCATTATCAGTTAAAGTGCCACTAGTTCTACTAGTTCCGTACACGTATTAATAATTATAAATGGAGAGACATTAATCATTCGTTAAATTTACAAACAAGTCATATATTACATATTATTAAGAGAATTATAGAATTAAGTGTTAGGGTATTATTACAGGTAAAAAGTAATTACTAATTTTAGATTTCTTGATGATAACACAGAATTGAACTAATCGAAGACCTGTGAGTCTTGTGCCAGACCATGCGTCATACTCGTGAACGGGTGCTACTTGTGGTGAGTGGTCGGACTTGAATTCGTGTATGCGGTAATGTTGGTTATTTCGACTATGTATTTGCGTGTTGTTCCCACGAGAATGTAAGTGCGTGCTCCTATTTCACCATGTCTCCTGCTGATAGGGGACAAATCTTTGTTTTTAGGGGATGTCACGTGGAACATGGTGTAATGGTTGCAGCTCCTTACAAACGTTGTGTAACACAAAAAACATGGCAATTAAAAAAAGTGGCGGAAAGTATATTGCCAGTTCTTCTCTTCTCCCTTGATTTGATAACTGGCAGTAAATGTAAACTCAGAAGCATTTAATATGTATTTCTTTTTTGTCATTCATAGGTGTACCTACATTGTGTTACCTATACGTATATAAATAAATGATTTTGATTTGATTTAGACATAAGCTAATCTATAATAACATTATAATTATAATATCTCATTATTAGATGTAAATCTAAAGCCTTTAGTTAGTTAAGTAATCAGGGTGACCGTAAGTCCCGGTCCGGTCCGCATTAACCTATCCAACCCCTTATTATAATGGAGGATACAATACTGGATTAAAGTGATTCGGTTTGATTTGTGTTTGAATTTAAATTAGAGGAGTAAAATTGTACTTACTTGGCTTTCATGGTGATCAACTACGTTAGCTATAAATTAATTGGCAAAGAAAAGGAAAGAAAATCTCTATATCAAGCACACTCTCAAATACACACTGTATTATACACACTCACCCATTCCCATACTCACACACTTACGCATACATAACAATGGATTACCTTAACTATAAGATACCTAGTATTAGTTTTTTGGCACAATGTTATCTGGTCACCCACAACACAAGGGGTCCCTATGCCCCTAGATGAGACTAGCGTTAAATCAATTATGAATAAAGTTCATTATTATTATGTATATGGTTTAGTAATTCTCAGGTCATTACGGTCAAAGCAGTGGCCGTTCCTTTCTAAGGCTTACGTGGATCCAACACACATGTAGATACAGCCCTAGATAGTGCACGGCCGATGAAGTATTATTGCAAAAACTACCTTATTATGTAGTCTACTTTACTATGGTATTAGCAAAATTAAAAATTAGCAGACTGTGGCTGTCGACCGTTACCAACATGGGCAACATCAACTGAATTGGCCAGGGTTGTACATAGGTGGAGCACCGATTTCATCTTCGCGGCCGCCATTACACCATTAGACACTTCCACCACCGAGCGTATAGCTCTTGCGACTCCACTCTAAGCAGCCAATTAAGGTAAGCCTACTCCTCGTCAGACGTCACTTCGGCCTACCAAATAAGGCAAGTCGGAGGTGAAGAAAAGTGTACTGCGGGGACACCGCTCCCCGACACCTTGACACAAGGTGCCCTGTGGGCACAATAATAAATTAATATTAAAACCGTCATATACTATAGTGATTACATATCGTATATTTTAATTCGCATAGGTAGATTGTTTAATTCCTTAGTTAAATGTTTTGAAATGTATATATTACTGTAAAAGCTCAAACTGCAGTAAATCCTTAGATATTCCAGTTAAACCTAAGATCTACCAATTCCTAATGGTAAATGTCCCAAAAGGTTTGCGATTCAAACTCTTACCACCATTCCGTTGGTAAATCTTAGGATTTACATTAATGGCACGGTAAATGTTGAAAAACAGAAAAATGCACCTGCAGATCATCAGGATTACTTTGTAATTCTAAATGCCACTATAGCAATCCGTGTTGTAACAAGTGAAATATTTTTTTAGGTACCTTTTTTAGGTGAGATATTCAAAGATATACGTGATATGTTATTTCAAAATAATTTAAGTAAGTTGGTATTAGTTTGTACTTATTACTATCATATGATACCTTTATAATACTATGAACCTGTTTTGTCCAATAGTTCATTAAAGTAAATAATTAAGAATTACTCATTGTTTTATTCCTAAACCCAACATCTACCAGCTGACAGTGGTAAAACCTAGCATATACTGAATTCGAATGGTAAAAGCTCGAAAAAATCGTCGTATTTTCAAAAATAGTTACATTTACCAACTCATGTCGGTAAATCCTAAGACTTACACTTAAATCTTAAGATTAACCGTAGTTCGAACTTTTACAGTAACATATACACCGATTTTTTTCTATTATCACCGATAAATTGTTGTGCGTTAGGAACATAACGCTGATCTACTATTAAGAAAAATAATCAATGAAGAAATTTATAATATCATATTATTATTGTACACCTTTAACCATTCTCAAAACCACTTTAACACAGACAATAATTTCACCCAAGTTTAATTACAAACATACGCACAGAAGATTTATATATATGAAGCTCTTTGTAGCACGACTGAATGTAGATCAAACAAAATTTGTTTAACATCCTCTGAGGTGTACCGGAAGCTTTTTGGGAGCTTATTGAACTTTACAGTATCTTAATTCAAATTGAGTAATCGATACATCATAAGTGTGAAATGTTGTAAAATATTTCCCTTACTTGGCACGCTGGGTACCACTTAAAGCTAATCAATCTAATGTGACATTTTGCTACTTAGCTGATAAAAAAGAACCTTATACGAACACTGTCTAAAATATCAATAAATGTAATCTTACATTAAAAATTTACAATTTAAGGTGAACCTATAATATACTAAATAGCTTAAGTAATCGCTAGATACTTATATACAAGTGTGACCGTAATTTACAAAACTAGTCCAAAATAAACTTAAAAACATATTTAATAGATGTTATTCAAGAGTCAAGTTTTCGATACCGAACGGCGCAGCAGAGGGGGGTGAAATTTATGGGAGTGTGTGTGACTAGTTTACGATGCGAGTTAGGCCAGTCGTGCGACAAACATAACAATAATTTTAGTTTTATTCCACCGTTTACGGGGTGTAACGTACGGGTTATTATATACATAATGTTCTTATAAATACTCATTATTTGTTCCATGTTTTCAAATAGGGTAATTTCATGGACAATGCCAATTTTAGAACACGCAGCCTACGTACCGATTTGTAATACAAAGCTTCGCATATTACACAAATATTCTTCGGTTAGCCAAACATTTTTTAGAAATAATAACAGACAGTATTTATTCTAAAATAAAACAATTTTTCGTTTTCAAATAGATTTCGGTGGAACGCACATTAAGTTAAACATAAACAACGTTGCACGTTACATTTTGCATACAATTTTGATATGGCTAATTATGTTTTGTTTTTGAAATATGTCATCATCGTATTGAACGTTCAACGCAAACAAAAATAAATTTTGATACTATATATTTTATTGTTTTCATACAAGTCTTTGAAACGAACGAATACTAACAAAAAGCTATCAACGAACAATATTTCATTAAAGGCTAATACAGATTTATATTCCCCCGATTACTCTGATATATTAGCCGGTCGTAATTAAGTATACTTTATTTCCCGGGGTCGGAATATCTAATGTAATTTATTGTATTGATACAGCCAACTTGAATGGATTTAATTAAACGACATATTTCTATATACAGAGTTAGTTGACTCCTTAGAGTTTGTTTGTACATTAACCTCTTCCAAGATAACTTCTTGTTGGATTTATTTAGTATTATTTATATTATTATCTAACGTAATACGATATGGAGGAGAAAGGAGGATCGTTCGGTACAATCTGATGGGGTAAGTGCGGAAGTATCATTATTTTCCCTCTTATGATTTTAAATTTTATATATGTACACGATAACTCAAAGACGTAAGAAAAAGTTGTTAAAACATTTATAAATATATTTAATCTATTTGATAAGTAATTAATGAGACAAGTCGAACATGACGAAGCAAATCGGTGCATTACATATATTCCTGGGGCATTTTTAAATCTTTATAAGACTTTTCTTGACTCGAGCAGTGTTGGCCTAGTGGCTTCAGCGTGCGACTTTCATCCCTGAGGTCGGAGGTGTGATCCCCGGCTGTGCACCTATGGACTTTCTTTCTATGTGCACATTTAACATTCGCTCGAACGGTAAAGGAAACCGACATGTCTTAGACCCAAAAAGCCGACGGCGTGTGTCAGGCACTGGAGGCTGATCACCTACTTGCCTATTAGATTTAAAAATGATCATGAAACAGATTCAGAAATCTGAGGCCCAGACCTAAAAAGGCTGTAGCACCACTGATTCTTTTTTATAAGACTTTTCTTCAATGCGGCATTGCAAAATAGCGCAGTAATTACAAAATAAAATAATCTAACTTCATATATTTATGGTGATTTTAAAAGGTTATTTCTAGAATAAAATTATAACTTTTTTGAAAGTTATAATTTTATTCAGTGAAACTAAAGGTCCAAAGGTCAACTTGATCTTCTGGAGGCTTAGATTATACACTTTAATCAGTCTGTAATATAGTTCAGTATATACCCAATAAAACTGACTTTTAATATGAAATGTATAATTTGCTACATAATCTCCTTACTGTCGATAGGACCATGATACTTTATCGCAGTAACGTGTAAATATTTGTATGAAAATCTCATATTTGCGTGTACGAAACGCAACGAATGATTGAACTTTAGGTATATATAATAAAATAAAACTCAGATTTCGTATATTTAGTCCTTATCAATTAATTATACGGAAGTTATAATCAACAAAATATCCATTTTTCTTGGCATGTTGATTTAAAGACAGCGTGATTTTCTTAATTTTCTCCACAACTTCCGGAAGAGTCAGGTTAGTGATGTGCCTCGTTGCTTTTGGCGCCATTTTATATCGATTCTTTTCATTTAACGCTCGTTTTATGTAGCTAGGGATGTCTGAAAAGTAAAAAAATAATGAAGCTTAATACATTATTCTTGTATGATAAGATGATTTCACACATTCGGAAAGTTGTAGTGTATTTAGTGTATAATACAAATAAGGTTTTATACAGTTTTTAATAATAATGTAGAAAAACAAATAATACCATATGGGCATAGTTTAATTGTAATCTAAAAATATAACAAAATAACATGTGTTACATGCAAAGTGATAGTTAAATGTCTATCGCCAAATGAAGGATATTAGTATAGTATTTTCGAACCACTTAGACTTAGGGTCCTTCAAGAAAAGAGCGTACCAACTCATAAAAGGCCAGCAACGCTCTGGCGAAACCTCTGGCATTGAGAGTGTCCATGGGCGGCGGTATCAATTAACATCAGATGATCTTTCTGCCCGTTTGCCGGGTTCTATAAATAAAAAAAAGATGTGTGCAGTGTATTTCTATTTTACAATTATAACTAAGCTTCATTGTTTCTCTACTATATTATTATCTCGTTTCTATTGGTCGTATTCCCTATTATGGTTATGTGGATTTCAAGGGACGAATATTACTGCGAGTTATTGTGAGATGGGATGTTATCTCACATATTGAATGTATTAAATAATATAGACCTTAATAAAAGCTCTTGATATATTAAAATCAGAACTATACTTATTTGTATTCATATTATAGTGGAGTAAGTGAACAGTGAACAAGTTACTTATACACCAGGTGTCTAGAGGTACTTGGTTCGATGCCCGGAGTGACTGGTTTTAAAGCTCGTAATAATATAATTTATTGGTAAAATCGGTGTTACAAAGCACATGTTATGTGGTACCAGTTGTGTGTCTAATATATAAAATTCTCGTGTTGCGGTGTTTGTAGTTAAACTCCTCCGAAACGGCTCGACCGATTCTCATGAAATATTGTGTGCATATTGGGTATGTCTAAGAATCGGACAACATCTATTTTTCGTCCCCCTAAATGTTACCCCTAAATTATTTATTTTTAATTTGAAAAAAAATACATACAACCCCTAATTTTCACCCCTCTACGACCAACCCCTATTTTTTATTATAAATGGTATAGGGGAAGATCGTTACCCTTCGTACGCGGGGCACATTCATACAGTCAAAATAAAACTTGAACAAAACAAAGTACAGTCTTGCTTTTGTATGTGTGCATGAGTCGAGGTACCAACTATACATCAACGAAGTTTCGCGAAATTCGCACCGATGAGAGTGAAGTTACAGGCATGGACGTGTTTTCGCGCTCGGTAAGTAATTTTTTGATCAATGTTTTTGTCTCTTGTTACCATAGATAAAATAAGTTTTCGTGTAGAGTATTCTATCAGTAACTAGCAAAATATACTTAAGATACGTTTCCAATACTTCATTTATGATGTTTTCCTATCAATATTAAAAAAAGTTATATTTTGTTGTTATTCAGTTAGTGGGGTACATTCGGACAGCACTAGATGGGGCACATTTGAACGAATTGTACAACTAAATTTGTATGAAAATTTGTCGACGCGAACTGTAATTTTCATACAAATTAAGTTTTCGACTTTCTACATACACTACTGTTAAGGCATCTTGACTAAACCCTCTGATAGGTAAGATTGTGTTAGTGTGCTGATTGCTAATTTTTGCATTAACTTTGTCCTGTGTTGCTATCATTGCTATCGTCGATGTAAATATATGTTTATATACCTATTTTTTATTATCTTTATTAAGGTTGATTTTGATGCTTGTGATAATTTATCAATCCATCAAATAGTAGTTCCTTCGAAGTCAGTTTTGACACCAGAGGCATTTCGACCCTATCCGCATGTTGTAAGAAGTAATAAAACAAACAAAATGACGACGACGGCCAAGAAAACCACGAATTTATACTGCCACACCCGAAAAAAGAAGTGCTAATCCACACCAAAGCGTAAAAAATGTGATTCTAAATTTAAGATACCTAACTAATTAAATTTTGTTTTACATAAGAAAAGCTATGTAATTTTTTTTCACTATAAGAAAAGTATTTTATTTTTGTTTAATAGAAGTTAAATCTTTATTTTTGTGTTTAATTTCATTGCTAATAAATGAATTTTGAACTACCCCACAGCGTAAGAAGGTACCCCCAACACTGTACGAAGGTGCCCCGTTGATGGGGCAGATTCGTACGTATTCCAGATTTAGTTTAAATCATAATTATGGTTGAAACATTGGATGAAATCATTTGTAATTTTTTTATATGAATCTCAGATAGTTAGACTATAAATTTAAGCTATCAGGTGATTGATTCATGGAAAAAGAAAAAATTAAAAAAATAAAATGTGAAAACCGTACGAAGGGTCCCCACCTTCCCCACATGGCAAAACGACCTTTGCCGGATCAGCTAGTAATAAAATAAAATTTAATTCGATTACAATTTCAGTTAGAATCGGCTAATTTAAAATTTGTGTCGGAGCAATGGCATTTCTGTCAGCTGTCATTGTCGTTATGTCACAAAGCTCATAAATTAAGAACGTCAAAGTCTTTGTCAAAACAGTTAATATTTGTGGTTGATTCGATTACATAGATCTACAAATCAACGACTATATGATAATCAATAAAAATTTTTTATTTAATAGTGATTCCATAGTCGTTAATATTATTTAAAGTAATTTATTATGTCGAAGCCATTGCGTCACTTATAAATTAAACCGTTAATACCTGTGGTTTATTTAATTTCCAATATTAATAGATCTACAAATTAACCACTATTTGATAGTCTATAGAATAAATTATTCCGTAGTCATTGAACTCTGTGTCATAATGACAGTGGCAGCTGGCAGTAATGACTAATGCCATTGCTTCTATGTATGATAATGTAACTTAAATACATACTACTCATTCCATATTATATGAAACAAAACAAACGATAGTAAAAAACAAACGAACTAAAATCTATTCCCAAAAACTGATGAAGGAGTATATTACGTTATTAATGATAATTTTTTTATTGAGAAAATGATATCACTAAAGATATTTAAAAGTTGACAGCCTTTGTTTACTTTTATATGCACGCTTGTCGTCTGATATAAGCTCCCTCCAGATTCTTCCCTTTCAATTCAGGATATTGGAACCATATAGTCAAAAAGTTTCGACACTGGCTATCTTTTGTGTAAATAAGTAAATCAACTGTACCATTGTTATAATATTGGTATTGGGAGTCAGCCACACTGAACACAAGCAACGCGACAATCACAAGCATCCTTTGCCGTTACCAACTTCTGTTTAACGCTTGTCTATGCCCCTGCTTCCTCTACAGAGTAGATATAAAACAGATGCATTTTTACTATAATCGCAAATTCTTGTCTATAGCTTATTAGGACTATAATAAACAGCACTAATAATAATATGAATTTAAAATTTTCTAAAAATATAATTATATCGTCTAAGTTTGATAATAACTTATTAAATATTTATTTATGTTTTGATTTAAAATAATATTATCATATTTTTTTGTATAAAGCTGCCGATTGCCGATTCTGAGCTAATCAGAATCGGTTCAACATGAACATCATAGGCCCGCACAACACAAGTCATGTAGGAATTTGTGTTACCCTTGCTGTGTTTAATAATAAAATTCTTTTTTATTAAAGATTATTGTATTCATATGTAGTGTGTCAAAAAGACACAACATAATATTACTGCTTTTTGGAGGGTGAGTTCCGACTTCCGGTGATTGACGGAGGTCTAATCGTTTAATTATTAATGTTATTATCTATTATTATAACATCAACAGTATTTAATAATATGGCTAATTTAATGACGTACCAAGTTAGTTGGGATGAACCTAAATTTTTCGCTTGACCGTTGTTGATATATATTTTTTATAGAATAGCGGACAAACGCGCCTATGGGGTTCCCAAAAGGGTAGTCGACGCAGCCCATGGACACCCATTTTAATAAACGCGTTGCCGGCCTTTGAGGGAAGAGTATGCTCTTTTTTTAAATAGTGAGCCAGTTCGTTAGTTCGGAAAAGAAAATATACTAGATATTTTCTTTCAGCAGCCGTCGAAGACCCATTAAGGTGATACAGATGAAATTTTGAATTAATACGGTACAGTGATGAAATGTTATGTTTTTTGTTTTTAAATTGTACCTTATATACAAAAGTGCTCTAAAACCTTCATTAAAATTTCTTGTAACTACGCAACATATCTTGGTTACTATTGATGGTATAGTTGATAATGATGTAACTCTCTTGCGATTTATTGTTAAAACAAATCCATCAGTTTTTTTCTACTAAGATACATAAAAATGACTACAATAAACCGTTAGACCAAATATATATATCCTGATTTTGTATTGCTGATTTTGTTATATTTTTGCAATCGCGACTTTAATCGAATTTTGAAGAACGGCGTTTTTTTAACAATTCAAAAAAATTGCTGACAATTAATGTGTGTTAATTTACTTAAAAGAGTAAAAACGAATATCTTTTAATTTACATACTCTATCTAAAGCTACTCTGCGATTATGCAGTTTATACAACAACCAAAACAATTTGACTTATACTATTGCTTATTGTCACGGGACTCTCGACTTAAACACAGAGTGATAGAGGTTAATATGGTCTGTACAATCCCAATTGTCGCCAAGTGTAAGTTTATCCGGAAAGCGTAAAAGTTTAAACAAACGTTTTATTTGCATTCGTGTACTTACGTCTTGCGACGGGTTTTTGTGATTTGGGAATTTATTTTCTTAGACTAAACTTAACTGAAAAATACTGTTGGATTTTGCAGTTTAAGAAGACTTACCGTGTAAGTCACATTACGTAATGTTAAGCAAGAATTTTATTTCTATATGATTTTATTGTTATGTTTAGTTCTTATCTAAATTTTCAGACGCAAAACACAATACTATTTAGGTAACAATATTATTAATAATGATTAATAGAAAACAAAAATAAGTTTTAAAAGTTTGGTCTCTGTATATGATTTAATAGTTGAGGAAAGCACCAACTCACTGGTACTATGTACTAGGCGCCAACTTCCTTCTTTATTTAGCGCATTAGCTCTCTGGAACACCATGGCCCAAGAGTCTCTTCCAAAGGAAAGAAAGTTGGACGTGAAAGTGGGCTATCGTGTCCCCGTAAGTAGCATCCAATACCAAAGACCGTCCCATCAACTCCCATCCTCCAAAGGATCAAAGACATCCCAAAATATACATTTTCCGGAAATCGTCAACTTCTATACAGAACTGTTACCAATATAACTAGTCCATCCTTTTTAAACAGTGGTTTTTTTCGAATAAAACGGTTCGGTTCCAAAAATTTCAATATATATTCAATTACTAGCCATAAATCAAAGTTATTAAACACGCGTCGATATTAATGACGGTTCTAAGTTGCAAGTAGCGAAGTTTAAGCAATGAATCAATATGTATGTCTGGATCGAGCCTAACATGATTTATGCGGCGTCAATTAGTACGGTCAGCAACGAAACTGGATTAACGTTGACACCTCGGAGGTTAAATTAGCCCTAACAGATGGTTAGGAATCAGGACTTTATGTCATAAATTAAAGCAATGAATCTATTATACGGAGTCAAAAGTACGGTCAGCAATCGAACTAAATATATTTCTTTATGGTTTATTAGAGTCTGAGTGTTGTTTACGATGAAATTATTATATTAACTGACTCATAAATATATAATAGGTACTTTTAATTGTAAAAACCAATCCTATTGCAGAATTGAAATCAATTGAAATCTATAATACATTTTTACCTTTAGTAATTTAGTATAACACCACTTATTTAAGAAATTACTATTTATCGATTCAAAAAACCAGGCGTTCTACAACCTTTTAGGTCTGGGCATCAGATTTCTGTATCTGTTTCGTGAACAATTGTTTGTTTTCACCGTACAAGCGGATTATAAATGCGTAAATTTGCTCGAATCTACGACCTCAGGAATGAAAGCCGCATGCTGAAACCGCTAGACCAACACTACTACATCTATTGTGTTAAATTAATCTTAATACAACGTCAATCAGTACGGTCAGCAACTTAAGTGGTTTAAGGCTAAGTGAAGTGGCGTGGCTTAGACTAACAGCTGTCTGGCGTAAACAAAATATAATGTATGAAATTACTTTCTAATAAATTAGAAAGCTTTTATTGTTTCTTTATTATATACAATTTAATTGGCGGATATAAATGCTACGTAAATAATTTATTTGATTTCGCTAGTCGTGTCCGCATGTTGTAGGGACGGCACCGCTTTTCATATTTTTGTATGTACGTCAATTGGTTTGTTTGTATCCCTTGTTTGTCCTAGTATGGTCCAAATAAAAAAAGTATTAAGTAATTGTACTGGCGTATACCAATATTAAGTCCATTATTTATGGTTACATAAGTGATAGACAACTCTTATTTGCGCACATCTGTTTTTACTGAATGGCGCTACAACCTTTAGATGACCTTGAATGTTACTTTAATTAAATATCGCTGTCTTGTTCGATTTCAATTGATGCTGAGATACATGTTAAGATGAAACTTAATTATATCACCAATTAATTAGGTAATTAATTAATTAACAACTAATCATAATATAATTTATATCATATATTATAAAAAATCAGAATCGCTAACTCACAAATATTTTCTTTTTATGACAGGGCGAACGAGCCTACACTGCCTTAAAAGGCAGCTACCGGAGTCCATGGACACCCATATTAGTGGGCGCGTTGCCGGTCTTTTAAGGAGTATGCTACTTTTATTTACTCTTTATCTGCTTTGTTATCATAATTTTGCTTCATTAAAGTCTGTTTGTAAAGAAGGGCAGACCAATAGAGCGATTGACCGACGGGATCGAAAGGGTAGGTAAAAAAATATTTGGATGACCATGGTACAAAATAAAATAGGGTAAAAAAATTTGGAAGGGGCCTTCTCCCGGACAGGGAGAGAAGTAAATTTTTTATATATATTTGTTTTTGTTAAATGTCTGTCAATAAGATGTGGATGAATAAAGGCTCATTATTATTATAAAGTCAGTTTGTATCTAAGTAAAACGAAACATTTCAAACCGCTACGCCATTATATAATATCAACGTAATAAATAATGAACAACAAGTGTCACCGAAAAAGGTTGAGCGCGTCACAAGTAATCACGAACTCTCGGCTTATTTAGCAGACATCAGACGATCTGTCAAAGTCACTCGCTCATTCAGCGAGATAAATACTATGACACGATAAGGGGAATTGTAAATTTGAATATTTTTTGTTTGCGTGTGAACTAGAGCTTAGGGAATACTTCTAGAATAGTTTTCTTTAGAATAAAAGTCAAGTATAATTACTTTGAATTTTTAAAATCAGAATTCCATTTTCAAAATCAGAATTCCATTTTCAAAATCAGAATTCCATTTTCAAATTGCCTCTTGTTCACTTTGCATTCGAATTTTTTATGTAACCGTTTTTTTATGGTATACGGGTTAGTTAAGTGCTAACCGCCGCCCATGGACACCTGCAACACCAGGAGACTTGCACCTGCATATAAAAGTTGAAATTCTCTGTCTCTAGTGACGATGACATCACACCACTCGCCAGCATAGTTCTCGACTTTATTAGTCATGTATTGTATCATGAGTAAGTACATATTTTTTGATGTTTGTTCTAAACATCAAAAAATATGTGAAAATCGCACAAAAATCTCCTTGAGTTTGTCGCGTTCATATAGATTATAGACAAAATCCTGTGCTACGGCTGTGGTACGACATTTCATAACATGTAAGTATAATGGTATGCTCAGAAATAATGTAATATATTGTGAACGGGGCATTAATATACGTGCAAATATTTCACGACATTCACAGCACGTAACGATTTCCACGCCCCTGAGCAAACTAAATCGGCACAGTTCCTAAGCATTTGTATGAAAAAAATACCTGCATGTTGTGACTAGAAGCAGATTTGTCAACGTCACCGTTCATATTTTATCAGGAGGACAATAGTAAGTACATTTTGATACCGGCACCAGTTGAATTTGATCGATGACGAGTCGTGATCGCGGTCTCGTTTCCCCTATAAAATGGACTTTTATAAATAGTAACGTCTTTGTTACGATCGCCAGAAAGGGAAAAGTTAACTGTAATATTTCCATTAATAATTATGTTAGCTTGTAGTAGGAATACAAATTTTAAACATGGAATTCGAGTACGCTGTATAGTTGTATACAGAACATTAAAGATCCCTATGGTATCCGGAACAAGTTGGGGTTTTTTTAAACAATTTGTAATAATAATGTATTTATTACAAGAATATGGCACAAAAATGTGTAAATCAATCGTAAGTTCGCATATTCTGCCACACACAATGGCGCGCAAATTTGTCTTTAAAGGAATTTTACATTATACATTATTAGTCATATGAATTGGTCCATTCTTATATTATTTGTATCGTACATATCATATCATATGTTATTAAATTTATATCAACTACAGTGTCTCACGCAAACAATAATTTATTAATTAATCCTTTTTTTTTCAAAAGTAATACACCAAGTCGATTTTTCAAAACTCTAGTCGGTAGATATTTTAGTTCTTTTGGCATATTAATGTAAACCTTGCTTGCCATGCAAAAGGTGTTATATGCATGTATATTTTAGTTAGACTTAGTTTTTCGCCCTTAGCAAATGTTTTAGTTAGTAAACAAAAAAAAAGAATGAAAACAGTCATAGAGTGGGGCATGATCAGCATTCCAACGTTTTAAGATATAAGATAAAGGGTATTTCAACAAGAAGTTTGTTTTTCAATTATGGCAACACCGAGAACGTGATAGTTTTGACATTTAGTTTTTGGCGGTATTCGTAGCAGGTGCTTTGGCAATTATTACAATGAATTCAATTTCGCTCGAAAATCGCATTAAAATAATTCAAATCCACTATAAAAATGGTGGTTCTGTTAAAGTTACATTTCGTAAAATTCGTGATATTTTCGGCCAGCATAATCGTCCTTCTGAGACCGCTGTTAAGAATTTGGTCGCGAAATTTGAGTCGACAGGCTCGGTACAAAATGTGCCAACAGCAACACGTGTTCGACCGGGTCGTTCAACAGAAAACATCGCCGCCGTGAGCCACAGTGTTGAAGAAGATCAAAATTTGTCAATTTCACGACGTTTTCAACAATTGGGGTTATCCAAAAGCACAACATGGCGAATTTTGCGAAAGGATTTGGCTTTGAAGCCTTACAAGATTCAACTGGTGCAGGAATTAAAGCTGATCGACCATTCAAATCGCCGCAGATTCGCTCAGTTCATTCAGGAACAACCTGCTGGTTTTTCTGAAAAAATCATTTTTTCAGACGAAGCCCATTTTCATTTGTCAGGGTACGTCAACAAGCAAAATTGTCGCATTTGGGCTTCTGAAAATCCTAAAGCAATTATTGAGAAGGCTTTGCATACTCAACGTGTTACTGTGTGGTGCACTATGTGGTCTGGAGGCGTGATTGGGCCGTTTTTTTTCGAAGATAAGGCTGGAAATGCGGTAACAGTCAATGGATTACGGTATCGCGAGATGTTAACCACTAAATTTTGGCCTATTATTGATGACATGGATATCACTGAAATGTGGTTTCAACAGGACGGTGCCACATGTCACACAGCCAATGAAACGATCAATTTATTGCAAACCAAATTTCCCGAGCGCATAATTTTGCGAAATTCAGCTGTTAAGTGGCCAGCCAGATCGTGTGATTTAACACCACTGGATTATTTTTTGTGGGGCTATGTTAAAGACAGAGTCTATACGGAGCCAATCGAATCGATTGCAGCCTTAAAACTCAAAATCCGTGATGTCATTAACGAAATAGACCCTCCATTTTGCCAAAAAGTGATTAAAAATTTTGATGAAAGAATCAACATCTGTCAGCGTGGTCGTGGTGGACATTTGCCAGATATCATTTTTCATTCATAATTGCCAAACTTTTCTCTTTGTAATACAATAAAAATTTTATTCATTTTCCTCTAAATTCTTTGTTTTATTTTGTTTTAGAAAACAAAGTTCTTGTTGAAAAACCCTTTATAACGTGTTCTTTGTGATCAACATATTCAGGATAATATATTGGTGCTATGCCTAACACGCTGCAATAATGCCACTCTTTTCCGAATGATGGCAATAAAACCGTAAGTTCGGGTATCGGCAAACACCTGACGCACAGAAGAACATCGGCAGGCCCAATAGTAATCTTAACGCGTTTGTTATACTGAACACGGAGCATTCAACGATAATACTATCTTAATACAAAGGTATACTACGCTTTCTTACGGTATTAATCACACTATTATACTGATTGACAAACATAATTGAGGCAGTGGGAAAGATGGATATTTATTCTATTATATTCTACTTAAACAAGGCAGGCATCCAGTCAAATAAAACTACCTATCAGTAAAAAAATGGACAAGTTAACATAAAAAGATACATTATATATGCATACTAAATACTGCATTATAAATGACTCATTGACTAAGTAGCTTACTATAACAACAAACGCGTTTAAAAAACTGCAATATCTAAGAACCTACCATTATACTTAGACAAAATTAACAATCACCGCCATATTCACAGTCTAATATGAATGTAAAATGCTCCATAAAATTTTTGACCTCTATCCCTTTACGAGCAAAGAGTTAATTAGCGAGTTTTGCATTTTACATCACGAATGTTACACTTGTGAACTACTACAGCTAACGCAAGTAATAACTTTTTCAAAAATAATACAATTTTAATTTAGTCTGTTTATGATGTTATAATGTCATCTAGATAAACTAGCTGACTCGGCAAGCGTTGTTTTGCCATGTATATTATTTCTAGGAAACATTTGTTTAGTTCAATAAAAATAACTATCTACAATAATAAAAAAATTGGGGTTCATCATTTAGGGGTTTTTTGTATTTTGTATGCTGTATCATAAAAAAATTAAAACAAAAATTGTATTCTAAAATTTTTTTTTATGATTACTGAATTTGAGTTGGTATCGATGTCGATCGATTATGAAAAATAATTGTAAATACATAACTTCAATCCGGTTAAAAATTGTTTCATTAAATGTGTAAAAGTTATGTCAATAAAAGACAATACATGATATTTTATTGTTATAGTGAGTATAGATATAGAAGATGTACTCCTTTCATTAAAGTGTCATCTGTCAAAGCCGACAATAGATAGCCAACACCTTAGCGAAATTGGGTCAGGCTAATATTATAATCCGTTTTGTGAGTTAGTAATTGGCGGGAAAGTGGATTAACTTGAGGACGGCGTTATATCCTATTCTCTTGGCTCATATTTATTAGCCTTGATACTTGTTTCTTTTAAATGCGGTAAATTAAGTTATAATTATTGAAAGCAGTGTTGGCCTAGTGACTTCAGCGTGCGATTCGTATCCCTGAGGTCGTAGGTTCGATTTCTGGCTGTGCACCAATGGATTTTATTTATATTTGCGCATTTAACATTTGTTCGAACGGTGAAGGAAAACATCGTGAGGAAACTAGCTTGCCTTAGACTCAAAATGACGACGGCGTCTGTCAGGCACAGGAGGCTAAACATCTAGTTGTTTATTAAATTGATTACATGAAACAGATATAGTAATCTGAGGCCCAGGCCAAAAAGGTTGTAGCGCCACAGATTTTTTTTAAATTTAAATTAAGTTATAATTATGTTTTGGGTTTTTTTTTTGTTATAAATGCTAGGGTTTACACGATTATTGGTCATTAAAATTATTTATATATCAGTAGCCTTACAAAACAAAAAACTGGTTTTAGTCCTAGGTATCTTGGTATTCTACCCTAGAATACATATGATATGATAGAACCCTATACGGCTGCATCGGAGATTGTTGCGGCACTGTTAAGCCACCAATATTCAATTTGGTGTTTGACTTAACATAAATCATTTCTCTATAGTCAACATATGAACTGAACCGTTACCTTACTAACCAGTAAAAGCGGAGAACAACTTATAAATTTAATTAAATATTTAAGTTTATTAACTATTATATTGTACCTATCTACTTATTAAACATCCTAGTGAACACAAACATTATAAGTATACAACTTATACAAACGATAAATATAAATTGCTGCAATTACTAAATAAACTAAGCTATATAACATTACTATAATATACATTATACTACTAAACATTCAATGTTATACAAACCAACATTTCTAAGGTTCTATTGTGAAGTTTTCCTTGAGTAAACACGCTATATTTCTCACATCCCATCCTAATGGTATTTAAAAATTCTACCCTGTTTTACAGATTTTCATCAACATTTCCTAACCCTTACCGATACGGCAATAAATTATGAAATAGGGTATCTTAAACATAATGTTATATAAAGTAATTTCGTATTTCTTTTTTCAAGTAAAATCTCGATAACCGATCTACGGAAGCGGAGGAGTAAATTAGCAATATGTAATGTTAGAACCGAAACTCTCCAAAGAGATATTGAAGAGACAGAAAACATCAAAGTGTGTTCTGACACTCAAGAACTCTGAAACATCTGTGCTATGTTAAAAAATTCACGCTTTACCACTAGATTCCTCCTGAAACAATAGATTCAACGTTCCCTAAATCGAGAATGTATTTATCACCCCATTTCTATCTATGAATCCTCTACCTGAATAGTTTGATTGAAATAACGAAACAAAACAATATACTAATGCTAAGTTAATGTTAGGGCGATAGTAAATTTCAAGGGTCTGCCATGAGCCCTAAGAATACGCAAGCAATTTTGAACTTTATCTTCAAGTACGTGAATTCTAAATGGTATCTGATTAAATTACATAAAGTGACACTATGTGTATTAAGGAATCCAAGTTACTTGACACAGTTGATAAGGGTCGCTGTTCCTAAGGAAACGGAGTTCTATCGAATTATGTACGGTACAAAATAAGGCAGCAAGCGTTGTTTATACTAGCAATTTAAAAAAGGAGATTCTCGTCACTGTATACTAGTTTATAAATATGTATATATGTATGTTAAAATGGTGAAGTTTTTATATGATGTGGTTTTTTTTAAACTTTTGACTTATTACCGTAATCTAGGAATCACAATATAACTTTATTAACTGTTAACGAATCCTCATTTTCAAAACTCACAAAAACCTTCACATTGAATATAGCTACTATGACTATAATTTTTTTTTTTCATTTTTCATTTCATTTATTAAATTAAAAACATTACAAATACCAATATGCTCTCGCTATTTTACGATCTTTTCCGGGCTTGTATTACAATTTTATATGATAGAAACGTATAATTAAATTCGTAAGTTAAAAAAAACTTTATTATACACAGCAGGACATTTAGGTAAAATAAAGTTGAACATTGCCATTACAACGGTTTAAAATATTCAAAACTAAAATAAATACTACACAAAGCAACGGGTGGCCTTATCGCTATTACATAATCTCTTCCAGGCTTTCTAGTAAATTTTAATTGTTAGAAATGAATAACTACAGAACTACTATTATTAACTAGCTCATAATTAAACATTTAACTATTTTGCATTTCTCTTCTACAGAAATATCTATCCGGGAATTGCAGGTGTCAGGCCGTGGACAGCGGTGTATTCTAAGTAACCCACTCGACGCTTCTGTCTTATAATTTTAAATAAATCTTTAGTACAAATTGAGTTACTCTGGTATAGAAAATGATATTATATTTCGAGAGCCACTTAATTAGTCGTTTATATTAAAATATAAATTTTAAGAGATAATTATCAAAATAAATCCTTTTGTATTATTCATAATATCTACCGAAGAGTAATATTTTACTAGTGCATATTTTTAACGGATTTAAGTGGGTCATTGACCTCTTAAACCCAGTCTATGACCAGTCTCGACCCTGTAAAATCTGAAGGTCGAAAAACCTTTCACCGTATAAGTGCAGTGTCAGTGAACAACAGCGCCTGTATCTTCAAATTTGTATATTATCTGGAAAATAACTGGGACAGCCCTGTGATTCTGTAACTCACTTTTTGAACTCACACAGCGGTTTTCGCATCGGCGGTCGCTATCAAATCAGTTGTGAAGCAGTCATTTTATGATTTGGCATTCTGAAAAGGTGGGAGCTTGTAGTTTATTGTTTATTTTTTATTATTTAAGAGCGACCGCCGATGCGAAAACCGCTGTGTGAGGTCAAAAAGTGAGTTACAGAATTGCGATTCTGCTGCTGTAAAGATCCGTAGAGCAAGTTATTAGGTTTTAACTGACAAAAAGTACAATTTCCCTTCGCCTGTAATAATATTCTGAAACCAATGTTTTGTCCTGATCACTCTTATGTCAATTTACAAATAAGTGAACGCGAGGAATAAAGTATTTGCAAAAATGTAGATATACGTTCGACATTAATCATGTTCACGATCATTCTCTATAATCTGTGAACCGCTATGACATGCATGTATACTTGTACAACAAATAATAATGCATTATACGAAATTAACACACACTCCATATTGATTAAGTTTATTCAATTAGAGCTTTAATTAAGTAGATACATGCGAGCTCTCTACAGATTAATGTTTATGCAGACAATTATTGAGTCAATGAACCTAGTTCTGGGTCTTGCTTGATATTAATCTGAAATTTAATTACTTTATTCATCTGTTTTAGTTAGTTTCGACCTTGTTTTGACCTTGACAGCTAACTAAGTGAACGCACGGATGGAGAGATTAATAGGCTTGAGAGATTTAAATTAATATTTTTTTAAAACGTCAGTTAACACTTATAGTGAAATAAACTGTGCATGCAAATAATGGTTTCCTGTATGCGGAGTATCATACATAAATTAATGAAATAAATTCACAAATATACGAGTATATATCCTATTCCCCATTACGTAGTTACAATATTAGCTCGAGAGACGATAAATTCTGGACCACTACCACACTTAAAGTCAAATATTTAAAAGGATATTAATTTTTCCATTGGAAGTATTTTTTGTGTAAAAGTTTTAAGCATACTTTACTAATCCTTAGTGGTTATAGTGACAATTTTCTTTCTGTAAGATCTGTCGAAACTTATTTTTAATAATAGTAATCCTTTAAGTCTCTTTGCCGCAGATTGTATCATTTTTTTATCATTTTAGTGACAAGCAGGGATCAGCCTTCTGTACCTGATACATGACGTAGATTTTTAGTAGAAAAATACAAATATTCTATAATATTTAGCTCTTTATTAATAAAAATTCATAACAGGTTATTAAACCTCTAAACTGAACCGATATTAAGAACGTTAAAAATATTCTTACCGATAAAATCATATGATATTTTTATATATATTTTGTATATAAAATATGATATTATGATTAAAATTAAAAAAATCATGTAAATACTTCCACCTAATAGTAGTGGTCTATCTATCTATTTGACCAGACATTCTTTACATTTTAAACACGTCTTAAAAGAAATAATAAAGCACCGATGATTATAGACATCCGCCATCTTGTCTGTCAATATGTTGCGAGGATGTTTACACTTTATTAAATAATATTTAAACTCTACGTTGAATTCGGTTTATCCGTGAAATGAGTGAGTTAAAAACCTTGTGACTCTTTTATAGCTAAGGGAGTTTGTCCTAAAAATCAATTTCCTCCGGTTTAATGCATGAAATAACTTAAAATTATCATCGCGACTTATTTAAGCTATTTCGTTAGCTGTTACCGTTCACACATTCGACGGGTAGATCTCCGATAAGACAGTGATGTATAGCTGCAATTGCTTTTTGCAAATTGCTCGCCTTCCTTCATGATATTTATGTGCTTCAATTATTTTTACACAACGCACGTTTGATGGGTTAAAGATGCTCGAAATGGTTTTTCATTGATTTTCCTGTATGATCAGTTTTATATGTATGGCAATTTATTATCGCTGTGCACTGTTTTACTTATGTTAATTCGGTCGTATTTTTGTTCTGCTGCTCTTAGAAAATACATTTTATCACTTTCTCACGCGTTATACTATGTCAAGATAGTATTTTTCAATCAGACACACAGTTTCGTCTTTCATCTTGATTTAAATTTTCACGAGCTACTACTGTGATCGGCAACGAGCAACTCGCAATATCATAGATGTGGGCTGCTTATTGTTTATACCATACATTTATCAGTCTAAGTCAAGTATATTTTGTGTCCGTGTTTGTAAAAAAATCTTATTTTTTTCTTATACTTATATTATTTCTAAATTTGATAAATAGTTTTGGAACGGAAATCTTATTAAATAAATTAGGGTGTAAAGTGTTAATATTTTAATAGGAACTGGAATGCGAATAGCGATGAATGTGCTGTGAATAACGCAATAATGTAGGTCATTAGGCTTCCATTAGCGTCACGATTGTGTTAAGAATATTAGACGTGAAGCATTTAATAATACGTTTTACGGTTCAGGTAGGAATAAATTAATCGGGCCAGGTATTCTTATGGCATTGTAGTTTTACATTAGAATTGTATTATTGGTTAAAAAATCTGTTGTCTGTAAAGTCGCTTTACTGACGATAGTTGAACGTGACAACGTCACGAATCGCTCACTCAAGTAGGAGAGAGACAGATGTCGAACGCTGAAGAGCGCGGAGTCCGATTGTGCCTCTCTGTCGCTTCGCGCTCTCGCTTGCACTTCAAGCCTTAAATGGAACGCCTCAGAGCGAGGTAACGCCGCATGAGTCATGTGATTTCGTGCGTGCAGCCGGCTCCATCGATTTATAAGACGTTGTCACGTCAAAAAGGAAATATTTATATATTGCTGTAAATAAATTAATTAACTTGATATAAGTTTAAAATAGTATAATACCATCCGTATCACCTCGACATCCGTCGTTCCACAACTGAGCGTTTCTTAAGGCAGTTTTTGCCGCACACCACCACTATGTGGACCAGCTGCCCACTGTATTTCCGAACCAATTCGACTAACGGTCGAAATTTTTTGAAAGGCCGGCAACGCACATGCGAGCCTTCTAGCAATGTGAGTGTCCATGGGCGGCGTTATCACATAACAGGTCAGCCTCTTTCCCGTTAGCCTCCTATTATATATAAAAACTTAAGGATTCCTCGTTACTCTATTAAACCTTTCGCTATTTACTTTCGTACATATTCATAGTTTTAAGTTAGTTAGTAATAGTTATTAAGAATAAAGCATGCTGTGTTTGCGTGTTACAGGGTCTGCAATTAGTTTTAATGTTATCTTGTTCCTAGATTTAAGATTTTTATAATGCCTGTTGGCAAACCTTTTTTTTAAAATAAATATGTTCATAATTCCTCGCGATATTTTTCTTCACTGATGGGACAAAATATGGGTAAACGCGCTATCAGAGTAATTTAAAAGCTAACTAATACTCACAATAAAATGTTATTTCGTACATACTTATAGGTTATACTTACACTAGCTCACTTAAAATACCATTGAACATTTAACCCTTTTCGTTACGCAAACTGTATTCTATAAAATCTCAATATAATCGCGAGCTTTGTTAAATCCAAAGGCTTACAAACACATTAGATTGGTTCTACGTGGGCATTAGATAGAACCTCCACATATTACTGTAACGTGTTTGCAGTTGAAGAGACCCACAATCTGCGGTACAAACTTGCAGACTTATTTTGCAGACTCAGTTTTGTTGGGAAAAGAGAGATATGAATGTTTTTGGATATGTCTAATACGTATAAAAACTGTTAAATGCTTAACAGATTTCACACTTTACACAAACATAACAATTTGGACGGCTAATTGGTCTAGTGGTTAGTACCCTTGACTGCGAATCCATGGGTCCCGGGTTCGATCCCCGGCTGAGACAAAAATCGATGTGATGAGCATTTGGTGTTATGCCTAGGTCTTGGGTGTTTAAATATGTATTTATATGTGTTAGGTGTATTTATGTATAATATGTATGTATATCCGTTGCCTAGTACCCATAACACAAGCTTCACCAGCTTAGCATGGGACTAGGTCAATTGGTGTGAATTGTCCAATCATAAAAAAAAGTAATGTAAGATAATATTAAGCTATTAAGTACTAATACTGGCCTCCTTGGAACAGAAAAATTTAGCAGACAGATGTTTGAATTAGTTCGGAAATACTTCGATGGAATGATTATCGTAGTAGTATGCGAGGCAATTCAAATGTTATACAATTTAAAATAATCTTAACAAATGCTAACTTTTTTGAGTTCTATATGTGTAATGAGTATCTATTAGAATGAACGCTATCCTAACCAGTACATTAGTGTCCGAATTATAAGCCAAATTTAATAAAATAAAAGAGGATTACCAATTTTCCATCGCGTCGCGACAGATGTCGCTAGTCGAACATTAATTATAGCATACAAACTAAAAGCGATGGTCAAAGTTCTATTACAATTTAACTAAAATGTTTATTTTAAATCGTAACTTTTAGTCAACAAATTTGAAATTAAGTATCGAATCGTTTAAAATACAAAACATCGACAGCCTCCTAACTATCTGTGATATAAAAAATATAAATTATATTTTCAATTTATTTGACTTGAAAAAGAAATTTTCTGCCATAGAATATGTTCTAATTTGGGGGTTTTATTGTGCTTATCTGTGATGTAACTAAACCTGCTGTTTCACTGTCAAACATCTGTCAAATTGAATCCGACAGGTTGTCAAGGGGTTTATTGGTTCTAAGCTTATGAGATTTGTAGCACTAACAATTTAGGTATAACGATAGCAATTTGAACCTTATTAATTCCATATATTTTTGTAAAGAAAAAGATTTTGTATTTTATACTACCTCGTTATTAATAAACCTCATTTACCTTATCACTCTCATGTTTCTGTTGATTTGAATGAACGAGACAAAAACTCATTAAATTTATCTATTTACATATTATGCCAAAAAACAAGTTAAGTAAGCTAACATAAATCTTAGCAAACTTAAATACATAACAACTGCATATATTCTTTCACTATCATTCCTTAACCTGTCACAAATATGTCTAATACTGATGCCTATTTAAGAAAATGGTTTATTTGCGCTGCCCTGCTAGAACGCGAATTTCTGTCAGATGTATTGCCTAAAGAATGTGACTGTAGTCAGTCTGCTTCTTTCAAAGCTAATTTTAACGATGCAATGTATCTACGCGGGTTAAGGTCGTTAAATCCCAAATAAATAAATAATTTACGATACCAAAAATGTCAGACTATGTAGTAGATATGAAAAATGATTTATAAAACTAAATTTGTGCCATTTTTGTTCCTTGAGATTCTTTACAAATAGTATTATAGTTTAGATAAAGAAAGAGAAAATATTTAGGCACATCCTAAGCATTATTTTTTGATTAATTTTAACTTGTATTAAAAACTAATTTTAACTTTAAATTATAAATCATATAAATCCGCAATCACGATCGAATTAATTATTTATTAATGAAAAATTAAATGCCGCATCCATTTCAAATTCTCACCGCGACGTATTTGGAATAGCCTTTACTATTAACATTTTAATCAGTAATTTCCATTATCGGATCAAAATTAATTCAAAATTAGCTGTAGGTTGTCTGGATTCAATTATGGTAATGGAGACTTGTCTTCAGTAAAGGTTTCGCCAACAGAGAATTTGCCCTGTTATTTGAATTTTTGTCTTCGTAAGCAGATACCCATCTTTAAACGTAACAATATCATTAAATATAATAGCTTTTACGGTTACATTCATATGTACGATAGTTACAAGGAAAAATATAATAGCTATTTAAAGATTACAAGCTTACCCGGCAAACGTCGTTTTGCCATGTATATCATTTATAATAAAAAATAGGGGTTGATCGTAGAGGGTTGAAAAATAGGGGAAGTATGTATTTTTTAATGCAGTATCATAAAAAAATATAAAAATGATAAAAAAAAATTATGGGTGGACTACCCTTACTTTTACTGGACATTTAGGGGGATGAAAAATAGATGACGTCCGATTCTCAGACATACCCAATATGCACACAAAATTTCATCAGAATCGGTCGAGCCGTTTCGGAGGAGTTTAACCACAAACACCGCGACACGAGAATTTTATATATGAGATAATACCAGGAATCCAACTTTTATTTTTGGAACAGATTTCTGCATCTGTTAACTTCTCTTCATAGGCAGGTATGTGATTGAACTCTGTGCCTTACGCAAATTCTTGGGTTATCATAGTTTATTGTATATATTATAATGGCATCCTACACCTCAGCTTTATTTATTAATAGATCGAAAAATGTATAGGAGTACAGCTGGATTTGAGATCTGAACGCACCTCGCGAATCCACAAACCAGCCCCTACGTTTGCAAAATATACGCCTTTGTTTATATTAATAAATAAGGTTTATCATGACCAAGTAATTAACGATTCTTTATAAAGATTTTTCAGCTGTTTCATTTATGAAATAAAACATGGTACGGCATTGTTCTTCCAAAACTCATTCTTACTACGGAACCACATGTATACCTGAAGGTCAACTACCTAGGGTAAGACTAGGAGAGCGCTAAGTATGACTTTTATGAACGATTTTTTTTTGACGTTGGAAATTGACCTTAGGACTTATGAGAACTATGAATGGCGCTTTGTGTTCTATTTTTGAAAATAAAACACCTATGCCGCCTTTTTTATGATTTAATAATCAGTGGCGCTACAACCTCTTTAGGTCTGGGCCTCAGATTTCTGAATCTGTTTCATGATCATTTTTTTCAATTTAATACGCAAGTAGGTGATCAGCCTCACACACACCGTCGACTAATAAATTTGGGTCTAAGACATGTCGGTTTCCTCACGATGTTTTCCTTCACCGTTCGTGCGAATGTTAAATGCGCACATAGAAAGAAAGTCCATTGGTGCAAAGGATCGAACCTACGACTTTAGGGTTGAGAGTCGCACGGTGAAGCCACTAGGCCAACACTGCTCTTTTTTATGATTGAGCGTAAAATTAATATCAAGTCACGCAATGGAAGAACTGCATAGAACGTAGGATTCGAAGCGTCTTTAGTCGAGTTTTGTATTAGACCAAAGGTTACCGGCGTTGGTAGGTACCGTCAATCTCGCAATTTACATTCCATATAGGCTTTACCTAAGATTTGAGGGAGAGTACACCCATTTGTTAGTACATATTTTTACATTTAACGTTATACTAATTTAGACATGCTTCAAAATTTTACACTTATGATAAAGTATTTCTCAGTTTTCGTAGAAACCGGAAATTCCCTGTTCGTCGTATGTGTAACCTAATTACGAGTCTGCAGTCTGATGAGAGTACTCATTATGAAGAGTGTAATACAGTACAGAGTTTACAGCAAATTCAGTTCTAAAGGACGAAGGTTTATAACGCATTTAACGAAGTTACTCTGTATTTTAGATGTGCTTTTAATATGTAATAGATAAACATCGTTGTATGGCATAGAGTTGCCCATTTGATTAGTCATATGCAATATCAATGCAGGAAGGTATTTATTTACGATACATTGAATGTCACTGAATGCTGTTTGTTTATTGATATCGATTACAAACAAGCAGTTTTTTTTAATAAAGGAAAACCTTTAAAAACAAAGCAAATAAAGTGTGCCATAAACAAAACATTATTTCGAATTTAAAAAAAATACAATTTAAAAATAGAATAGTTACGCGACACTAAAGTCAGAAATCGCGTGGTCGTGGCATTGCCAGTTTTTTTAGTCATACAGTAAAAGAAAACATTGTGTTAGAACCATATGTCTAAGACTCAAAAAGAGGAAACATTTCATATAACAATCACTTTTCCACGTCTGTAAGGTTAATTAAACTGCTTGTTCCATGTGAACGATGTTACGCGTAACTAGAAAAAAATAAATAAATCAGATAATCAAACAATATCAAATATATATTTGATTGAATATATATTTGTTGACTATGAAGTATTCTGAACAATAGATCTCTTAATTTGGTTGTTTACTCTCACAAAGTAGCTTTCATAAATATTAGTTAAGTATTATTAATATTCTATTTCGACGGTTTC
Organism: Pieris napi; assembly: GCF_905475465.1. Taxonomy (NCBI): domain Eukaryota; kingdom Metazoa; phylum Arthropoda; class Insecta; order Lepidoptera; family Pieridae; genus Pieris; species Pieris napi. The sequence continues at coordinate 7,576,510 of NC_062250.1, forward strand.
TTTAACTTGCTTAGGTTATATGATTTCATAAGAAAAGACAGAATCAATATTTAGAAAGTGTAATACAAGTGTACATACAAGAATAAAAAAATCACTGACCCTACATTTGGGCCTCAGATGATTTCCGTATTTGTTTCGTCATCATTATATTCACGTGACATACGCTGTCAATTAATAGGTTTAAGGTATGCTGTTTTCCTCTCGATGTTTTCCTTTACCAGGCATTTCGGTGAATGGTACAGATACCGGCAAACATCTTAAACAAATGTCCTTGCCTGCGCAGAAGCGATTTTTAGGTATCACTGGGAGAGGGGGCGGCGGGAGGTGGTGCGCGGGGGCGGGAGAGTGACGTGTCGATCGCGTGATTGGTAAATCAGTTGACCTCGTATGTGTACGATACGCAAACTTTCCCCCACCCCCTAGTTTAATGCTCAAGAAGTTTGCCGGTATCTGTACAACCGACATATGAGTTAAGTTCCGCAGCAATTCTCATTTGATATATCTGAAATGTATACTTATAACGTTAATTTTCTTAATATCATTATTCAAGACATATTTTGTTACATTCAGAAAACTTTGTAAAGAATTTCATGATATTATGAATATAGCGATAACAAATAGATGTTATGCCGGTGGTATCACACATAAGCTTTGCCTTTTTAATAATAAATAATTTTAGTTTTCACCTGATTATAAGTTACTCGTATGGTCTTATGTTTTTGTCTGAAGCAATAATTTCGTATTGGTTGAAATTACGACTACTTGATTGGAATGAAAAATAAAGAAACAGATGCTATAATGTGTCTGCCTTACTCGAAGGTAAAGAGTTGTCTTCATAACAACTTACTGGAAGTTTTCTTCATAACAAAGGTCTAATGGTTACGAGTATTGTCATATTCGTAACGAACCCTAAAAAGCCAATAAATTCTCGTGGCAAAAAGTCTCTTTAGAGAATAAGAATTTGATCAATTTCGTATTCTTACGAAGTACGAGACAGGCTGTCCATATTTCTTTGCATTTTCTTTGCCTACGTCAAAAGTGACACCTCCGAACTTCTTTGAATATTGCTTGATTGACGTTTTTATAATACCAATATGATTCTTTTTATTTGAGAAAAGTGAAATTTTCCTTTGAACGAATCTAATTTGCACTGACGAATATCTTCAATTATTATATTGGATTATTGCATACAGGTGTCATGGTTCATTCTCAGTGCCTGGATTTTACCTCTAAGTATAAGTTGCCCTTATAGTTTGATCTAATACTTACTACGCTGGCACAGTGATCCAAGTTCTGGCCGCCTATACAAGAGAACGCTAATTTCGACGATCTGGTCGGGTGTTCGAAACTGGATTCTTTTGTTTTTACATTTGTTTCCATTGTAATAAACTTCATGGGCTGGTCTACAGAATCTGATATAACCAAATAAAGAAAATAAATTAACATTTATCATTCGCATGTGTTTTGCACACGATATTTATATATAGATTTGACTTAATCATAATGCATATAAACTTTGATAGGTTATATTAGATAATTGATGTGTTTGTGTGTTAAATTTGTGATGTCATTATTGCATTTTTAGGCATACACATTGTTTTAGAACGTATAAATAAATAAATACCTATAATCAATGATTTTATAAGAAATATTCGAAGAATAATTTGTCCGAATATGAAACAAATAAGACAATGGGTCTGCACAACTATTACAAACAAACGTAAGAATAAAAGAAACTTTGAATTCAGTAACAATAAGTAAACAGAAAGTTCGAACAAAGAGTCCCAGAAAGCGATCTTTACAAGTCCACGAACTTTATAACTGGACATCGGGCTTTTGTCATAAAATTCAGCACTTTAATTGCTAGTGTCAGCCTTGGTCCCTTTTATATTAAAGCACATCTTGCAAAACTATTATAGAGATTGCAAATACCACTAAGAAACTATTTATTTATTGAAGTGAAACTTCAACTTCCAACTAAAAAAATGTGCGTGTACTAGTAGTGTACACACGTTAGAAGTGAAACTTCTTTATGACCCTATTTTTCGAAAAATTATCTATATGCAACTAACTTTACAGAAATTGGTTAAATAAAGTTAAATTAGATAAATTTATAATAACTGGAAAAAAATTTAGTGTAACATTTTTCGGTTACGCGTCACATGTTTCGGTTACGCGTCACATTTGACCGTTACGCGCGTCTTTTTCTCGTCCCTACCACGGTTGATTCGAAGAGATTCTAAACCATTAATAACAAAAATTTGTAATAACTATAACAATGATACTAAAAATTATATTACAATTTATGAAATTCTGTAATAATCTTAGTGGTAATAAGGTAAAATGAAATAATTGTATTATTTGTATTCAAGTCTGTGATATTAAAAGCCTTTTGTTAAACTTTATCTAATTTAACTTTATTTAACCAATTTCTGTAAAGTTAGTTGCATATATGTAGATAATTTTTCGAAAAATAAGGTCATAATGAAGTTTCACTTCTAACGTGTGTACACTAGTACACGCACATTTTTTTATTTATTAACACTTCGTTGCATTACACATAAAAGTTTAACATAATTAAATGTAAAGGAAACATTTAAGGCAACTGGCGGCCTTATCGCTTTCGAGCGATCTCTTCCAGGCAACCACTGTGAGAAAAGAAAAAAAATGTATTAAATTAGATAAGGTAGTAACTACATGAATTAAACTCCTCTATTCGTTTTTAAGACCATTTCAGCACGTTATGGAGCTAGCACCGGTATTCTGTAACATGCGAAATCTATTGCGATCCCGTATTCAAATTAGATTTTTTTAAGACAAGGTGCCTTTCAAGTATTGGAGAGTATTTAGTTGTTGTCAATTTTTGACAACAATTATAAATAACAACTTAGCTATCTTATTATTATGACATTATGATAATTAATTTGAAATTTGCACATGATATTTTTATTTGGCTGATTGTGCGGTTTTTTATTGTTAATCGATCTGAATGTACCACTTTCTTAAGAAATTAATGTTTTCTTATTATTATTGATATTTTACACAGCACACTCCCAATATTTAAATAACTTCATATATCGAAATAGCATTAAAAATATATTGCAATGACGATCGTTAAAGGCATAAGCTGGCCTAAAATACCTACTCTGATATTAGCAGTCTTGTGATAATATATTTTTTTCTTTTACCTGGGGAAATGCATTTTGCGTATCCTACCGCGGTGAGACTGCTTTGTGCGGGAGGGTTATATGGGACTTGCAAATGTGCAAATGTTGCATGGTGCGACCAATAATGGTATCCCGTTACTAAACATAACATAACGTAGATTATTTATTATTTAATCAATATTTATCTACCTAACTAAAAGCCATATACAATAGGTCCACGTCCAAAGACATAAGCTCGCGAGTGGTGTTTAAGCGCGGTACCTCCAACACTTATTACGCCTCAAGTTCTTCTTCGAAACCCACATACCCAGTCTCGCAATCATATGCACCCGATCTGTAAGAAAATAGGCACTCATAAAACTCTATGAAACAAAGATTTTGCGCGCCGCTATAAATCATGGTGTATACGTATCAGAGATCACAAATAATATACAAGGAACAAATCGAGTGGCGTGAGTTATGTGGAAAGTTTCTACTGTGCATTTAAGTTTAGGGTTGTGGGTTAGATAACTGTACTAAAGATACAAATGTAAGGTTATGGCCGATAAACTGTGCAATATGACGAGTGGAAAGTTTTTTTAATGTATTTTGAATTGACCGGAAGTTTCTCGTTTCAGCGGCACTTTGAGTCGCAGAGCCAGCGGACTTGTGTTTTTTTTTCTGAATTGCGGTAGACTGTGGCTGTTATTAAACAAATATTGGTCGTCCGTATATATGTATCAAATATAGAGCGAAATAGATTATAGATATACTAGCTGACCTGGCAAACGTCGTTTTGCCATGTATATCATTTATAATAAAAAATAGGGGTTGATCGTAGAGGGGTGAAAATTAGGGGTTATATGTATTTTTGTATCCTGTATCATAAAAAAATAAAAAATAATTTAAGGGTGGACTTTTACATTTTGGGGGATGAAAAATAGATGTTGTTCGATTCTCAGACATACCCAATATGCACACAAAATTTCATCAGAATCTGTCAAGCCGTTTCGGAGGAGTTTAACTACAAACACCACGACACGAGAATTTTATATATATAGATAATATAAGACAATTAATAATAGTGGAAAATTAATAGAAATGAAATAATAAAATTATTTAAAAGGTGACTAAAAATAAGTCTTACATATACAACATGTTGTTGTCGTTTTGAAGCGCACGATTGTCATACCATATATGTACAAGCCTTTATTCAGATAACTCAAAGTCAAAGTCAAATCATTTCTTTCAATTAGACCATCTAAAATGGCACTTTTAAACGTCAAAAAAATAATACAAAGAAGATTCTAGTTGCCCCTTCCAAACGGTAGTTTCGTGTGGAGAAGAATGGGCAAGAAACTCCACACTTACTCTTTTAAAATAGGTTTACAATATTTTGTTACATTTGTTAAATAATTATATGTGAAGACAGTGTACTCTTAGAATAAACTACTATACTAAAAAAGTTAGTATACATGTTCCTCACATATTTACAAAATATATCGAAACCGTAGAATATTAACATTAAAGAGTAATAAAAATATTAAAAAAACTCAACAAAACAGTGTGTGATATACAAAAAAAATAATTACATTTGTAGCATTATAAATTAAAAAAAAAAAAAAACTCACACTTGTAATACATAAATAATAAAATAATTGTAACTTTAATTAATGCTTAATTTCATTTATAAATACATATTTGTTAATAAGTCAGTTAGGAAATACGCCGTTACTACTGACCTATGAAAACTGTCCTAAATTTTCCTTTTAAAGACACAGAGCATGTCTAGTATAATCCGAGAACGTCTCAACCCCTTAAATCACTAGCAGGATTAAATTATCCTAACAAAGGTACACTCGCGGCCATAAATAATAAGAGAGCGAGCGAGGCGCCGTCGATCCGAACAAAAAGTAACAAACATATCTCTTAAATAAAGAAAACATGGGCATATGTTAACATCTGTTGGTCGGCAGTCGCTTTTACGATTGATTCGAACCGCTTTGTACTCGTCTGTACATCTTGAACGTGCTCCATAGCCTACGAGATATGTAATTTAATTAATACTAAAACGAAAAACTTACAATTATTGGCTAATTCATAAGGAACACTATTTAAAATTTAAATGGAACATATTATCGGGCAGAATCGTAAAATTTGAAAAATATATTTCCGCTAGTTAATGTTCTAAATGCAAAATGAATGTTGCATTTCAGTTATGTCGGGCGATTCGATATTTGAACATTTTAGCCTATGTTTTTGACAATTGATTGATATTTGAAATTGGAAATATATTAAACACTAAACTAAAATACGTTATTTCTGAATGTAACTACATAACAGGCTTTAGGATAGGTAAGGGGTAAGTCCTGGAAAATGATCTAAGCCCATATCACTTTCGAATTTACTTGATATGTAATTTGACTTCTGTACCCTTAAAACCTTTTTGCCAAAAACCTTTTTATTTCATGAAATTTCTGCGATAGTCGTCAAGTATTTGTATCAACTTATATTATAACTTTGTAACTAACGCACCCTTCTTTACGTTCAAAAAAAAATATTTGTTTAAATATTATTGTTGTATTACATTAATACATCATAGTTTTCGTCCTAAAAGTGCTAAGATATGAAAAAAAAAAAGGGTGCATGTACTTATGTACGCGCGTAAGAAGTTATACTTCTTTGGCATTATTAAAAATAGTTTTTGATTGCATGCAAATAATTAATTACAATTAAATAATCAAAGACTGGAAAAGGAGTCATTAAAGTCAATAAAGTTCAGTTTACATTTGAAAAATTAATTAAATAAATATTTATTATTATTCTCTTACATTAAACAAATAAAACACTATTTATCTTTAAAACATTTTTATTTCATTATACTATTTATTTTTAAGTGACTCTAATGTCTTCATCAGAATTTCGGTTTGTAATTTTAAATTAATCATTACTTGGTTGTGCATCTACGAGGCTTCTCCAAAACTACTTGCTTTCTGCAACAAATAAGAGAATATTAATTTAAGCTCTGTCCATGCAAAACTTAAATTTTTTTATAATTCATATTATAAATTTTTTAACACATTTATATTAATATAATTATATAAATGTGTTAATAAAATAATTTGTAGCACATGCTACAGACCTGGATAGCAACTTTCTTTTATTCTATTTAGAGATAGAGATAATTTAAATATAATACCGGTGTCTTCCTTGTAGGTTTCTTTGGAGTTGTTTGGGGATTCTTGTTGTTCAGTTCGACATGATTTTCTTTAACCTTTCTTTAATCCTACAAAATAATGAAATTGTTAAGTTATGTTGTCACTGTTGTGCACACCTTTGTTTGGCTTTTTTAGTATTCAAGTTATGTCAAAACTGATTTATTACCTTGTCATTGTTGGCTTTTGGGATATCAATTGTTTCCAAAATGATTTTATTTGTAATATCCTGAAATATATAAATAACATCTATTAATTTAAGTATCATGGTGAGTGGTTCGCACTCAGGTATTAAGGTGTATTATACCCACTGTCCATTATAAGTGGGAATGGGCTCACTTCTGGCTGGACAGAGTTTCGGTACTACAAGTGCAACATGGATGTTTTGAGGTATTACAATATCTCTAACTACCTGTAGGGGAATAAAGTACTGTTGTGAGCATATGCCTATGCTTGAAAGGTTGAACCTTGAACATCACCATACATCATATTTATAATTAACATTCCTACCTCGACACCATCACAATCAAATTCATTGAAATCTACTTCAAACCGTTGCGGTATCATCTCTGCCATATCCATTGTGTCTCGAGAAGGTGATGGTGGCTTTGTTCCACCTCCAGTTTTAGATGTTTCACGGCGATAAGATGACAACTCTTTTTTTGTATTCAATTTAGTGCACTTCCACTGATTCATCAATTGTTTTTTGTCTCTTGTCCTTATATTTGCTAGATTAAATCTGAAAAATTACATGTTTTGATTAAATAATGTGGTCATTTTTTTGAGATGCAGGTACTTATTAAAATGTTTACTTCTCTGTTATATCGCTCCAAGCCTTCATTTTCTCCTTATTAGTATTCGTGCTTAAATCTTTGTTCTCAATTATTGATATATAGAATATTTCTAAAACGTTGCTGTAACAAACGCAATAAACATAAGCAATGAATAATGGTTCATGTTTCAGTTTTAATCAACAATAATACTCGATAATACCTACGGATAGTTAACCTCAATTGTATTGAAGCACTCAGGAAGGTTGGCACAGTTTTTTCACAAATATTTTATCATATTAATTAGTTTTGATTTAGATATTAAATTTAAATCACTTCTGATTATAATTCAGACGCACATATAAAATTCGCACTTGTATAATGAAAATAACTAGATACATAGATAATCTTTTATTTTAAACAATAATTCAAACTCCTATATTTGTTTAAAAGGTAAATGTCAATGTCAGATGTCAATTGTCATGGATATTCAAAATTCTTGTTAAGCTGCTAAGCTAAGAAATAGAATATGCGTGAAGTTAGCTTATATTCTATTTCTTTTGTAGATTGCGCACGCTATAATCACACTCCGAATTTTGTGTCATAGGTGCGCGCGCATCGTAAAATTTCACTCTCATCAAATTTTCATAACGCGCCTAAAGAAGTATAACTTCAAAAAAATCATTTACATTAAAGTAAATAAACACGATTATTTATAGATTTTTTTTATTTTATTATTTCTTCCTCTCATTCCAGTATTCATGTTTCGGTAGAATGCCCTCAATACACTTCTTGACTCTTACTTTGTGGTTGTAATAATAATTACATTACAACATTTCAAGGCAAAGTCTAGCCATAAAATTAGGCCAATTAGCAGTTAGACATGTTTATTAAATTACCTCCCTATCCAGTACCACCTTACAATCACAAGCATCTAATCAGAGGGTTGCGGTTTGAGCCCGCAACGAGCAATTCTATTGCTCAGATGCTAATTTAAAGACGCTAATATGCAAGTACATTGTCACGAGCTTCCAAAATGATAGTTGGGCTTATTCAAATGAGCTTTGTATATGGCATAATTAATTCTATTTTGTATTGTATTGGGTCACACCTTACCAGGTAAAATCTTTGTTGAATTATTGTGGTTTATAAGTATGTATGTTGTAATAACTCTTATTTTGTTTAATTTAATGTTTAAAGAAAAAACTTTTTAACCGGATTAAAGTTATGTATTATTATAAATTTACAATTATTTAACATAATTTTAAATCTAACCGACGTTTCGCGTGCTTTACAGCGTGCGTGGTCACGGTGACTGAAGACAAAAGGTGTTGGATGTCAAAAAGTATCACAGCTGTAGAGAAAGTTGCATTATCTGTTGTTTAACTTTTAACTTTAAATGTGTAAAGGTGATGTCAATAAAAGACAATATACTACGAATTAATATTTTAAAGAATGAGAATGGGGCATGAGACAAAGAATTAACTCAAACCAATGTCGTACTAAACCATTGTACATACTTCGTAGTCGACTCAAAAGTGTTTTGATGATTTGTTTAAATTCTTAGGCAAAAATATTAACATTTAAACAGTAAATTCTTTACTATAAGACCCATATGGAATAAACCAATAGTCATACAGACATGCATTGGGGTGTAAAATAAATATCTTCACGATTTTCCTCCGTATTGTTTTTGTAAACAACGACCGGGTACTGATCACAAACATACACAGTTTATTTGATAAGGTTGTCTAAGGTTAATATTTTAGAGGCTCGCCGATGCGCTCTCTTCGATCAGACTCTTATTATATTTCTTAAGCCATTTTTATCTCAAAAGGTGTTTCATTATGCTTATTAGCTTTATATTTGGTAGATGTAACCATAATACATACATATTATTTACTAGATTATTGTTAGGTGTAATTTTTTAATAATCTGTAGCAAAACCTAAATACATATTAGATAATGTTTAATGTGTTCGATATTTTGCTATAACCCAATAAAAAATTATCGCGGATATATATTTTGTAAGTGTAAGATATAAAAAAATCAGTGGCACTACAACCTTTTTTGGTCTGGGCCTCAGATTTCTGAATCTGTTTCATGATCATGTTTAAATCTAATAGGCAAGTAGGTGATCAGCCTCCAGTGCCTGACACAAGCCGTCGACTTTTAGGGTCTAAGACAGGTTTCCTCACGATGTTTTCCTTCACCGTTCGAGCTAATGTTAAATGCGCAAATAGAAAGAAAGTCCATTGGTACACAGCCGGGGATCGAACATACGACCTCAGGGATGAGAGTCGCACGCTGAAGCCACTAGGCCAACACTGCTGTACAACAAGTGTAAGATATCAAGCATAAATAAAAATACTCCATCCGGCTCATAAGATATTTTATCCAGTCTATAGTATTTATACATATTTTTCATATTTTATACAGTTCATTGCCTTAGCTAGAGAGATAAAATTATAATATTATGTTCTAACCAGGGGTGATACAATATTTTAGGTGTGACCCTCAGATATTTGTATCTGTTTCGTGATCACTTATTTTATCTACTAGGCATAGCTCTCTGTGCTTCACGCACGCCGTTGCCTTTTTAAGTCGGGATCATACTCCTCACGATGTCTTCCTTCGCTGTACGAGCGAGCATATCGACAGAAATTATTGCACAGTTACGGTTCGAACCTATGAAACTAGGAGACGAAAGTTGCACGCTGAAGCCACGTTCAAAGTCACTGACTGAACGTAGCCATTTCTGCTAAAACCCTCCATCTTTTAGTCGATACCAACTCCGGGCAAATAAATACAGATAACACAACTTTTTCTACAGCTGTGATACTTTTTGACATTCAACACCTTTTGTCTTCAGTCACAGTGACAACGCACGCTGTAAAGCACGCGAAACGTCGGTTAAATTTAAAATTATATATAATAATTGTAAATTGATAATAAAACATAACTTCAAATCCGTAGAAAAAGTGTTTTTCTATGTCTAAAAGTTATGTCAATAAAGACAATACTATCACTGACTGAAATTTGACATTTTAACTCGCGAAAATGCTGATTACGATCGTACAAGTAAATTGACATATAACCAAAGCTGATGTTATTTCCATATAATGTAAGACAATTATCTAGATCATTCTAAGTTCATAAAGACACAAATCAAATTGTCGTAAATTTTATAGTTCGTATTTAAGGTTTGTTTCCTTAAATGCGTCGTTAATTCGTTTTGTTTGACTTATTTTTGGACGTAACAGAGTTGTCCGTTTCGTAAGATCTGTGATTTTATTTCACGTATGTACGCTATAAAAGTCTACACGTGTTTCCCAATCAGTACAATTCTTGCTTGTACTGACGTAATAATGATTTAATTGGGATGGTTAATTTTAAAAAGTGTCGTCTATGGTATCTTTTGTTAACTCATTTATGCATCTTATAATTTGAACGTAAGTGTGAATATTGTCCTTTTTATATGATTTTCTTAGAGGAAAATTGCGTGCTTGCTACCTCACATTATATAGCCTGGAGGTTATAATGGTTCATGGGTCACGACATTGCGTGCTGTCCTCTACTGATTCCATTTGCACTCCAGTGCTTGGATGCGCCGGACGTGTGACGTGGTCATCTCGATGAATTTGTTATGATTATATATAATTTATATATATATATATAATTAAATACCCTTCCGATCGTCAAGAATATAACAGATACAGAACTCTCATTTATGCACGTCCTACAATAATAGCTATTTTTTTTTATTATTTAATTGATTAATGTTAATAATATCATATCTAAATCTGTACGCAGCCAAAGACGTTCTTTAATACTGTAATAGGTACGAATATACCTAATTCGTTGGTATTTTGTGCAAAAAACATTTCAACCAAGCGAAATTTATTTCGATCACAAAGCCATTCAATAAGACGAAAAAATATTAAACTTCTTATCGCATTACGACTTTCGCATCTGGAAGAGAGATGTATGTACTAATTAGAAGCTTTCGGATGCGAGCTGAATATACAAACAACCAGTGACACAATCTGTAAAACAAAAATAAAACTTGATTTCCGATGTATCTCTACTCTAGCTAGTTAGTCTCAAATATCTATATCTCTAATTTAATATGAGATATGAAAAGTATTTGTTTTCGAATACTTATTGTAGTCTATCTTCTCGAAGTGTTTGCCTAGTGGCTTAAGCGTGCAACTCAACCCTTTAGATCGTAGGTTCGAACCCCGGCTGAACCAATAAACTTTTATTTCCATGCACATTTAACACTCGCTCGTATGGTGAAGGAAGCATTAGACCTGAAAAGTCAACGGCCACAGAAAGCTGATCACCTACTTGCCTACCTAAACCGATGCAAAAATTTGAGGCGAATTTTTCACTACTCGGAACAGTTATTGTTTGGTATAACGTGGTAAAAAATATTATTAATATTATACAGTTTCCTTACCGACATTTTTTTCTTATTCTACTTAAACTAATAGATTTAGTAGAAAACATTCTATAAAGCGCTCAAAGAGAAATTCATATCATGTCTAAAATCTTACATCAAACTCTAATGAGAAAAATGCTTTAATTATACCGAAATATATTTCCTAACATTAATATTGAGACAGTTGTAACAGAAGACAAATTGTACAATTCCAAGTAAACGTGGAAACAAATTTCATTAACTATTTTCAGGGGGACTGAAATAGGACGGACATTTTTAGCCCCCTCTTTACAGATTCAGTTCCACTTATGTCTCGCATTTATAAAGATTTATTATGCATTTGTTTTAAATATATTGCGAAGTTCTTAACTTTTGTTTTAACTTAATAATTTTAAGGCACTTCGACCGACTGAATCTAGGATTATTTTTAAGCGACATCAAAACTAGAATCGGAAAATATTGGATGGACTTTTAGGCTTCCAATTTATTGGAAACTAAAAATAATATGGACCGTTTTTGAGATATGGGTATCCACGAAATACTGGAGGAGACACATATAAAAGAGGTACCTAGGTTAATAATAAGTTTACCTAAATTACTTCTATTAGAGGAGTTGTGCGAAATAAAAAGTTAGCTAAATAATTATACTTCAATTTAATAACGGAATAAATCATAGTATGAATGAATTAGAATATTTATAAGAAAAAACTATAAGCAGCAAAATAAAATTATTTTTTTAAAACAATTCTGTTTCATTTGAAGTGGAAACTCTTTTGTCATGACTGTTGGAGTACAAGTGCGTTTGTTGAGGATTGTAGGCTCCTGTTGGACATACAAACAGAGCTATCAGCCCTGCGATTCTGTAACTCACTTCACGAACTCACACAGCGGTTTTCGCATCGGCGGTCTGTCTCAAATCAGTCGTGAAGCAGTAATTTTATGATTTGGCATTCTGATAAACAATAAAGTACAAGCTCCCACCTTTTCAGAATGCCAAATCATAAAATGACTGCTTCACGACTGATTTGAGAGCGACCGCCGATGCGAAAACCGCTGTGTGAGTTGTGAAGTGAGTTACAGAATCGCAGGGCAGTTTAGCATATCAGCATCGCGCAATAGGTACAGCGCGGAAATGTTGCCAGCATCAGGGATACCTTTTATTATAAAATTTTATTAAATATTATATTTGTAATTAAAGTTTAAATATATTATATAACTGGTATTTATTAAAATTAACCCAGATACAATTAATAGATTCAATATCTGTTTTATAATTACAAACAAAAATCAATTAATTTTAATGTTATGACTCTAAACGGTAGAGAATTTATGACATTACTACTAAACGGCTTTTTGTCTTCAATTTTCCCTTTGCACTCAAAGTACATGACAAACATAAAACATTTAAAAGGACATGTTCATTTCACAGTTGCGCGCACAATTTAATTTAGCTTTTAATTTAAAGAGCAATAATTTTTAATTAAAACAAAGATTTCTAATGGACGCTACAAGTTATCTAAGAAAGTACGAACGCGACAGTTAATTTCTTGTGACATAAATAAAATTGGAACGAGGGGGGAGTGCCTTCCCGCCGGAAAAAATAACAAACATATCTCTCAAAGTAAGAAAACAAACAACGTATGTTAACATCTGTCGCGGCACGAGCCGTTACAGTCGTGTGATTAAGTGGTTATGTTTTATTTCATTGTTTTTATACTAGATGCCCTGGTTTCGTTTGGATGAGAATATTGACACGGTTTTATAGCAATACAAAGTATTCTATGTAGTGGTATTCCTGGTTCAGCTTGGAAAGGGTATCGAACTTGTGCTATTTGGGCAAAACAGTGAAATAATCATGATATTATGGTTTCCTTTTGAAAAGTGCAAAGTGAGAAGCTCATACGATTCAAGCTTTATATATCCTAAGTCGTATTGGATTTAAAAAAAGGGTGCGTGTACTTATGTACGCGCGTAAGAAGTTATACTTCTTTGGCATTATTAAAAATAGTTTTTGATTGCATGCAAATAATTAATTACAATTAAATAATCAAAGACTGGAAAAGGAGTCATTATAGTCAATAAAGTTCAGTTTACATTTGAAAAATTAAATAAATAAATATTTATTATTATTCTCTTACAATTATGTCCAATGCCGTAGCATCTTCCGTGGGCAACTTCATTCTGTTAATTTTGTGTAACGGTGCGCGCGCATCGTCAAATTTCACTCTCATCAATTTTTCATAAAGCGCTTAAAGAAGTATAACTTCAAAAATTATCAAAAGCCAGCAAAGTTCAGCAGAAAAAGCTGCTATTAAACTGTTTAAAAAGCTTGTTTGTTAAACGACAGATAACATTGGAATTGCATTTTATATATATATTATAATATATAATAAAGTTACAAGGCAGTGACACTAAATGATTCTCTTTAATTAATGACCCCTTATTGTCAAGAGCCTTTTGTTTTCGAAAGGGTCGACAATGGGTGGGACCTATACTCAATCCATTGTAATAGTATTAAGGTATTTTACAGTTATACCTTAATTTGCATTGTCATCCTATTTAAGACCCCAGTTAATAAACTTTAAGTATCTGTTAAGTGAGTAATTCTTGCTCATTTGGGAGTTTCTATAAACTTTTAACTCGTGTTTTTTTTATGATTGGACAATTCACACCAATCGAACTAGTCCCATGCTAAGCTGGTGAAGCCAGCACACAACACCAAATGCTCATCACATCGATGTTTGTCCCAGCCGGGGATTGAACCCGGGACCCATGGATTTGCAGTGAGGGGTACTAACCACTAGACCAATGAGTCGTCGTTAAGTCGACAAGTTTATTTTTTATAACTAAAAGTTGATCATACTTTATTTATGTTATTATATTTTACATATGTTTTAATTTATTTATTACATATGTTATAATTATTATATACTATCTTAAATATATAACGGTATAATTAAGATTAGACACGTATTTATTTGCCTGAATAGCTTTGGGATTTATAATACAATAAACAATTTTATATATTTACTTAAAACGTAATAATTACCAGTTCGAATTATACCTATGAAACACACAGAATATGTTATTCAGTGCGTTAAATTTAACACCATATTAGTAGAAATAAATATAATGCAAAATATCAAAAAGACAATTATGAACGCGACAGTCCCAAATACTCGAAATTCTATACGCCAGTGTTGATTGCAGTTAATTATAAATTCGTCTCCCTCGCATTGTCTTTGACTATTTTGGTCACGTCTTTGTTATTCTCTTATGTACCTTCACTCATTGTATTAAAGTACTTTTTCGTATGTACTTCAATAAAATACATTTCTTTTATCCACGATCTAAATCAAATCGAAATCAGTGCTTGAAGGAACACACTTTGACAGTATTACTTCCGCTAATAAATGCTTTGTCCACTCGTATCATTGAACAATGAACTTGAAATTGTTCGAGTTGTTTTTGAGTGACATTATATCAACAAAGCTTCGTTTTACTTCTTTACACTTCCTCTGGCCAATTCTGTCAATTAATTAATCCCTCAGTTAGAAAAGGCATCTAATTGTATCAGAATTCGTAAAACAGAAGGTATTTTTTTACAGTATGGCAAGTCAAAGGATATTTATTTAATAAACTTTAACAAAGCACTTTAAAATCGTAATTAATTTTCGTTAAAAGTTTCTGAAAATGGTTGTTGCTATAGGTACTTGGTACGCTATATTGCTTGCTTTTATAAATATATAAAAAATACTTATATTACCTCCTTCGGTTTTTCTTGATGTTGGTATCTCTGAGGTCGTAGGTTCGATCCCCAACTGTACACCAATGTACTTTCTGTGCGCATTTAACACTCGGTCGTACGGTGAAGGAAAACATCGTCAGGAAAGCGGAATATACGCTTTCACCTTTCGGGTCTAGGGCATTCCGCTTTCCTGACGATGTTTTCCTTCACCGTAGGCACAGCATGCTGTTCACTTGCCTATTAGATAAAAAACAAATGATCATAAAACAGATACAGAAATCTGAGGCCCAAACCTAAATTCAAAGCTCTCGGACGAATGAACGATGATCCTAATCCTTGGGATTGATTTGCTCCGGTTCAAACAATTTGTATGATTCAAAACTAAGCAATTAAAAAGAGTGGCGGAGAGTTTCTTGACAGTTCCTCTTGCCCGCTCTACGCCCTTCACCTGCGAACTGGTAGTAAATGTAAATTTAAAATTAATTTAACTTCTTTTCTGACGTTCATAAGTGTGTTTGTTTTGAATAAGGTTATTTTGAGTTTCAGTTTAAACGGTCATAGTGCCACTGGTTTATTTAAAATATTATACTTAAACAAATGGAAGCTACCAACAATTCCTTTTGTCAACTCCTTGTTTAGTTATCAAATTCTTGATTATAGGTAACTAGTAAGAACAAAAACTGCTTGGCCAATTGTAACATTATTAGATTTCATTAACATCTATAAAGAATATGGCTAATTTGCTTCTGAATACGGAAAAGGAACTTAATAAAACCAAAGGGTTGGTGAACACTCTATCGGCAACAATTCCTTATTTAGATTCAATTTCATTTATTAATTTTCTAGCACTTTTTAACAACCCGAAAACATTAAAGGAAGCGAACACAATACGCTTACAAAATAAGCCAATGCTAATGTACTTGAGTTTGAAACCTTGACATACATATGACTCGGTCTATTTCATGTATAATGTTAAGACAATATTTTATAGTAGGTAATCGAACCTAGGAACAGATTATATATTATCAGCAAAACATGAGTACTGATCATAACGTCATGTTGTCGCGTTGTTATCTGTGTAAAGCGGGCCATAGACAACTAGCGGCTCAGGAACTGCTCGAGCAGTCCGTGTATTGCGAATATTAATTTAGTATGGATTTTTTAAAGACTTTTTCAACACTAGACATATTTAATTCCCCTCGCTACTCTTTCAAACAAGATATCCTTAAAACACTATCAGACATTTAATGTCACTAATTCAAGCCGATTTTAACACACAGGCTTTAGTTACACACATAAATACACACCCACACCCTACACACATTCTCTCTAGAAGGTTTACAGACTTAACGTTTCGATTCAAAAATTACAAATATGTAAATAAAATACCATAATATTTAACAAAATAAATTATTTTTGTTTCCATCAAATATAAAAAACCAATGAGCCCATTGGTTTAAATATTAGTATCCTCTTCGAAAATAAACCCATGGCGATTTAACGAACGTCTGCTTTTCATCGCTGCCTTAATTGGCGATCCGAGAGCTACTTTTGTCAATTTAATTAGCCGACTGTCAACTGTCGTCGTACGACTAGGTAAACTTTGAGTCATGAAATTATTAATTGCGACTCATAAGTATATGAAGTTTTTGGTAAGCGGTCTCTATATAGGTTGATAAAAATTAACCACATTTACAGTAATACTCCTTTTTATCAAAACTACCATTGAATGAGAGAGTATGACTGTTGATTTATCATCAGCCATTCTTTTAGGTCTTTGGACGTAGGCCTTTTGGCTCCATTTGCAGCCTGTATGCTTTGTGAAGTCGTCGGTACATGTCGCCGGTGGGCATCCAGGCGGTCTTTTGTTCTGCCCAGGACTCTATTTTGAGCGAGATCCTTCGGGTCCACCGGGTCTTGCTCATGCGTTGTCTATGGCCCGCCCATCATCTCTATGGGAGATGCCCAGCATTGCTGCTTATATACAAATGTTAAGCTCTTGGTTGATTGTGCGAGTCATAGTTTCGGCTCCGTATATAAAGACAGGAAGCATGCATTTGGTCTTGCCGATTCGTCGCTCACGCGTGCGGTATGCATCTATCCACTTCAGCCTAAGCGCTTATCTACGGTCTACAGGTTCTAGATGGCATTAGACCCACTCATGGTTCGTTATTGCTTTAGACCGACTTTCTCTGACTCCGTGCCGCGTTCTTGGATCAAAGTTACCATGTCCTCTATGTTATTGGCTAATTCAGCAGGGCAGGGCTTTCAATTACGAATTATTTGAATTGAATGAATTTCAAGGACTTTAATCAAACATTGCCATTGTTTTATCTTTTGTTTTCCAATCTACCTCACTCACCCCAAATCTATACCGCAAACGAAATATTCGTTTAATAGTGGCAACGTAACAAATATACGAGCATAGACAGTTAGTTGAAAGGGAATTGGAAAATAAAGGCTACAAAAATTGTGGTTTAATTTTGTTCTTATTTAAAACAAACTTTAAAATCACAATCCTTACAGAATCAAGACACATACTATAAATTCAATTAAAAAGTAAAATTATTAAATTACATTTCGTAGCTGCGTTATAAATTGTTTTCATTCATCGAAGTTATTTTAATTATTTAATCAGAATATTGTGCGTTCAAATTCATTGAATTGAAATAACAATTTGAAATATTATGTAATTAAACATTGAACAATCAAATCAAATGGAACCGAATTACAATTTTTTTCTACTTATGAGTAATTTCATAAGTTAAATTTTTGTGCATCGATGATTCGCAATGGCTTAACAAAATATGATCCCATCAGTCGCTTAAACTGTCATAAATTTAATCAAACTACGCAAAATAAATCAGCATCAATATGAAATTCATTGGTTTATTGCTTTTTTATAACTTCGAAGTAAAATTTATATATTTCCACTGATGCGATTTCTCACACACATACTACGTAGACTCAAGGGCCTTGTGGCGGTTTATAATTTATAAATACGAGTAGTAAGGTAATCAGCCAATTTGACATGTCGTCGATTTTTGTGTTGAGACTGATATTTTCCTGAAAGAAAGACCTAATAGTATTCAGCCTAGCTTCAAACGATAGACCTAAAGATTGAGAGTCACGCTTAGCTGCAAGTACTGCACCTAATAATATTACCAAGAGGTAAAAAATAAGTTTGTTGGGCGTAATAACAAAATCTAGAACTTCACTAGTACAAAACATTTTAGTTATTCAACCCGAATGAAGTCACGATATATAATAATAATAATAATAAAAGCCCTTTATTCACTGACCTTTAAATTTACATGCTACTCTTATTTAACAGTAGTATCTTAAATCTAATTTACATAGCGAAAATAATAATTTATTAGCAACCACTTTGGTCAGGTTGTCTGTCGAAATAGGCCTCCCCCAATTGTTTCTACGTCTCCCAATCCTTGGCAGACCTTCTCCATCCTTTTGGTAGATCGTCCTCCCTCAGAAGTCACGATATATAGTTTTGTCTAAATAAAGCTCACCTCTTTATGTTAAGAGTAACAATGTAACAGGATCACTGCAGTTAATTATAATAAGCTTTCAGATTACCCGACAGAATTTACATTTTCCTTGTTCAATGATTTAAGCCTAAATCAATATAACTTAGTCGGCCCTTGTCTTTAAATTAATATTTATATCTCATTAGAAACATGAAATGCCTAAGTAATGCTTATTAATTAGAATAATATTGATAGTCATTCAGTTAATATTTCACCTCGTTTGAACCAATCAAAATTAAAATATAATTTTCTTCACGTAGGTAAAAAAAATATTGCTTCTAAATTTACTTATATTGCTAGTTCTTAAATCAGCAAATAACGGACTAGAAGAACTGGCAAAAATCTGTCACTCTTGTAATTGGATAGCGTTTTTTTTAAATGTTTGTATGCACCTGTAACCATTACATCATGCTCTTTGTGCGTTGCTGTTTTGTTATTTTAACTGTTAAATAATTAGTAATACGTCAAGGTACTGTATATCAAGCGCCATCACGCCATGTGTACGAATGTATCTTTCAAAAATTTCGTACGTAGTCCTAAACATAAACAGGAGGGAGAATAGTAAATGTTAAAATTTACTTAAATATATAGAACCGCAAAAGTCAGAAACAAAAACACATCAAAAGACAAAATAAAAGAATAAAGAAACAATAGTTGTCAATTGATTCGCATCACAAAGCGAGCCTAATTCTAGCTGATATCATCAGAGAAAATAAATCATCTTTTTGTTCGGCTGATAGACGACAAAAATTATTTTCAATGGGAAGAAAAATGGGGCCGCCTAATGAGCCTGCGATAATTATAGAGCAAAATAAAGGAACAATGTTAAGCTCGTTCTACGATACTATATTTCTATTTATTTAATGAATATGAAAGTTTTCTAATTATGTATAATTGAAAATTTCGTATATACACATTTATAATAAACATTCAAATTAAAATAATTTCTTCATATGTACACCTATGAACGTCAAAATATAAATAAATATTAAATGTTTCTAATTTTACATTTACTGCCATTCTCAAATCAAGGGCGTAGAACGGAAGAGAAGAACTGGCAATAAACTTCAATCACACAATTCACACAATGTTTGTAAAGAGGTTGTTTCGTAGGTATATATAAATATAGAAATATGCTACGAATATTGTAGCAAAATATTCAGGACAGCCACATCATGAAATGTGTTAAAAATTTATGTAAAAAATAAAACAAAGACAACTTCTTATGATTTAAAATATCTATCAAATCACTGAACTAAATTGACTACGTAATTAGTTAAAAACTAAATGAAAGAAATGTTGACAGTTTTTAGGTCAATACCATAAATTTAATTAAAGCACCGTCGGAGTATCGTTACCTAAGCTTTTCCATTTTACCTTTAGACTGAATATAACATATTTTATTAATATCAGTTAACGTAATAAACTAACACTTGACCCATATATTATGTGTTATTATGTTACGTGCGGTTCTCAACGCTAAGGCTGAATCCTGGATAAAATTACGCTGATTTTGCCCAATATTTTTTTTAACTGTCAGGCATATTTTGATTTAAAAAACTTCTTCATGATTAGCAATGTAAATAAATGATTTTTATTAATATTTTATAGTAAAAAAGGTTAGAAAAACACAGTAATTAAAATATAGCATATAAGATATTATAAAAATCTTATTTTATAAATTTATTATAATGTATATGTTTTGTTGATGGCTGAAAGCAAGCGCGTTTCTTTTATACTTTCATGAATAAAAATAATGATATCAATTAAAATAACCAAGTCACGTAGTAATGTATGCTGACCAAATGTATTTCTTGCAGCTTAATATACATTTTAATTGCTTCTTCACAAGATTTTCACAGTAGGTTTTAGTGGACCACAGTCGAATGCGAAAATTCCTTCCATCCTTTTCCATCGGTCGGGAAATTGTCGTCCATCCCTCTCGTTTACCCCGGTTTGCTGCCAAAGGAATGATCCCTTATGTAAGTCAGTGCGATCCAAGCTTCCCAGGCGATCGGACGTACAGCGTTTCACAAAAATACAAACATAATTTGAACTCGTAACGATTCGTGGAAAGGATGAAAGTGACAAGTGTTTTGTTTAAAAATATAACGGAAATAAAGTGAATGAACAGTTGAAAAGCGTTTATGAGATTTATCACTTAAACAATTTTAAGTTTATTCTTAGTATGTTTACTATAATCCTTACACGCGGTCGCGATAAACTACAAACGATATATGTGATGGCCGTTTAAAAATAGATAATAAATGACATGTCAACTTTTTTTCTGACATTTGTCTATTTTAATGCAGGGATTAGTGACATTCGGTGGAATAAGTTGTGACACGGCTCGGAACTAATTAAGGAATATTAAATAGTGACGATGAAAAGGAAAAGGGTGTGAAAATAAATAATAGTGTTGTTAATTAGTTGTTTTTAATGATGGCTGATTTAAAGAAAATTAAGTGGCATTCGTATTTTTTGAATGCGATGATGCTGTGCGTCACTATGATTTATGGTAAGTGAAGTTTCTCCTAATAATAGTTGATTCCGACAACACGTTTTATTAACTGTAGCGAGAAACAAGAAACGTTAAGAATATAAAGACTCGGTGATACGATTACTATATATACTAAGACATAATTAAAATACGGTTCGTAATAGAAAAAAATGTTTCATTAATTTACAAACTAATAAAAAAAATTAATGATTTTAATTGGTAGAAGCTACTGCAGCTGCCGGGGCAATTTTATTACGTGTATTCATTGCGTTTTAAACTACTTTCATTCTTTTTTGTAATAAACAGTTTTATAAATATCACGGGATATTAAACAGCTTTATGTAATGATTCGATGAATTTAATTGCAGCGAAAAATTGGTTCGGCAAAAACGGCAAATTACGGCTCGAAAAACATCTTTATAACAACTTTCAGAGTCAAATAAATATTATGCACTCAATAACTACAAGTAACTGCTTTTAAAGAGATAATCTAAACGTTGTCTGTTCGGTTATTATAGTAAATTATTTATTTAAAAAATATATAATATACATGGAAACCGACCCGGTAAAAAATAAAATCAAAAAATATCTGAGAATAACAATGAATTAGCTACAAATATATTTTTGGTCTTCAAAGATTAATTCATGAACTTTTAATCTTTCGTTACCCTCGGTATATAAACCCTAAAAAATATTCAATTTTGTAACGAAATACATATTCCAAGCCATCTTTTCAGTATTCAAACCACCATATATTTTTTTAATTGCCTAGAACAGATTGCTGGAAACTTATAATCTGTTGCCCTCCTAATTGTTTTATTAATTATATTAATTTTGTCATTAAATAAAGTACTAAATAAACATAGATTGTATTTTACATACCTAACTGTAATATTTGATCCAATTTCAACCAGTTGCAATTTCTCGAACCAACGCTACGTGTTCTTTTATCCATTCAGTGCTCTACATCTCAATTCGTGCTTCTATTCAATCTGCAATGAGTCTTTGAAAAAGATCGTAATAAACGTTTATGAATTCTTAGGTTTTTAAATTAAAAACGTAGTGATGGTAGATTTTAGTACCAATGTTTTTGTAGAAACTCTTCAATGCTATATTAAATTAGATAATAATACTTGTACAATAAGTTTGTTGTAATGAAAGACATGTCTTTAGAGACAAAAGTTACTTAAACCTTGATGGTTTTATTAATCATTATAGAAGTCCAACTAATAGGGCTGTGAATGAAACAATTATTATCGGACTTCGAAGTCAAGATGTTAGGGTTATATACTTTACATGCGTTAGCACAAGTTATTAGGCTTTGAAATTTCGCGGTTGTATTTTAAATATATAGTACGAAATACCCTCAAATAAAAAAAACTAGTAGAGGGTATTTTCTTCATGTTTGCGTAGGGCTCATTACGGACAAAAAAATGGTGCACAGCCGTGATTCGAACGCACGACCTCAAGGATGAGGCAAGCCTAAGCCACTGACACTGCTTATCAATAGAAAGATACATATTAAAAGCCAAATCAGCTAAGAACTTATGATATGATTATAAAATAGCCGATAAAGTCCAACTCCAGTGAATTACTTTTCTATTTAAGTTAACCACTTAACTTTTATCTTAAGGCTTACTATTAAATTTAATAATCGAGCTTATAAAGCAGATTAGCGAGGTGAAAATTTTGTCTACGAATTTTTGTGCAAGCTCGCAAAAGCTGATGGCTACTTTTCCAAATATATAGGATCACCGAATTTCATAGTTTTTTGCTGAAAATTTACAAGAATAAAAGTCTAAATTTTACATGTATTTTTGTAATTATAAATATATTATACTTTCCATGCATAGAGTTTGTTACAAATGTTCGTCATTCAACTGTTTTCAATAGACATTTTCTTAGTTACCTTCCTGAAAATAAAAATCGTATTTATCTAATCGTAATATTGCATTTGCAAAAAACATAATATTACAGATACGTAAGTAAAGTTTAGGAACCCAATCATGACTGTTTATTTAAAATGTAATATAATTATATAGGTAGGTAGGTATAATTCACAGTTTTAATTAATTACAGTATAAACACACACGCTTTAGCCACACACACACTTTACACGCACTCTGTCTGTAATATTATTGTTTAGTCTATAAACATTTGAATTGGCGTTCTGAATTAAAAATTAAAATTCTTGTATTACGTTTAGTAAGCTGTAATGATTTGTAAAAAAAAATATGAAAAATTAGGCTTTGATTATATTTATATATGCCGTAACTCGTAAAAATAATAAGAGCATGAGACCTCTAGATGTTGCCTTGATCCAAGAAGCTACTTAAGTTTGAGTGCTCGCCATATCCACGTTCAACTAGTCGTACTTATAAAGTTAAAATCTTAAACCGCTAGCTTATGCTAGTAGAAAAGTCTACAAGAAGTTTTCTCAAAAATATCCAAACTAAATTTATTAATATTGATTCATCATAATAGGAACATACATTTGTTCCTTGAATCTGACGAACAAAACGTTCTCTAACACTCAGAGTCATTCATTAATTATAACGATTCAAATCTCTTAATACTGAGTTAAATAAGGAGCTAAAAGGTCTTTTACTGCTTGAATAATCGTTCATTAATTTCGCAGCTGAGTTGCACCTCCTTTAAATTATTTGTTAATTTACCAAAAGGTATAATAGGAGGACTTTTAAACTAAATTTTTGTATAATTTTACCCCAGATGAGTTCATTGATTTGGGTAAGAGGGTTGAACATTTATTAACTATCTAGTCTCATCTGATTCTGTATCGCCCTTATTTAAGAAATTTAATCTATTCCGAGTTTATTTTTTTTTTTGTTCCTATTTTAGTTTTTGTCTAAATAACTATATGTATTATGTATTTTTGCAATTCTAGCTTACCTTATCTAACTTAATTTTTTTTAACAGTGGTTGCCTGGAAGAGATCGCTCTAAGCGACAAGGCTGCCAGTTGCCCTACTTTTTATTTAATTATGTCAATTGTATTATGTTTGTTAAACGAAGTTTTAATAAATAAATTATGCGTGCTACAAGCGGTACGTTACAATGGTGTGCCCAATGAAACCATTTTGGCTTATAACTTGAAATTTTATATAGCTGTTAAATTGTGTAAGTACAGCAAATAATTAAATTTACTTCATTTCAGAATAAATGTCAGATAAAATAAATTCAATACGAAATCTAATGGAACAATTTAGAAATTTATTGAGATTCTCGATAATATAAAAACGTGTTACTCGTGAACAAGTGCTAATATTTGTGAAAACTATAATAATGTCTCATTATTTCATTTTAAAGTTATATAACAATAAATAATTTTTAATAGATGTATGAGACAAACTTAAAAGGCTACGCACGTTCGAGCCTTTTGGTATTGTAAGATTATCCCTTTGGCCGTTTGATTTTGACAGAATAGGTTTATATGTATCAAAGCTGCTGTAGTGCGTATAAGCTTTCATTGTAGACCTTTAGATTTTCTATGTGCAATATTAACACCTCTCTTTTTTTTTATACATGTGTCTTCACTAAGACATCATGGAATATTACGATCTAGCCTAACTTAAGACTAATAAGTAATTTAAGTCTAACCTAATATATTACAAAGGATATTTAACATAAGAAAGTGTCCAATAACACTACTGTCTACTATTTTATTTAAAGTGTCCAATAACACTACTGTTTTATATTAACACCTCTCGTTCGGTAAAGGTTACAGAGGGAGGTAAGAAAACTCTTATTTTTTGGATGGATGGATTATATTTTGAGGCTAACTAATTTTTAAAATTGTGGTGTAACTTAGACTTAACTCCAGCCCTATTAACAGGTTTCATAGTGAAATTAAAAAATGTAATCGATTAATAATATATATTATTTATACCTTTGAGAAAACTCAATGTTGTCTTATTTAAAAAGAATTGTGGCATCTGTTTCATTTATCTAAGAGATTTTAGCTATTATGTTGGTACTTACTAGTTTACATTTCCTATTTCGATCTAACAGCCGAGCCTCAAATTATATATCAGATTTTAATGAAGCAAAGATTAAATTATGCTTTAAGTTAGGATTAATTTAATCAATCAAATTAAGTTAAGACTATTTAGTGGAATTCATAAATGTGCTGGGTTGAGATTTTTAAAAATTATTTTTCATGAAGTATTTTCAAATGTAGATTCATACATTTTTACTGACATTGATTTTAAATCAAAAGTTGCCTATCGGTTGGGGAAAGCTGCGAGATTTATTTTAGAGATTATAAAGGTATTTTCAGTAGGTACATACGGACCGAAATTTTTCAAATACGGAATCTTTACTCCTTTGTTAGATAGAATATTAAATCTTTTTATATATATATAAAAAGAAAATGGTGTTAGTTTGAGGCTCTTTCACGCTTAAACCACTGATCGTATCGACATGAAACTACCACCATTCGATCCTAGATGGGTTATGGCTATTTATTTTTTTAATTCCAACGTTCCTTCATTTTTTTATTTCTGTTTTACTTTTATGAAATTTTTTCCCGCTAATAAAAACAAAAGAGGCTTCCTAGAACCGCAAAACGTCAACATCTGTTAAAAACTCGATTTTCGAAATATTTCAATTTTCTTAGCGGGAAGTTAAAAAGAAGAATAATAAAAAAAAAAAAGAAAAAAATGAAACATAAAATTTATTTTAATTCGTCCAGCAAAGCGGGCGCGAAACGGCTAGTATATTATAAGATATTTCCTCTGTGGTAATCAATTCGATTGAACAATCCCACTATAATATTAATGTTTAAAATTACAAAACTTATAACATCCTTTCCTACACTAATTTAACTTAAAGTTAATTGATATTAGCCTTCACCGGACACAGAAAATAATTAAGTGCCCCAATTCCTTAAGTCTTAATGAGAAAAGAGACAAAGTGCATTTAGGAAATTCATTCCCGACTTCGCTTTGAGACCGCGACTGGTTTGAACTTTCATAATTATCAGCATCTGGTAAATTCGGGAACAAATGAGTATTTTGTGTGGTATAAATCTCTTCTTAATAATACTTAAGAATAACTCTGACTCTCAGGAAAAAGATATTATGAGAAGTTGCAATATAAGGTATATTATACCGTCGATAAGACAGAGTTACCAGTATTTTATGTAAATAATTCAAGTGCCGTAATTATAATCGAACATTTTGATATTATACTCATGTACTTAATAAATAATTATAAACTGGATGAAAAAAAAATCATATGTCCAATTCATACGTGGTAGAAGTGAAACCTTCAAAAACAAAGTTTTTATAATTCAAATATGTAAATTAGACTTTTTCTCTATCTAAATGTAGGATATTTTCTTCAAAAAAAAATATTTTAATGTTAAATTTTTATTTATAACTTTAATATCAATCTTTAATTTGGTAAAAACTAAAATAATAAAAGTTTGAAATAAATTCACAAGATCCAACGTGGGAGAAAATGAGATAGGAAGCATTATACAGTGTATAAACTTTTAATTAAGTGTTGTACGAAGTTTTCACTTCAAAGAGTTTCTATAACTAATGATTTGTAAATAAAATTGATAAATAATCTAACTTTATAATTAAACTACTTACTTGACTTACTTATTTAATTTT
Organism: Pieris napi; assembly: GCF_905475465.1. Taxonomy (NCBI): domain Eukaryota; kingdom Metazoa; phylum Arthropoda; class Insecta; order Lepidoptera; family Pieridae; genus Pieris; species Pieris napi. The sequence goes on from NC_062250.1 coordinate 7,603,516, forward strand.
CATCAAATCTGTTTTTTTTATTTCAGAAAATGTTCAAATACACACTAATTTAAATTTTATACACTGTATAATGCCTCCTATCTCACTCTCTCTCACGCCAAATCCTATTAATTTATGTGTCTCTCTCTTTTTACTGTTGCTTTTTCCGTTGCATCCGGTTTGAAATCACAACGATTCTAAAGAAGTTTCACTTCAATTATTACGTGTTCAACGATTTCCAAACTGTTTGAGAACATATACGTATCTTTACTGATGTTATCAGATTCAACTTGTTCTGCGAGAGAAACATATAAATAAATTATTTTCTTTTCAAAACCAGTGTTTGAAAGAGTCCCTTCCAATATCGCAGGATCTCATCGTCAATATATTGTAACATTTATTTACTTTTTTAAATTTAATAAGAATTTAACTTTAAGTAATAAAAAATAATATAACACAGGTAACTTACAGAAGTTAAATTCTTATTATCTATAATTCTTCCCCTATTTTTTTATTATAAATGATATACATACAGATGTATATCATTTATAATAAAAAAATAGGGGTTGATCGTAGAAGGGTGAAAGTTAGGGGTTGTATTTTTTAAGGTTGTATCATAAAAAAAGAAAAAAGTAAAAAAATATCTAAAAATAAAAAAAAATATTTAGGGGTGGACTACCCTTAACATTTACGGGGATGAAAAATAGATGTTGTCCGATTCTCAGACATACCCAATATGCACACAAAATTTCATGAGAATCAGTCGAGCCGTTTCGGAGGAGTTTAACCACAAACACCGCGACACGAGAATTTCATATATTAGATACAGATTTACTGAATATATTTGCATTATTTCGGCATATTAACAAACCCCGAGTAGGTTTACTTTAAGATAAAACTACACCTAAACTCTTTTGTTTCTTATATTAGGCTATATTTTTAAACATAGTCCAACTTTACTGTGTTGATAAATCATAAAGACTAAATTTAGACTTGTAGATAAATGTTGTTTTATAATAGTATCAATCGCTTATACTGGGAATAAATAAGGCGCAACTGCGTTTCTCTGTGAATACAAAAGAAACAACATTTAAAGCCTATATTGAAAATTAAAATATCTTACATATATTAATGTCAAGTGACATAAATTAAACATCGTCGATCAGACGGCAAAGACAACATTACAAAAGAGTTTATATAAAATACAATATAGACAAGAGTTTGTATAGGAAAATATATTACGTTTAACAAATATAGCGACTAAAGAATCGCTATGATCCAAATCAATCGCTTTAATAGCTTTCATTCAACCTACATACTCCATAAGCAAAAGCAATGAGCAATCAACGGAGATCAAAAAGATAAAGATAAACACAATCGACCTCAATTGGTTGTTGATGAGGAAGCGAATATGATATGAAGGGTTTGCTAATGGACTCTCCAAGATTATTAAGAGCAGTTGCCAAGTAAAAGATACTATTGCTAATGTACCTGTGATTTACTATAAATCGACAATCTTTTATGTAAAAAAATTGGCCTACCTATGATTGTTTTATAATCATTTAATTATATTTACTCTTTGACCTTGATACCGATGCGAAATAATATTATAGTAGCAATATGATTAAATATCTAATAGATTGAAAAAGTGACTGTAATACTTTAAACGGAAATAGACATAAATCTTGAAATATTTGTATGTTAGTATGTTTGTAACGTATTGGCTCAAAAATTACTGGACTGATTTTAAAAATTCTTTCAACATTTTAATGGTACATTATCACTGATTACTATAGGCAATTATTTTTTTATTAATTACAAGAAAACAATAAGGATATATATTCTAAACCTCAGTGAAATGTTTTTAAAAATTACCCGTTGATGTCATTTATTCTTTTATCATTTTGTTTTCATGAAATATCGTACACAGAGGGAGCCAGCAATAGGTACACTATTGCTAAATATATTATTATTTAGGTATAGATGTTTAAAAAATAAATGTCCACCCGTTTTTGTATTTAATATAAAATACACGTAAAAATCAATAGTTATATTAGGCTCAGGACATCCAGTATTTCCCCAACTTTGTGATCTCTGCAACACTATTACAGTTTCCAGTTCGACACTACTTCCCGCAACTAATTAGAAAGCCAAGAGACTTCATTACAAACTTTATTTATTTCATCCCAAGATAGTGCTTTTACTGGATTTTTCTCACAAACGATCTTCGAAATTCCGTGCAGTTTCTAAAGACCTAATCTGCAGGCAATTACGAAACTTACGCCGAGCTTCAAAGGCAGTGTCTCCGAAATGAATTCCCTACATGCATTTTGTCTTCACTCATTACAACTTCGTTAATAACTTGAATTTGGTTGAATTTTTGAACTTGGGGACAAATTTTCATGGTTTAAACTTACTAAGTAAAAGCTATATAAGTAGACATAGACATAGACATAGATATTTATTACAAACGAAAACACACACACATAAACACACAAAATAACAATACTTAAAGAAAAAAATAAAATAAGACATCAAAAACAATAAAAATTAAAAATAAAAAATTAAAAATTCCCTTTTGCCATTCGGTTCGCTTCCAGTGTGCAATGTGTGTGAACTGTGTTTGTAATTGGCCCTGGCTCAGCATTATGCTGAGGAGCTAAAAGTTCCACAGCGCTGGTAATTCTGCCAGAGACCACAGCAGCTAGTTTGCGCCTCTAATAAAATAAAATAAATAATAATAATACCAAGTAGAAAATAATAATAATAATATTAAAGTTAGAAGTGTGAGTAATGAAGATCGTGTGTAACGGTGTTTAATAAATAAAATAAAATAAAAAGTTAAAAATAAGAATAATTGTAAATAAGATATTTTTTATATTAGTGAACATCTATTTTTAGCTGTTCCATTTTTATAAAGTTTGAAGTATGTTTATTTGTATATTTTTTTAAATTTCATTTCATTAAATCTAAGAGTATGTGAGCAATGAATGATACATTTTCCCTTCCTTTACCATAGTAAGCTGTGTATAATATAACTAAATGATATTTATGAATATAGGTTAGACCGATAAATAATTTATTAGATTTCGGACTTTTACATAATAAAAGATTGCTAGTATATCCAAAGAAGAATTTCAAACATGAAGACTCAAGTTATTCAATATTTTGGGGAGATCAAAGAAGCTTTCATATTGATAAAGTTTTTGAAGACGCAGATGTCGCGAATCATACGTCATCAGTATTTGTATTATAATATTCGTGTATGTAAGATTATTAACAGAAATGATAATTTTCTGGCCATTTCTCGTCCATCAATTTAAAAGTAGTAGCTAATTTTTATATATTTTATAAGGATAAAATAAAAGCTATTTGAAGTTCTATGTATTAATATGAAAAGTTAGTGGTTAGGTCAACAATATTCAACCTTCAGGCATTAAAGTGGAATTAACTTATAATGCTCGTACGTAGAAATCTTTGGGTTTAATCTGAATTCTCTGAAAAATCTCAACTTTCGTATGTAAAAAACATATTGAATATTGAGCGTAAAGTATTGAATCTTATTCCTTACTCTGAGACCCTTAAATGTGTATTAGGCGATACAAACGAGAACGCTATTACATTTAATTAGTAAAAGAAGTCGTCATTTAAAATCACAGTAATAATGCTTATACTCTTATTACTCATATTACCCTTAATATTTGTCTCAGACTTGAGTTATCGTTGTAAAATATTAACAAGAGTTATCCGCCTTAGGTCAAATCCTAAATAATAATTCAACATTAAACTAATGACGTGCTCAAGTAATTCTCTAGTTAAACTCAAAGCGAGAATTTCGGTATTCCAAGTTGAAAGTTGCAACTCATTACCGCGACTCAATGAGTGGAACTTTGCTAATTGACATGAAAATTTAAGCGTAGGAGAACTTGACTAAACAATTTTAGGTAAATATACTGTAAACCATAATGTTCGCGGTTGCATCTGTGAATAATTGCGTCTTATCGTCGAATAGTCCACTGTAGCTCAGTGGGACTGAACATAATAATATTTGATTTACCGCAACGTGATTTCAGATACCATCAACTACAAATCAATATTAACTCAACATTATATTGAAAGTGTAACAAATTAGGAACCGGGAAAATTATCGAATTGTGAAATGAAGACAAAATCTGAAATTCCTGCATATATTGGGACATAAACAGTGTTTTCCTTTTTAATCTCAGAAGAAAAATAATCAAAGCTTCGTAAAAATAAAATAGTTAAGTAAATAAGTAAAATAATTAAATCAAAAGCTTTTTATAAATTTGACGAATATTTAAAAGATACTAATCCTTGAGATTGATTTGTTCCAGTTCAAACAGTTTGTATGACTCAAAACGTAGCGATTAAAAAGAGTGGCGTAAAGTTTCTTGCCAGTTCTTCTAGCCCGCTCTACTCCCTTGACTTGCAAACTGACAGTAAATGTAAATTAAGAATTTTTTTCTGACGTTCATAAGTGTACCTGTTTACCTATATGAAAAAAGTTACTTTAAGTTTGAGTTTAACTATGTCCCGCGACTACGCGTAAAGCAATTTTCAATACTTGAGCTATGCGCCGCAATAATATCTTTTAAAATTTTAAGCATTAGTTCCAGAGAATAGCACAACTAAATCGTCACGATTCGTCGTGTTTTCAACGCCCATGCACATTTCCCTAAATATGTGGGCGGCCGGTTATAATCTAAGAAACCGAAAAGTTAGTTAAGTATGTAAACAACAACCTACTTTTCGGTTTAAAAGCTCACTCAGCATATGTTTCATAGTAATACTGTTTATATTATTAATAGTTTTGAGACGTATTTCATTGAAACTACAGCTGTTTAATCGGATACAAGTGTTTCTATGTTATCTATAAATATAAAATTCATCAATCAGTTATTGCATTACTGATGCAATGCAACGAATGGAACGATTCCGCTATTTCTTTTTGTTGTGATTGTTATTCTCCGGAGAAGGTTCTTATGAAATGTAAATAAGGAAATTCAGTGGTACATTAGAAAATGTAAGAAAGCTTAACGACAATATTAATTGTACATATACTGACAGTTGTTAAAAATAACTTTCGTAACGCTAAAATAAATATCGACGATCACAAATCTTACAATACTTTGTTTTTAAATAATTTTAATTTTCTATTAATTATACAAATTTGAATTCCATATTCATATTTATGACAGAACATCGACTATTATGTCGCTTATAACTATAGCATTTAGATTTTTGAGGTCATACTAAAATGCGACAGCGTGTGATTTGGGTACTCTAATGTCAAACAAACATCAATGCGGTTAAATCTGTCAATAGTAAACAGCTGTTTGACGGAAAGCAAACATTAGTTGTGGTTGCTAAGGACGTTTCAAAGCTGATTGCACTTGTATTTGCACATTATAATTCTTAATGATAATTAAAATAAGAGAGATTTCGTAGTTGGACAGCGCATAGAGGTAATCTTATTGAAGCATATAATCTTTTCTGGCTACGATATTGCTCCAAGGATCGAAAAGCTGTTTAAGCGAGAACACACATTTGAGGGGAATTTTCTTTATAACTAAAAACCACTCAATATTCAAATTTCCTGAACCACTTTCTCCCAAACTAAGTAGTGGCCGACTGGAATATTTTTCCAGCAAGTGTATTTAATGCACATGTAAGCCAACTTCAGTAAAACCGAAGGAGAAACTTATTATTTCGACATTGACTTTAAAAAAAATTACCCTCATGATCTTTATACCCCCATTAACTATCGTTAAATCATTGTTATATATATAAAATATTGTTATTTAATACTGTGTAATGTAGTGCATTTTGAAATCGGTCCAATTTTAAAAGGAATTGATGTAAAAAGAGACTGGATAATTCCAAATATGCAGCACGCACACATCAGCTCATTAAGTTGCTAGTGTGTTATCATAATACGAACGTCATGACGTGACGCATTATGTCGTATGTCAACGAGTTTTACACTAGTGATGCTGTGAGTGTTGACCAATCACAATCAAACGTAACGTCCCGATGTTTCACCTTTCGTATTAGTCTCATTACAAAATTGGCTTTTAGTTAGAATCTCATAACTTGTAAAAAAATCGGTTGTCTGTAAAGTCGGTTTACTGACGATAGTTGAACGTGACAACGTCATAAGAAAATACTGATGGAATGGTTGCATTTTTCAAAAGAAAATTTTAATTTTATTTGTTTGATAGATTGTTTGTATGAATATAGAGAGGAGGTAAATGGAAATTACAATTGAATTGATCGACTACAATATAATCGATATAATACGATATATATACTTTATATACAATAAAAATGTCGAACGCTGCCGAATGCGGAGGCCGATTGTGCCTCTTTGTTGCTCGTTCCGCGCTCTCGCTTGCACTTCAAGCCTTAAATGGAACGCCTCAGAGCGAGGTAACGCCGCATGCGTCATGTTTTTTTCGTGCGTGCAGCCGGCTCCATCGAATTATAAGACGTTGTCACGTCAAAAAACAAGTGTAGCAACGCAGTTCTTCTACCGTAAAAAGTCCGTGTAAGTAAGTGTGATCCGTGTAATATCAGGTCGGGTAATTTATTCAGTCTCTACTTACGTAATTAGCTAAGCTAACAACATCTTATAGTGACAAATCTTGTATGTTTTAAATAAATACATTGACTTACACACTTGTGTACTGCCTTGGCCACATATAAAGAAAATGAGTAATCAAACAGACACAGGAATGTGTCCGACACGTGTCCTGTAAAAAGATTGTAGAAGTTAATGTAAAAATTTATACTGAAGTACAACTGATCGATAATCTTCGCCGCTAAAATTTACTTTTAAAAGTAAGAACATAATAAAAGTTGAAGCTAGACGGAAGACTGAATAGAAATTAATTATTCTAGGAACAAGTTTAAAATAAGCATACACTTTCGAGGAAAGTTATTCTTCAAAGTAATAATTCAAAAAACTGTTTATTCTTTTATAAAATAAACTTGGACCACGCCAAGTATTTTTAGCCTAGTAGGCATTAACGTGCGACTCTAATCTGAGGTCGTAGGTGCAAGCCCCGGCTGTGCACCATTGGACTTGCTGTCTATGTATTAGGTCCTTACATATGAAATTGGCGTTTTGTATGGGAGGAACAAAAAGTAAATATTTTTAAATATAATATATTTAATTAATCAAAGTATGAACCATTGTTTTCTATGCACTTTTGCCATCTCATATGTAGTTCATTTATCCCTTTACTAAAAAAACCAGTCGGACGGGAATCAATAAAATCTGTGAAGGCGATTTGGACTGCCCCATCAGAGTTAAATTTTTTCCCTTGCAAGAAGTCGTCCAAATTTCGAAAAAAATGGTAATCTGTTAGAGCAAGGTCCGGGGAGTACGGAGGATGTCTTAGACATTCCAATTGAAGCTCTTCTAATTTGGTAGCCGTCTGTTGTGCAGTGTATGGTCAAGCGTTGTCGTGAAGTAGCAGTGGCGTGGAGCGATTGACCAGAATAGGTTGTTTAGCCGCTAGCTTTTCCATCATGGTTTGCAATTGCTGACAATAGACATCAGCCGTAATAGTCTGGCCAGATTTGAGGAAACTGCAATGAACAATACCGGCACTAGTCCACCAAACTTACAAGTAATTTTTTTGGGGTTAATTTTCGCTTGGGGCAGGATTTGGCTGGCTGGCCAGGATCCAACCATTGCGCTGAGTGCTTCCGATTATCGTAAAGAATCCATTTTTCATCACAGGTAATGATTCGGTTTAAAATACCTTCATTATTGTGCCGGTTCAGTAATGTAACGCAGCAGTCGACGCGCGTTTGCCGGTTTGCTTCAGTCAATTCGTGAGGTACCCATCTTTCAAGCTTTTTAATCTTCCCAACTTGCTTCAAGTGAATTAAAACAGTTTTATCACTAACACCGCAGCCTGCAGCTAACTCGGACGTGGTTTGCGATGGATCCGCTTCCTCAATAGCCTTCAATACTTCATTATCAACTTGGGTCTCAGGCCGTCCACGGGGGGCTTGTTCTGCAGGTCGAAATTTCCAGAACGAAAACGTTGGAACCAAAAACGAACTGTGTTTTCTTTTGCAACATGACCGCCATACACATCATTCACCCTTGGAGTCGTTTCCGCGGCACTAGTGCCACGGCGGAACTCGTACTCGTAAATAATGCGATACTTTAAGTTTTCCATTTTGTAAAATGAGTGACGCAAACAGAAAAAAACAGAAGAAAAAAACAAATGAATGACGGTCATCGAAGCACAAATACATGTGTAAATAGCTGTACAAATTTTAATTTGGAAGTCTTAACCAAAGAGGAGATATTTGAGGTCAAAGTGGCCAATACGTAAAACGCCAATTTCATATGTAAGGACCTAATATTTTTAACACTCGCTCGTACGGCGAAGGAAAGCTTCGTGAGGAAATCGGCATGTATTCGACCCAAAAACCGCGTACTGGCGTGCCGTACTTGCCTATTAGAATTTTTTTTTTGCACTTACCATATACACAAAACTAAGGCCTGGACCTAAAAGGACGCTATTGGTTTGGGTTACATGATTGGTAAAATAACCGTAACAAGCTATGGAAGAATAAGTGAATTTGCGGTACTATTAATATCTCTGGTTCTGTGGTCAAACCTATTGAGACGGCACTGCCGGAGGGCATAAATATTCCTTTGATTCACAGAATTTGAACGCTGATTTAAGAAAAAACACCGGTGTATAAACAAAATCTTGTTAAGTATTTCAAGCAAAAGCGATTCAGTAATGAGAAGGCAAATTAAGTCACACTTTAATTAAGGACTTTTTAGACGTTCATTAATGCTGACGAGCAACGGCGTTTTCCTCAAAACGATAAAAATATGTCCTAGACTCATTTAATCTTAGGGAACTTTACCTTTTCATGTTATTCACGTTTTGGTACCGTCAAAGTGACACAATTTTTAGAATTATACTATTAAAAATGATGAGTCGTCACACCGTCACAAAAAACCTGAATATCTGTTCAAAGGTCGGTAAAACAGTCTGGGCCGCTAGTATTATCGACAAGTTTCATTGTCTATCATGGCGTAGTGTTTTTCAGAGTCGTGTTTATTTAAACCAAAATAATGATATCTGTACCAGAAAACTCGTTCCAATGTGATAAAAAACATAGTGTATCTTTTCGATTGGAAGTGATCATTAAAATGGACAAGAAAAATACAATTCGAAGAGGGAAACGTCCCTCTAAAGTGCTCGAAGAAAATTATTATGCCAAAGAAGTATAACTTCTAACGCGTGTACATAAGTACACACACGTTCTCTTTTTATCGTTATTGTTGTGCTACTAACATTACTATTACAGTGATATTTAAGATTTTAGTCAGCCCGCGACGCCTATTCTAAAATCTAACGTCGGCACTGTTTTAAAACTTCAAACACAAAATAATACTAAATACTATAAACACGTTTTAATACAGTGCATTTTGGTTTTTCTAAGTTTACATTGCCCCTTACAAATGTTTGCATAACGCTTTTACATGAAATATAGATGCGATTCTGTTCTCAAATTGAATTTCGAACACCAGCTTAACTTAAATCACTTAAAAAGTATAATCTAGAACAATTCAGCGAAGAAAAACTTGCTGTTTACCGAAGCTTTCGGGGAAATTCGAATTCATTGAATATGGAGTTTTAAAATAGGTGAAGAAAGGGATGCACGTATTGAAACGCACTAGTGCGATTGAGATGGCAAACGGAAAGAAGATAATGTAGTTACATTGTGAATTCAGTTCTTTTATTACGTTAAAATGTACTTTCACGTGAGTTTCTGAGAAATGATTTTTTACAAAACAATTCATTCAGATGCATTTTAATTATAGTTGATTTCGCTGTTTCACGTCGTCGTAGAATTCAGTATCATTCAAAAACACTGAACTACAGACTAAAATACATTCCTACTTGATTCAGTACAAATTTTAAAGAACCGTCCAACGGGGCATGGGGACTGTGTGCGTCTAAAGCAGGTAGGTGATCAGTCTTATGCACCTTCTACTTGAAATAATAAACCAGTTGTAAGCTAATAAGCTTAGGGCTTAGTAGTATTACTGTAGTAGACATTACAATCTTACCTTAAAATTTGAGTTCTTATTTTTCAATATTAATAATAAATTTCTAATATTATTAAGATAGATTAAAGATTATTTCCTTAATAAGGTCAAATAACACTTTCTTATGAATGAACATCGAGAGAAAACGTATAGATTAAAAAAATCCTAAATTATTGTTTCCTCGGAATTCGAATCCAGAAACTTATTTATACGCCATTAAATATAAAACAATGTTTATACATAGGCTAAGGTTGGCCCATACTTAATGTCATCTGAAAGTCGTGTTAAAACGCGAAATGTACGAATACGATTTTAAATTCAGAAAGAGGAAATTCACTTTCTCTGCACTATATCTGAGTCCTTTCAAAAGCGAGCAGTACTTATGTATATGAAGTGGAAAAGAATAAAAGGTTTGATATTACTGATGTAAAGGGATATTATTTCGTCGCAGTATTGTTAAATATATTCGTTTTATTCACGTTTACAGAGTGGGCTTTACAAATAAGGTATTAGAATAACATTCAGAACGCGCGGAATTGTATGAATATTGTATAACAATCATATTGTTCAATGAAAATTTTTACACTTCAAAACAATTGTAATTAATTAAATCGTGAATACAGTTTATTACATTTAATTATTTTATTATTTATGGTTGTTTTTTTTATTAATGGCATCTGTTTGCTAAATAGCCTAAACGGGTGACAATTGTCAACCGATTTTGACACGAGCCCAGGTGGCTGACGGTTGACGTCCAAGTTGAAAAGAAGTCGTTATTGAGACTTCATAGCGCGCAACATCTGTATTGGAGAGGACTATTGGTTTCGAACGTACTGGAGGGAAACGAACCACTATCGCCATCGAAACGAACGAACATATATCGATTCAGATCAGATTGTCATTGGCATTCCTCTGTTTCTGCGATAAAAAAAAGTTATATCGAGCTCTCAGCTTACCTAATCTCAAGCCCTTAGCATCAATAGGTAATATGTTTCTGATTACTTAATAGATGTTGTAAGTATCATTTACCACAAAATCACAGATAAGTAGTGTCACTGACATACTTGACAGGTAAGTCAAAGTCAAGTTTTATTAGAGATTCAAGGAATTCAATATATTTTATGCAGTTCTTCCTCTTTTTATAGTACCAAAATTAATGTTCTCGTGCATTTTTACACAATATTTTCACCCTCAAACAACAGAGAAACATCAGATATATTGAGTTTATTGGTATTAGTGTAATCGGCTTAAAAAAATATTTAAATCGTGCCTCACGCTTTTATCTTTATTATTTCGTTCCTACTTTAATTTTTACTACCATAGTCTGTAAACTTATAGACCATAGATTACTTTAGTCTCTGGATTTAAGCTGTATTCACATTTTGTTTTTAATCATAATACATAGAGTGTAAGAAGTTCAAAACAAAATTTACATTTATTGCACTATTCATAAATAGACGTATGACTCAAGCCCACTTACTTGGCTCATTGTTAAATAGGTTAGTGTGTGGACCGAAATGCCATTGTATGAATACTTAATCTGCCTGGTCGTTTCATTATTTACGTTTTAGACCTGGGTTGTTTTGGAACTTTGTACCCGTACATTTCGTAGCCGTACTGATTAAATACCTATAAAGAATAATTTAACTTACGATAGAGTCGAGTAAGGGTAAAATTCAGAACTCTGACTTACTGCAAACTATGACTCCACTCCATCATAACATGATTTTTTTAAATAATGTTGAAATCAAATTATAGAGAAAGAATTCACTCTGAGGGTACGTCTAAATGATAGATAGTATGGTTTAATACCCTCACGAACAAATATGTGTAGCTATTACAAAGATTATCATAAAAATTTTAACCCGTAGGCCAATCCGCTTTTTTAATGAATGTCCTTATGTAGAAGTTTGCATTATAATTTCTACAAGAACCGTTTTAAGCTACCCCTTGATTTACATATTTAAAATGGAGGGTTAATAGGACACGTTCGCTACTTCACGGTTTACGCATTTTAGAAAGAACAAGCTACACTTATGGCTTCCGCGTATATATATGAGGTTTATTCCACTTAGGTATATATTGTATAAAAGTAATATTAAAATAGTTTTGTTTGGAAGATCTTAGTAATAGCCATGTTTTTGTTTATTTATTTATATTATCATGAGTGTTTAGTTAACAACAAATGTACCTAATACCTATATTTATCAAATGTTCTTATCTATTAACATTTTTAAATAATATTTCCATTTTTTTTTTTTTTTTTTTTTATATAATTGGGGGGCAAACGAGCTTGCGGGACGACCAAAAAGGGTAGTCCACGCAGCCCATAGACACCCATTTTAGTGGGTGCGTTGCCGGCCTTTGAGGGAGGAGTAGGCTCGTTTTTTAAAAATTTGGAGGTCGTATCTCTGAGGGAAGACCCCCCCCGGGAGCCGATTCCACAGTTCGCTAGTTCGCAAAAGAAAATGCCTAGTGAAGCGGACCGTGGAAGACCTCCAACCATCAAGATGATGCTGGTGAAATTTAGAGGTCGTTCGGCTCGTACGGTGTTGAAAAGAGGCAGGAGGGATCAACCCAAACAATTCTTCAGAACACTCTCCGTAATAAATTTTGTAAAAAACGCAAAGAGACGCAATGTCTCTGCGTAGCGATAGAGAATCAAGCCGATCAGTAAGACATTGGAGATTGACAATTCGACAAGCCCTTCGCTGAATTTGGTCAAAAGGAAGAAGCTGGTATTTGGGAGCACCGGCCCAGAGATGCGAGCAGTATTCCATATGAGGTCGTACTTGAGCTTTGTAGAGCTGCATACGTTGCACCTCAGTGAAATACTGCTTAGCCCTACCCAAAACACCCAGCTTTTTGGAAGCCAGTTTGGCTTTTTCTTCCAGATGACTGCGAAATTGGACTTCTTTCGAAATGCCAACCCCAAGGATACTGAGGCTGTGTGACGAACTAAGGAGAGCGCCTTCAAATTGGGGAGATACGACAAAAGGATCTTTCTTGGCAGAAAACGAACAAACCTGAGTCTTTGTAGGATTAAACTTAACAAGGTTGTTACTACCCCACACAGAAACCTTCTCCAGAATCGACTCAATTTCGAGAACAAGTATGTTGCGACTCTCATCGACTTCAGATCGAGACATGTTCGGATGGCCGGAATATAATGTGTCGATGGTGCTGTCGTCTGCATAGCAATGGATGTTGTCGATATTCAACAGGTCATTGATATGCAGAACGAACAAGGTCGGCGAAAGGACACAACCTTGCGGAACGCCTGCATTGATGGGTCTAGGACTGGAACACGCTCCGTCAACTAGGACTTTAATGCTACGTCCTACAAGAAAATTTGCCAGCCATCGGCATAAGCCATCGGGCAAACCGTATGACGGTAGTTTCGAAAGAAGCGCCCTATGCCAAACCCTATCAAAGGCCTTAGCTATATCCAAGCTAGCGGCCAATGCCTCTCCCTTACTTTCCACAACTTCGGCCCATCTATGAGTTAGATAGGCAAGAAGATCACCAGCCGAGCGGCCACGGCGAAAGCCATACTGACGATCACTAATTAGCTGGTGCTCCTCCAGATATCGCAAGAGCTGCCTATTGATGATAGACTCCATTACCTTTGAAAATAAAGAAGTGATTGCGATAGGTCTGTAGCTGGATGGTTCAGAGCGGTCACCTTTTTTGGGAATGGGATGAACATGCGCAGTCTTCCATGAGCTTGGAACTACGCCCGAGGAGTACGAGAGTCGAAAGAGCCGTGTAAGCACCGGAGTCAGCTCAGAAGCACAGGTCTTAAGAACGATCGAGGGAAGGCCGTCAGGACCACTTGACTTGTGGGTATCAAGGGAGATTAAGGCCCTCCGCACACCAATCTGTTCGAATCGAACTTCAGGCATAGAAAACCCGCAATGCGGAATAGTGGGCGGTAAGGTCCCTGAGTCATTGAGCGTGGAGTTAGAAGCAAATAGAGAGCAAAGGAGCTCTGCTTTCTCTTTCGCCGAGTGAGCCATCGAGTCATCCTCCTTTCGCAAGGATGGCAAAGAGGGCTGACAAAAGTTTCCCTGAGTTGCCTTCGCCAATGACCAAAAGGCTCGAGTTCCAGAGGGCAATTTCGCGAGCTTTTCACCAATTCTGCCAATATGGTCCGATTTTGCTTTAAAAATTTCTCGTTTAAGGGTTCGGGTAGCTGCGTTAAATTTCTTTTTATGGAGAGCTACATCGGGATCCTTTATGGCCATTGCGTGAGCCCAGATTTTATAGTACTCTAGCTTAAGACGGGAAGCCTCTTTGCAAGAGTGGCCAAACCATGGCCGAGATTTACCACGAATGGGGACCATAGAGTAAGGGATATAGAGTTCCATTGCTTGTAGCACCACATCGGCGACAGATTCAGCGCTGGCGTCAGGATCACCACCCTTGAAGCAGACTTGCAACCATGGGTATGCTGCAAAGAAATGACGCATGTCATCCCAATTGGCCGATTTGTAATGCCAGACACGACGGCATTCCGAAAACTGCGGGCGGGTTCGACGCCTAATTGGCACAACGGTTCGCACCAAGCAGTGGTCGGAGGACCCAAGTGGGGCATCCACAGTAACCTCATAGAAGTCTGGGTGAGAAGTCAGCATAAGATCTAATAACGAAGGCTGATGGTCAGCTCGGTCTGGTATTCGCGTAGGCGTTGTGACCAGTTGAGTTAAAGCATATGCAAGAGCGAAATCATGGAAGCCTCTTCCCGAATAGTCGGTCGTACGAGAATTTAACCACTCAGAATGATGGGCATTGAAATCACCCAGTATAACGACTTCAGCAGGCGATAGAGACAGAAGGGAATCGAGTGCAGTTTGGACATGTTCTATAAGTCGATCGACCTCGGTGTTGCCGCTGTGTGACCTGTAAAGGCAGCAGTATATGCGGGGATGGTCAGCACACTCTACGCGTACCCACAAGGTAGAAAGATCGGATTCTTCCAAATGTAAGAGGCGTCGGAAATTTATATCCTCACGAATGTAAACGCATACACCGGCTTGTGGCCTAAAATTATGCTCAAGACAATAGCCTGGATAGTGCAAATGTTCAACAGACGAGGGAACTATCTTGGTCTCCGTTAGAAACAATAAGGCCGGCTTAGCCGTCTCGAGGTGAAAGTGGACGGGATTTAAATTAGATTGAAGCCCCCTAATGTTAGTAAAGTCTGTGTTAAATTGTGTTACCGTGAGTTTATTTCTAGATTTGCCTCTGCAGTTGAGCGGTATTTTGTCCCCCCCAGAATACGCGGGACAGCCTGAGTGAGTACACCCAGGGACGGATTCTCCTGTACTAGAAGTGCAGGTACCCTCCTGGGGTAAAAAAGTTCTATTTAATAACGCTGCCATGATGATTCGGAGAGGAAGGAAATGAGCTTCCGGGAATCCCACAATATAAAACGAAACGCGACACACGTCCTGCGTGGGCCACTTCACGCTTTTTTTCAATGGGAGAGTGGTATTACCCCGGTCGTGTCGGCTCATTCGGCTGCTTACGCAGCATGACACTCCCACTACTTGGACTAACTGACTGCGCTGGTGGAAATAGTTATTGTTCAAATATCCCACCAGCGGGCGATGGGGTCGTCACTGCCCTACGCCTTAAAAATCCCTTAGTCGCCTTTTACGACACCCACGGGTAGAGATGGGGAGGTGCTATTCTATAAGCCGGCACAACACGGCAAATTCCATATCAATAAGAAGAGATTAAGAATTTCGAAAATCTAAGATTGACTGACGACTGAAAGCATAACTTTTTCTCAGCTAAAATTAAATGACTACTTATTATTCTTGGTACCTATTTTAATATATATTTTTGTTAAGTTTCGTAAATTTTTAAACTTTTTTGT
Source organism: Pieris napi (assembly GCF_905475465.1). Lineage (NCBI taxonomy): Eukaryota > Metazoa > Arthropoda > Insecta > Lepidoptera > Pieridae > Pieris > Pieris napi. Next base: position 7,619,493 of record NC_062250.1, read on the forward strand.
ATATATTATGTATTTCAGTTTTTATATATATTATGTATTTTAGTTTATTTTTATTGTCTTTATCTTAAGTATAATTGATTTTTGTAATATTTAAATTAAGGTAGACGATTTAAATAAATAAATAATCATGTTCCTTCCTTTCAATATAAATATAAACAACTATATATACTGCAAACTATATAATATAAATTAAACAGTTTTGTAAAGACTTTGAATAATTAATATTTGTAATATAAATATGAATGAACTTTCTTTACTTATTTCTGCAAAAATTTATGGGTTAATAAACAATTACAAAAAATAAATTCCTAAATTCCCAAATAGAACATTTTTGTTTAAGATATGAAATATCTTGTCAAACGCCCAAACAAAAGATTACATAAGATAAAAGATTAAAGCAATATCATACATGTAACAAGGAATCTGCATTTGCATATTTAAAGACTTCGTGAGGTAAAGGCTTATCTTGAGTTTGTTCTAGACTTGTTTACTTGTAAATAAGGGCTTACAAGAATTTCAGATAAGCTTTGATATTTTGCGAAAGCTTACTGATATTTCCATCTCAACTGGGCGAGGGTAGTGAGAAATAACTATTATTTCTACATAGCATGCTGTCATCTCGTTAAATATGTCATGTAAGAATGCGCCAATACTTTAGTAATAGCATTTTGTTTTTTTTGTTTTTTATAGAACAGGGGGCAAACGGGCAGGAGGCTCACCTGATGTTAAGTGATACCGCCGCCCATGGACACTCTCAATGCCAGAGGGCTCGCGAGTGCGTTGCCGGCCTTTCAAGAATCGGTACGCTCTTTTCTTGAAGGACCCTAAGTCGAATTGGTTCGGAAATACCTCAGTGGGCAGCTGGTTCCACAAAGTGGTGGTGCGCGGCAAAAACTGCCTTGAAAAACGCTCAGTTGTGGAACGGCGGACGTCGAGATGATACGGGTGGAATTTTGTACTCTGCCTCGACGTCCGATGACGAAACTCAGCTGCAGGTAATGCGGTAGAAGATGCAGAGTGACCCCACCCCACATCTCTACGCAACGCCAAAGGATCAAGCCGCTCGGAAAGGGATTGGTCATCGACGATTCGAACCGCTCTGCGTTGAATACGGCATTTTGTAATTTCAAATTAAGAACTGACTTCACTATTTGTCCTATTAGACGCCTGTTTCAATACCTCAGATATGTTTAATTATTATTAATTAACCTTTTTAACGAATAAAAATCTTAAAATTTAATCATGCTCTATCAAATAGTAAAAAAATTATTAGGCATATAATTTGGTCACTGAGTTTAATACATTTTACGTACATAAACATCTGCTTTCTTTGCATTTGAAGTTAATTATACAAAAAAATATACTTCAAAGATATTGAAAAGATATTAAATGCGGCGTCTTGAGATTGGTTGAAAAGGTTTTATAGCGATACTTTGCCTCATCTTACGTTCAAGGGTCTGAAATCTTAAAAGGTTTTGATGAGCTAATTCTGACAGACTTGATATCAAATGCGTTCGAGATGTTGGTGTTTATAAGAAGTTGTGTCTATATGTGAAATCTATTTCCATACGTATAGTGAATACGTTTATAGATATTAAACTATATTCTATATTACTCTTTAGCGTGAAGGGTACACGATAACGAAATAGATTTTAACGATATAATTATTTCAATAGACTATAGACATTTAATTAGACTTTTCATGATTTAGCGTCTCGTTTATGCAACTGGAAGTTAGTGCGTGAAGTTATAACTAGTTGGCCAGTTGCGTTACTACTGCGACCAACTTTGACCAACTTGGGCCAACTTCGGCCAAACTTGCCTTTGTAGTTCGACTGCACTTGAGTGTAAACATTCGTCTTAGATAAAATTGATGTTTTGGTTTGTGTTCGTCGTTTACTCTTCTTCTAATCTATTGCCGTTAGAACATTTTAGGTCTGGGCCTTATATTTCTATGAGTGTATCGTGATCATTGGTTCTAAGTGCTATTAATAGACAAGCAGCCTTCTATGTCTGACATACGCCGTTGACTGTTTGGGTTTAAGGGCGTAAGTCTTTATCTATACGATCTAGTTTAAATAAGAGCACTGTTAGAATCGCGCGCCAAACCATTAAAAGTGCAATTCTCTACTCTAAGGGTTGTATGTTAACATCAATTGATTTTTCTTACTATGTATGCTTGACATTTGCTCGTTGGAAATGTCAATGAGAGTTACTCTGACATTTTATTTATGCTTATCAGTATTCCCGTAGCTATACTACATTTTACAATATCTAAACAATTACACAACGATTATTACTATTACCTACTTACACAAAACAATATAAATAATATATATATATATAATAAATTGTAAGATGCATTGATCATTATAATACATTTAATATAAAAGAGGAAAAACAAAGCCAGTATGTGTATCTAATAAAGGATACCAGAGTTTTTTATATTATTTTTAAGCATTTTTAGTTATATTAAATATAACTATTTGATGGTAAATTGTGATATAATCTGAAGGTATACGATACATGACTGAGTTACGTAAATAGTTTGTATTACACCGAGGAATTTGAAATAGTTGGGTTTGCCTTGTATTGTATGAAGAAGGGGTGTGAAATAGTAAAAGCGACAATAAGTCCGGACTTTCAATTAAACTGTTGCAAATAGCGTGTAAAAACATCAGGTCATATTGTTTACGTCTACATTCCAGGGATTATACTTATTAATATTTCAATCGGAAATTATCATCAATGGTAATCATATAGATACGGTACGACGGATCTCAAAGCACAACATCTATTATACGTTGTAAAGCCTTTGTAAAAAAAATATTTGAAAAATAGCTTTAATATTTTTTGTAGAAATTTTAAAAAACGCATATTTACCGACAAATTGAATGGCAGGAACGAATAGTATCGAAAATGGCTGACCGTACCTGTCATACAGCCGCGTCCATCGACAATTCTGTGTTTGACAATGGCTGTTTCGGCTCGAATATTTCGCCCTTTGTGGCAAAGTTGGCCTATCACGTTAAACCAGGATATTGGATGCAAAATTACTTTTTCTCTCAAAGAGTTTTGTTTTACGTTATATTGTGTTTAAATATTTTTTGAAAAATAATAAAGTCACGGAGAAAGTAATGAAGCTTTCTATTGATGGACTACAAACATGATTCATTAGTTACAAAGATGACTTTTTACCTTTTTACAAACACACAAACTTTTTAATTATCACTTAATAGCTATGGCGGTCATCGAAAATGACTTTGGAATTTAGCGAAAATTTCCTGATTAGATAAAAACTGTGTAGGTTTTTGGATATGCTAACCGACACAAGAAGTAGACAAAAAAGGTTTAGAATACAAATTTCAAACTAAAATACTGACTTATTGACTTACAGACTTTCATGTACCTTAGTACATGAAAGTCTCAACATTTCAGTCTATCTAAAGAAGAAATACAATTATTCTTGTATATATAAGGCAACTTCTTGTCAGTTGAAAATATATTGAATGTGGATGAGCTAACTGGTTTAATATACAAGGCGATTGTTAATAACGTTGGGGAAAGAACCCACCTGCTTTCCTTGAGTAGACCGTTTTCATATTATGAATTAGAAACTTATATAGAACAGCACTTTTTTTTTATGGCTCTAGCACGGTTTGTGCATTTGCCAGCGTCAAGTATAAGATTTTTATAATTCGTGCTTTTTGCCTTAGAAATTCAACCATGTACGGTTTACGCACTCGCCCGGTACCGCACAACCCTCCCAAAGGCCGAGAACAAATTTAAATTAAATTAAAACTTGCCCTCGAACCGGGAATCGAACCCGGTACCCCTCACCTAGCTGCCACTTAATAAGACCGCTAGGCTATGAAGCCCCTAACAGCACTTTTAACGACGAGAGTGATATTATGTGAGTGTGTGAGTGAGTATTTTGTCAGATCGTAGCAATCTGTGGTATTTTACGTGATAAAATATAGATAATTAATAATTCATTTAATACAGGTAACTATAACAAGAAAGGTCTTTTAATTTGAGAATTCTAAAATAATTTCATACTTCATAAACATAATCTGTTCGCGTCAAAAATGAATTACGTACGCGTATTCACACATTTTCTCGGATCTTTTATACGATATTATATGTGAATCACTCGGGGAATTTATGAACGGCACTTCAATAACGACAATTTCTATTAGCGGCATAAACGTTATTGAATTATTTTAATGTGCGTTGAATGGGAGCGAAAATATATGGTTCTAAAATATTTTTATGGCGTGGAAAATGGAAAAATAAAGACTGTTTAATACACCAACATACCCGCGTGCTTGTGTAGAATAAAAGTATGTTATTAGCTACCCAATTACGTCTTAAATTTTGCATATCTAATTCAATATATATAAAGACGTTTTTTAATTTCTTCTTTGGTTATCAAGACCGGACCGGACCGTAAATTTTCTGAAATGGGTATAGTGAAATTACACAGGTAAAAGACGTAGGTCGGACTAGATATGGTAATTGCTCAGTAATTCTCTTTTTGGTATCCTTTGGTGTGGAATGTCTAGAGAGCGCAGTGGCTTGAGTCAACCTAGTTTTTTTTTGTTACGAAATTAACATACACACAGTGACTTACTGACACTTTCATAAATATCAAATACATTCTGGAATGGCAATAGAATAACTTAACTTCTATTATTTCTGTACCTATGTACAAAATATTATTGTATTAAATTTACGCAAGTGAAATTAAAGTTAGTTTAAACAAAACACATTTAATTCCGACTTCAAGTTTTAATAAAATACAATAAAAATAGGTAGTAGTAGAGTAGTAATATAGTAATAGAAAGTAAACATTCGGGTTACCAATACATTTATGTAAGCTTTTTAACACCTCCGACGACTATATAGTCGGGGAATAATCTGGAAACGTTTTAATAAAAAATAAAAAAAATAAAAAAATAAAAAATACAATTAAAGAAAACACTTTTTTACCGGATTAAAGTTATGTATTATTATAAATTTACAATTATTTTACAGAATTTTAAATTTAACCGACGTTTCGCGTGCTTTACAGCGTGCGTGGTCACGGTGACTGAAGACAAAAAGGTGTTGAATGTCAAAGTATCACAGCTGTAGAAAACGTTGTATTATCTGTATTTATTTTCCCGGAGTTGGTATCGACTAAAATATGGAGGGTTTTGGCAGAAATGGCTTACGGTGTCCTCTATTTTCGCGAATTGTTTATCTTGAGATTTTAATTTGGATATTATTCGATCCCAGGTGTTTGACAATTTTAGGCCGTCTTCACTATTGAAATTTAAATGTGTAAAGGTTATGTCAATAAAAGAGTACTAAAATACAATTATTTCCTTTTAGTTATCTAAAATGAAGTCGTTAAGTAATCACTTAGTGGCCTTATTAGGCCGCTTGTTGCACAACATAGCCCATACAAAGAAGACAAATATAATAGTTTCTCTTACCTAGATAATGTATATCTATCAAAAAAGCCTCTTTACATTGTAATCAGAATATAAAGTAAATTATACAATAATTTCCCAAATGCCTTTCTCCGATAAATATTAAATTCTGATTATAATGTGGAATATTGGTTAAATTAAGCCGGAATCAGTCGAGACTCGAATGGGATTACTTTTATCCTCAATTGGATTAAAGGGAGTTTACAGTCTTTTGCTTTCCGTCATTCTCCTGACACAAATCGATATTGAAAGTTGAGATTTCATAAACTTAATGGTATGAGACCAAAACATTTTTAATTTATATTAAACAAGTTATTTAAATAAAAAAAATAGTTTAGAAATGTTAAATATGCTGCTATTGGCTAAGTTTTATCAGTTTTTTTATATGGAACGAGAGCAAACGGCCGCAGGATTCTTCCCAAAATCTACTACCCACAGGCTCTCACCCTGCTAGAGCCTCGCAAGTACCTTTGAGGAATCGGCGTTTGAGGAATCAGTAATTGTAAGGGTCCAAGTTGTATTGATTCAAGCGTTGACGACCTGCATACTGTCTACTATCAGTACGTGGTAGACAAAGGACAAACATCGTGGTGATGCCCATAATCTGACGAGAAATCAGGCGCTTTGCACCATTTTAAAGTAGTGATTTTCTCACAGTGTAAACACAAATTAAAAAAAATAGATGAAAGAGAACTTTAATCAAAACAATGCAATTAGTCTTAAGGGAATTTGTTTAGATTGATTGATTTCTTACATCATTTAAGCCAAAAATACACAAGAATAGCCAAAAACTCGGCATTTTCCCTTTATATTCCATGCATGCCTTGATAACTTTGAGGTGACAAATGATATACATATTTGAAATCAATATGGTTGATTCTTTAATTTCATTTCATAGATTGAGCCCCTAATGAATTATAAGTTAAAGTGTTTTGAGTCAATTTCGAAAATTAAATAAGCCTTCATCGCTCAGATGAAAATCAATATTATCACTTTGTACAGTTTGTTTACGTTTAAAATGTATGATAATTAAGAATTTGAATAATAATATAGTAAAATGGTGTTAATTTTAATTTAACAATCGATACGCAATTTTTCGTACACCAAGCAGATATTTTCAAAGATTTTCGAGTTAATTTAAATAAATATATACTTATTTTTTTTATTTTTTTATTTATTAACACTTCGTTGCATATACATTAATATGGTACAATTGACATAATTAAATAAAATGGAGAGCAATTGGCGGCCTTATCGCTGTCGAGCGATCTCTTCCAGGCAACCACTGTGAGACAAGAAAAATAAATAAATTATTAAATTACATAAAGTAGGCAAGTAGTGCAAAAGTACATATAATTGTTGAGAAAAAGTTACTTAGTTACTCCGATGGCTCTGCGACTCTTCGAGTTTCTTGGCCCCCGAAATGAGAATCTTCCCTATCCTGTTTCCCTATCCAGCTGTAGCAGATCCTGCTACACCCTGTCGATACAGCGTTACGTAGCCCGACCAACTGGCCTCCAAACAAAAACCTTCTGCACCGTCCGATCAGAAATTCAGGTGAATTCAAACATCTATTACAAGTTGCATACAGTATATAAATTTCAATAAAAAAAATAGCCATACTATAAACACAATATGACGGAGAACAATGGGCGATTATTACAAAAACCAACACGGAATCGAAATATATTCGCTGAAATCGATATAATTGCGAGCTTCAATTCCGATCATTACTAGCTGTTTAAATGCAGGCGAACACCTTTTATTGAAAATTCAACTGCCACAACACCATTAAATCCTATTTATTGCTTTAACCGTAACAGAAGTTATGAATAATAAGTGCCCACTAATTTCGGTCGCTTTGTTTCAATGCGCCGCAAATTATTATCATTCATGCAAAACAATTTTTTTATTTATGTGCGTTGTGTGTTGCCTATGAGACTTTTAACAATATGATACTTACATACTCCGCTGGTGAACGCCAACTTCGAAGATCCTGCGCTGCCGCTTTCGACAGAAAGTCCGTCTCCATGGCGTCTTTCCAATGACATCTGGGCTGGCCGATGGCACAATGGTATACCCACCCAGATATGGTTTCCTGACACATCGATCCTCAACCATTGTCTGTAGGTGGCCAGTTCAGCGGAGTCTATTGGATTCGCCATGATGTTTTGGGTTAGTGTACCATCACCCCAATCTTTTCATATCTTAGTTTTTGATTGGGCCAAGAATCTCTTTTTCGATGGTCAATCAATAGGGTCAATGAAAATCGTAAGCAGCATATCTCAGACCCCAAATGATGATGTCCATCTTGAACACAAGCTTGATTAATTATTTGCCAATAAAATGTATACGTATACTGCGTAAAATATTTGTTCTAAGTTTGGGGGAACTGTGCAGTAGGTTGACCTGATGTTAAGTGCTTCTAGACATTCACATACCCAGGAGGCTCGCATAGCAATGACGGCCATTTAAGTATACCCGCTTTGCTTGTAATCACTAGTTTTTCTATCGAAAATTAATACTCATGGTAGAATCGCATATCTATAGTAGTCTCCAAAATGCTGGTCGATGCCGTAATTCAAGACCAGCAATAAAATTAATAAAGCGAGACAAAATTAAGCAATCAATTATTTCAACATTTAAATAACCGTTAGGCATTAATAACTTTTATATATTTTATATTTATCTGAATATATTAAGTATGTTAAATCGGTGTTCCGTAAGCACATATTCGGTGAGCAAATATAATCAACTCGAGTAAATAGGGGGCTTGCTACCGCTTTGTTAATCTTGGGATGAAATGGAAATTTCTTTATACCCTTCACATATATTTTATTTGATTATAATTTACTTTAAGAAAACATTCGATCAGTTGATACACAAAAGGTTTGGAAAGAATTTTAAATTTAATTTTTATGAATTGTGCCATAGTTTAGATTTACTTTAAAAGTCTGTACGAGCTGTTTTGTTTAGTAATAATTATTGTCTTGTCTAGTTACTGTATGAACAAATATAGGAATACGACATTCGAATACCACATTTAAGATATATTTAATATTTTAGTATCTACGGTACCAAGCATCTATCAATATTATAAGTTGATTGCGTCCTCGTTTTCTTATGAAACCTTTTGCCATTGCCTTACGGGGAACCTATACTAATTATATTCCTAGGATATATATATAGCTAATAAATCTTCCTCAGAAATTTACCCCTTCCACCTCACTTATATCGTGTTTAGTATTTTTTGTTCGTTCAAAATTTAGTTACTTATAATTTGTATTGTTGTAATTAAACGTAATTTGCGTTTTAAAGCAAATGAGTTTTATATTGTTATTTTTTGTTGGAAAACCTTTTATTTATATGAATTAATAACTAGAGACAGATAAGTATCATGTTCTTGAATACGTTTTCTTTGTTTTTCACTGGCTAGGTTAAGCTAGGCTAGCCTAAGAAGACCGGCACCGCATTTACGAGCCTTCCGGCGGTAGTGTCTATGGCCGGCGGTGTCACTTAACATCAGGTGAATCTCCTGCTTGTTTGCCACGAGTTAGATTAGAAGTTCTTATGGTAGTTCTTTCAACCAAACGAACTCTTCAAATTATGAATGACTTAAATAATATAAATTTTCTTACAGAAATCCTTAATTTTTTATTAGCAAAGCAAATTTGAGCTATGATTTAGGATGTTTGCAATAATTTAGTTAACTGGCTGCCATGGTTAGTGTGGTTTGGGCGGCATTTAATTATATTGAATATTATGAAGCAAAATTTACAGAATTAATTATGGCTTAGATAAATTGACCGCTATAGCACAAATATTAACATTAAATAATGTCAACAAATGGTATTTTATGCAGGTATGGTATGGTATAAATAATATTTATTTATGAAGATTCTAATGAGGGATTTTTTATTTATTTATATCAAACTAGCGACCCGCCCCGGCTTCGCACGGGTGCAATTCTGATACTAAATTCAAAGTGCTATAGGGCAGTGTTGCCAGATGTTCCGGCGACGTACCCCTAGACTAATTTGATTTCCCCCTAGAAATCCCCTAGGATGACTTCAAATACAAAAAAATAATAATTATTGTGTAGTGTTATTACTGAATCACATCGTTCCTTGACAGCTCAAACGAATATACAATTAGTAAGGTTATCCATAAGAGATAGACCTATACCATCGCGGTATACTTTTCTGTAGACCTTTTCAATGTGAACAATACTTAGTACATTACTTTGTACGGTTCGTACGGTTCAGCCTGCGTTTGTAATGTAAGCAGAAAAAATGTAATTATTTACAACATCATATTAGAAACCTCAAAAATAACAGTATTTATCCACTATTTAGTGCATGCTTTTATACATATAAACCTTCCTCGTCAATCACTCTACCTATTAAAAAAACCGCATCAAAATCCGTTGCGTAGTTTTAAACATTATCATACATAGGGATATAAGGACAGAGACAGCGCCTTTGTTTCATACTATGTAGTGATAACACGAAATATTATACCTAGTTCTGTAAAGGAAGCGTAGGTATATCAATCAACACCGGCGAAGCAAGGGAGGCCGCAGATAAAAATTGTAATTTGTCATAGACCATAGATAAAACTCTTTGGTGATAACTTCGTGGAATCGACATAGTGACTTGTATCGTAGTAACCATACTTTATCATCCTTAAAGCTTATATTAAAAAACAAAAACTTATATTAAAGATTTTATTTTTTCGTTTAACAATGATGCTACAAATTTTAAATGTTGATATTGTGTATAACGTGAGTCATTATATAGGATTGTTTCGACGTTTGTAATTCAAATATCCACCCAAAATTCAATAAATATTAGTTTCTTAGGTAAAATAAATAAAATCTCGAAACGATAGACATTTTAGTCCAAAATAAAGCGGCATTTAAAATTAATTAATAAGTGACGCATAAATCAGCTCCTTTTTAAGGTGGGTAAAAGTGGAACAGGTCACAAATCTGTGGCAACGGGTGCGGAGTCCGGCCATTCCTTTGATACTTATTAACGCATTCCTCTGTGATTCAGGGCCGTATTTCAAACACGTACTTCTGTCTTGTGTGGGACGAGGTAAAGAATTCTGCGGGTTTTACAGACCTAATATTTAAAAAAAGATAACGTTTATTTCCGTCTTTGTTTTACCTATATTAAGCATACTGTAAATAATAATTTTATACAGTTATTTTAATGCGCAACAGTCTTAGACCAACTGGCTTCCCTTATAGAGAATTTTATTTATTTACTAGCTGACCCGGCAAACGTCGTTTTGCCATGTATATTATTTCTGGGAAAATTTTTTTTAGTTCAATAAAAATAACTATCTTCTATAATAAAAAATAGGGGTTGATCGTAGAGGGGTGACAATTAAGGGTTGTAGATATGTATTTTTGTATGTTGTATCATAAAAAAATTAAAACAAAAAGTTTTGTCTAAAAAAAAGAAATAGGTGTGGGACCAACCTTAACATTTACGATGAAAAATAGATGTTGTCCGATTCTCAGACTTAATACTGAATATGAATAAAAAATTTCATAAGAATCGGTCGAGCTGTTTCGTATGGGAACGAATATATTGACACGAGAATTTTATACAGGGTGGTCCAACTAGTGACGTCAATATTTTTTTTTTAATTTCTTCGCACCTGGGGGTGTACGAATATACCCCATGTATGTTCCGAGATTTTTGTAGTTTTCGAGTTATAATTTTTATTTATGTTTTTTAAATGTTTTCTGCCAGCGAGGTTTAAAAAATTCATATCTTTTTTTGTTGTAGGTATTTTGCAGTTTTTTTCTGTAAATTGATTGTTTTAAATGTTGTTTAAATAAAAAAAAATATCTCAGCTTCCTAAAATTAGTTAAAACTACTCAAAACAGGTTTTAAAGTTAGAAGTTTAGTTTTTAGCTGGATTTGCCCAAACATTCGACTTCAATTTAAAAATACAAAAAGAAGTTTCCATAGCTTCTGGCTAAGTTTCAAAACTCCGCAGGGTTCTAAGCTTCCAAAATCATAGAAAAGGGTAGGTTGTGTTTCAGTAGTGTAATAATCTAAAATTACCATATTCAAATTTACTACTACTCAAAAAGTTCGGGTTTTTTGGTGTAAAGAAATAAATAAGTCAAATGCAGTTTGTTAGATTGTACAATCGCTCTTCGCGTATGACTTGCAACCCTCGCTGTGGTCTGTCTTTTTTTCAGTAACGTTTTCGAAATGCTTTCAGGACTTAAAAAGATTTCAGATGACTTGTGATTGTGGATATTCCGGGACAAAGCTCTTTGCAACATCGACAGTTGTAAATGACATTGCGAGTGAAGAAATATTAGTTGATTTAATGTACGCTGATATTCTTTGTTACACAATTGGGAAAATAGAATGGTCTTTAAAAAAATTGCTTTGTAAAATTAATCAATTAAAAATTTAGTTTTTTAGTATGTATACTATTTCGTGAACTACATTGCATGTTATTATTAGAACTATGATATTTATACACATTTAGTGCGCGACGGCGGGATAGATATTAAATTAAGATTAAAATCTTGCTGTCGTGAATTTAGCCCCGTTTGCATACCAATAGATTTGTTGCCACTCTTGCTCGAACAATGAAGGAAAATGGAGGATATTTTCCAAGTCTTACACCGATAACCACGACGTCAGGCACAGAAGGCCGCTTACATATTTGCCTAAGAAAACAATGATCATGAAAATAAAAAATGATTATTAATAGCAAACAAAAGATTGCGGGTAGATGATGTTAAAGTATTTAGTAGGTACTTTGATTGCTCTTTAATCATTTTTACATTTAAAGTATTAAAATGAAGTATTTAATGTTTATAATATAAGTACCTTATAACTTGTGGCTCTTGTTTTCTTTTAAGGTGTTTTTTGTTGGAACGTCGTGGTGCTGTCCACATATAATTCTCTATGTCTAGTCTATGATGCACTGCATTTGAATTTGGATAATTTTTCTTTTATTTTTCTATGTGTGGTGTCATTTTTATTATAATGTATTATATTTTATCATACAAGTTTTCAAGTATTATTTGCATTTTAATTAATTGCTATAGCCGTTAGTCAATTCTATCAGTGGTAGCGGAGCGTGGTTGGATAAATATCTAGTGGCAAATGGAAGAAGCATATTTAAAATAGTAAACAGTAATTGTTTTTTAAATGTGATTGCAATATGATAAATCAGGTTTCTAGTTTAATGATGTTAGTAGTACCAGTAGGTAAACAATTAGTTCATGGTGTAAACAAGATTTTATTTCGACTTAACATTAAACTTTCTTCTATAATATCTCTTCCCTTCATATTGTCTGTGTTATTCAGCCTTTAAGGTATATTTAATTTAACAATAGGTAATTGTTGGTGGGCATTCTGTAAACTATTATTATAGGAGATTTAGAAATGTTAATCTTTTGTTGTCTGGCTTATGTGATTCTCATATTGTGTGAAACTCGACATTTGACGCATGGCGGTCGCACGTTTCTGTCACAACAGTGGATTGAATCATAGATATAGACTTTTTTACATAAGTTTTGTGTAATATTGGGTATCTATGACTACAAAACATGTTGTCAATACACATTAACGTTTAGCCGTAATATAACGTATAAGAACTATATTTATCTTTATTTATAATACCAGTTTTTTATATGCACCGTTCAGTAACGTGTGTAATGTGTCAGAAATATAAGTAAATAAAATGATCTAATTATAAACTCTCACAACTAAAGCTCCAATCACTCTTGCCAACATAAATATATAAACTGACAGCCAGACAGAATTTAGCTTCACAAAATTACGATCTCTGTTGTCTGTGAAAACATACGAGTGATTCATATCTTCGCTATATTGTAAATACAAACACATTAAACGAAAGGTGGATCTCTTCAGCAAAATAAACAGTTTGCAAAATCTATTTCCAAATTACTGCGAAAATCCTTATAATACCCTCTGTATAAACTTATTCATATTTCCGATAAGAGTTCTTAATAGGCATATTAATGCGTCCCGTGAACCTTGTGACAATTTGTTTGGGGTTGGTCCAAGTTGATAAACCCTTTTTTAACGCATGACGTGTAACGTAACATTCCACCCCAGATGGCGCAAATTCTTACAGGGCACGGAGCCTTTGCACATTACCTGCATAGGCTTAAAATTAGAACAAGCCCAAAATGTGCCAGCAGTAATAAAGATCAAACAGTAGAACATGTGCTTCTACGTTGCCCTATATTCGCATCGTCCAAGCACTACCTGGAGCAACAAATGCAGATGACTGTAGACCGTAACGGGCTAAAGGCCATGTTAATAAAGCACAGACCGTGCCTGGAACGGTTCTGCTAAAAAATTATAAAATATATAAAGGCGGCAAACAAAACTGAAAGCGCGAATTGCAAGGAATTCTCGCGAGGAATTGCAACCCCGGCTCGCATGAATATTGTAAACAAAAATATTACCGATGTAGCCAGGGTGTACTTCGTGAGACGCGTAACACACCATTTGTGAAGTAGTTTATTGTAATTAATATAATGTATCATGTTTTTTTTTTTGTAAAATTTTTTAGAGATAGAAAAAGAATAGAGATTTATTAATTTAAAAAAAAACGTAACGTAACGCCATTTTATATTTTTTTCTACTTTATTTTAATTTTAATTGTTTAGTTTAATTTAAAAACTGTATTGTTGGTAACTGTCTTAACTAACTTAACCAAACTTTTCATTAAAACACAATACGATTTCAAAGAAAAAAAATCACTTTAAAAGTTAGCTTTAGATTGAACCAGGTCCGGTTTATTTTAAAACAGCTCTTAAAGTAAATATCGTTACATTGTTAGTCGGTGTATTTTTCGCGCGAGTGCCGCACTTTATTTTAGTTTCATAGTGACAGCTTTTCCATGACGCTACATGACACGTTCGCAAAATTTTATAGTTAAGTATATTGCAAACCGTGTTTCGCGTTTCAGCAACATATATTTTATTATAAAGGGGGAACATTTTATTTTTGTAAGTAACTATTAAACTCAAATCGATTTCAAAAATTGTTTCACCGTTTGAATGCTACAATTTTTTTTAATGTTTTCTAAATAAGCAAATTAAACCAACTTAAAAAATGCCACGCAATCTTTTATATTAACCACGCGTTTTATGTTAAAAGTTCGGCTTAGAATTTCTGGTTTAATGCTAACATGTCAATGAAGTCTTTATTCGAAGGACAAAACTCTTATATCCGATTTAAGCAATATTACTTTTGCACTTTTTTTCTTGTTTTGTTCGGTATGTATTAAAGGATGAGTGAAAAAGTTAGTCCATGACAGTATGGGCCCATTGGAAATCGGCATTGCTTGTGACAGCAACTTAAAACTCAGTTAGCTTTTTAGTTAAATAGATTTACCAGATAATATGAGTTGGGTCTTTTATAGATAATATATATTTTATTTTTTAATACAGAAATTTACCCTATTTATTTACTGTTCAATGAGGAAATAAAATGTTTAAATATATATACCACCTAAAACCTAGAGCTCAAAGCTTAAGATAAAAATTCAGAATTTTTTATACGTATATTTCAGCGCGTTGAAAAGTGTCGATAACATCTGGTTGAGACTTTCCCGTTATGAGAAAATGCCAAGAAATAAACTTGGTACCTCAGAAATATGTTTACAAGGTTACCTTATACCGGCACTTTACGACAAGATAAGACACAACACGAAAACAAATCTTGATAAGAAAATAAAGACTTTTTAAAGGCTTTTTTATCTTATTTTGTTCGACTGATACGAATATTAATTTAATAGACTTTTTACAACTTTAGATACCTTGCGAGACTTTAGATTTCTACAGAATATCTTAGTACGTACTTACTTTTCTTTTGTAACTTAGTGGCTAGGACAGATAGTGAATAAGTGATGCTTCTTAGTAGATATAATAACGTAGGATTTCTAAATAATTTGAACCTAAGCTTGTTAGTCTTTAGCAAATTGTCTTGAGTTCCTTTTGTTTAAATTGAGTCTTTGTAAACGGCATTTGAACTTGATTCTTCAAGGAATAAGTATTAAGGAATACGTTCGGATTTTAAATAATTTTTAATCTCTTATTCTTTAAGGATCCACAACCTTTGTTTAAGTTTATGTTATATATTATGTTTATAATTCATTGTTTCTTGTTTGTATAAATCAAACAATTAACTGTTTAAGCAATTAACTCTTAATATATGAACATAGTTATTCTAAGAGATTTAGAGGTTTTTTTTGTACTCTCTATATTGGTCATAATGTTTTTTGCTTTCGCCATGTGACAATGGTATGGTATATAAGTCAGTTAGATCAGTACTAACTTATGTATCTGGAGTTCTGTGCCCCTTAAATGGAGCCTGACGCAATGTTGTGTCTGTTTTAGTAGACATCTTTTAAATCAAGAAGGTAAGCTAGCTTCTGTGCATCTGACATTTGAGTCTAAAAGTTACAATATTTTTCCTACTCACACAAAAATCCATCTCAGTTTCTAAAGTGGCGCGATAAATTCAATATATCAATAATATACTCTTACAATTATTACGTTAAATCATGGTAAAATTATAAAAGTGAGTCTTTACCCGGTATGTTCTTTTAAACACAGGTTTGAATATAGTAAACCTACTTAGTGACGTATATAAATGACACAATAAAAGAACCAATAAGAATTGTTGAATTATTCTCGGATATAACAACGCGTCTCCTTTCAAACACAACGTGGTCCCTTTAAAAGGCTGAAGCGGTATTTGTAATATAAATTTTCATGAAAAATAATAGAACATTATAATTGTATCGACTATAAATTTTTTTAAGACAAACAAAGGGTATTAAAAGTAGCAGATAAGCGAGCCGTAGGTACGTATAGAAGATTCCATCATCAGATTTATCGTCTGATGATGATTGAGATGTTATAGTCTCAGTACAGCTGATTGTACTGATTGTGGAATGAATTATTTGTTCTGTAATCGAAAACAAGGCACGGCAAAACAAGAGTTTGTCTATGTCGAGGTTTGATTGTATTTTATTCAAAAAAAATATTATAAAGTATATTTAGTAGTTTTTCTAAGAAAATAAAGTATAAGAAAAAATTAATTAAAGGTAGATTTAAAACCGCGTGTGAGGTTTACATAATTATAGAATTACTATTTTTTTTATTAAATTAAGTAAAATGATGTAATTATTACATACACTAATTATATATTCACCACACATTTTATAATTCCTTTTACAACTATTTTATTTTATTAGCCAAATGTCAATAGAAATACGAATTTTATACTGAGAGTATTGAGCTAAAATATCAATTTACTCAGCCCTAATACCTACCTCGTGTTATAATAAAAAAATTGAATCTAAAATGTATAACATTACGAGTGGTATTTTGGTAGGGCCACTACCAGAAGGATCGCCTCAATACTAATTTGGATTTTGTACATTTAATTAGCTTTCCTTCTTTAATGACTTATATTCTGGATCGCACGAAAATTTTGAAGTGTTGTAATATCGCAGTGTCGGTTATATCATTCGTATTCTAGTTTTTACTGGATTTACTTGAAACTACAAACATATTGCTCGACATTTGAACGGTCACCTAACAATTCGAACACGCGTCAAAAATACGAAAGTATAAAATCGGAAAAGCTGAAGATATTGCCGGAAGGAGCAGGTGCCTCTCTATATTGAATACACTTCCTTCGCGAGTTATTGGTCACCCTGTTTCATTTATCGACTTATTTTTACTTGTATTACAAGGTCGGGTATTTTACTGCAAAAACATTTTGAAAATATAACATAATCGGATTGTTTTTATATAGTTCAAATATTGAAGTGGCAATGTAATAAAGTACAATAATTATATTATTGGAATAATAATTTGCACCTAATAAAATAGAATTGCAAGCCCAAGATAGGACTAAATAAAGATCGCAGAAAAATTTACTTTTTCATTTGCGGCTTGAGGCCAAGGAATAATAAAATATCAATTATTTAGTAACGCATTCGATATCTTGTACTAAGGATTATTGGTATGTATTTAATAGTCATAGATAATAAAACCTAAAGACTTATAGGAAATAAATAGATGTAAACGGAACCGGAAACGAAACTATAAAAATATATTAATTTCACAGTATGTACTCCAATAAAAAAATATGTAGTTATTTGTTATGGATAGTGTTATTATTACCTAAGGTTTATCGTTTTGTATTTAATTTTCATACATAAAAAACCTAAACACTAAAGTCTTCTAGGAGTAGGAGTACATACTACACAATATAAAATTATTTAGTAAATTTGTTACGACGTTAAACCTGGAGTGTTTATTAGCACTTTTTCCACGCTTCCACGAAATTGTGTAATATATACATAATTTCCTTTATACCTACAAAGGAGAATTAAAACACTTTGTGAATGCCTTTTATGTCCACAAACATCATTTAATAGTTTCATTTAAATCAATCGTCAACCAATAAATATTTTATAATTCAATGAAAATAAAACACCGCTCGTTTTTATCTGCAACAATAATTGTTTTATTCAACGAATGTAAAAATAAATTTTACTTCTGTATTCCCACATAAATAAGCGAATTCCATAGTAAAATATTTAGTGAATATTGCATTTTATTATTAATATTGTAAAAGCTTTCTTTTAATAACATTTATATCAGTAATTGTCACGTTGTGAAATTCTAGAGCGATTCAAAACCGGTGTGAAATCTGTGTATTTTTGTTATATACAAATATGTCCATATATAAAATTCTTCATATAATTTAATGTATAAAGTGTTTATATTTATTTTAGACTTTACATAAACAGGCGGTTGCTACCCAATTTCTTTTAATAAATAGTCTATTTTTTTAGCTCTCACGATTTTAAAATGTATCCAATTCAGCGTTCGTTTTCCGGCAAAGCAATAATTGTTTACACTATAATATTTCCGAAGAAAGAGTATCGCAATCAGCATACATAAATAAATATTAAGTAATACGCATGGCTCTAATGGCAAAAGAATATTTACATCAATCTCAAATAACTTTAGAAGCGGAATAAAGTTTGCTAATGCATAAAGTTGCGACCTAAATAACTTGAAAGTTGGGAAAATAATTTTATATCGATACATTCAAGTTGATATTGGCAGAATACCAAGAAGACAAAGTTTTGAAAGACCTTCATCCAATGCAACTTAACTCTGCCAAATGTCCAGCCTCGGAACGGAGTTTATTTCAAATGTCATGTGATTTTATTGTTACGATACCCGATTTATTTCGAGAGGTAAACTTTTTGTAGATTCTTTAGATGTTATAGAACTTTTGAATCGACGTCTCAACCAATTACCAATTATGTGTTAGACGAAGTATTCACGTTCTTATTCCTTATTCTTGAGGTTTAATTTAGTCATAGCACGTTCTTCGTCTTTTATAGTTACAGCCAAGACATTCAGTTGGTATTTGCGGTTTTAGTACGTTTATGATTGAAGAAATGTGATGTTAAAAATGCATTGCTTTAGTTAAAAACTATAAAAAAACTTTCTATGATGGTCTTAAAAATTCAATAAATTGTAAAAAAATTCGTTGTTAAACATAAAAAAAGATTATTGAAATCTGACCTGAAAGCTTAAGTATTCAAATTGGTAAATCAATTTTTCCTTAAGCAAATATTTTCGAAGCGTATAATTAAGTCTTACATTACCGAAATTTTCTTTGTTCACAGAAGCCGGGGGACTCCGTACCACGGAACTGAATATTACGCCGCGAGTCGTTCAACGAGGTAGAAATGTAACGATGGCCTGCATATACCAGCTCCACGAGAGTGAGATCTATTCAGTAAAGTGGTACAAGGGCTCGCAGGAGTTCTATAGATATTCTCCCTTAGAGTCTCCCACTACTAGAGTGATGCCCGTAAATGGAATCAAAATTGATGTGAGTACAAACTTTTCTTCAATTGTTTTGTTCATGTTATAATTATTATCATCGCAATTTTCATATTTAAGTTCTCAGCTCTTAATTAATATATATGAAGATAAAATTAATTATACTGCCTAATTAATAATAACGAGATTATTTCCAGTACATAATGTATCGCTTAATGTGCATCACTAGGACCCTATACTGTATCGATTCGTAATAAAATCATAATAGAGGAAAATCTTTTTAACATTATTTTTAAATTGAACTTTGTTCCCTTGTTTCAGAGGTTAAATTCAAATGAGACACACGTAGTTATAATGAATGTTACACCAAACTTAAGTGGGAACTACAGCTGTGAAGTTATCCAGAATGCTCACACTTTTCCCCATTATACGGCCAAATCAAGACTTGATGTTGTAGGTAAGTAAACTAATATGATATTTCATAAATGATTTTATACTTTGACATATTTCTAATAGTGGTTAAGACATTATATCTGTATGAGTTTCGACATACTCATGAAGCGCATACACAAAATATAGGTACTTTTCTAATTTTTTGTTAATTAAATACATTTTTTAATTGCATGATTGGGACAATTAAAATCTATGTTTTAGTAATAAATTGAAATGGAATGACATTATTTTTATTTATCTTTAAATTCCAATCATAATGACCACGACGAAGATGGGAACTTCGGAATGCTTCAACAATAAAGTTTATGATACAAATTGTTTTTTTTATTTAAAATAAGTCAGGTTATATACATCTCATATATACAATTAACCATTTGTCCTTATAGTCTTTTGGTAAGAGTGGCTTCCTTATGTCAAAACCAATACGTTTTTTGACAAAAAGGCTTGCTTCTCTCTAGCGCTATCCTCTTGCCATTTTCAAGACAAAAGCATATTTCATCATTTGGAATTATGTATTAGAAATAATGACTGTTAAAAATTCCTTAAATAATCCTTTGTATTTGAGTAAGTCACAGCATTAGCTATTATTACAAATAAGGGGTATTTATGAAAACTATTTCAGTCTCACAACCTCGTCAAAATGTGTTTCGACTTTGTTGCAGACAGCTATACGTTTGTACAAAGCATGAAAAATATTAAATAAACAAACGTTTTTTCGGGTGAAAGTTCCAAGCATATTACTTTATCAGTACATTTAGAAAATCTAAAAATATTTTTTACAAAGTCATAAAAGGAATAAATAAATTCACAAATAAAAGCTTTATTATCAACAATATATCAATAGTATTGGAACTATCCAAATGTATTTACGAGCGTGTTTTGCGTGCGTAACCAATAAGTTCGGCTATAACTGCTCTCTCGCAGCCAGATAACGCTAGTAACGATCAAGACACGCGATTTTCGTCCTTATCTGCATAGTGATGTCGCCTTTATTGGACCAGGAGAAGTATCGACTGTAATAATGTTTCGTAGAAATCTATTGTATTTTCGTACGGCGATTTTAGTCTACGATTGGCGCAGACTACATTTTCTTCCTTTCATTTAAATATTATTCGAGTATTGAAGAAATATATTTTTTAATATCTTTAATCAGTCTTATCTTTTTGTATTCATTAACATCACCCTATTGTTTAACCGAAGCTAAGTTAAGCTAGCCCATTCCTAAATGTATAAAATGTCAACTACACTCAACCTAAACAAACGTTATGTTAATTCTATATAAACAAAACTTACTGATTATAATATTATGTAATTGACAACATAAATATAAAACTAAAAGCCTCTTACACTTATTAAATAAATTCCCTTTACTCTTGGAAAGAGACAAAGCAATACTCGGGCGCTAACAAAACCCTCGAGGCGTTTTTCAGTCACTATTCACCAGTTAACAAGTCAAAGGTTTTAGCCGTAATGAATGGTGTTAAGAACGAGAAATATTTAGGAATGTGCAAATAAATTTTATATTCAGATTTTAGAAGATATCTATGAGGACAATTTTATTTCTGAATAAGAAATCCATGTAAAACTGAAAGAAGATATCGCTTATAATCGATTCATTAGTTGGCCAGCATAGTCCATTGAAATGTTTTGGCGCGTTCTTTTTACGTGGCATCCCCAGTGGGCCTATTCCACAAACAACTTGCTGATGAGGTAATCTTCGACATAATTATATTAAAAATCAGTGATTAGAATAGGGTAGCAAGCTATCCCATTTTATTCTTCTTCGAGGGTTCAGGTTGTTGCTTACAAATTTTTTGTACGATGGATAGTTTAGAAGATATAGCCAAAAACGTGTTTTCACCCCTTTTTCCAAGATGGCGGCCGGGGGATTAGGGCGCCAAGTGCCAACCCCACAAACTTGGGTTTAAGCTTGTATTTACCCCCCCTCCATGTTCCATAAATAAAATTGATTCCTCTAACAAATGTTCAGCAAATGTAACATTTCAATGGACTAGCAATGATTGTGAATAGTTTTTGTATTATATTTTCAAGTGCAAACTGTCAATTACCAAAATCGCTTACAAAAAACGAGTACCTCCCTTGGGTTTTTTCAATGTCAGTGAAAAACAAAAGCTGTATGAAAAAATTGCACTTGTATTTCTTGTGAACGTATAGCAAGCGTTCCCTGAAGCCAAACATTTTAAAAAGATTATAAATTCTATAGCAAATGTATTTTAACGCTCCAAGACGGTAACTAGAAAACCGGCATTATGTTATATTGTGCTTTAGTGGTCCCTTGTAAAAATAAATTACAAAGTACTAAGCTTTTGAGCTGCTTTGGCGTCGTTGCCAAACGAATAAGAAATCTTATACTTATTTGTTTTTTGATTTCAACTATATGCATTGAAAATTACAATATGCAAGTAGTAGGGTTGAGACATAGCCTCAATATTTTAACTTGAATTTTTATATACATAATAAATACAATGGTCAGCTTACAACACATTCTATTCAGCTTAAATACATCTTTAACTTTATTTTACAATTAATACTGACTCTCGACGAAAACAATGCTTTGTTTCATGTTCCTCACATCAACACTAACTACGCAAAAAATCTCAGTTTTGTATCGCGCAGCCCGGACATACAACGACCAATATTTAAGCCTTGACTTGTTAAAGCTATATTATATGTTTAAAAAAAGTATTAAGAATATCCATAGCGCAAAATCACCTGCACCATGAACATACCCCACATACACACCTTCACGTACATACCCTCACCTATACACCATCATACAACACAGCCAAATTAGGTACCACTTACCTAGTTAAACGTATTGAATAGTTTTTATTTGTTTGTTTCCTTTTGTAAATTTTTTAACCTGTTTGTAGTTAAATGTATGCATTGCATATCTGGCTATATTTTCAGTGTAACTGTTTGTTATTATATGTAATTTATGCTAGCTGTAGGATTACGAAATAAATAAATTAACTAATACTAAAATGTAATATTTATAATAATAATATGGTATTGTATACGTATGATTTACTCTATACATTTTAAATTTAGACTAGCGGTTCGACAGTTGTCCTGTACATCTTAAATACAATAAAAACATCTAATTATAGATCTAAACTATACTCGAATCCCATTGAACACATCTACATTTTATAAGTATCGGTCTAGACGTTGAGTCTAATTACACACACACTCACAAAAATAAACATATTATACTATAACTTATGTAAAATATAAGTAAAATTATGGAATGGTCACTCTTCGGAACGATAAGACGAGACTGTTATGTAACTTTAATGTTAGGAAATGATTTCAAAGAGCTACTTAGTACGAACTAAGACTCCTTTATAACAAAATCCATTAGGTTTTTGTCATACACTCTCATTATTGGAACGAAGTTCCTTATCGCGCGTTGTGAAATGGGGCTAGATGGAAAAAATTCTTACGAAAAGTTGTCACGACACTTGTTTGTTATTTGCTATTGTAATACCCGGTGTATTCTTTCGTGTATTCTCGTCCGATCACCGAAGTTAAGCAACGTCGGGCGAGGTCAGTACTTGGATGGGTGACCGCCTGGGAACACCTCGTGAATTTTGCTTTTTTTTTCGTCGTAAGATTGGTGATGAGAAAATCTATCATACTGTTATGATACCAATTAACATATAAATTAATCGAAAGGAATTTCGTTCCATCCGGGTCCCTTGACACCTCTACAGTTTTTATTTATATATTAACTCACGACTCTTAATCTTACACGTAGTATTATTTGATATAATTTTACGTTAAAATAATTGTAAAACCTAGTAAATATGTATTTCATGCAAGCGGTTCAAACTTTTAAAGAACACGTGCTTTTTATCTTAAACCGTCAAACGTCGGGACAATTTTTGTTCCCTTTGAATTTCCTTGTAAATATTTCATGCTGTTTTAAACTTGTGAATTTAAAATATCTCTCCTCTCTCTTCTCAGGTATCGGTGGTCTCCGAGCGACAGAGCTTAGAATATCGCCACCTGTGGTACAGCGTGGATCAGACGTTACTTTAGCCTGTCTGTACGAGTTAACAGAGGCGCCACTCTACTCTGTTAAGTGGTACAGGGGCCGGCATGAGTTTTACCGGTTCTCACCAAGTGAGACACCAGCTACCAAGATATTTCCCTTCGCTGGAATTAATGTTGATGTAAGTATTTTGTATGCATATGTGGCGTTGTCCTGTTTCGGAGGCTCAATTTGCGAGGTGGGTAGGTAAGTACTTAAGTACTTGTTAGTTAATAACCAGCCTTGCGATTCTGTAACTCACTTTTCGATCTCACACAGCGGTTTTCGCATCGGCAGTCGCTCTCAAATCAGTCATTTTATGATTTGGCTTTCTGATAAACAATAAACTACAAGCTCCCACCTTTTCAGAATGCCAAATCATAAATTGACTGCTTCACGACTGATTTGAGAGCGACCGCCGATGCGAAAACCGCTGTGTGAGTTCGAAAAGTGAGTTACAGAATCGCAGGGCAGTTAGTAAAAGTTAATTTTTGTAGTTTTACTAAGATTCAATGCAAAATCCAAATAAATAAATGGCTCACAGTTCGATCATTCGATTCTTTCATAAACATCGTCGGATTTAGATCTAAGACATGCTGGTTTCTTCACAATTTTCCTTCCATCGCCATACGAGTGGACATTAATTGCGCATATAGAAAGTAACACTACTCGGTCATTTCTACATACGATCTAATTTACTGACTTAGATGCTGGTCGGTTATGGCTACTAAAATTTCATGTTAAACTGAACAAAGTAGGATAATAACTTTATTGAGTTGGCCGTTTAAATCTTAGGAATACACTTTGTGAACCAGCTGCCCACTGAAGTATTTCCAAACCAATTCGACTTAGGTTCCTTCAAGAAAAGAGCGTACCAATTCTCGAAAGGCCGGCAACGCACTCGCGAGCCCTCTGGCAATGAGAGTGTCCATGAGTGGCGGTATCACTTAACATCAGGTGAGCCTGCCCGTTTGCCCCCTGTTCTATAAAAAAAAAACATTCAGATACAAGGTCTAGGTTGCAAAATACACGGTCTACAAAACCATTTGTAAACGTTGCCAAAGAAATGGCTTATTATTTGATATTATCGACCTAATTTATACTCTTAACCCACTAGAAATATATAAAAGCCAGAACACTTTAATTACTTCACTTTTAATACAAATTCTTTGGTGTCGCGACTCACTCAAGGAGGCTATCCAGGTCGCCTTTGATATTTTAATTTTACTAACAGTTTTGCTTTTTCAAATTAGCTATTTTCAGTTTAATGTAGTCTTAAGAACCGGTGTGCATTTTAAAGTCAATATTTTAAATTATTTAAATATGTAATTTCCAAAATATTTAATTTTAATTGTCTATGGAAATTTCCCAAGCTATTTTAACTTTTATTTGTAAATTATTAATAAATATCTCTGTTTAGTATTTAAAGGAACTTGGTCTTGTATTTTTAGTATAAATCAATAACATTATTCTACTATATTGAATTAATTAATGCACGCATAAAATAATGTATTTCTGTTTAATACAGTTTTTCCTGCAGTAACTAAAGCTATCTAGTAAATTTTTTATTTTAGGTAGATTATGTATTACACTACTTAGGTAGATACTACGGTTTAAGACTTTTATTTCTCATTAAGAACATTACAACATTAACATACATGAGGAAATATAAGTATGCAATAATACATTACACTTATTAATTAATTGTATATTACAAAATAAGTACAACCACTGGCAAGAAACAGAAGACTTATTTAATAAAAATACAGTAATTACAAATTGTTTAACAGTTACACAATACAAAAAAGAAAACAAGATAAAATAATACAAAGAAACAACAACGAATAATAAATAGTAGTAATTTAACAAATAACATTCTAGTACTATTTTGTCTGTAATTGTCCCATACCCCTACAGATTATGAGACTATACTCGCTAGAAGCTTACATTACCTAATAAAATAATAGGTAATATAATTAGGTGTTACGCTAAAAACTTAAAAAATATAATCTTGATAAAATAATTCCCCATCCCTTTTTTTGTTTATGCTATAAGTTTTTGTAGACTTAGGATTCCGAGACGTTTAAAATAATCACAAACACGGTATTTTCACGTCGTTATCAGATAACAGTTATTATACAAGGAATTCCAATATACACTTCAGGGAACATAAAACTTCAAGAGCAACACAAAGCGTTCGTTCACCTGTGATATAAGATCCGAATGTCTATTCACATATTTCTTGAGCCCTGCAATACCTGAAGATCGGCAAACCTAATCTCACGGGATCAAAAATTTGATTTAGAAAGAGATTCTTACATGTCTTCGACGAATTCATCAACTATACTTTAGTCAGGTATGATTAATGGTATGCGAGTCTGGGAATGTAGCAATGAAAAGAAAATGTTTTATTAAACTTGTTTTCCTTTACAACAGCTATCATTTGTTTTTCTAAGGTTTCTCTGAAGGAATATAAGTGAAACGAATATTATTTGCGGAAAGCTTTTACTGCGTACTAATACATTAGTAATTATTTTATCTTTATAAGCAAGTACGTGTTTTCTTTGCCCAAGACATCGTCGATTTTTGAAGAAATACCAGTTTACTCAGGAAGTTTAATTTCAAGGTCGCGAATTATACCTTAACCCAAAAAACGGACTTGGAAATATGGCAGTTATACTTCGCCAAAACCTCTTAATAGGTTAAGAACAAGATAGGAAAATTAAGTGAAGCACACACGGAGTATCAACCTACGACTGGTCTTATAAGATTCATTCGCCATAACCACTAGACTAACATTGAGCAGTATTTTTTTTTAATAGTAATTTTTGTATAAATTATTGAGACGTAGAAGAAACGTAATTTGTTATAAGGTTTAAACTTTGGAGAGTAAGGCGTTATGCAGTAACTAGTTTACGATTAAGGCTTTATGATTAATAATATTTACTCACTTCCCATGGGATTTAATTAAATTTGTAGATACGGCTTCGGCGTGGTACAAGTGAAAGTCTCATTAACAATATTTTGTATTGAAATATCCAATTTCTACGAGTAAACGGACTTAAATCGACATTGTAATATTTTTTATTATTATTAAAATTAATTCTAAAATGTTTAAATAAGCTTAGACTTTATTTTTTAATAATATATTATGCATATGTGCATAGCTATTATTCATTGAAATTCATATTTTTAAAACGATAAAACAAGAATCTTGATATTATAAGTAGAAAGTTGAAATTCGTATTTATCTATTATTCGTTCATCATAAACTATCATATACATTAATAAACATATACCATATACGTAATATGTAAATGCTTAATACACCATTAGAATTTTACATAATTACCTACACTCATTGTTTTCTAAAGTAACATATTTCGGAACCAATTCGATTTTCTCCTTCAAGAAAAGAACAGTGATTCATAAATAGCAACGCATTTGCAAGTTTTGAGTGTTGTTTGATAGTCGTTTCTGGAAACCACTATCATCCACCACTAACCATCAGATGCAACTTCTACCTATTCATCCCGTTCTATAAAAATAATCTTGGCTGACGTGAATCCAGAAATCCTAACTTACTTAACGATATCAAATATAGCGGGCATATAGGCAATCGTCGGGAGCGTGAGCGCACTACAACTGGCAAGGGGTGCACCGGTGCCCTCAGTTATACATTTGACTATAACTATGTAACCCACAGCCAGAATTTAATAAAACATTTTTTATACATATCTAAACATAGTAAACAAATTACACCAAAAAGTTTTTTGTTACAATTTTTTTTTCTAGCGGCGTTTATCGTGTTAATAATATCAAAATTGTTTTTAATTATTGTGTCTTTTGTAATTTAAGTTGGTTTAATCACTCCCTCTTATTCCCGATACCACAGGTCATGACGACAAAGCCCCTTCACACGGACGCGTTTGAACAATATCCTCTAATACACCGTAATTGTTATCTTTAAGCTCCTTTGTTGCACTGACAATTCGGATAGCACAATTAATTCAATTTACTCTTTGGTTTACGTCTTCATGTTACGATACAGCAATTGTACGTTGATCAATTGTTAAAGAAAGTACTATAACTCCAATATTTCATTATTTATTTATTTCAATCCTACTGACTTGGAATTAAGAATTGTCGTGTAATAAATATAAAAGTTTTAATATTAGTTAAAATGAAGTATTAAGAATATCCTAATAACTTTTTTACACCTACAGCTAACAGAAATTATATATGACGGAGTGAGTAGTGGTGAATAGAAAGGAGTATTGTCATCTAGCGACAGGAAGGTCGGAGGAGAGATGAGGAAAGAGAGACAGAGGCAGGGACCGATAGTTGTCAAAACTAATGATAACCTGAACAATGTTTGAAAGCACGAACTGAATTTTAACAAAAAACAGGACCTGCCGATAAATTGTTGAAGATAATGACGTCAGCATACTGACGTCATTCGTTCCACGACAGATCCCGAACCGACCACAGAGTCAAACGGCAGTCATAGGAACGAGTGTAAAAGATTACTTTAATATTTATTGTCATTGAGTTAATATTTGAAATTATGATAAATAACTTTTAATAATAATAATAACTATGGAGTCATTATTAATCTCGACCATTGAATAGTCGTTCATTTATAGATCTAGCAACATATTACTACATACTATCAAAAAGTCTGTTAATCTGTAGATTTATTAATATTGGCAAATCAAATAAAAGATAAAGCGGTTTTTAACTAATTTTACTTTAAAGTTATTAAATAATGAAAATGGCAGCTGATACCATCGCCATTGCTCCGACATACCTTATAAAAACAAACAATTACACTAAAAGTATAGCCAAATATGGAATGTTTACAAAAAGGTTCAAATATTTACAAAAGGGAAAACAATAAAAATTATTCAATACATTTAACAAAGTAATACCTAATTTGGCTGTATTGTGTGATGTTGTAAAAGTATGTACGTAAATGTGTGTATGTATCATGCTCATGCTGCAGGTGATTTTGCGCTATGGATATTCTTAATACTTCATTTTAACCAATAAATTTTAAGTCAGCCTAAACCTAACATCGGGAAAATATTTACTGTTTTTAACCATTGTGCATTTTTTTTAAACAAACTCTTCCAAATCTTTCCAAAGATAAATTGCACGTAATGTTTACTTTAGTATTGAGAGCTTTTCTTTTAATAGTAGTAATTCCCCGATGGATACATTACTGCATATGTTTCAAAAAATATAATTATGTTGTCAAAGCCGATAAGCCTTTCGTATATGATACTTGACGTTGGTGTTTGGGACTTAGATATGATATGTATTGGACATTTATAAGTATCGAATTATTTAAAAGTCATACTTAGGTCTAAGTCTTAGTCCCTGATTTGAAGGCATGCAGCTCAGACGGTCTCACGATGTTTTTCTTCACTGTTTTAGTTTTACACAGAGCGATCAAAACAATGACCTCAAAATTCGAAGGGTGTTTTACTTTAAAACTCCTGTTTCTTTAATAAGAAGTCTTAATAATAAGACATCTTTATTAATTTGTCTGTATTTTTTATATAAAACAAGGAAGCCTCGACGTAGAACGCTAAGAAACGATAGATCAGAGACAGCGGTTGCGTGCTTTGTTCATATTCTTGTGACTTTTTTTAATGTTTTTATTTTTCAACACAATACGGTGTCATTTAACAAAGTTCTTACAAAACATGTACATCATAAATAAATAACTATAAGATTTTATTATGCATTTCAATTAATTTACATTATCATAAAAAATAATGTTTTGATCGAATGTTGCCTGGTTCTTCATTTTACAATAAATTCATTTTACATTAATTAAGAATGATATATCACTATATTTATTATAATTAAAGATTTCTTATTATGTTCATGAATTGGATTATTCTTCTCTACAATTTTTTAATAATTAGGATGACACCATCAAGATAGAAAAAAGATATTCTCGTATATATTATTACATATATATTTAAGAGTTATAAGTTATTGGCAAAAGATAAATTTGATATATCTTTTTATTCTTCGATTTCTATTTATCAAGAATTCACTTCAATATTTATTTTTAGAAAAAAAATGCTAAGCAATACTTACCCCATCGTATTTAAAATTTAAATAATTTGTAAAATTATCATTATTAGCCTGAAATTCTGTAAACACAAGATATTGAAAGCTGGTATCTAAATTACACGGAAACTTTTAAAAATGTAAGTGTTAACTAAATGTAAAAACTAAATGAAATAATAATATATACTAATAACATAAAAGCTTGTTGTGATTGATGAAGTATTTAAAATATTACTTAGATTTTAATTATTATTATATAATAATCATCTGTCGAAGCAAGTTTGATAGTTAAAATTTCAGAACTTACATAGAAACCACAAACAACAAAATAATCGTGATTTAGATTCCAATACATTTCAGTTTGAAGGAGATCCTGGTACGAAATAATGTGATAGAATTTAGGAATCTAAACTCATCAGCATCTCTGTTCTCATCAACTGTTTTTTAAGGAAGCTCATTGGTAGGCCCCCTGATATAACAGCGCTTTAATTCAGCCAGAGCGCGTCAATCAAAAACTTCAGTTTTATAATAATACTAGCCGTTTCGCGCCCGCTTTGCTGGACGAATTAAAATAAATTTTATGTTTCATTATTTTATTTTTTTTCATATTTTTATTATTCTTCTTTTTAACTTCCCGCTAAGAAAATTGAAATATTTCGAAAATCGAGTTTTTAACAGATGTTGACGTTTAGAGGTTCTAGGAAGCCTCCCCGAATGTTTCCGCGGTGAAGTCCGTATGGATAAATTTTCATAAAAGTAAAACAGCAATAAAAAAATGAAGGAACGTTGGAAATAAAATAAATAGCCATAAACCATCTAGGAAAAATTTCGTATCGAATGGTGGTAGTTTCATGTCGATACGATCAGTGGTTTAAGCGTGAAAGAGCCTCAAACGAACACCATTTTCTTTTTATATATATAGATAGAAGAGTGTACCTAGATATTGCGATGGGTCATTTTGCTCTTTTGTATTCTACAGCTGAGCTTGAACGGGTTAAGCCAGCGCATAAAATGTGGCTGCAATCCATTGGTCTCAAGGTTTTCTCTTTGTTTCGTTACGAGGAAAATGATTGAACGGCTAAGAACAAAAATACGCTCTATATTATATAGATTTTTATCGATTTGGTTTTACGAGTTTCCGAGAGATTCATTCAAGAAAAATCCTTTAGAATTTGTTGTTGGAAAACGAATATCTATGATTACACATTGGAGCGTCAATAGCACTTCTTCGAAAATATTTTTCCGTTCAATAAATACGTGTGGATAATCTATATATATAAAAATGAAACCCGTTTTCCGTTGTCACGACATAACATGAAAACGGCTTGACCGATTTGTCTGATTTTTTTATATAATATTCCTTGAAGTACGAGGATGGTTCTTACGGAGAGAAAAAATTAAAAAAAATTTAGTGAAAAAGATTAAAAAAACACTTTTCTATATTCCCATACAAAATATTCGTAATACTACTTAAAAGTCAATTTGAACTTTAATACCATATATAAAGTTCAAATGTTAGTGGAGGGGTTCCGGGAAGGTAAATTTTAATTTTTTGACATAATGTGTTTGTCTTATCAACTTTATTTTTTTTATCTTACTAGCTAGACCGGTGTCCCGAATAGCAAAATAAGTATTATAAAAAAATAAAGAATCGACTGTTAGGCGGTACGATGTTCGCCAGGCCAGCTAGTTTATGATAAAAACACATAATTAAGTAAATTTAAAATCTCATTTTCTAAAGAATTTTAAAGAAGATGTGAGGTAATCTTGTATTTTCATCTTTGGCATGTTTTCTCAAGTTCACAAACAAAATTCTAGTTATTTTTAATTTCATTTGACAAAAAGTTTTAAAACTTTAGGTGTTATGCAATACGTATGTATGTAGCTCTATAATTAGCTTTTCAAATACACTGTCGTAGGTCCCTTTGATAGTGAGATATCAACAATTTTCATAATTAGTCATACATAAGATCATTGAGAATCAGCCAGGCTTTATGGGAAATGATAGCCAGGCTTCAGATAATGAGCGAGCTCTATTGTCGATATTTCGATCACCTTTATGCTCGTAATGGCACGGTGGAATTGAAATCTGTTACGATTTATGAATAGTATGATTGGTCCGATATTAATCCAAACAAAGGACTCTGCTCTCTTTATAACAATATTTATTATAAATTTTATCTGTAAAATTTGCCATAAATTAAGATTAAAAATGAAACAAAATAAAATTTCAAATATTAAAAAAAATGCCTTAAAAAATTGTGTTTCAAATATTACAAAGCCACTGCAATGTACATATCGATGATGCAGGCACTTTATTACGAGTAATCTACCTGTTCATATGATAGATTTATTAAAAAACATAAAATGAAAATAATTGGTTTAATGTGCGATGTCGTTGTAAGCATGTTGTTCTGGCGAAGTTTCATAAATATTTGTAAATTTATCCACTAGTTTCCTGGTACATTTCATATCATAATAATTTTGAGTTTAAATCCATATTCATACATAATGAAAAGTTTATGTTTGACCAAAATCGCTTCAGCAGTTTAGATATGGCATCCATGCGTTCCTGAACGCGATAATAATATAGGGAACTATATAATATAATTCTATATATCATTATCAAACACATTATTAATTTTGTTCCCAGCTTGCAAGATCAAACCAAAGCCAAGTGGTACTGACGCGGGTCAGTTTCGGTCTGTCTGGAAACTTCAGCTGCGAGGTGACAGCTGACGCGCCTTCCTTTGCAACGTCTATTGTTTCTAACACTATGGATGTGGTTGGTAAGTAATTAAATAATTAGCATTCAAAGCGTTCTTCGCGATCTTCAAGAAGTTAAGAACTTCCTACGAATTGATTAGAATATCTTAGTCCTATGCTAGACACTAGGGACAAAAATAGCAATAACAATATCTATATATCTAATAACAAGCTTCAATCAGCCAACTCCTTTGTTTTGTAAAGAGTACTACGTCTTCTACCGGCATATACCATTACTCACACATATAACTATTGCCTCTACTCTCAAAAATATACTGTCCGACCACAACAATTACTCTGGCTATTCCTTTTTACGGATTCATAAATATCTCTCTAACCCACCATCTACTTGTGTCTATAAAATTCGATAGCAATGATTTAATCCAGGCCATTGATGGCACGAAATTCAGCGATAGCGAGCTTTTATGGCATCCTGAAGACTGCAAAAGTTTCCTCTGCAGGCCCAACCTATCAATCGTATCACAAAATATTCGAAGTATCCAGAAAAACTTCGACGCCTTTACCCTCTTTCTTGCCAGGCTCGGGTTCGATCCAGAGGTCATTGTACTTACCGAATGCTGGATCGATCAACATTTTGACGGACTCTGTTTGAACGGATATATCTGCAAATACTCAACACAATATATTAACAAATGTGATGGTATTGTTATTTTCCATAAGCCGGACATAAACGTCAAGATATCCGAACCTACTTTTTCTGAAAGCAATTGTCTAATCTTGACAATCGATGATGACATAGCAATAGTAACATTATGCCGTTCTCCATCCTTTGTAAACATTGACAATTTTTTGGCATCGCTAGATCAAACCTTAAATCAAATTCAAAACAAGTCTACCTACATAGTAGGGGAAATAAACATTGATATAAAAGAATCGTCAAGTGATATCAGGAAAGACCAATACTTAAACCTTATAGGTTACCATGGGCTTGCACCTGGCCACACCTTTCCAACACGAGAAGGAAACTGCTTAGATCATGCTCTTGTAAATTCAAGCCTCCTAGCTAAAGTGGCAGTTTGCCCTTCATTAGTGTCAGATCACCTTTGCGTTATTTTAGGAATTAACACCATCCCCATAGCAACACCACAGCCTGAGGCCATTAGAAACAAGACCCGAATCAACTATGAAGGAGCTACAGAAGAACTAAAGCTCACTGACTGGAAACACCTCTATGACATCAAAGAGATAAATAACGCAGTTGAAACCTTTAACGATACGCTAAAGAATGCCATCTCAAAACATACCGTCATACAACCAGCAAGAAACTCCAAAACCATTAGGAAACCATGGATGACCGCTGGTCTTCTAAATTGTGTAAGACGAAGAGACACTCTTCACAAAACCGCTAGAAAACATCCCAAAGATCTTGAACTATTGGATAAATATGTAAAATATAAGGTTTAAGAATAACTTTATTTCTCATAAGAATTGCATACAAAATTCACTTACTGAGAAACACATATTTAAAACTAAGATTAAAAATTAGAAATTAGAGCGCACAGATGTACATATATAAAATAACAAAACAGAACAGCACCAAAAATGTGGGTAGACATAATAAACTTGATCAGTCAACCAAGCAAAACACGGATGTACGAATTTGAGTTTTTACTAGATGTGGCATTGATGGCATAGTCTGATATAACAAGTTTACATTGATTATTTTAATTTTTTTCATAACACTACTTTATTTTTAGTTTATTCCTATATTTATATATTTAGGGCATGTACAAGGTTTTTAAAACATTTTTACAGACTAAAATCACTTTTAGGCAGATTTTGGTCAATATCAAATACAATTCTTTAACACCGTGAGGAGTGTTAGTTTAAAGTTCTTTAGACATTAAACATTTCAAGTGTTATCGCATTCCTGTCAATATATATATATACATATTATATTTTAATCACTTATTTGTATTTAATTAATGTGTAAGTTTTTAGAAGCTTTTTAAATCGGGCATAATTTTGTTCTGCTTTTATAACTGATGGTAACTTATTATAAATTGTACCACCCTCATACTCCAAACTTCTTTTGCCATAGTTAGTTCTAGGAGGGCGGGTCACCAAGTAACTAGCACGTCTTAAGTTAATATTTCGTGTTTGTTGTTTGGTTAAAAATTTTATATTAGAATTAATTTCCCTAATTAATATTTTGCGTACTAGAATACAAGTGTAGTATGTGTACGTTTGTTTAATATTCATTAATTTTGTTTCCTCGTGTATCCTTTCAGTAGGCGTCCGAAGTTTATAGTTAAATAAGTTTTTAATCAATCTATTCAGAGTTCTCTGGATAGGATCCAAATTACTCTTTGCTGCAGTACCCCAGACCTCAATGAGGTAGTCGACATGAGGCTTAACCAGAGAATTATAGATCAGATACCGCACTTTTTGTGGGAGACAATTTGTTATGTTTCGCAGTGCCCCTGTGAGTGGAGTTAGTTTAAGTTTAATTTTTTCTAGATGTGGCTTCCAAGTTAGGTTACTATCTAAAATAAGTCCGAGATATTTTTCTTTAGGTTTTCGTTCAAGTATTTTTCCGTCTATTTTAAGTTCGAAATTATTATTTATTTTTTTATTTTTTGCTGCAAAAATAACATAATTTGTTTTTGTAATATTAATAGTTAAAAGATTTGATTGAAACCACTCATTTAACAGATTAAGATCATTTTGAGCGTCGGCTATTAGAGCTTCGATCGAGTTTCCAAAGTAAAAGAGACTTGTGTCGTCTGCATAAAGGGAGATGTCACCTTTGAGACCCAAATCACTGATACTGTTAATATAAATGAGGAACATGAGGGGGCCTAATATTGATCCCTGGGGAACGCCAAAATTCAGGATACAGGAATTGCTTTCATATTCACCTATTTTTACTATTTGTTTTCGGTTCTCCATATATGATTTAAAAATTTCAAGTGCTTTGCCTGTAACACCGGTAAGTTTTAGTTTTTGTAATAATTTTTCATGACTAATGGTGTCAAAGGCTTTTTTTAGATCGATAAATATACCTAAGGCAACTTGTTTTTGATCAATTTTATTTTTAATTTTGGTTACGAGGTCAATTGTGGCAGCGAGAGTATTTGATTGAGCTCTAAAGCCATATTGTTTTCGGTAAAAGAAACCTTTTGAATTAAGGAATGACTCTAATTGGTTATAAAGAATCTTCTCAAAGACCTTAGAAAGCACTGGGAGAACTGATATAGGGCGATAATTGCACGGGTCAAGCTTACTTCCGGCTTTATGAATTGGTACAACTTTTGCAACCTTTAACTCGTTGGGAAAAATACCTCGTGCCAAATGATAGTTAATGCAGACTGTTAGTTCCGTGGCAATAATGTCTTTTACGCATTTAATTGATTTTGTACTAATACCATCAATGCCAGATGCAGTGTTACAGTCCAAATTTTTAATTATGGTAATAACTTCTTTCGTGGTTACTGGTTTCAGAAATCGCAATTCTGTTCTATCAGTTAGACTACACTGTTCTAAAATTTGAGGTACTTTTGATTTTTTAGAAATCATATTTGCTAGGGTTGAGCCAATGGTCGAAAAATATGAGTTAAAACTTTCACATATTTCTTTTTTGTCCGTAATAGTACCAGCTGCCGTTTCAAGTTTGTCTGGTCCAGGTCTGTCATGCACTTTGTTTTTAGCTAAGTCATTTATAAGTCTCCACATTTTTCGTGGTTTACTAGAATTTTCTTCAAACCTCTTCAGATAATATTCACTTTTCGCTTTTCTTATATTGTGTGATACTCTTGCTTTAATATGTTCGTACTCTGCTTTTAATTTCGTGTCCATCGCATTTGTTTTATATTTTTGCCATAATATGTTCTTGCTATTTATCTCTTCTAATAGTTCTTTTTTAATCCAGTCTTGCCGCGGAGGATTCAATGTTTTAAATTTTGTGATTCTGCACTTATTTAAACAGGATTTCAGTTTCCCTGCCAATTCATCATACTCTACGTCTTCATGATTTTTAGGATATTCATCCAGGCATCGATAAAGTTTGCTGAAGTCAACTGCGTTGTATTGCTGTTTTATGATAGTTGGTGGTTGGTATTGCTTTATCTCTAAAAGTATTTGTTTGTGGTCAGACAATGAAGATTCCGTAGTGATAAAATGAAAATTATTTTCACTTAAATTACAAGATACATGGTCTAACATTGTCCTGGTTGAGGTTGTTTCGCGGGTACAGTGTTTTGGGCTTATTTTGTTCAGGATTTTGTAGTTGTTCTCTTTTAAGGTGTTCTTATATTTGCGTGTCGCTGAGTCCGGGTTGAGTAAGTCCAGGTTGTAATCGCCAAAGACTATTGTTCGTTTCAATTTGTGTAATTGTTGTGAATATATCTCGAGAAAGTTATCCATTTTTATTTTATTAGGCTTATAAATGGCACCGATATTTAGAGAGAATTTTTTCACGTATACCCAGAGATAATGAGTATCATCGACGCATTTTTCTTCAACAAGGTGATGTTTGAGATTGTTGTACACAAATATTGACACTCCACCGCCCCTTTTATTTTCTCTATAATTAAAGTAATGGGTATAGGAGGGTATCTGGAGCATTTTTGCCTCATCTTCACTCTTAATCCAAGTTTCCGTTAGTATAATGATATGTATGGTTACTTGTAAAGAAGCGATAATACATCTAAGCTCATCGAATTTTCCAGGTTTGACAATACTGCGAGAGTTGGCATAGAAAAATTTCAGAGATTTTTTTGTAAAAATAATATCTGTGTAATTGTTGATTATTTGGTAAGTTATTTTCTCTTTGGACGTCATCAGTTTTTTGGAGTTTCCTTTATTGTTGTTTCTTGCGTTTATAAGTTCGGTTATATGA
Organism: Pieris napi; assembly: GCF_905475465.1. NCBI lineage: Eukaryota > Metazoa > Arthropoda > Insecta > Lepidoptera > Pieridae > Pieris > Pieris napi. The sequence continues at coordinate 7,657,100 of NC_062250.1, forward strand.
GGTAAAGCTAGTTTTTTGTAATTGTTGTAATTTTTGGTATGTTGTTTACATATTTTATAGTGAGATCTTTTTCACCCTTTTCGATCCTTAGGGCAAGTTCGTCTCGCAGACCTTTTAGCTGATCTCTTTGGTACGGGGTCATATCTGAATAAACTCTAACGGGTTTACCAATTTTACTCTTGTTTTTTAAAATATCGGTAGCGGCGCGTTTATTCTCGAAGACGACTTTTATCGGACGTGGCTTTGAGGGGTTAACGACTGCCGGTTTACCTAAGCGAAACACATGCACTATCTTGGGGTCAGGGATTGGTATTGGATTGAAGGCGTCAGCTATCTTAGCTTTGTCGTAATCCTTTCTTTCCTCTGAAGAAGATGATTTTAATTCCGGTATACCAAACACAATAACATTGCAACTGCGCTTCTTTCTCTCCTCTATTTCATTTATAACAGTATCCAAGTTGACAATGGACGGTTGAGTGGTCTTCAGAACCTCGACCTCTTGTTGGAGCTCAGTAACCAATCTACGCAACTCTGGAACTTGTCTTAAACCGGTCTCACAGTCATTACAAAGATACGATAGTTTGTGCGTCTGAAGTCCAAAGACACGCAGTTCGGTCGCAGAAAGACCGTTGCATTTGTTACAAATGAGTCGGCAACACCCTTTGCAAGTTACTTTGACATTTTTCTCGTCCATTTTAGCAAGACACTTAAAACATTGAGACATGATGGGACTCTTTAATGTCAATATATTTATTTTATTTTTTTCTTTGTTTTTTGAGGGTAGGTCTTTTATAGCACTTTTAAATTACTAATTTTTAGAGTGTTACACAACAATAGCTATGTTTCCAATAGTTCTAGCACAAGTTAAAAGTTTTCTCCAAATCACATACACTTTTCACTACAATCGCGCGTATACAACCATATAATTAAAATAAAAAACACAGGAGCTGCGTAATACGATGTTGACAGGTTGACGACGCGCGCGGAATCGAAACTTCTGCAATAATCTTCTAAAGAAACTTAAAGAAAACTTCGAAAAAAGCACGATTAGGCAGAACAGACATAACACCAAAAAACTATGGGAGTCAGTAAAAAGTATATGCCACATAGGTTCAAAGGAGTCGCATTCCACTGACCTACTTCAAATAACACCCGATCCTGTGGTAGCGCTAAATAAAGCCAACGACTTTTTTACAAACATAGGCAATAGTATAGCGGAAAGGACTATCACATACTTACATACATCTGAGGAACAGCTAGCAAAAAATATAGATAAGCCATCCAATCCAAACTCATTTTTCTTACATCCAACAGACGAAGAGGAAATACGTGCAACTATCAACAAACTTAAGGGTAACTCAGCTGGAGGTTGTGACAACATAGGAAGCGAACTGATAATCAGACTTAAAAACATCCTTGCGGCTCCTATAACCTACCTTTGTAACCTTAGCATGTCGACCAGCACCTTTCCAGAAGCTTGGAAGCTAGCCAATGTAACCCCAATCTGGAAGTCAGGAAACAAAATGGACGTCTCTAATTACAGACCAATATCCCTTCTTCCAGTCATAGCCAAGATCCTAGAACGAATAGTGAACAAGAGGCTGCTCTCATTTCTAGAAAAGCAATCGCTCATTTCCTACAACCAATTCGGGTTCAGAAAACAAAGATCTACTGCAGACGCTGTCAGTAATCTTACTGACCATATAAGCGAGAAATTGGATATGGGGCAGGTATGTATAGGTGTCTTCTTAGACCTCGCAAAAGCCTTCGACACGGTCTCACACTGCATTTTGCTGCGAAGAATGGAACTGTTAGGAGTGAGAGGGGTGGCTCTGCAATGGTTTGCATCCTACCTTAAGGATAGGCAACAGCGTGTTAGTCTTAGGGGACACACAAGCCACAAGAAATACGTCAGATTTGGAGTACCACAGGGCAGTGCGCTTGCACCGACCCTCTTTTTAATATATATCAACGACCTGTGCAGTCTGCCACTGGACAACGGAAATATTTATTCATTTGCCGACGATACAGCTATGATATTTCATGCTAAAACTTGGGAACAGGTTTCTGTCTTAGCAGAGAAAGGTATAAATTGCGTCTCCAACTGGCTTCAAAACAATCTGCTTAGTCTAAATCTCAGCAAAACCAAATTTATGTGTTTCAGCATAACAGATCGCTCCCGCCCAACGACCCTACCAGTCATAAAACTCCACACGTGCTATAACCAATATCCATGCCAGTGTCCTGTTCTCGAATACACCGAAAGTATAAAATATCTAGGAATAATAATAGATCGACACCTCACTTGGGAAAAGCACATTGATGCACTGTCTTCTAGGTTCAGAAAACTTATGTTAATATTCAATCGACTGAAACGAGTAGCGGAGGACGAAGTTATTAGAATAATTTATCTAGCACTTTGTCAGTCCATTCTCACATACTGTATATCGGCATGGGGGGGAGCGGCTGAATCTCTATTGCTTAAGTTGGAACGTGCACAGAGAGCAATCCTTAAAGTTGCCTATCGCAGGCCGTTTAGATACCCCACAGTCAAACTCCACCTAGAAACAAAAACCCTCTCGGTAAGGAAGCTTTACATCTTGGCGACCTGTTCAAGATATCATAGATTCCATGGGCTCACAATTCAGGACACATCTAAGAACAGACGTCTTGCATTCCCAACGCCAAAACGAAGGACTGTATTTGGACAACGCTCCTTTGCATTTAGGGGCCCCTTCCTTTATAACAAAATCTCCAAATCTATGGACTCTGAGATCGTACAACTATCCAGATATAAATTAGCAAGTCACATAGAAACTACACTAGCCAAATTGGATTTCGAATCCACAGAGGCATTACTACATATCTTTGTATGACTTTGAGGTTTCATAAACATAGACAGTGCACGATCATAACAACTTTCAGCTACATTCTCAAATACATGCGCAAACTCACCTATTCACCCACTCACTCATTCACTTCATACGTAACACTAAATTTATAACTATTATTGGTATTTTTTATTATCATTTTTCATATCACATTTTTAAACTAATTTTAACATGTACCACGAAATAATTGTTTTCTAGTTACCCACAACACAGGGCCTCCCTAGTGTGGGGACTAGCGATTCATGATTTCTGTCACAAACCTTTCTGTCATTAATAAAGTTTTTATTATTATTATTATTATTATTATATGCATGCTCGTGAACGGGTGCTGCTTGTGGTGACTGGTCGTACTTGAATTCGTGTATGCGGTGATGTTGGTTATTTTGACTATGTGTTTGCGTGTTGTTCCCACGAGAATGTAAGTGCGTGCTCCTATTTCACCATGCCTCCTGCTGATAGAGGACAAATCTTTGTTTTTAATTTATGTTATTATTATTAATTACTTAAAATGTCACATGGGACATGGTGTAATGGTTGTGAAAACACTTTTCACACACGGAGACTTCAATCCGGTAATTATGTATTGGTCACCGTGACCACGCACGTTTTCTTCAAATGTGTAAAAGTTATGTCAATAAAAGACAATACTTCTATATAGTATATCTGATAATTATATATTGTAATTAACACGAGAACAAGACTTCATGTCAAAGTTTGATTTAAGCTTTGATTTAAGGCAGTGAAATAGCTTTTCTACCTTAAATCTATGCCACACTTATCTTGTCCGTTTTTTCGCAATATATCAAAAAATCATGCACGGATTTCCATGTGGTTAAGTTTCACCAATTATACAATTGTATAATAATACATAATTTAAACGTTTAAGGGTCACCTGTACCTGTACCAACCGGTCGTTAGTAATTAATAAATTTCTTAAATAACTCCGAACACTTTAATAGTTAGAGAGGTTTAGGTTTCAATTCATTTTATTAATATTTAAAATTTGAATTTGTTTTTAATGATTGGTGACGGAATCAAGAGGTTCGCGTTTATCATTCAGATTTTAGTCAATTTCAATATAACGTGTATTGTATTGAATGTATAAATTTTTAATTTAAATATGTTTGTGTTGTTCTTACAACTTCCAAACGGCAGTACGGCGGTTTTCAAAAATTTAATAACCATTCGTAATATCATATGTATCCTTAATCAACAAATAAGTTTTATGTATATTTTCCTTATTTACTAATTAGGAATAATACAAATAATTCATTATACTTTATATCTTAAGCTTTGTTTTTCTTTAGATGAAATGATATAATAATTAATTAGTCTAGCAATAGAAATAATTAGTAATTAATATTTATTTATCCAAGCAGACAATGTGAAGTCCATATGATTATTATTGTGTTAGTCACAATATTGTCCTAAATATAATATTAGGTTAGCTTTATTAGGGAGCGTTCAAGTATTATGTAACGAGTTTTTTTTCTTTTGTAAAACGTTACGATGCGGGGCGGGGATTGAATTACGCGTTATTGTTAATATTATTTTCGACTTACACCACATAATAGTAACTAAAGAGTCACTAGGTGGTCACGAAATGTTTTACTATACTCGAGTACAGTACTGTACCTACTTGGGTACTGAAAAACGTTACGGCGAGTTACATGGGGGGTCAATAATCTCCAAAAATCGCGTTACGTAATACTTGAACGCTCCCTTATATATTCAGTCATAAAATCTAAACCCCCCCCCCACCCCACACACACACACAGTACACATATTTACCGTGTACGTGAACCTTCCAGTAAATACCGCCTTAATGCTGTTAGGCCCCGCATGCCCCTTACAGTGATACTTGCGCAACAGTTAACACCTGCACATCCATCTTTAGGGCTTCAACATAAAAAAAAATCATTGTAATTACTGTTTGCAAGAATATTTTAGTCGTTTGTGATGTGGGATACTCTTCTTTAATAAAATCCCAGAGGCTCTTTTATCTCTGCCTTTCAATAAATTTAAGAAATGTATTAAAGAAAAGCTGTGTAAAAAGGCTTACTATAAAGTCAACGATTATCTAGTTGATAAAAGGGCCTGGGACTAGTGCTAGACAGGCTACCTCTAATTAATTTGCGATATTTGTTTTGAAATAAGTGTTGTTTGATGATTTGATATTTTAAAAGAGTACCGAGAGTTTTTTACGCCGGCTTTTTCTCTCGGCCTACACCCTCTGTCTTCTTTGCCGATGAGTAGGGATGCCTACAAATTCAAATTTAATGACGTGGAATAAGTGATACATGTATATTATGTTCCATAATAAACATATTTTTAATTTTTTTATTTTGTGGCGCTTGAGAAAATGACGTCACACGCGGCAATCACGGAAATGTTTTGATTGCCACACTGAACGTAGAAGAATCAATCAATAGAATAAGAAAATAACACGTTTTTATGAAAATTATATGTATAAATCTAGCTACTACTCTATGGTAAAATTGTCTCTTGGAAAGTAAAAGACTCTCATGGGAAATACATATTCCAATATGGAGCGTAGAAGCCGCCAAATGAAATAAGTTTAAAATGAAACTTACAGTGTTTTATTATTATATACCTTCATTTATGAATGGCATCGTGTGTTTATGTTAACGTAAAATTGTAAACACCGTTAGATTGTAATCTATCTCACGAGATTATAAACTGTCGAAAGATTGTGAACCTCAGCGTACTGCTTACAATTTAACGTATTATTATTCGGTAGATTGTACTAAACTAACTTAGTTATCATTCAAACTTCTTTGGTCAATTACAGATTAATTTTACTTCCCAACAATTTCATATAACTACCGAATAATAATACGTTAATTTGTAAGCAGTTCGTTGAGGTTCACAATTTTTCGACAGTTTACAATCTCTCGAGATAGATTACAATCTAACGGTTTTTACAATTTTACGGTGACATTTACATACCATTTCTTTCTAATTATATGCCAGGTTTGTCGTTTGAAGTCGAGAAACCGATGACCCACATCTCTGCAGATTCTTCTAGAAAACTTTTTTTTTATTATTAATTTTTTAGTCTGCTAACCACGTTCGATTACATATTTTGATGTCTGTGATTAGATTCCTGGGTGGATCAGTACTGAAATTATTTATATTTGTTAGAATAAATAGTACCTAATAAAAATATTCCCCTTTCGTAGTATTGGGGTAAAGTCGCGAGAGTGCACTTGTCCCTTCCAATTAGTCATTATAATATGTCCGTATATGGAAAGTTAATTAATAAAATAGTTTAGTTTTCTTCACTCTTCGCCGGGGGCGACCTAGTTGTGAAGTGAGTGGGTGTAGTATATAGTGATTTAAAAACTTATTTAGAGAAGCTACATGTATAGCGAGAAGGTTTTCCTTATTTGTTTTTAATAGTTTTATAATTCTATTTAAACAATTTTTCGTTCATGTACAGCGTATCTATCTACCCATTGGTATAGTGGTGAGTACCCCTGACTGCGAATCCATGGGTCCCGGGTTCGATCCCCGGCTGAGACGAACATCGATGTGATGCTTTTGGTGTTTTGCTTAGGTCTTGGGTGTTTAAATATGTATTTATATGTCTATCTATCTATAATATGTATGTATATCCGTTACCTAGTACCCATAACACAAGCATCACCAGCTTAGCATGGGACTAGGTCAATTGGTGTGAATTGTCTTTAAAAAAAAATCTACTGTTAATAAATAAATATGATAAACCAACGTGGCCGGGAACCCGGAGATTATTACTATTAATTTAAGACGTGATATATAATAGACTGTGTCTTACAGTGCTTCCAGCATCTTCACCAATGATTCACACCAGCCAGCACTACTACATGCCTGGTGATATTCTTCGAGGCAACTGCTCGTCAGGTCCAAGTCGACCCCCTGCCGAGTTAACATTTTTCATCAATGATATACCGGTTAGTTACTTTTTATACTAAATTTTAAGGCATACATTATCTTTATATATATAATTCTTCTGTGAGTGTGTATGTCACTCAACTTCTCTCAAACGACTGGACCGATTTTGATGAAATTTGTTGTGTGTGTTCAAGGGGATCTGGGAATGGTTTAGATTCACAAATCAGCCCGCCAGATGGCGCTGCAGTCGGTACTTTCATACTTTGCTTTACTAATTGCTTGAAATATCATGCAGGACAACGTCTGTCGGGTCCACTAGTATACAATATAAATACTGTAAAACAATATCTAATACATAAAATTCTCGTGTCGCGGTGTTTGTGGTTAAACTCCTCCAAAACGGCTTGACCGATTCTCATGAAATTTTGTGTGCGTACTGGGCATGTCTGAGAATCGGACAACATCTATTTTTCATCCCCCTAAATGTTAAGGGTAGTCCACCCCTAAATATATTTTTTTTATTTTTAGATATTTTTTTCTGTTTTTACTTTTTTTGATACAGCATTAAAAAATACATACAATCCCTAACTTTCACCCCTCTACGATCAACCCCTATTTTTTTTATTATAAATGATATACATGGCAAAACGATGTTTGCCCGGTCAGCTAGTTTCAATATAAAAGTCCAGGGAGTCTCCCTTGCAAGCCGAAGTAAAAATTCGAACTGAACATTTATTTGACTCATTGAAATTCCAGCTAATAAACTAAGTGTACAAAATCAAGAAAAAATATTCAATAAAAATCAGTGAACATTCAAATCCGAAGTTACGTTATTTTCTTCAAATGTTACATAAATAAAATCGAATACTTTTCTGAACCAAATAGAATTCGTTATTCGGCAAGAACTTCTCAATATAGACTAATCAAAATTCGAAAGTTTTAGAACTAAACTTATTTATGAGCTGAATCCACGATCTGTAAACAACTCTGTTTACTTAGCTTAGGGAATAAACCTCAGGTTAAATCTATATGTACAAGTACAGTACTAGTAGCCTTGTATACCCTGAGGTACCCCTCGATTCTGTATCCTAGTCATGTGTTTTATTCGCAATGAATACTTGCTCGTAGGGTGAAACGTCGAGAGGTACCAGCGTATCTTAACTCAAAGTTGATGTCATGTATCTGGCAAAGAAGGCGTATAACTACTTGCCTATTAAGAATAAAATATCTGAGAAACAGATGTAGCATTCTAATCAGGGATTGGAGCACTAATCTGTCTGTATTAGCTTTGCTTTAAAAAATAATCGAGATAAAACCAAAAAATATAAGAAATTAAATGATAGTTACGATTCAAAACTGCCTTTGAGTGAGAAATGAATGAGAAATATATATATGTATAATGTATATATTATGAAATTATAAACATTGATAGTGGCTATTAACTAATGATTTTATAGAACTATGTCGAGGCGTTTTAAAACCTCATTTAATATTTTTACAAAAATCATAATGCCCGTGTCAAGTGTCTTGTATTTGTGCACAAATTTTCTACTCTTTTTTTGTATCTGTTTGCACCGCAATTGAATATATTTGTCTATTTTGCACTTATAAGAACGTTATTGGAATACCGTTTTCCAATTTGGCATTTTCACCGAATCGAGTTGGATCGAAGAAAAATTTTGTTCCGATTAGCAACAATACAAAACCTTAATTCTTACCTTGATAATAATGAAGAAAATCAAGCATCGACGATGCTTGATTGCTCGATGTTTATCAGCTGTTTTTATATACAGAAAATTGTCCGGAAATTCTATCGAGAATCAACCTACGCGGTTCTAAAGCTAATTCACGTTATCGTCAAAGTTTGTTTGTTAAGGGTTCTAGTACTACGTGCAAGGCCTGGGTACATACAACACATTCGAGGCTGTTAAATCTAGTCAGTGACTTGCTCATACAAGGTTCGGCTGCAGAGATCCGTTCAGTACCAGGGTCCACGAAAAAGCTAAATGTGGCTTATTAAGCGCAAGCTGTGTCAGTCTGTGACTGAGTTTATACCTATACCTTATAGTCCAAAGTACCTATGTTTCTTTAAGTTAAGGTGCAAATCTATCAGTATGAGCTTTGCTTTAAAAATAACGAAATAAAACCCCAACTACCTATTTTAAATATATGCTTATATAATTAGTTACAATGAGAGACACGTCGTAAGTAACAGTTCATATCTATAAAAGTCGCCAATAAAACCCCTCTTCATTTGGATATTATGTCTGAAAATCCTGTCGAAGCTAATATATTATTAAAATTCATGAAACTTTATGAGTATTAAAATAAAACAACGCAAGCATCCCGCATAAAATTAACTTCAATCAGTTTATTTAATTTACATTTTGACGCATTCCGTTAAAACTTGCATAATTAACTCGTCCAAAACTTAGTCTACGCCAATTTCATTTGTTAATGAAATCTAACTTTCAGAGCTTATATAAATAAGAATGATATTAAATAGACCTTTGTTTTTTAAACAAAAATGAAATATTTTTACATGTGTGATCAATTCACTTATAAATCCCAACTAGCTGCCCCCGCAAACTTCGTTGCGCCTTTGCGATGATTTAACTTAGCCTATATTTTTAGTAGTTAGTACTAAATAAAACTATGTCTTTATTTATTTATATTATTTCAATTCTTCTTTCCATAAAAACCTTCCTCAGACCACATGGATTAACAAAAAAATACTAGAGTTGGTCAAGCCGTCTACGAGATTTGCACTTAGCAACATATTTTGTCATTTATTTTTATTTGTATAGATATTGCAGAAAAAGGGTTTATAATATACATAAAATTTTCGTAGTAGACACATTTTGCAAATCGTATAAACATTTAATAATCAAGAAGCAACCAAATATAATAGAAAAAAATAAAAGCAATTTGATATAATAGAAAAAAATCAGTGGCGCAACAACCTTTTTAGGTCTGGGCCTCATATTTCTGTATCTGTTTATCAAGTAGATGATCAGCTTCTATGACAAGCCGGTTTCCTCACGATCCTTTCCTTCACCGTTCGAGTTCGAATGTTAAATACGCACATATAAAAAAACAAAAGAAATAAAGTCTAAGTAAAGTATGGTGGACAGCCGGCAATCGAATTTACGTCCTCAGGGATGAGAGTCGTTCGCTGTAACCACTAGGCCAACACTGCTCTTTTCAATAGAAAATATGCAGAGTAAAATATTTTAACTCCCACATTCCGCTCTGCTTTGGTTCCACTCCTCCGCTCGGCTTCTAGGAATTATCTACCCACCTAGCTTTGCAATGAACACTGTTTTTTTTTATGCATCAATAAGCTTTGAGTTTAATTCAGTGAATAGCGCTGTCAAATTATATATGAGAAACATTTAAATGAGTCGACAACAGCTTAAACGAGCAACCCTTATACCGGTGAAGCCAAGAATCTTGAAGAAACGGCCAGAAATTTGCGACATGTGTCAGGCACAGAACTTGTATATTAAAATAAAAATGATCGAAGAACATATGCAATCTGAGACCAAGACTTATATAGAATTATTATTTATACGATTATTATTTATTAAGCGTTTAAAAACTAAACGTAAACTAACTAAACTAAAAATTCTGTGAAGATTTACACACATTTAAAAGTCATAAGTCGAGTTATTTAGTTTGAAGTGAGTCGGCAAGTATTGTTCTTGTGAAACACTATGCATTCTGATGGCGACGTTTTAAATTGCACTCCGACAATGGTCTTGAAAGTTTGCTTCTATTTTTGTCGAGTGCTATTTGTATAAAATCAAATACATGCTTTATTAACTTTAGATTTAAACTTATACCAGTGTGTAGCATAGAAATCTATCATTATTTTTATTTCAAATATAACAAAGTTTTTATACCTATTTATACTAACAATAAATAAAAACATTATACAACTAACTAGTTTCTGAGGCCAAAAACTTTCACAGTTGCATTTAGTAGCATTTTGTGAGGGTAAACAGAAAATATTTAAACAAAATAAGTCTTTTTTTCACAGTTATTTTTAGTATAAATGAACTGTCTACAGCCACTGTCTATGCAGAATAACCTTGGACTTATACTGATATTTGTCGGCACTCTCACGTATTTTTAAATACATAGACAATAGACATTATATTCATTATTCACTAGATATTGCTCACTTCGTTAGTGTGCAAACGGGATAAAATTTAAAACATACAGTCACAGACACGGAAACTGAGTTACTTAAATTATACTTCCTTCAATGACTGTTTTTTACCAACATTCAAAGCAGTCACGTAAAAGTTCTAAGAACAATTATGGAAACTACTAAGTCCATTCTCAACCAACTAAAAATTACCACAAGCCTGTCGACTCTCATTTACAAATGGGTGCTTAGCTACTTTGGCCATATTGCCAGGAGAGAACCAAATATTGTCGACAAGTGGGTAATGGTAGGAAGAAGTGATGGCAGGAGAAGTCGGGGTCGATCGCCTACCCGTTGGTCTGACCATATTATGATAATTATGGATCTCAACATTCGATCGATGTATCTCTTAGGGCTTTTCACGATAAGCACGACCTACAGTAATGAAGTTTGCTAAGAAGAAGAAGAGATGGTAACTACTTTATAGTATGTAATCAATCAATCAAAATACGTTTATTCAGGCATTTCTTAGGGCATGCTTATGAATGTCAAAAACGTTTACACAATTCGCGAAAGAGCAAGACTACGCCATCCGTTCGCAAAACTACCAGGAGGCCTTGTTCTGAGAAGAACGGGCAAGAAACTCAGCAAGTTTTACCCTCCCTCTACATTACAATTATTTAAAGGAAAATGTAATAGACCACAAAGTCATTAATATAATATATATGTTCATGGAGATTGCTATCACAATTCTAACGAAATAAACATTTCAATTATTAAACTGGCCCGACTCAGGATATCGAGAAACACAGCTATGGGAGAAATGATTATGTAGCGTCGAAAATAGGTAGTTAAGCGTTTTCAAATGTTGATGTTATAGTCTGAAACTTTAGTTTTTCGTTTAAACTTCGTTCAAAGCGCCATAAACTCGACATATCTCATTAAGTGTGGCGCTTAAACGCTACCAGGGGGTGTTAAAAAACTTTAAACTTTATAAACCACTGCGAAACGTAATTACTTCGTGCTATAACGGTTTCCGTGTGAAAATTAATAGTAAATTAGTAAGTGCGAACTGAAAACTAAGAGGAACAAAGTGTTTGCTTTTTGCTTTTGTTTACTTTTAATTAAGCACAAATGTTCTAACTTTAATTCATCATTAACTTTTTTTGTAATGTTTGAAGGCAATTTTTTATAGTATTTTATTTATTGTAATATTGACATTAAGCTTACGTATACAAATACTAAGATATCTTAAAATTTTTAAGACTGATTTTACCCAGCGATACCTGGATCCATATCGAACAAAACCAATATTAAATAAATGTCTCAGTATCAGAAATGGATTCGAAAGACTGGGATGCGTATACTCATATTATACATTTTTTTAAATTAATTAAATGCTATTATTAATCATATACAAAATTAAATTGTTAAAGAAGTATATTGCACCCATAACCGGACTATCCGGTATTTATTTACTACTTCAAATATTTCAATGGTTTAAAAGTCACAATACTCGTATAGTTTGCCTATATATTTTTTATAACTCACATTGCAAATTTAACAATAGAAACAATAATTGTATGAAATGTCAATTTTTAATGAACAAACCATTTTCCATAGAATATACAAAATAATACAAACAATGTTAGCCACTTCGAAACTCAGTGAGCCCTCTCGAAAATTAGGGTTGCTTATCATCCTATTAAAATTATTTTGTAAATATTTACTTAAAACGTTTCAAGTAAAAACATTCATAGTAAACATTCAAATTATATCATGATTTGCTACTATATACTAATATTGTGTACTATAAAATATATTGGATTAGTAAACTAAACACTCGTTATCGAGGATTGAAATTTAAATTGGCTTTGTTTTTAGTACATTCTTGACATTCCTAGGCATAGTAATTTTATAGAACGTAAATAGAATTTTACTTTAATGGTGCGAGAAAACTCTTATAAATACTGAATATTAATTAGACTGGAAATCTATGTGAATAAAAATAAATCGCAAAATATTTTGAAGACGGCTGAACAAACTCGAGTATTTTTTTTAATTTACTCATTAAACTCTGAGGAAGGTTTTTATGGAAAGAAAATTTACAGGTTTTAATAAATTATAAATTTCAATAAACACAACTTTTTTTAAATTATTATATGAATTTCATATTAAACAGCCATTTCCAACAAATTTTTACAAGCATTTTAAATATATTGATTATTGTCAAAGAAACAAACGTACATTACTACGTCAACAAATTTAAGAAAGGAGCAACCCTACGCATAATGTGCAATTTATTTTATTCCATAAACAGAATATTTGATGAGACTAATTTACAAATTTCGTGTAATCATACATTTATTATTTCTTCAAAGGGCTGTAATTTGGCAAAAATATTTGCTATGAAAATTGCGATTAATTTATTACTACTACTGCGAGTACTAACAATATCCTGATGGTTATAAATAAGTAAACCCGAATGTGCTGTTTTGAGACATTGGGTTCATATAAATTACCCGTGTACCTGGTGCCTCGAATCAACGTAGACATATGAATTAAATGTTTTCTTCTTTGTGTCTTTAATAGTTTTGCTAATTTTAATTTTACCAACATAGTTATAAGTATTACTTTACTAACAATATATGGACTTTTTAATGGTCTGCATTAAATGTTTTTTTTTTATAAATGGTATATGGTATCGATGCATCATACAAATGTATTTCAATTCATTTTCATATTACATTCATAAATTATACCAAATAAATGTATGTCGATGTTTATTCGAAATTTTTTTCACCAGGTGACACCAGGTCTCCATAACTCCCAGACAGCGAACGATGGTCTTTTCTTTTCGGAGTTGTTCGTGCAGGTCCATCTATGGCCAGCTCATTATGAGAGGGGAGCCCCAATTCTCCGTTGTGAAGCCAAAGTTGCAGATTTGTATAGAGAGAACTCAGCTGTTGCGCTGTACTCTGCTAATAGTGACCCTAAGATAGAAAGAGGTAAGAGATCTATAATTTATCCATCTATCGAAGCTTTTAATGTTAAAATTAAAGTTAAATCTTTCTCAGACATGACTATTTATTGGTACCTTCTGGAAACCGTATAAAAAAAACAGTTTTTACTTTATTGCATTGATACCGCACGAGCCGAAATTCCTGGTTTCATCGGCACCACCTCGATGGCTATTGGCTAGAAGTCTTCCAGAGTCCGCTTCTCTGTGCTTTTTTTCTTCTTCCTTTTGTGAGCTAGCGAGCTGTGGAATAGGACTTCTAGTTTAAGTCTTTCCTGGGAGATTTATCTTTAAATTTTTACAAAGAGTTCTTCTCTATTAAAGCCCAGCAACGGCAACTAATATAGGTGTCCATGCGCTGCAGCTGGAGGCTCGTTTCCCGTATAAATAAATAAAAAAAACTTTAGTGGTGTCAAGGGACACCCGGATGGAACGAAATTCCTTTCGATTAATTTATATGTTAATTGGTATCATAACAGTATGATAGATTTTCTCGACACCAATCTTACGACGAAAAAAAAAGCCAACATCACGAGGTGTTCCCAGGCGGTCACCCATCCAAGTACTGACCTCGCCCGACGTTGCTTAACTTCGGTGATCGGACGAGAACCGGTGGATTACAATAGCAAATAGCAAAAAAGTGTCGTGACAACTTTTCGTAAGAATTTATTCCGTCTAGCCCCCTTTCACAACGCGCGATAAGGAACTTCGTTCCAATAGTAATAATATGTAAGGAGTTACGAAAAATTATGTATATCAAAGGAACATTGTACCCGTATGACCGTATAAAGTCCATCATTGAACATTCTCAGTGGACCATACGGCAGGAAATGCAATAAGATTAGTTGAGGGGTCATTGAGACTGTGTGGCCTCAGGGGTCATTTGCAAAGACAATTTCCTTTGGGCCACAGTGGATCGTTATTTAGTCTTGTGATGAGATTGATCGGGTTATAGCATGGTAATAATTATAACTATGCACGTTATATTGCAATATTATTTGTATAAGATTCTTAGTTAAATTAATAAAATCTTAGCTAAAAAGCATTTGTTAGTCATAATAATTCAAGATATTATTTTAACCGATTATTTAAAACGTTAATTAGGCTTTAATGTGATACTGTTGAAATTGGACGTACATGTTATGATTTGAGGATATTTGGGCACGTTTTCTAAATGTTGTTTTCAGAAGTTAAAACAAAATATGTCACGCGAAATGCCATCAACATATTATACCATTTTTTTAACGTGTATTTTATCAAATAATACTTTCTTCTCACAGAAGATGGAACTAAAATGTATACAAATTTTTCAATGGTGTCTTTATCACTTTGTTGCTGAATAACATTATCTTCTTTTTACATTTATAAAAATTTAACCTGTTTTAACCCTGTCAAAAGGAAATATAATTATATATATAAATTAATTATTAATATTTTCATATGAGAAACTATTCATTTTAAATAACTTAAAAATATCTTTAAAAAACTTGATTAAAAATAATGGCGGAGAGTTTATTACCGTTCTTGTCCGTTCTAAGTTCTTGATTTGGGTAGTGGTAGTATTGTATTACCTTTGAATAAATTGTATTTTGATACGATATGTTTTCTATGTATAAAAGTCGATAGATTATTAAAATTGTCAACAATACGCCAATAAGGCATTCAAAAATCAATTTTTACCTACGATAATGTTTTTTTCAGTTACATCACCAGGAGCCGGAGCCAAGTTGCAAGTGTGCCAGATATTAATCCTTCTATGCATCCTGTTGGCTAATAATACATAGATTTAAGTAGAAACGAGTTTTATCCTCGGAGAAAATATAAAGTCAATATAATTAAATTTAATTTATTATGTAATATAACGTATGAATCGACTGTATATTTCCCTTCTTATTCATTAAAACTAAATCGAATGTCACCGTTTCAACTACACTGTCTCTATTTATCACAGCGTTGACATAATTTGACAGAAAGAGACGAAATAGTATTTTAGCTATGAGTGCTAGACGGATTTAGTTTTTATGAATACGGGGGTATATATATATCCATATTTTGCTGCAAAAAAGGATTTGACACATAAAGATTACATATTTAATTAATAACGGCAAAAATTTGGCTATAGAAGTCTCGCTTTTACGCATAGACAATTCATGTTGTGTCAAATTGTGAGACTAATTTACCTGTCAACCTATGTGATTAGGCTCTAGTCTGTGACATTTACTGTTATTTTTTAAATCTATATCTGTGTAAATATTGTAATGATATAATTTAAAGTACAAAAACAGAACATTGAATTTGTTAATATTTCTCTCTGGATAATTCTAGGAAATTGTAAAATAATTGGTATAGGTGTAAATTAGTTGTATACAGTTCGAGATTGAATTGTGAATTTAATAGTTACTGTACCTAAACGAGCTGCTACTTATACCAAAGAATGTAAAGACTAAGATATTGTTGATTTAATACAAATTATATGTCGATATTTGGTTTTATTTCAACTACCTACAACAGTACAATGAGTAATAAAATCATAAAAAAGTATTGTTAAAGTTGGTAAATCAATCTGAAGCAATGCATCGATTTATGTTCTTCTCAAAAGCCTAAAACTACTTTGACAAGTAGGAAAAATTTTCTATGAAACATGTCAATATAGAATCTACGTTTGAAGCTACAGTTTATAATGTACGTTGTGTCTGATCTTAAAAGGTATACAAAATACTAAACTATTCTATTATCAATTAACGTTCGAATGTATAAAGCATTTTTTTAAACGCGAACTCCCGCTGCGCAGACTATCAAATAATGTTTAGAAGATCTAAATTATAAGTTCTGAGTAAATAAATTTATTTAGTTTTAAAAACATATTCCTAATAATCGTGGCAGTCACGTACGATAATATGCTAAAGAATATTAAATTACGCTTTGCAAAACTTCTAAGATATAAAAATAATAAAAACTTTTACCGGAAAAGACAAACAAGGATAAGCTGGTATATCAGCTATTAGGTGCTCTATTTTAGAACAATAATGTTTCATAGAATTTACTAATATTGTAAGAATTCAACTTTCTAGTACAAATTCTGACATCAGGGGAACTTTCTTATAAAGATCCAATTGAGATGGTGATGAGTTTCGGTTCCTAAATTCAATCGCATTTTGTTCGTACCATGACCTCCTAAACTGAAACATATTGGAATAGCAAGACTGAATGATAATATTGTTTGAGGTACGAACCTCAATATACGAATGTATGTTATGAAATTTAACTGTCAAACTTGCTTCGATAGATGTTTTATGGTACGAATTTTCATACAAATTCAATGAACGAAATCTGATTATCGCTAAGGTGACGTGGAAACATAAACGTGTTGATTTTCTGCCGTAATGGTATGAATAAGCGATGAATCTCAGTTATGGGTTGTCAATAGGCTCGCAATAAGGCAATAAGTAGGATCTCAGTTTGTCACAAATATAAAAACCTATACTACAAATTTCACAATACACGTATCGGTAGATAATATATCAAACAATCGACAAAACTCATGAATAGAACCCAATAGCGACCTTTGATTGCAGTTCTAGCATTAGGAAAATAACTTTTTCAATAAGCAGCGCAAACGATCGGAAATCGCGGAGTCTCCTCAACAATTGCTGAATGAAAAAACTTGGGTGTCCTCAAAAGTTGGGCGTTGAATTAATTGAAAAGTCACTTTGCTTTCACTGATTCGTATTAAAATGTTTAAATGGATTTTAATTGAATAATACGTAAATGTTTTTATATCCAATTGTAGTTAGGAATACGACATTTTTTAATAAAGAATTAAATTACATACCTAGTATACGCGCTTGTTGAAGTTAAACTTCTTTACTTTATGAAATATTAGTATTTAATATTTTATGCAAAATAATTTATTGAAATCTCAAATGACGAATTGTAAATTAAAATGCCACTTGTTTTTATTATCGAAAAAATAAATTATCCGTTGATGCTGACCACGGACGCAGTTTAAATAAAAAATAAATCAGTGGCGCTACAACCTCTTTAGGTCTCGGCCTCAGATTTCTGAATCTGTTTCATGATCATTTTTAAATCTAATAGGCAAGTAGGTGATCAGCCTCCAGTGTCTGACACACGCCGTCGACTTTTTGGGGCTAAGACATGTCGGTTTCCTGACGATGTTTTCCTTCACCGTTCGAGCAGATGTTAAATGCGCACATATACGTAGAAAGAAAGTCCATTGGTGCACAGCCGAGGATCGAACTTACGACTTCAGGGATGAGAGTCGCACGCTGAAGCCACTAAGCCAACACTGCTCTCTACGGACGCAGTTTACGGTAGGCTATTTGTGGCATAAAAATTGCCATTTTGTGCGCAAATGAGATTTTACTCTGAAACAGCCTGGCAAGTAATAAAACTCGCCTCATATAGTCGCAGAGTGAAAACGATCGCGAGAAATGTGATTAAAAACTTCCCTCACTTTATTGCGCGATATTTGATCGCATCGTCACTTATGCGTTTTCCAATTCTGCTACTTGTAATGTTATTTCCGAAGTGCTTTGTGTCTTCTGTTTCTCGTATTGTGGTTTAGTTGTTAGTTGTAGTAGTGGTTAGTTTAGTGGTAAGTTTATTATTGTTTAATTTATTACAAAAGACGTGATTACGTTAAAGAATACGTTTGAATTGTTTACCAAACAAAAATCACTATTTTTACTCGTCCCGTAAAATCGCAAATCACGTTTTGCTACATTAGACTATGAGCTCCAATTTATAGCCAACACTTATGAATAAAATCATACAATGTATTACTAGAGTTAATTGACAATTTATTGTACTTAATGAACTAATTGTCAAGTCGCTCTTCAAGCAAGAGGATACAGAACATCCGTTGACATACATAATTACATACATTACATATTATTTTTAATTACATAAGCGTTACTTTTCAAAAGTTAAAAGTCAAAAATCATTTAATCATATAGGTAACACAATGTACACTTATGAACGTCAAAAAGAAATGTATATGAAATGCTTCTAACTTTACATTTAGTGCCAGTTCTCAAATCAAGGGCGTAGAACGGAAGAGAACTGGCAATAAACTCTCCGCCACACTTTTTAATCGCCATGTTTTTTTTACACAACGTTTGTAAGGAGCTGCAACCATTACACTATGTTCCACATGACATCTTAAGTAATTAATAATAATAAAATAAATTAAAAACAAAGACTTGTCCTCTATCAGCCGGAGGCATGATGAAATAGGAGCACGCACATAGTCAAAATAAATAACATCACCGCATTCAAGTACGACCAGTCACCACAAGTAGCACCCGTTCACGAGTATGACGCATGGCCAGCCATCAGCCCCCTCGCAAACATGATAGATAATAACAAGTCTGCAAACTATCATGAAACCATTGAAATTAACGTAGGTATAATAATATTTCTCTCTTCAAGAAGTCATATAATTTCTTTGCAATGAATAAGCTAGAACCTCGTCCAATCTTATAAAATCTGCCCGATGCAATATCAAGTTATATAAAGTTTACAGCGGAAAATATTTTATAACTAAACTTGGTAAAGTACAAAATGTGGTTCAGAAGTTTAAGAGCAATTCGGGTTCTTTCATAACACCTCCGACGAGCCATTTCATTCTAAATAATAAAAATGTTTCTAGAAAATGTTTAAGTGCAGTTATACCAAGCTTCGGATATAAAATGAGTACTTTATGTATGTACATATTTTACTAAAGACTAATGTGATTGAGTTCTTTGAATGGAATTGATTTCAATATTATTTCATACATCGGGAAACGCCTATTGCCTCAATTATTTTAAGGCAATAAGTTTAATAAGTTAGTTTTATAAGTTTAATTTTATTAATATTGTTGCTAATTACATGTTGATGTGTTATAGTTTAAATAATAATATATTGTATTTAATTTTAAGTAAAACTTGTTGACAATATATGCAATGTTGTAAATTAAAATAAAACATAAAAACAAAATGCGCAAATGCTTAGTCTTTTTTTATATTGCGTACGGAGACCAATAAACGCTTTTTGAGTAATCCCATAGGAAGTAAGGGACGTGTTGAAAAGTTATTATTGACTAGACTGTAGATCTGAGAAATACGCGAGCCAACAGTTGTTATTATAATAAAAAATTGTGTTTGGCTACAATGATCTAATTTGTCTTATCAACCCTTTTAAAGGGTACTTTCGTTAAAGGACGGCGCTTAAAATAACTAAATTAGCATGTTTTTGATGAACCATTGTCCTTTGTCTTTGCCTTGTCTTTTTCCAACACGGTAAATACACAAGTTCATAGAAATCCACGAATGAATTTTCATTAATACAGTGTAATTCGGCCTTCAAATGTATATGTTAACGTAAAATTGTAAAAACCGTTAGATTGTAATCTATCGGTTATCGGTTATCGGTATTCGGTAGATTGTACTACACTAACTTAGTTATCATTCAAACTTCTTTGGTCAATTACAGATTAATTTTACTTCCCAACAATTTCATATAACTACCGAATAATAATACGTTAAATTGCAAGCAGTATGTTGAGTTGACAATCTTTCGACAGTTTACAATCTAACGGTTTTTACAATTTTACGGTGACATATACATAAAGAGTAGGAACAAACTATCAATTGATTGTTTGATATTATGTGATGACATATTTTTAAATTCATTATAGTGGTAGGGGAGCCCAAGAGGGGATTTCGGGATTTACTAAAGCGCGGCAGATTAATATATAGGGGGATACCTTGTACCCGGTTAAGTACCTCCACAAAATATGAGGCCCATATATAAGGCCGCCCGTGAAGGAGACAAGATCAGATTAGTAAAAAAAAATTGACCATCAGAAATTCCCGAGCGCGTCAGATTAAGGTAGGGTGAGTTAATTACATCCTAAAAAGTGTATATTCCACTAATCTGACAATTTGAGAGTGACGGAAAAAAGGGGAGGGCAACAAAGTTGTAAAAAAAACCGTCATCTCGACATTCTCGAGCGTGGCTAATTTTTTTTTATTTTGAAGGAAATAATTCAAGAATAATGAAAAATATATAATCTGACGATTTCCGCAAGCCGGAATAACAAAAAATCGTCGATAAAGTTAAATGCGTGCAGCTGCGTGATGCCTACATTTCCTTTAACCGATCGGAATCTACTAAACGGCGTTCTAAATATTTC
This sequence comes from Pieris napi, assembly GCF_905475465.1. Taxonomy (NCBI): domain Eukaryota; kingdom Metazoa; phylum Arthropoda; class Insecta; order Lepidoptera; family Pieridae; genus Pieris; species Pieris napi. Next base: position 7,678,261 of record NC_062250.1, read on the forward strand.
CCTCAAAATTACATTTCCTGTGAATTTGAACCGATTCGGACCGATAGATTTTGAGAAATTTTGAAAAATCTTAAAAAAATAAGAAATATTTTTTTTTAAAGTGGTTTCTTTATCGATCAACTTCAAAAACTAATCCGCCTTTGAACTTGAAAAACCACGTCGATCGCCACCAAGCTGATCAAAAGCGGTTGATTCGTTCGAGAGATATCGTGAACGAAAGAAACCCGAAAATGTGTTTTTTCGGGATTACTCCGAAAATTGTGGTTCGATCAATTTAAAATTGCAAAATTACTTATGAAGATGATAACTGCGTCGAATGCCGCCAACCGCGTGAAAATTGCTTGATCCATTCAAAAGTTATTGCGGTTTGAAAATTCCAAAAATAGTGTTCTATGAAACTTCTATCAGACTTTCGAGCTGGGAGAGCTCAAATGCATAGACATGTTATTTCTTTTAACTCAGCGAGCTCAGAATATCAATTTTAAGCGCCCAGGAATGGAAGTAGCGGGAAGTTGCAGGAATGGCCCTTTCGGTGAATCGTTTTTCTAAATTTTTTTTGTCAGATCAGGCGAATCCCTCTAGATAATCGTCAGATTATGAGACAGTACGTTAAGAACATAAAGATGAACCACATATATCTTAATCTGACGCGCTTGAGTATTTCAAAATTGCGATTTTTTTTTTGCAAATTATGAAAATGGTCGTGGGTTTGCGTCCCATCGAAATCGTCAGATTTGTGAATGAGAGCTTTTTTTTGGTGCACTTAACACTCCCTTAGAAAATCTGACGCGCTCGATATTTTTTTTTTTTTTCATTTTCAACCCTTAAATACAACCACCCGTATCATGCAAACGATCAGATTAACATACGTACATAATTAAAAATACGTAGGGCATAGATGCTATCAATATCTGACGCGCTCGAGGATGTCCATGCAACAGTTTTTTTTTTACATATTTAACTATCTATAGCCGCTTCCCCCACCGATGAAAAGGAATTTATCATATAACATTTTTTTCTTCTTTTTATCTAAGCTTTGCATCCCAATAGGTCTCTACGACGCTCGAGTAAATCCCCATTTAGCATCGTGGGCTCCCCTACCATAGTGTGTCATTCCTCTTTTGAAATATATATAGGAAGGAAATGAATTCAAAATATTTTTTCCAATAAAAAGCGAACATCTGTAAAGCAGGCTTAGAAATTAAACTTTCATCACATTTCTACTTGAGTACTTTTTCAATAAAGTTCAATAATAAAATTCTTGAAAATCAAGTTATTAAAGTGGCGCGTTTGAGAATCCCTTATCCGAAAATTACGGCCGAAACGTGCCTCCAAATTCTAAATCCAACTTTTCTATACAAAGGAATATTAGCCACCAATAAAGCCATAATAATAAAAGTTTGAATCAGACTCAATATTTGCCTTCTTAGGCAACGGACCTTCACAGATCAATAACAATAGTCAAACTGAATGAAACGCTCAAAGGTTTTCTTGAACTATAATATGTAACAGATGATCTTTTATTTGTAGCAAATATATTCGTAAAGAATAAAATATATGAACTGTAAACGTAAAATTACTAATCTTTATTTATATTATTTTTAGCAGGGTAAAATATTGTTTTTTTAAAGTTTTCGGTTACTGAACCTTGTTAGTAAACATACATCAATTCAAAACCTTAAACTGTCAATGCCCTTTGGTTAACGAGTTTTGTAATCATTAAATTCGTTGAGTTGCACCTTTTTTGACTCGCCTGCAACTTACTGTATTTTGGGAAGATTTTCTGCAACCTTTGCAACAATAATCGTTATGGTTTAGGTAATTTACATTAGACTAATATATAATACACATAAACGTTACCCAGAAATCACTCTACCTGGTAATAACTATAAAAAAATTCGAAGATTTGAGATTATAGCAGCCAAGACATAGACTTTATTTTTATAAACGATAAATGACGACAATTCACCGTTGTTACTGTTTGTTTTGTATCCTGTGGTTCCGAGGTTGAAATAAACCCACAGCTAACCGACAGGTTTAATTAGGAAGGGGGCTAATTCTCAAGTTTTGATGAATGCGATTTCACGGACACGGCCCCCGTTGTCAGTGGTCTAGATAATTTGAAATGTTGATTTAAAACCTTGTTTGAATTAATTATTATTTCGAAGGAACGTGATTTGAAAATGTAAGTCAGAATATATTATTTGAGTATTTGTAAAGCTTCATTTGTATCTTTATTTATTTGATAAAATTTACTCTTTATACAATATTAATTTCATTTCTCCTTACATTCACGAAACATTGTATGATATATATCCATATAAATACAAATGAAATCTGTTGCTAAACTCAAGACGCGATAACGGCTGGAGTATTTATTTCATTTTTACCTTGAACTCTGAGGAATGTTTTTATGGAGAGAATCTAGTACTTGTTTTTATTCCAAAAAAGCGAACAGTCTGTATGGAGACGCATAGCAAAATGTTCCATATGTTGGTATGTAGTTACTAAAAAGGTAGGCTAAGTAAAAAAAAAATATTAAGGTGAAACGAAGTTCGCGGGCGCAGCAAAATATACAAAATAAGTTAACTCAATTTCGAAATCAACCTCCTTAAATTGGCCTCCTTTTAAATGTTGGACTCCAAGCTCTGCTGATTGATTGAAATGATTTACTCAATAACAAGTTAACGCAAGACACAATAACATCATCTAAAAAACTGTATTTTGATGTAGTCATGAATGTATGTGAAAACTCCATTTCTAAATCGGAATTATATTATTGAAATAATGTTTGCAGTTAACACTTTTATGCATGAAACAGTCAACGAAAGTCAAAAAGCCTTTTAATAACGGCTTAAATAGAATTCTAATTCGACATCATAAAATTTAGAATGTTCGAAAACCTGAATGTTGATTAGTTACCGAGCCAATTTTATCGAATTCCACATCAAACCAATGTTTTTTATTTAAAATCTCAAGTTTATACAGTACGAATACACTGTGGTATAAAATTATAAGTGGATAGTTTTGTTTAATTAAATTAAACTCGCTTCAAACCCTGTTTAAAGTTTTGAGAGGATGAAATTATAGTTAACGGAAGTTGAAGACGATTGTTCTATATACAGTAGACGGAAAATTGTTCGTTATAATAATAATATTTCATAAATAATTGAAGAAACAAAAATACAGAAATACACAGAATTGAATTTCTAAAACAGGGTTTTGGGTATGACGTGTCGCTTTTAGATCAGGGAATAATAGTACCCAAGTGACAGAGGGGAGGCCGCAAGAGCCTTCGCTCAGGGTGTGTGGCGGCCTTATACAAGCCGTTGCTTCTGACTTATTTAAAATATTATATGTAAAAAGGTGAGTATCCACGAAAGGATTCCACTAACTATAATTACATTAAATAAGCGTGCTATAGTTATATAGAAATGTAATACAGTTTTGTGGCGCGATCCACAGATACATTAGAACTAAATGTCAAAATGTACCAATTCATTTCTACATTTATTTTTCGAATTTCTCTACGACTCTCTAATGACAACATCTTAAAGTGCGCTAGCTTTGTTTCGTACGTACAACTCTTTTTTAGAGATGCCAATGTAGAAAACTATTATTGAATTATAAACCCAATCTGACTTGGTGACAACCTTGGTGATAATAAAGCGTGGTCAAAATTGCTACCTTTCCCGGGCGAAATTGCTGAAAACTACAATGTACTCGGTTCGTCTGAAATTGTTGTTAGTGCATTTTCTCATGTGTTATCTTAGAACGATCTATTTTATCACATTTCATAAAACTTGTTTGTTGAGATAAAGAAGGAATTATTTTATTACAACAATGACGCTTTGTGGCTGGCGTGTTTATAACTGTTGTAGACATACTGTACATGAACTGTAGCAATTGAAGGTATCATTTTTCTAAAGTTATTTAAGGTAAAAATAACGTTCTTAACGTTCTAAGAAAGTAAAAGAAAGTAAAAAACCTTTTGATATTTTAGCTATCAAGCCTATACTACCTTAATTGTTACAGATTCTTTTTTACGAGCAGTGTTTTAGGCCTAGTGGCTACAGCGTGCGACTCTAATTCCTAAAGGCCTGTGTTCACTTTGATTAGTGATTAGTGCCGGTGATTAGTGATTAGAAGAAAACAAGTGTGGACAGCAACTGATTAGTGTAGGTAGTAAAGTGATTAGAAGCGTGTTCTATTTTTTTGCGAGTGAACTGCGAGTAGTGATGTCGCGTGCGCCCTCCTTTCCCCCTCACTCGCAGCGTGCCTGCCAACCTCTCGACAACTGAATTTACTTAACAGAGCCACTAAACAAGAATTGGACACTACATGCACTAATCATCCTCAATTACTAATCACTTGCACCCGCACTAATCAAAGTGAATACAGGCCTTTATCTCGTAAGCCCCGTCAGTACAATAATAGAGTATATGTCTAAAAGGGCATTAAACACTTACTTGCGCGGCGAAGGAAAACATCGTCATGCCTTTGATCCAAAAAGCCGACAGCGTGTGTCAGGCAAAGATCAACTACTTGTCTATGGAAAAAAACAAATGATAACAGAATGATAAATCTAAGGCACTGATTGTTACGTCACTGTTTTTTTAAATATAGTATCTACATATATGAGTAGTAAAGAGTAAACCACCCGGAATGCTTAAAAAACATATTTTCATAATAATATCACGCGAAAATCTCATCTATATCTCCGTGTCATGTGCCATTTTCCCGTGTCTTATCAAACTTGCGTGCCACACTCGCGTGTTCAGATTTCATCTAGCAAGTAATTAGGATACCCTCATTGCATCGAAATTACTAAGATCTGAACACGGCATTTGGAAATTTGATCCTGAACCTCATGTTTATGTATCTTGTATTATATTATCTATTGTATCTTATATATGGTTTAGACTTACACTTCTGGCGGTTGTTTAGAAATAAATAATAGTTAAAAAAACTAAAAAACACGCTTTTAAAGCACATCAAACTAAAAAGTGAAAAATAATTCCTAATTTAGGCTGAAAATGGTAATGAACAAAAATACTGGTATTATTGTGAAAAAGCGTGGGGCGCTCGATAGACGAAAAATATGGCACAGAACATAATTTTTTTATTTTTTTCATTTTTTTTCGGATTATTACATTGCCATCGATCTTTGACAGGTGAGCAAAGTTTGAATTAAATCTGTCCGTTGAAAGTGGGTCAAAATCGAGTCCGAAGGAGTCGGTTACATACATACATACAGGTGAAGCTAATATAAAGCGTGTAAAAAAAAAACTTTCTGGTGAATCGTGATTCATTTACAATAAAGTTTTATATACATGCATATAAATAAAAGTATATATAAATGATGATAGGTAGAAGAAAACTAGGTACCTACGTGTCCCAGAACACTATGTTTCCTTTTATATTTATAATTATTGTATGGTCACAGGAATTAAAGCCTTGCAAGGCAGAAGTGGCATAAAATAATAAATAAATTTATATCTTCTAATATCTCGTTTAAATTTCTCGTGTTGTTCCCATACGGAACGGCTCGACCGATTCTTATGAAATTTTATATTCATATTCAGTAAGTTTGAAAATCGGCTACTATTTATTTTTCAAAGCCCTAAGTGATAAGGAGTTTGATAAATAAATAAATTTTTTAGACAATTTTTTTTGTTTTTATTTTTTTATGATACAACATACAAAAAAAACATACAACCCCTAATTTTCACTCTTCTCTTTTTATTAGTTTAGATAGTTATTTTTATTGAATTTAAAAAATGTTTTCTACAAATAATATACCTTCATGGCAAAACAACGTTTGCCGCGTCAGCTAGTTTATATATATTACTAGCGGACCCAGCGAACTTCGTTCCGCTTAACATTCTAATAATATCGTTTTAACTTTAGTTAAACTTAATTTAGGATTTATTTGAGGTAATAACATTAATACAACTTTTTTCCAAATACAGAAATGTTTTATTGCTTGCCATTGCGAAAAAGAATGACGGTTTTACACATTAGGATACAACATTTTTTGTTTTGTTATCCGGCGCAAGAACAAAGTGATAGGTTTCTTTTATATGCGTAATTTTGTCAACAGATGGCACCACATGCAGTTTGCATTCGTACATATTTTTTATTTTTTTATTTGTTAACTTATCCGATATTTTATTACTTATTCTGCTATTCGGAGCGGAGAAGAATCCACTAAAAAAGAGATAACTAACATCGGTCCAGCCGTTCACGAGTTATAAGTGTTGTAACAAACACGACTTTCTTTTATATATATAGATTAGCAGCTTAGCATAAGCGTAGAGTACCGTAAAGGACTTTCCTATAATAACCAATGAACCCATAAAACTGGACAAGTAATCACGTCGCAATTCGCTTCATAAATGTAGAAAAAAGCTTCCTTGATAAAAAGTTACAATATATTTTATTTAATTACTTTTTTCTGCACCAAACTATACTTATGTACTTGAAAATAAGTGAAGCACTATACAGAATTACAACTAAGTAAACAACAAGAATAATATCAGTAAGAGCAAACACTTTTAATCCATGAATAAAAAGCGTAATCCCAGCAATCCCTGTTTGAATAACCTAATAACATCCAGATCTGTGGGATGAATGGCAACCTTCCTCGAATACCCCAGTCGTATGTGATTCATTATAAAAATGTGGAAATCTTTCTAGGTAATAACTCAACGAGAAATGAGCACGTTTCCACTATAGCATGAATTGATTAATTAATTATAATGTTAAGAATTCCATTTTAATGAATCATAGTTTTCATACGACGTAGTTTTTTATTCTTGTTAATTTAGTTATGAACTTCTTGCACTCTACCCTACTCTTAGTATTTATTTTTCTTTACTAAGATTGCCTGGAGGATACTGCTTGTTTCCGATAAGGCCACCCATGGCCTCTAGTAATTTATGTCACCCGTTTTTATATGCACTAATCATGTTTTAAAGTGATAATAAATACATGAATATTTTATATAGGTAGTGTCAAAGTCGTAGTGATTTGTGTTTTATAATATACTTCCAGATGATTTCAATTATCTGAGCTATATTTTTGTTACGTAAACATCTCTTCCAATTGTCTGTTATTTTACTTTCATGACAATAAACTAAAGATATCTTATAAAATAATGTAAGATTTCTAGCTTGCGTAATCCGCAATACATTGTGTGTTTTTACTAAGCCTAAATAAGATTTTAGTACCAAATAACATAAGAAACACTTTTTCAGGTTTACGGAAAACAAATGAGGTATTAATTTTCTTTTGTTAACAATACGTACAAAATGTAAAGAATGCATTACCCGTTTAGTTACAAATAACGTCACGTTGTACAATGAAAACGGATTGAACGTCAGTGGAATGCCTCAGGGTATTATTAACACATCGCGCTATCTTGCTAGGACTCATTCATTTTTCAACCACACAGGCGGGTCTGTTCCGCGATCGTTATTTCTATGCATTTTTATGCATACAAAATAAATTGTTTTATACTATGTTAGTATTTTGTTCAAAATCCCACCAGTTAACCTGGCCATGGGCTCGAATGTGAATAAAATAAATAATGAAGGGCTGTTGCTGTTGATTGATATGAAAAAAACCAGAAACACCATTTCGATTCTAGAAAAACCATTATCTATTTGAAATGCTATTGCTTTTATTATTCCTACATTATCGTATGGAGGAATCAAGACCTCCGACATTACAGATCAATAAAGTAAGATTTAAAAGCTTTTCGCTCATTTTTAAAATAACAAAAACACAAAAAGTTATACAGAAAAGTACTCGAATAGGTTAGGGTACTCGAAAGGCCACAAGTTGGGCAAAGATCTCCTGTCATATGGACAGCAAAGAGCACTTGACCCGAAAACCCGCGTAATAAAATGCTATTTCGTTATGAAGCAAAACAACTGCTTTTATGTTTCTATTTGATGTTCTTGGAAATTGAATTCTTGTGAACTTTTTAAAATAAATTTTATTACCTTCTAGGATTTGTGAGCTGAATATTTCTTGTTAAGTAACATCATTTATGTATGACAATTTTTGTAACATATTTTATTAATGTGTTGTATCGTAATACTTAATCATATTAATAAAATTGAGTTATAGGATGTAAGTTACGAAAAATAAATGAGTTTGTTCACGGAGCAAAAAGAAAAATTGAAAATAACCTTACTAGTGATGTTACTACACTTTATGTTGACCTCAGATTGTTGAGGTGATCATTTGTTTTTTTCTAACAGACAAGGAGGTGATCAGCATTTTGTGCCTGACACAGAATGCCGACTTTCTAGGTCTAAGGCATGCGGATTTCATTACGATAGTTCCCTTTACGAGCGAGTGTCAAATGCGCACATAGACACAAAAGTCCATGGGGACACAGCTGGAGATCGAACCTTACGACCTCAGGGATGAGAGTCGCACTCTCAAGCCACTAGATCAATTTATGTATTCTAAATATATAATACTCGTAGATAAAAAAATTTATAAAATATATTTATTTATATTTATATATAACTCTCAATCTTATAGTCGGATCTTTAACAAAGTTTTTTTTTCATACTTATTCACCTGCTTATACTTTCTTAATATTATAATCACATTACGAACTCAGTGTATATAAGCGCATTTTGTACTCTGCCATACAACTGTTTTAGCAAAAAATATGCATAACGTTAATTAATAATTAAAAGCGTCGCCACGTAATATAGTCGATCTCACTTTGAATACCAATGTTGTTTAATGTGAAAACTTTGACGAATATTGTTTATTTTTCCATCCCCTAACTTTGAAACTCCGATTAAATTCGGTTTAGATGTCGGAAGCATTTTCCTAACGGGATGTTTCGTAATTTGACGTGAAATTTTACATGTAAACGCTTTCGTCTTAATGTTTGGGGTGGCGGTATTAATGCCTTTATTTGTTAAAAGTTTGAAGATGGCAACCCCGATATTGCCATCTAAAGTAATGGGGTTTGTTACGTCATTAGTTTCTATGGCTTTGTTATAAATAGAAGATCAGTAGAGAGATTCTTTGATAATGACATAACAACCAAGTTTACTAGAATTTTATTATTTTTTCAGATGTCTAAAGTGTAAGTTACGCCAATAAACATTTTGATAAAAAAACTTGGCGTTTCAAAAGAGTATGGGCGAGTTTATTGCCATTTCGGATTGCCAGGGAGTAAATTAAGAAGCATTAATATAAATAAATTATTATGAACAATCATAAGTGAATTAATTAAGTGATTTGACTAACCTTATTCACCTTGACTCAACCTTAAAATACACCTATAAATTCACAATTATAATTACAGTATAAATTATGTTGGTATTTAATGAAAACAGATTATAATTATATACAAGAACTGAGGAGGAGAGAAATAACTTATTTAATACGAGAACAATCGATATGCATTATATATTAAATTAAATCAAATGTCGGGCTTGCTTTTAATTATTATATTTCCTCGTATGACATAATTGTGACCGTTATTTCTGGAATTGTGACCGTGATACTCCTGTCGTATAATAAACATTGTTACAATTAATTTGTTATTGTATGTATGTACTCCTTGCTATGTTTATTTTTGCATGTGTACCTATTATTTCGATAATTTTGTTGTGATTTCTACTTTTACTTTAATATTTCTTTTTTATCTGTGATGCAATTGAAGGGCACTTCTTAAGGGTACTTCTTTATGTGACATAGTAATAAGGGGAAATAGATAAAAGAGCGAGAAATTACAGGAACGAAAAACGAGGGCAGCACTGTTGCTGTTATTAAATTATAATGACAATGGCAATAACCCCATTTCTCAGACATAAATAATAATGACCATGAAATTACTATGACTATCAAATAGTCTGTTAATTTATAGATCAAGCAACATTGAAAAATCAAATAAACAATTAGAAATAACGGTTTTTAACTAATTTGACTTTTATACAACATCTGGCATTTGAAACTGACGCCATTGCTACGACATTAATAATTATGGCTATGAAATTACTATTACTACAGACTGTCAAATGGTCTTGTTGATTTGTAGATCTAGTACACAAGTATTAACGGTTAAATACTGATAAGACTTTGACGAAGAGTTCTGTGACATATAGCCATACCAGATACCAGCGCCATTGCTACGAAATACCCTATATGTGTGATGTGTTCTTCTTTAATACATTAATATTTAATATATACCCATTGAAGTATAAGAATTATGAAATAGGAGGAATACTATGTACTATAAAACATACTATGTACTATAAACACACTACTTGTATGGATGGCGGCATACACAGGAAAAACATATTATTAAGCTCTTCAGTGTTACTTCGATGAAGCGTAGCTTTTAAAAATAATATCAAAAGCTCTCGTCTGCGAAAGTTCGAAGTCTCAATTAAAAATAACTTATTTTCCAATGTATTGACAAAACACAGAGCAAACTTTGCAGTACATCTTAAAAGCAAAACATACTAAGTTAGAGTTTCGAAGTGGACACAAGAAAACGGAGGAAAAACAGACTGACGTATTTCCAATAGTAAAGTTTTAGCACTTAAGCCGTACACACACAACCTTAATGCTTTCGGTTAAGGATCTTACATACGGGTCAAAATATGTTTTAATTTAAGAACTGTGAATTAAAAAGATGTATTTTGGCATACATAATTAACCAAGAGAAACTGTTTAAATCCAATATATCGGCAAATACAATTCCTCTTTTATTTGCTACACTACTCTGTAGACTATAAAAACACTATACATTAAAAACTAAATAAAACTATTAATTATTTTAAATATTTCATTGATACTTACATTTATATTATCATATGTATATAATATTGGTTCTATCTTCTAGATCCGTTTGAATGAAGCTTTAAAACGAGATTTAATGGTCAAAAGAGTTTAATTTAAATTTACTGGCGTACACCAAAGTCAAATAAATAAATATTTAAAACCTGTATATATCAACTATTATGGTTTTAGATACATATACAACACCCAATGATATTTTCTAGATAGGATCTTGTAGATACAAGAACCTATTGAATTGTCTCTGATCAACGAAAAGAAACGTTTTATAACATGAAGTTTATACTACGCTTAAAATTAATACTGTTAAGAAAAACATGATTAACAAACAACAAAGTGTAAGTCTTTACATTTTTACTATATCCCGTATCTTGCTACTGCTGCGTGCTGAAGAAAATTATTTGACGGTTCCATACTGGCAGGATGTTTTTCATCTTATGGTTGAAGGTCTATGGTACAACTTTGTACTAGCTTCCGTGTCGCCTTCTACACTTTCACTGTCTCTTTTCATAAAACTTTCGAAAAATCACATATTGTATATAATTTATGTATATAATGTTATTTAAATAACACAGACAATATCTGGGCAATGCCTAGTCTATAAGGAGCTAGGTAAAATAAAAATATGTCTCGAGAGCCTGAAATAATTGTGTTGAATAAAAGAGCAAAGTTTTTAATTTAAGTTCACCGATACGGGAAATTGACTCAGTCGCTTTCTTGTATTTTATATACCTCGTCTTTAAGGTAAATAAGGGGCGTTATTTTCTTACTCAGATTTCTTAAATTAAATTTTTTATTCTCTAAGACCATAGCGAAATCAATCTCCTTTTATAATGTCTTTGATATACGGTAGTTAAGTACGTTCGACTGTGTTTTATTTCAAGTCCGTGAGAATCGTATATTGTAACATATTTCTTGACTAAACGTGGGGCAAATGTTTATGTCGTATTCCAAGATTGATCTGGACCAGCATTACTTTATTGTTTCGTCAGTAATTGAACCATGGACCTTTGGATCAAATTCATTCAATTAAATTAGTCTAAATATACTAGCTGACCCGGCGAACGTTGTTTTGCCATGTATATTATTTCTAGGAATTATTTTTTTAGTTCAATACAAATAACTATCTACTATAATAAATAATAGGGGCTGATAGTAGAGGGTCGAAAATTAAGGGTTGTATGTATTTTTGTATGCTGTATCATAAAAAAAATACAACAAAAAAATGGTCTAAAAATATATAAAATTTTTTAGGGTGGACACCATTACTTAGGAGTTTGAAAGATAGATAGTAGCCGATTCTCAGACTTACTGAATATGCATAAAAAATGTCATAAAAATCAGTTGAGCCGTTTCAGAGTATGGGAACGAACATTGTGACACGAGAATTTTATATGCATATATAGAGATTATAATTCAGTGGTAAAAACAAGTGGCGCTTCTAACCTTCGTTTTTGGTCTAAAATGATTGTTTGTATCTGTTTGTTTTCTTGAATTTTTTTTAAGTAAGTTAAGTATTCTATGCCTGACACACACTATCAAGTATTGTGTGTAATCTAATCTAATTTCCCGGCTGAGACGAACATCGATGTGATGAGCATTTGGTGTTGTGCTTAGGTCTTGGGTGTTTAAAATTTGTATTTATATGTCTATCTATTTATAATATGTATGTATATCCGTTGTCTAGTACCCATAACACAAACTTCACCAGCTTAGCATGGGACTCGGTCAATTGGTGTGAAATGTCTTTAAAAAAAAAAAACTATGCATTAGATCGGGTATGCACCCGATGCAGGTCCTGATCAACCGTTGTCACTTAGATACAGATTGTATCCAACCATCGCCGGGATTCAAATAGCATATCCTTAGGATTGAAGGTCACGCGCCACTAACAATGCTCTCAATACTCATTAATAAACTTGGATTAAAAGTAAATCCCTGTTATTCCAAACAAACAGCGCAACTTTTCAAATATTGAATTAGATCGAATCGGAAATTTTCCTACGATTAATTTAATTTCTCGAAAACGAGCGATTAATGGAGGCTTCGGGTCGAACCTGTCACACATAAAAGCCGTTTTACGATCAATTCCGCCGCAAATGTTCGTTAAACGCTGTAATTTCTGAAAGATATTTTTTGCGATTTTATTAAAACCCCGTGAAATAATGTGCTTATACAATCTAGGTTCTGAATCTGCTGATGTGTTTGAGAGAGAGGGATTTGAGAACTGGCAGAAAGCATTTAATATGTATTGGTTTTTTGACGTTCACAAGTGTACACTGTTATCTATATAAATAAATGATCTTGATATGATTTGATTAAAATATTAAAATTGTAATTAAATTATGCTTATATAGCAGTCTGCTTGAGGGGCAGGAAGATTGTAACAACAATAGCAAGAGCAGATCGGAGACTAAAGGAATGATTACGTATACGAACAACTGTTTTATAATAATTATTTTATCAAAGGATTGTCGATGGAACCTGACTTGTATTTTATTATGATTAACATAATTGAAATGTTTGTTTGAATGATTTTTTTATGTTACTGGCTGTTAGGGGAAAACTGGCCCGCAAGTGCGTTGCCGGCCTTTTAAGAATTAGTGCACACTTTTTTTGAATCACACTAAGTCAAATTGGTTCAGAAATACAACTCCTACGTTTGAATTTAATACAGACTTTGATGATCACTATTTGACGATTTCACTTCGATAGATTACAATCTACCGAATAATAATACGTTAAATTGTAAGCAGTACGTTGAGGTTCACAATCTTTCGCCAGTTCACAATCTTGCGAGATAGATTACAATCTAACGGTATTTACAATTTTACGGTGACATACACATGTAAATAATATGTCTTTTTACTTAGTATATTTAAAAATGCTTAGAATATTTGCCCATTTATATAATAGCTGAAGAGATTTATTTTATTTTCTATTTAACTCGTAGAGATAGTAATAAATGATGAAAGACATCATTAATGTAGACTGCATCATTAATTCTGGTTTTTGCATATTGGATAATGCGATAAGGTCCATTAATCCAGGACATTACAGCAATTAGTGCGATACCAAGCCGCAATATAAGATTTAATATGCAATTACGATTTCACTCCTCTAGGGCTTAAAATGTATCAGAGGAGCTCTTTGTAAATAGGGACTTTAGTAACGTTTTTGTTTCTGCAAAGCTACCCTCGATTGGAGTTGGTATTCTATAAGTGATTCTAATAATCCATATATATATAATACAAATTTCTTTTAATAGACACTAGTGTAAGCCTAGTGGCTAGTGTTGCGTTCCAGGCCTTGTGAAATAATGAATATTTCTATGTGATCATTTTATACTAGGTCATACGGAGAAGAAAACATGTTAAAATCCCGATTAGACCCGAAAATCAACAGTGTCTGATATGCACAGGCCGCATTTCTGGTTTTTCAGAAACAACAATGCCACATTGCAATACTGCCAGCATTAAAGTTATACTGGAACCAAACTTTTAAAATTTATTTAAATTTTGTATTTGTCATATTTTTAACTATTATTATTGTTATAACTATATAGGTTAAGTATATCGTAAGTTATGTATATTTGTGTGATAAAGAAACGTATAAATATCAGGTCTGACAGACGAAACTTGTTCCATGGTAAAAAAACAGTTATTATTTTATCACCATAATTTGCAAGCATGAAGCCACAAAGCAAGTGAACGAAATCACCAATCTATTGGCGTTGAAAATGAAATCAAACTTGTAAATTTTGATAAAAATACGAATAAAAACAACCAAGAGACCGTTCTTGTTCAGAACAAGAAAACCTAACCTAACCAACCCAAAATAACCCTGAAGAAATGTTTGAAAGTTCAAGTTTTGTAAGGAGATACAACTTCTTAATAAGTTGTGTTGTAATTAGCAGCGAGAGCTTGTGTTTTGAAAAATCTCAATCTTTTTATAACCTTTAAACTGTAAACAGAGAAAATTCTATACACAATGTAAAGTTAATTTTATTAAATTATTATTGATGATGTTTTTTTTTAAATTTCAATAAACAGTTATTGTCGTAGATATAGTTGGATTTATAAGAATAATAAGTAATAAATATAAGACATAATGTATTATCGATAATGTAACATCTAATATGCTCTACCCACGCGTAATTGACTTATAAAACTTATATCTATGTGGCAGATCAAAAGCTTTTGGCAGATCTGTCTCTTTTCATCACAGCGAAAATACGATTAGAAAGAAAGAAACGAACGAGCAATAAAGGATGATATACCTTAACAAACACACGAAGGCACCATAGAAAATCTTAGTTAAATATACGACACAGTGCACTTGTATTTATTTAATAACAATCAAATCCTTCATACTATATGCACATTATATATCGCTTTTGAAACATTAACGGTGAGACTATAATTGCGTTGTAACATTCGCGTAAGAGCTTCGTTTGATTTCAGCTTTAAGCTCAGTTGATCAGATTGGTGCAGTCGCTACCACAACCGTTTTTATAAAAATATATGCATAATATTATTAGCCACACTTTACTAGTTGTTACTTTATTAAGCGCAAACTATCCACTTTGCGATAGCTATTGTTATTAGATCTTTATAAACATGAAATGGTTTTCTGTTCCTAGCACATGTAATCGATTTCTAGGGCTAAGACTTGCTGGTGTCTTCTTACATCAACCTTTGAGCCTATGATTTCAAGGATCACAGTCGCATGCTAAAGCCACTACACCAGCACTACTCTTATAGTTACATTATAGGTTACAAATAAATACCATAGTTTCTAGATCCTTAATAAAAATATAATACACTTTTTGCGCGTCAGTACATTTACAAAATCAACAAATATAGTTTTCATATTATGCAAATGTCATTGTGCTCAATTTTATACTTTATTAATACGTTTATCGAAATATCGAATTCGCTTGAAATAAAAGAGATATGTAAATTTTACCTTCGGGATGCGTTTCAGCCAATGAAATAAAATTAATTAAGTTTTATTAAATTATTTACACCACTTATTGCGATACAAACAAACAAGAAGGCAATCCATATCTTGCAATGAAAATAGTTTCGAACAATAAACACAACGAACTTGACTAATTAAATTACGTTCTAAAACTTTTTAACCACTTAAGAGGTTTAAAGTGAAAGAAGCGGTTTTAAGAGCGACACCTTCGTTCTGGTGATCCAAAAATTTACGGCGTGTATCAAGCATATACCTACTTGCTTATAAGTAGGTATGGCTCTATGGATCTAAGAAAAAGAGATCAGAGAACAGATACAGATATCTAAGACCAAGTGTTGCCACAATTTTTTTACCTAAGTGGTTTAATGAACAAAATGGGCGTAGCATAGAATAATGTCTGTAATAACAATAGAAATTCAACTAGCCTAATAATAACGCTGGCAGAGTTGGGGGCATTTAGTGGATTTATATTTGTCGTTTGTTTAGCGCAGGTGCCTGTCAGGTATCAATTTTTTAATTTCATACCAAAAAATTAGGAATAAGTATGCATTTATTGTAAACAATAAAATAATAATATTTTAACAAATATGTTCTAATAAATATAGAAATCAAGGTATGGTAAAATTCTTTTGACAAATTACGTATTTTTATGTGAAAGCTCGTCGTGGTAAGTTAGTAATAAATTTTTGGCTGAAGGCTTGATGAGGCTTTGCGTGGTCAAAGCTTGAAAAATAATATACCTAAATCCTATGAATGATTCTATACATTGGTAAAAACCGCAATATGTCTAAGTAAAATCATCATCACTAATGTAAATAAATACTATTAAAAATATAACACTTGTTACTAAAGTTCAAAAATCGAGTCCCTGTGTTACTGCGGTCAGTTGGAAACAAAGGGCAAAGAATGTTGGAGATTTATATCGCTTATGAAAGGAGTATGAGTGTAATGGCGTGTGAGTGTTTCTGACAATGGTTGAAGAAAATTTATTCATTTAAAGTTCATTTGCATGGATTACAAAAATCAAGATTATTTATGATAACAGGTAACAATATAAAAATACAAAATTTAATACTGTTAAAAGTTTCTTACACAACTAAGAACTTACTTATTAAGGAAGATGAATTTTTAGTAGGCTACCTGATAAAAGCCAAGAGGCTGATTGCAGATGGGGGAAAAAATATAAAAAAAGGCTACGGACTAAAAGAGCTGGTGCCAAATCCTTAACAGAGGCAAAAGACGTCGGGTAGATCTGAACCAAAAAAAAATCAAGATCGATCAAGCTTATGATTCGAGGGAAGCGATTTTATTAATGATTTACGCTCCAAGTACTGATAGGAGCGTAAATCATTAAAATAATATTAGTTATTTATTTGATCCTGGCGGTCTTGATTTCATTCATTCCTGGGTGACACCTGGGCTCCTCAGATGTATGCGGAACAGGGATAACCTTCACAAAAAAACTAAAAAGAACCCAGCTGACGAAATTTTAGCAGTGACATATAAAAGATACAGAAAATTCTGTAATTCGTTATTAAAAAAGGCTAGGCGTGAATGATATGAAAGGGATGAAATTAACAAACATAGTAAAAATAGTAGGAAACTCTGGGAGACCATCAATAATAATATTACTCAATACAAAAACCTAGATCATCATCTACAGAACTTTAAAAAAATTGTAATCCACAAGAAAAAGTAAACAGTGTAAATTCATTCCTTGCAAATGTGGGGAAAAACATTGCTACTGGCCTAGATAATTATAATTGTAATTGCTCCTATGTGACCACTACACCACCCCCATTAAAAAATTCTCTTGTCCTCTTTCCCACTGACAAATCAGAAGTAGAGAGCTTGGTGATGAATCTGCGAGATAAATGTGCTGTTGGTAACGATATGATATCTGGCCGACTTCTCAAGCAACATGTCAAAGTTTTGGTCCCACCCATCACTTACATATGCAACCTCTCCATGGAAACAGGTGTGTTTCCGGAAATCTACAAGAAAGCTCTCATAACGCCTATCTACAAGGGAGGTGACAGAAGTCTTGTAGACAACTATCGGCCTATCTCCTTACTTCCCATCCTGTCCAAAATCTTGGAACGATTATTGAACAGGCGATTGGTTGATTTCCTCGACAAACACAATATTATTTCAGACTCTCAATATGGTTTTCGTTTCGGTAGGTCTACTGATGACGCAGTTCATAGCTTGACCGATTTTATTGTTAGGAATATGGACAGGAGGGAAAAAGTGATTGGTGTGTTCATTGACTTGTGAAAAGCGTTTGTCACAGTTTCGGAAGAAATCCTCTTGCACAGAATGGAGAGGTTGGGCATCAGGGGTATACCTCACCAACTCTTCACGAGTTACATGTCTGAACGCACGCAAGTTGTGAGGGTGAGAGAGTGGACTAGCATCGAGTTACCTGTCACCTTCGGTGTGCCGCAGGGCAGCGTTCTTGGACCCACATTGTTCCTCATTTACATTAATGAATTATGTGGGATGAACCTGAGAAATGGAAAAATTGTGGCCTTTGCTGATGACGCAGCCTTAGTTTTCCATGGTCAAGATTGGTTTGAGGCCTTTCGACATGCTCAGCGGGGTGTGAATTTGGTATCGGATTGGCTACATCGCAGTTGTCTGGCCCTTAACACCGAAAAGACCAAATTCATGACCTTCGCAATGTCGAAGCGTGACATTCCTTCTGGTCTGGCACTTGTGTCGCATGCTGGTTCATGTCTGACCGGGGAGCACTGCGGGTGTCCAAAGCTCAACTCCGCAGGCACAGTGAAGTACTTGGGAGTCATGCAAGATACCTATCTAAATTTCCAAGCTCATATTGACCTACTGGCAGGTAGAATTAGAAAACTGATTTATGTTTTCAAAATTTTGAGGCACATTGCTAATAACACAATTATAAAAATTGTCTACCTGTCGCTAGGTCAATCCATTCTGAGCTAGGTTAGTGCCTCCCTTCCCTTCATTTGTCCCACCACAGAGGTATACTGACATTGGGAGGTACTCTCTGTGCGTCAAACGTTTATTCTTGCCACAATTTTACGCAAGCACTCACTTATCAATTATGACCAACACCTTAAAGATAACAAGCGTAGAAAAGGCATAGTGTGCACTTCAAAGCCCTTTCGCACAAGTTTTGCCCAGAAATTATTCTGTTTTTTGGGGGATTACTTGTATAATAAGATCAACTCTTCCGTTTCCACATATCCCCTAACTAAACATGAGTGCAAGAAGACGGTTGCACTGTGGCTACTGGACCTCAACTATGAGGAAACAGAAAAAATGCTGACAATAATCAAATAGTTGAGTTTAAAGTTGATTTCAAACTTTGTTAATAATAGGGAATAAATTTGTAGTATAATAGTTTTAGCTTTATTAGATTTACACTTAAGTAATAAATATAAAACATACACAGACACACACCCACACACATACATATAATTTACACATATACACATACCCCATGTGGTTTCCTTATATATTATAATGTATTGTATTGTATAAGATCTTCTGTCGATCCGTAGTGGTGGAGGCCTGGAGGCAGGACCTGTAACACAGGTACTCTTACCTTTAGCAGGCATCAGTTTCACACAGACTAGCTTTTTCCATTAACAGAAGTAAAAATATAAATGTCACTTGCCTATGTCCTAAGTTTAAGTTTTTGTGAGAAAATAAATAAATAAATAAAAAATAAATAAAATTTCTCTCCAATAGCAGGTACGGTGCAAGGTATCATTAGTTAAAAAATGTATGTCGGAGCTTTAGCGATTGCTTAGGCTTTAGAATGACCCCTGTTTGCCTTTTTGAAAGGCTTCAGAGGGCCTAAACAATTAACGGGTCTCAAGTAACTCGAGTGATTTACAAAAGTATTCATGACTCTTCCCTAAGCTAATTGGTTTGAAGCTCGTAGTGTGAAGTAACGCTAACTTTGTATGAACAAAAATTGCCTTGAAGTTAAAATGTGAACTTCACACCACAAAGCTTTAAAAAGTGTATTTCCATTGGTCGTTATCTGTTTAACGGTTTCCTATATTAAACGTTTAGTTACGTCTTAACTATAATACTACATTGTCCCGGATAGCCATAAAGGCTGTGTAAATCTGCAGTAAGAGTGTGACCACAGCGCGTAAACTGTTTCATTACTAAGCGAGACGTAAATCCTATCAATAGTGTAATAATCTCTCGAGACGTAAATCCTATCAATAGTGTAATAATCTCTGTAGTAATTCTGCTATAAGGACAGTATTATATTTTTAGTCTCATTTTTCAAGACCGTGCGGTGTTGGCCTAGTGGCTTCAACGTACGACTATCATTCCTGTGGTCGTAGGTTCGATCCCCGGTTGTGCCAGTCGACTTTCTGTCTATATGAGTATTTAATACTCGCTGCTACGATTAAGAAAAACATCGTGTGGAAACTGGCATGCCTTAGACTCACAAAAGTTGACGGCGTATGTCAGGCTAAGAAGGCTGATCATCTTTTCGCCTATTAGAAAAAACAAAAGTTCACGAAATAGTTACAGAAAGTTAGGAAAGGTGCGATTTTTTTGACGCCGAGTGTATGTAAAAAAAACATTTTTTTTGCATAATTTTAGAGCTTACAATTAAAATTAAATGAAAAATATTACATTATTATATCTTATTTTTGTATTTCATATTGCATTTATTTTCGATATATTATAGAATTTTCTCCTATTACTTTGTTCAATATATCATTTTTTTCTTAACTGAAATGTTATATAGACTGTATTCCGTACAGCTTGTATTTCACGCGATGCATAAAAATTTACAACTTCCTTCCACACGTCAGGAAACATGTTTCATTTTACGATATTGCAAATGTGCGCACTTAAAGCTGCGCAAGAGTGTTACTAAGTAATAGATTTCTCAAGTAGGTGTTAAACATAGATACCCTGGAATTAGTATAATGTTGTGGAACATAAAATGCTTAAAATAATCAATTTATCAAAATTGTAAATCTATTGTAATAATAATATAATAATAATATTTGTCTTTATCAAAAAATATATTAAACTTTAATCACTTACTCAAACTCACGACCTGAAGGTTGAGTGTCACTCATCTAGCCACGAGTCTTGCACAACTCTTAGAGTTATATTACTAATCCATAATTGAGAGAAAACTTAAATTCTATATCTCTTCTATATTCTTAGTTTACTCTTTTATAGAAAACTAGCTGTTCCACCCGCATCAATTCGGTCTTAGCACGACTATTGCCTAAAGCTTTACTCGGCAAATAGAGTTTTAAATGCAAAAAGAATTTTGTTTTGTTAGACATTGATGCCTTCTGTAGTACATCACTTTGCTCTGTTGTCGATGCTACCGTAATTTCGTACAGAACCTAACTTTTTTTAAATATTCTATAGCTCATGTTTATTTTTATTTTATTTATTAACACTTTGTTCCATACAGATAATATAATACAGTTGAATGTTAAATGAAAAGGAGATAAGGCAAGCGCAAGAAGCACAAAAATACATAAGATTTATAAGTTATTTAGAAAGAACTAATGAATCAAAACAAAGCAATTTAAACATATGTAAACAGTGAGCAGTGACAATATTGAAAAATATATTAAATCTAAGAATACATCAGTTCAGTCCTGTATTTTTGGAGCCTATTCAATGCAAACAAACAATTAAATCTTTCCTCTATAATAATAGTGTAGATTAATTATTGTCTATTTAATATTCTTATATCATCACAAAAAGAAAAAAAATACAGCTTTATTAAAATTATTCGTTATTCCAAATAAGTTATTAACCCTTTGCTTAGATCCGTAATCTACAACCTAACTCAAATTTAACTTTAGTTTCAAGAACTGTCATACATTTTACTATATACAGTTACACATATTTCATAATGTTTCTGACAAGATAGAAACTGGAGATGTGAATTATTATATCGGCTGAAAACAAATTAGCAAAATAAGATGAATGTGAGGCAAATTAATTTATGGAAATGGTAGAATAAATCCATTAAAAGCACTTAACTTGTCGTATTTACATAAGACCTAAGAAAACACTTAAGAGGGTGCAGCCGTGAGAAGGCGAGATTTCGATATTTTAGTGACTTTTGACATGCTACTTTTCACATAATCGAAGCTTATTAAATAAAGAAATGTACAATTATGTAAACATAAAGTCTTATAGAAGTGTACTGCAAAGGAAAATTTTGGTATTTAATAGTACATCTTTGTTTAATTTGTCATTTCTTAAAAGCAAAATTTCAAAAGCGCTCGTCAGAGCTCACTTTGAGATATGAAATTACCATTAAGCTATGTAAATACATTTTTTTAAATATTTTCGTAGGACAGAATATATAGTCTATTGGTGAACCACAGCGGAAAATATTAAAAATTATATATTTTAATAATTACGCACCCATTTTTATAAATGACTTATTATACGATTTTGGAAACAGCTTTTTATGAGAAAAGCCCGATTTTATTCGTTAAAACTATTTTGTATCGATTAACTGAGGATGAATAAATAATAAAAGTAAATTTACATAATTATTATACGACGATAGTTATTACAAACTATTATTGAAAATGGCCTATATAATTACGCGCACGGGCGAATGTGATTTAGTACGCGCCGGGTCATCCCAGAGGGTGGACGTATCGCTCATTTCCCGCGCGTCTAAAAGTTGATTGACCTTACGTACGACCGAGGTTCAAAAGGAGTATAGTGCGTCATTGGATTTGATACTTTAGTAAGTAAAATTTCTAGTTAATGTTTCTTTCGAGTTGTCATATCGCAATTTTGCTAAAAAATAATATTATTACAGGCATGGGTAACAAACGCAAAAATATAGTTGCAGTAGAAATGCGAAGTCTGCAGCGAACGCCAGGCAATCAAAAAGGTAAATTAATTTCGCGATATTTTTCTGTCATTTACAGGTAATTTGGTATGTAAGTAAAATCTGTTCATCGTTACTGTTTAGTAAACAATTACGGCGTACTGACAACCAAAGACAATATAATATATTAATATCTTGGTTGATGAATAAGAATAATTTATTAGTTTTAAACATAGTATAAAATTGGTGTTACAATATCAACAGAGTTCGCATGTTTAGCTAAAATAATAGCATGTAAATCACAGATATAGATGTACATAGATAACGCAAGTATCACGATTTGTATTGAAACCAAGCGTGCCGACTTTTTAATACCTATTGTGACGTCACAGCCGAAATTTAGTGACGGGAAATCCAAACCGATTCAAAGACACCGATGCCGCCGATGCCACTAGTTACTAGCTTTGCTACCAGCTTACATTATACCGTTAGTCTTTTCTTATGACGCGCGTGGACTGAAGTTAGCGGCGATCGACCTTGACGCTTGGTCGGGGTTCGGACACGCGAAGTACATGCATTTGCGTATTCTATGTAAATCTATATCTGTGATGTAAATATTCATTACATATACAATAGTATTACATTTAAAAATAAAATAAAAATATGTCAATTAATTTCCAATATTTATAAAAGTAACGTCAAAAAATAAGTATTTAAACAAACAAATGTTTGTTTAAATACTTATTTTAATAATGTTATAATAATAAAACGTTTTCCAGGAGAAAGATTAACGAGGAAAAAAACCAACGTACTCATGAATCTCCTGACAATAACGACTCCTGTGTTGATTCAAAAAATAATAATCGTGACAATGTAAGTATTTACTATCAGCTAGTATAATTAGCTATTCATACTTAAATTTAAATCAGTATATATTTAGCAGTCATCTGGGTAAATTAATCAGTAAATTAGAGGCTTTTACTAAACCCCGGTTTCCAATTAAATCATTGTCTAATAACCAGCCAAGTAATTGAGCGCAATATTAAACCAGATGGCTGAATGTCGTGTAGTCATTTATATTAAATCAGATACCTATTTATGGATTTGTGATGTTTGGGTAAGGTGACCAAGTAAGTTGTACGCAATGTAACTTGGAGGTATCTCCAAGTTTTCCTACTATTTTATTATTATTTAAAATTAAATGTTAATCCAGTTCTTTATTTTTTTTAATAGGAATTATTTGATGCACTCATATCGGATCTGGAAAAAATAGATGAGAAAAAACAAAATATACATTTAGAAGAAACGGCAAATATTGAAGAGTTTGAATTGGTATATAACGTTGGTCACTATATCACGTAGTCACGCTGTCTGCCATGCGTAATTCAATTATTAATCTTGATTACTGATTTCAGGAAGTGGAGCCACAAAAACATATCATTCCTCCATATCAAATTATAGGAAGAAGGATTGTTGATTTCATGTATTTCTTTGATCAAATCAAAATCGTAGCTAACCATAATCCTGGACTCGGTTGTTCAATAAGTAATGTTGAAATTGTCAAAGAAATACTTAATGGCTTAGAATCGACAATCCACTTCAAATGTACAATGTGTAACAAGAAATTTAATGTCACACTATGCAATAATAATTTTCCAAAAGAGATGACCACAAACCATGCTGCAGTGACTGTTTGTAAATAATAAAATCTAAAAATGTAATTTATGATGTATCATTTACCCAATACTAGTTTGATAAAAATTAAAAAGTTTCATGGGGGCACACACACGTGACCGTGTATATCAAAGTATCAATATTATTTTATCCTACTATTCCACGTTCGAGATAGCGCTTACGCACACAGACGCATTTTGTTGTTGTGTAGCTCGTCTCGCGTCGATTTTGACTTGGCTGAATTGGGATAAGCGCTCTTAATATATAAATTAAACTCGCCGATAAACAAATTAAATTAACCTTTAAAGTAACTTTATTTGAATTTTATGATTCTCTCCGCCACTCTTTTTAATCGCCATTTTTTTGTTTTACAAAATGTTTGTAAGGAGCTGCAACCATTACACCATGTCCCTTGTGACATTTTAAGTAATTAATAATTATAACATAAATTAAAAACAAAGATTTGTCCTCTATCAGCAGAAGGCATGGTGAAATAGGAGCACGCACTTACATTCTCGTGGGAACAACACGCAAACACATAGTCGAAATAACCAACATCACCGCATACACGAATTCAAGTACGACCACCAGTAAGTATAAGACGTATTTAGCTTCAGAGACATCCATTAAATCATTACTAATGGTTGATTACACATCTAAATATGAGAGCAACTCTGGTACAGTATTTAATATCTCTTTTAGCTTCCGATTGGATTGAATTGTTACGGGTAAGGAACACTAGCAGTCTTACTGGCAGGCTTGTTGTTTTGAGATTTTACTTATAGAATGTTCAGAAATTCAGAGGACGTCTGAATTAAATGCTTTACTTTAAAATTCGCATAGCCGTTGATAAATATCTACAATAATATTAATTATTATTTTTGTAAAATACATAATTGAAATAAAAAAAAATATATATTTATATTATGACTAGCTGATCCGGCAAACGTCATTTTGCCATGTATATAATTTATAATAAAAAAATAGGGGTTGATCGTAGAGGGGTGAATATTAGGGGTTGTATGTATTTTTTAATGTTGTATCATAAAAAAATAAAAAATAAGTAATTTATCTAAAAATTAAAAAAAATAATTTAGGGGACTACCCTTAACATTTAGGGGGATGAAAAATAGATGTTGTCCGATTCTCAGACATACCCAATAAGCACACAAAATTTTATGAGAATCGGTCAAGCCGTTTCGGAGGAGTTTAACTACAAACACCGCGACACGAGAATTGTATATATTAGATTAAGTAGGTACGTATTTATACTAAGAATCAATATTTGTCATTATAAACTGTAACAAAGTTATAAAATAGTACCAGCATGTTTATTTGAAAACTTAATAATTAATAGACCATGCAGATTAAAGTTGGCAGTTGTTTGGAATATAAATTAGTTTAGCGTTTTCGAAACATGTTAATTTTACAATTGTTTATTAAATTTAAAATTGTTTGACACGATTTATGTTTTCGTACTACTTGTAGTTTACGCTAGCTATCTTGGATTGAATTAAGGTGGGTTTTAACTCTAGGGAAATCGGGTTTTTCCGAGTTCACTATGCAACTCGCTTGTTTACTAACATAAATTAGGAATTTAATATAATTATTTTGTCCCATTTGGTGTCGAGACCCTTGGTCCGTTGGGTCCTAGCGCTTTAAGGCTTTTTAAAGAAATTTCAAAAAGGTTAGTCGACATCACTGGAGACCGAAGAGCTGGCAGCTACCTCGGACAAAGAATTAGTCTAGCGATTCAAAGGGGGAACGCTGCCAGTATCTTCGGAACCTTGCCTTAAGGGGGAGTCCATTTAATAATATATTTCCTTTATAGAGACTCCTTTTAATAATATATTTTAGTTATTATATTTTAAGGTTAGTTTTTGTTTTAATTGTTCTTCTGTTTTGTGCATTTGTATGTTGGAAATAAAGCATTAACATAAATTTATTATTTCATCACTTCTATTTTATAATAAGTATGTAATTTGTTTAAGACTTATTTATACCATGAACATTAATAAAGCCCCTTCTATAGATCGTATATATGAAAACCCCCAATAAACCTGGCTAAACTGTAAATCTTTTTCCTTACTCATAAAGGAAGGTTTACGACGAACTCAACCCCAATATACGCAGAACCTTTAACATTGGTAATTAAGAAAACTCTTAGTTTTTATATAGCTCCAGATTTATCGTATTAAGTAAAATCAGATACAAAACTGCCTAAAAAGGCATTTCGTCTATAATGATATTATAAAGAGTTTTACAGGTTGTAGAATCTCTGGTTTTACTGAAATGATTTTGAAAATTCTTTTACCAATAGAGAGCCACGTTATTTGTTAATGTCAAAGTTATAGTGGTAGTTGCATTTGCAAAGTAGGGGAATAAACAGTGTCACGAAAACATTTCTTACGAAAGCTGCCTTAACGATGTGAGATATATGATGGAGTTCAAGACAAATGTAAAGCCTTGATAATGCCTATAAAAATGCTGTCTATTAAAAACTACTGCACGGAATTTATTTCGTAATTTTTTATATCTCTAATGATTTATTAGGAAGATTTAGGTAGATATTTTTTCAAGGTTTACGGGTGACGGTTGCGCATGCAAGTTTTTAATTTTCCTTATTTCCTAATTTTACAGTAACTTAATACTAATACAATAGAAAACTAAACTAAAAACAAAACAAGTAAAAACTTTCAACCTAAACCTCTAACTAATTATAAATAATGCAAATCTAGTGAATTCAGCCAATGTGCAACGATATATATCCGTCTCACAAGCATTAATATGTAGGGTGCGCAAGACACGCGTAAATGGTTCTTCTCCGAGTAAATTTGTACGCGCCCGAGGCACTGCCAGCAATTGCGACCGTTTACCACGCCGAGTGTGGTTACTTGGCACATCCATATTTATACAGCTCTATGATTCGGTGCTTTTTAGCAACCAGTCAGACTGTTACATCAATTTAACTATTGATACATCATATGATAGAGGTTATGATTAGAGACTTTTGAAATGTGTACGCCATATTCGCAGAGTTAGAATTTGCAATACGCCGATAGATTTTTTTCAGTGAATGTATTCTTTTGGAAAATTATTTTAGTCATATACTGACTTCTGAATATAAGAAATGTGTAATATTACATTAATCCTATTTTCATAGTTTAAAAAAATTACATTCAACCAGATTCATTTATTAAGGCAAATTTTGACACTGATGCTTAGTGTTTTTTTATGGGACAAAATAAATAATTGTAAAAGTAATGCAATGCAGTTGGATGACAAGTTTTCTATTTCACACCGTACCAATAGTCAAAACGTAATTTTTAAAACGTACTCGCAAGTCCCTTGACATTAAGATTGTCTATGGGCAATCACTGAACATCAGATGAGCCTCCTGCCCGTTCTATAAAATAATTATATGAAAAATATCTCCGACTTTTTTTTTATAGAACAGGGGGCAAACGGGCAGGAGGCTCACCTGATGTTAAGTGATACCGCCGCCCATGGACACTCTCAATGCCAGAGGGCTCGCGAGTACGTTGCCGGCGTATAAGAATTGGTACGCTCTTTTCTTGAAGGACCCTAAGTCGAATTGGTTCGGAAATACCCCAGTGGGCAGCTGGTTCCACAAAGTGGTGGTGCGCGGCAAAAACTGCCATGAAAAACGCAAAATTTAGATGAAAAAATCCTGTGTTAACAAAAGGAAGTCAAACTTGCCACCTGATGAAGAAGAGGGTTTTTGTACAGAATCGACAATCCTAAACTAACACACTGACAATCCGAAACCACTCTACCGTCATTTTACAGAATTTTGAGCGAGGCTTGAGTCCGGCCCTCGCAACCACCGGTCTTCTCAGTAGCAACGGACTCCCCGATACTACAACATTAGAATCGCTATATATGTTATCAATTGGAAAAACATCGTTAGCGCGATCTAGACCTAGGATTCCTATTGGTTCAATACACGCGTCACTGTTACGCTTTGTGAGCAAGAACTCGCATTACAATTAACATCGGCTCACACGCAAGTCATTGGGTATGAGGCGTTAGAAGTTACTTCACATTCATCATATTTGTATAAAAGAAAATTGATGTCATTATATGGCTTGCTTTGATTTAAAATCCTGTATCAGAGTGGTCAGTTATAAACATTGTTTTAATCTTAATATATATAAATTACGTGTCACGTTGTTTGTCCGCTATGGACTCCTAAACTACCGAACCGATATCAATCAAATTTGCACACCGTGTGTAGTTTGATCCAACTTAAAAGATAGGATAGCTTACATCTCAATTTATACCCGCAATATTATTTTATTGCAAATATTTGTTTATTATTTGATACAATTCTAACAGATGGCGCTGTGTTAAAAGTACCAACATTTCACATAAGCTATCTAACTTTCACATAAGTTATCCTATCGTTTCCCTTGAATAGTTTACTACTATGTAATATAACAAAAACCTTAGCCACAGCAACGCTTGGCGGGTCTGCTAGTATGTTTATATATTTACTAGCAGTCTATCCTGACGTACGGCACATTTATGTTTTTATTTTGTAATTATAATAAATATAGCCTATGCTAGTCAGAGATGAGGAAAAAATTGGAAAGAGTTTTTAATGGTTTCAGAAGTTTTTGAGTTTATTAGTTATAAAAATACGAATATTTCATTTTTAATATAGATGCTACGGCTTTGTCAGGCTCACTACTAATACATAATATAATATTTTTTTTATCGCCATTAAATAATAACTTTACATTAATGGCATAATTTTCTGTTTTTTTCAAGTGTATGTGACCTGAAAATTGTATGTTTATGTGTATTGTATAATACAAAAATATATAACAATAGCAGCAACCCCAGGAACTTCGTTACGCCTTAATATATTATTTTTAATTAGCCTACCCTTTTAGTAGCTACATACCAACACATGCAACATTTTGCTTTATTACCCCATTACTATTTACCTAAGTACAAAATAATATTAAATATTTCAATGTTTTTTTTTCATTTCTGTCCATAAAAACTAGATTCCTCAGAGTTCCTTTGAGTTTTGTGCTTAGAAACATATTTTGCGATTAATTTTTATTACTATAGATTTAAAGAATATTCGAAATCAAAAGCTTAAATTCTGGCCGGCAATTTGAATACGTTTGCCAGCATTTTGTCAACGCATTGGCCTGTTTGTATGCAATTTACCGTTTGACAATGATATATGGAGGCAGTCGACGATGAATTTCAATTATGTGTGAACTAGTCAATATTGCGTTATGAGTGTTGTTATTTGATTTTCATATTATGTGGTGAGTTGAATTGAATTAGTTTCTAATATAATTTGTTTATATATAAAACCTGTCCTGACTGATGCATTAACTTAGAATTTAAATTAATTAATTAATTAATTAGGGATATAACTTTTAAAATTCGGTTTAAATTTTATGTAAATGTAATTAGTTTAAACTATCTTTAAATACCACCAAGTATATATAAGGGAATAGGAATTAATATCAAAGGAGATTATTTATTTATTTACAAAAGCTTGGCTGACTGATAAATTGGTACATAAACAAAAGAAAAATACAAGATTGAACAATCACTTTTAAACAAAAAACAAACACGGAAAGAAAAAAAACTTAATTATAGGAAAATTTATTTGAGCAACTATTAATATTCAAAGTACTTGAAGTAGCAAGCATTAAACATGTATTAAATAAGTAGCAACAAGTAAGTTTTTTACAATTGAGTTAGTTACTCGACGAGAGTACTCGGTCGAACTGAAACATCATGAGAAAACCGGCACAATATGCTGACCATCTTGCCCAAAGAAATATATTTATACCATATGATTACTTCACAGAATGGTGACAGTCAGGTTGGCTGACCAAATTTGTTATCGCAATCAAACTATGCGCCATATTTCCTATTTGATACTATTTACTACCTTCAAAGACGCATTTGGTACCTCTGCATTAAATAACATAATAAAGAAATAAAGTGGCCAGGTTGGCTGACCACTATCATTTAATTGGGTCACCACAGAATGCTCCACTATTATTTATATCTTAGATGATAGTCGAAGTCAATACACATTTATATAGGTAATTTAATAATACTCATAAAATAATTAATTAATTAAATAATTCTAAGTTTACATTTCGTCACAGTCCCATGATTTGGCATGAAACTGCCCGTCTCTCTTTTGATCCGCCAACTATTTTACAAGCTCTAATTATAAGATGTTACTCCAAATGACTCTAATTAATAATTAGTGTGTAGTTGCTATCACCGTAGCATGGCGAAATGGAAGCACGCACTTACATAATACATAGAGAAAAAGGCGAACACATTTAGTGACAAAGAAATTACTTTTAAGTTACTGATAACCAATTAAGTGATACGTTGTAAGTGTAGTAGTAGTAGTGTCCTAACAAAAAAATTATTTCGACCATATCATGATGTTATAGCCTTCGTGGGTATGTGTACTTAAAACCCAATTTTTTGTTAGAAGATTAATATCGCGTACGTTTTTGTAGATATTGATGTCTTCTATTAAACACACACATCACTTTGCTCTATTGTCAATAGTTTTCGCAGCGATTGCGATATAGGAATTTAATGGTATTTTTTTCATATTATCGAAGTTTTCATACGGATACCCAACTATTTTGAAAATATTTTATAGCCTTTATACGAATTTTTCTAAATCGGTCCAGTAGTTTAGGAGCCTATTCAATGCAAGTAAACAAAGAAAGGAACAAATACTCTAAATTATATTAATACAGATACTTACTAAGTTAGGCGAGAAAATAACTTTCATCGCCTTTTAATTCCTCGTTAGTAACAATACGGATAAACTCTTGTTTCCAATTAACATCTATTTGTAAAGATAGCACCATAATTCTACTTTAATTAAAAATCTAAAGCGAAGTAATAAAGATTGGAATACCTGTTCTTTTTACATTCTTTGTAACCATAGATTTATGCCTGAATTACTTGTAATGCAATATTACGAAAACGAAATTAATTAAATTATAAAATATACCCTAATATATTTCATAGCTAAATGTTTGTTGTTTGGAATAGGTAAATAAGTATGGATATGTTAACGTAAAATTGTAAACACCGTTAGATTGTAATTTATCTCGCGAAATTATAAACTGTCGAAAGATTGTCAACCTCAGGGTACTGCTTACAATTTAACGTATTATTATTCGGTAGATTGTACTACACTAACATAGTTATCATTCAAACTTCTTTGGTCAATTACAGATTAATTTTACTTCCCAACAATTTCATATAACTACCGAATAATAATACCTTAAATTGTAAGCAGTTCGTTGAGGTTCACAATCTTTCGACAGTTTACAATCTCGCGAGATAGATTACAATCTAACGGTTTTTAAAATTTTACGGTGACAGATATAAGACGTCGCAAAATTGGAGCAAGCTGAAATGATTAAATTTAAATAGAAACAAATTGGCGAATGATTCTTCAAATTCAAAACTATATCAAGAGTACTATTATATCCCCAAAGCCCATAATGTACAACGCCAATAGCGACATAAATAAGTATCCCGACGGTCGTTCTAGTTATCTAGCTGATGTAACCTTGGCAATCAAGCAGTACATTGAGACGGGACACAACTCATTATTCAGATCTGGATCATTGTCTCTGTAAGGTCTCAGGTAATAACTATACACTTAGTTTATTCGAACGTTGGAAGTGTTACTTATACATATAATATAATAATAATAAAGTATACATTTGTAGTATTACTCTTTATTAAGCGAATATAGATTTTTTATTTTCTTTTATTCTTATTTGTGGCCTTGTTGGTGCTGCCATATAAATAAAAAAATAAAAATAATAAATCAGTGACGCTACAACCAGTGAGGACTGGGCCTCAGATTTCGATATGTGTTTCATAATCATATGTCAATCTAATAGGTATTAGTAGGTGATCAGCCGCCTGTGCACCACACGCCGTCGACTATTTGCCTCTAAAGCAAGCCGGTTTCCTCACGATATTTTTCTTCACCTTTCGAGCGAATGTTAAATGCGCACATAGAAAGAAAGTCCATTGGTGCGCGCAGGGGATCGAACGTACGTCTTCAGGGATGAGAGTCGCACACTGAAGCCACTAGGCCAACACTAAAAAAAAATTAACATACCCAAATTGCGACTAACTTTCTACGAAAAAATAACACCTATTTACACCTACACTTATCTAAATAAACCCTTTGAATAGAACCACTCTGTTTTCACTTTATATAAATTAATATTTATTTCAAGTATCCTTCATAAAATTTAATAACATCGTTATCTCAAATATTTATCTGGCTTAATTTGTTGAATGAAATCAGATAATTTGTGAAGCCAGTCGAGTGTAATGAGACCGAGTCCAATTAAAATATTTTAATGATTTTTAAGCCTTTTGTCGATTTATTGTGTACCAGTTTTTAAGGGTTCGTTCTAATAAACTGGTATGAATTAGTTATAAGTACCAGTGGCAGCATAGTGATAGTTTGATAACTGACTGTGCACTTATGGATTTTTAATCCTTTTTAGCTTTGTGTATCAAACATCACTTGTAAGGTAAAGGAAAATTTCATGATTGTTTTAGAGCTACATTTATTTATTGCATGCAGGATCAGAAATTCATTAATGAAATCTATGCATAAATCTGAGCTCCAATAAATGCGAACCAATTCTTAAAAGGCCGGCAACGCATTTGCAAGCCTTCTGGCAATATGACTGCCCATGTTATAATTTAACATCAGGTAGGCCTCCAGCCCGTTTTCCACCTGTTATATAAAAAAATACCACTAGATAGTTATTTTGTAGGCAGCGACAAACTTCTTGTATACAAACAGCTGATTTCGGTTTTATTCGTTGTTTGAAGATCTTGGATGCATTGAATCAACAATATATTTTTAAATTGTTATTTACGAATCGAACCTCTTGAATATGCGTTAAAACGGTTAAATATGTAATGTGAATGTTTCGAATAAATTCTAAGTCCATTGAAGAGTGTCTATTAAGACTAATATTTGTTTTATATTAAAATCCCGTATAATGACGTCGTTTTGTTATAGTGTATTTTAAATGTTAAAATCTTAATATCGTCCTACAATATATCTCTTTAGTTTGCGTAGTAAAGTTTTACATTAATTTTATTTCATTTCATCGTTTTAACGCCCAAGCCGAAATCAATCCTTCAGATCTACAAAGAGATTTTTTTTTTTTTTTTAAATTAAATTTTCATATGTAATACCACAAGAGACGACTATAGTCGTCATGACGACTATATTAATTGTTTGCAACGAACCTATCGGGAAATACCCGATAATTTTGAAGCTCGAGTGGTATTCGGGGGATTATTTTTCCGACCCAAATGTCGGCCAATAGAATTGCACCATGAGACGAAATGTACAGTTAACAAATAAGAATTTCATAATGAATAAAACAACTACTTAATACTTTTCTTGAAGCAACGACCAGAGAAAATTTTCACAAAAAATTTTCAGTATAATACCATGTAGGTTGTACCACGTGACGTCGAATGGTGCAATTCTATTGGCCGATATTTGGGTCGGAAAAATAATCATATAAATTCTGTAGTTCGAGTATAAAACATTTGCTTAACAGCGAAATAATTGTGCGTGTTATTCGATGGTGTGATGATTATCATATATTTTATCTAATGTTATTCACTGAAAACTCCCAATGCACAACAATCCATTGGTTTATGTAATATTGGTAATAGAATCAATATCAAAAAATGTTATCTAAAGGTCCATAACTGTATTGTTTACTTATAAACTCGAATACATTATTCGATACAAAGGTACATAACTGTACATGTGTATATATTTAATTCACCTTTGATATTTTCACAAATAACCACCATTTAAACGAGATCGTCTACTATGAATTCATTACCGATGTTTGACCACACTATCAAACCCTCTGTGGCTTGTACTGTCAACAATTTTGTGGCTTGTTTATTCAAGTCAAATATTTCTTATTACAATGTTAAAGTTTAAAAGTGTAATATGTGTGAAACGAATTAGGAACAAAGTCATGAATGAATACAATGCTGTGGGGTTGGTCGTGATGAAGCTACCTCCCGATATTTTCGTTTATTGTTTAAAAGAAAACCCCCATAGTTGGAGTTCAAACGCACGATATCGTGCGTAACATACCAAGCACTCTTGAAGCAAAATCTTTGTTTTTTTTAATGAGATCACGTAAATATTTACTTTTATGATAACAAGACTTATAGTGTAAAAAGTTTTGTGTAAAAAAAATGGCGATTAAAAAGAGTGGCGGAGAGTTTATTGCCAGTTCTTCTCTCCCGTTCTAAGCCCTTGATTTGGGAACTGGCGGTAAATGTAAAATTAGAAGCATTATTATGTATTTCTTTACTGACGAGTCATAAGTGTACATTATATTACCTATATTATTAAATGATTTTTTACTTTACTTTTACTTTTATAGCAAGGGAAGACTTAAATTTATATTCTGCGTTGTTTTCTTAAGAATGAAGTTCTATTTATATAAACTGCAGTTTTGAAATTAAACCCATTTTAATCCCATGAGTATTTTCTTAACACAATGTTTCATTTGTCTATTCTAACATATAAAAAAGGATTTTAATTCTGTCGAAAGAAGTGTATTATAAACCAAATAAAACAATTATAATGTAGATGTGAACACAACATGTTCAACCTCAATTAGCTGCTGTATTATTTTGAAAAAAAATTGATTAATTTTATGTAGACTGACAATTTTTAAAAACCGAGGGAAACTTATAAAGTCGTAGTATTGTCTTTGATTAACATAACCTTTACACATTTAAAGAAAAAAAGCTTTTACCGGATTAAAGTTATGTATTATTATAAATTTACAATTATTTAACATAATTTTAAATTTATCCGACGTTTCGCGTGCGTCACCGTGACCACGCACGCTTTAAACTTATAAAGTCGGTTAAATGAAATAAAATGAATGAATGATAAATATCGCAGAAATATGGGTGCCAAGTTTTTCACGCATCAAATAATCGACAGAATGTAGCACTTACATCGAATTTGTTATATGTAAACCCTTGAACCCTGGGAAAGGCCGCAATATGGTATTTCGAAAGTCACTTAAACAGAATCTGATCAAGTTTTATACGCGACTTTGTTCGGGTTATTCGAAAATGTTATATTAAGTGAAAGACACAACAATATTAAACTTTTTGGTATGTCGCCCGTAATGGGGTATCTTAGACACATTATTTGATAATTTTTCTTTCAGGCCAGGTTATCCGCCGAGCCTGGCACACACATTATGAGGCTAATTCCGACTATGTGTTCCCATGAGAATGTAAGTGCGTGCTTCTAATTCACCATGCCTCCTGCTGATAGAGTCATAAGTGTACATTATGTTACCTATATGATTAATGTTTTTTTTTTATTTTTTACTTTAATATAAGACTTCGATTAAATACTTGGGCATATACGGACACGAGGCATCATCAACGGACGTCGAGGCAGAATACGAAATCCGACCCGTATCACCTTCTGCGCACGCAAGATACATGTATGTCTACGTCTATGTGTCGTTGAAAGTACAAAGGGACCCACAATTATTGTAATCTCTGTTTCATAATATCAAAGAACATCCAACTATGAAGCTAATGCTCGTTACTCATCGACAATACAGAATTGGAATATTATATAAAATATACTGTGATAGTTATCGGCGCTCCATGCTTAGCCGGCGGGATATTGGCTGTAAGTTTATTATGGAACTTCCTGTTTAATTTGTTTAAAAGGAAATCTTTTTTAGGGGACCTCATAACCTAGCGTTCTTATTAAGTGGCAGCTAGGTGAGGGGTACCGGGTTCGATTCCCGGTTCGAGGGCAAGTTTTAATTTAATTTAAATTTGTTCTCGGCCTTTGGGAGGATTGTGCGGTACCGGGCGAGTGCTTAAACCGTACATGGAGGACACGGTCGAATTTCTAAAAGACAAGCACGAATTATAAAACATCCTATACTTGACGCTGGCTAATGCATAAATCGTGCCAGAGCCATTAAAAAAAAAGAAAAGGATATTTTTAATAAACACTATAAAAAGTTTTAGTTTATATGCTTCTATAGCGACACCAAACTCCGGCTACCAATTACTACGATGACATCATACTCTGAAACGCGCTAACAAAGTTATTCCGACCGCTGAGGAAGGACAACTTCCTGCCTTTAGTCATTGGGATCTTCGGGCCAGTTAGTCATTATATTGGTCTAACTTTAGGTCCTTAACTTCTCTAACTTATTAAACCTTTAAAAACTTATACATAATTGTACTAAGCATCAATTACTTAAATAATATTTTGTCATATTTATTTCATTGCCATGTTATAACAGTAATTAACATATTAGCTATTTGAGGTTCACTGTTTATTTAAAGGCAGACATTTTTCATGTGCATACAACATTATAGATCAAAATCGTTATACAAAATTTACATTCAGTTCATTTCGTTGATGTACTCTGAAGTCCAAAGAGGTTATACAAAATTCACATTCAGTACATTTCGTTGATAATATGTACTCTGAAGTCCAAAGAGGTTATACAAAATTTACATTCAGTATATTTCTTTGATAAATGATAATATGTACTCTGAAGTCCAAAGAGGTTATACAAAATTTACATTCAGTATATTTCTTTAATAAATGATAATATGTACTCTGAAGTCCAAAGAGGTTATACAAAATTCACATTCAGTACATTTCGTTGATAATATGTACTCTGAAGTCCAAAGAGGTTATACAAAATTTACATTCAGTATATTTCTTTGATAAATGATAATATGTACTCTGAAGTCCAAAGAGGTTATACAAAATTCACATTCAGTACATTTCGTTGATAATATGTACTCTGAAGTCCAAAGAGGTTATACAAAATTTACATTCAGTATATTTCTTTGATAAATGATAATATGTACTCTGAAGTCCAAAGAGGTTATACAAAATTCACATTCAGTACATTTCGTTGATAATATGTACTCTGAAGTCCAAAGAGGTTATACAAAATTTACATTCAGTATATTTCTTTGATAAATGATAATATGTACTCTGAAGTCCAAAGAGGTTATACAAAATTCACATTCAGTACATTTCGTTGATAATATGTACTCTGAAGTCCAAAGAGGTTATACAAAATTTACATTCAGTATATTTCTTTGATAAATGATAATATGTACTCTGAAGTCCAAAGAGGTTATACAAAATTTACATTCAGTATATTTCTTTGATAAATGATAATATGTACTCTGAAGTCCAAAGAGGTTATACAAAATTTACATTCAGTATATTTCTTTGATAAATGATAATATGTACTCTGAAGTCCAAAGAGGTTATACAAAATTCACATTCAGTACATTTCGTTGATAATATGTACTCTGAAGTCCAAAGAGGTTATACAAAATTTACATTCAGTATATTTCTTTGATAAATGATAATATGTACTCTGAAGTCCAAAGAGGTTATACAAAATTCACATTCAGTACATTTCGTTGATAATATGTACTCTGAAGTCCAAAGAGGTTATACAAAATTTACATTCAGTATATTTCTTTGATAAATGATAATATGTACTCTGAAGTCCAAAGAGGTTATACAAAATTCACATTCAGTACATTTCGTTGATGTACTCTGAAGTCCAAAGAGGTTATACAAAATTCACATTCAGTACATTTCGTTGATGTGTACTCTGTATTCCAAAGAGGTTATACTTCACTGAGCCAGTGTATGTAAGTCATATCCATAGAAATCTTTAGGCCAGACAATGCACAGTGAGACAAGTGGGTCGTTAACGCTGAAAATCGTCGATATTATTGTCTGCAGCCGGATGCAGATGTCGCTTGAATGTTCACCTCTATATAGGTTCTATTAGAAAAATGTTCCTTGTACGAGTCTCGTTCTTATTTTTCTTTTATTGACGTATTCGAGTTT